>NC_137829.1:17223007-17823007 GCF_963921795.1 Nannobrachium achirus
AATATGATTATTTTGGGGGTCGCGGCCTGAAAAGGTTGAGGACCACTGTGTTAGAGTATAGTTTTCATGAGAGAGAAGGGGGCTACAGTATGCCATAGGATAGTTTTCACACTGTTGGGAAAGAGATCTCCATTGGCAGCTATCTTTAGCTCGGTGTAAAGGCTCAATCTCTTTCCTCAGGCACTCTTCCTGCTGCAGAGCACTGGTGGAAGAAGAAGTGCTCAAGAGTTAGTTCTTTTTTTACTTGAAGTGAAGGTTTCAATACCACAATATAGAAATACTCTGGATTCACAGGTAAAAGGACTATATTGTCGCTCTCAGAACAATCTCCATTTAAAGGTATACTATAGCTATAGGGCAAGCGATTTCCTTTCATTTCAAATAATAACAAAATGGCTCTATGTTCTGATAGTACGTGTTACTATAGAGTGTTTGGTCCATATTTGGACTCCAGTCTTATCCCCTGTTTCAGTTGCTCCACCAAAACTGTTGGGTGACAGGTTTTCCCCCAATCAAGATAGAGTGGGGTCCTCCTCCAATCATGGTCGAGTGGGGTCGGGCTTTACACACACCATGATCATGATTGGAGGAAGGCCCCCGCCTGTCACCTATATGAAAACTGAAACTGAAACACCTCACCACATAAAAATATCTACATTTTCAATTATACAAAAGTACCCCTATCGGTAAGAAACAAATTGACCCTTTTAACTGTGATTAAAATACAATATAAATGTGTATGAGAACTATCCTTTATAATACACTATAAAAGATTATGACTGTGATTATAATACACCGAAAAGTATTAATGTATTCCCATGTTAACTATAATATACTATAATAGATTATAATAGTGGTTATAAGTATAACACAATCAAATCTATTATCATGTATTACAACTATAGCCTGGTGGTCTAAATGAAAAGTCAGTGAGTGATCAGTCATTATGAAGTGTTTGGCCCTTGTTTGGCCTAGCTCAGACCTACTCTGGAGTGGATACTTTTTAGTACCACGTTTAGTACCACTTTCACACCACTCTACACAGGTCATTGTAGTGGAAAACCTGGCACAAGTGGGCGGTGTGGAGTGGTGTGGTGTTGGGCCATGACAGTGGAAAAGGGGCTATAGAGTCCACTACTCAAGTAGAGTAGGCTACTGGAGGGTAAATGTACTTCATTCCACCACTGCAGCAGAGGGTATAAAGCAGGCAGGAATCTAATCCCCAGCAGCACAGCATTTAGAGTTAGCTTTCAGAGTGAGGTAGCCCACTGTTTGAAATAGCTGCCGTATACGTTTACAGTAATTGCTGGCATGAAAGCCAAACTTGGAAGGGGATATTTTTATTGTTATTATAGCTGTTGGCTATTTTAAGAATCCTGCATTATGAAAATATCAACCTGTTATAGGGGATGCGCAGTCCTTTAATGTCAGTGCTTCTCAACCAGCGGTCCACAGATTTATTAATTTTTTGTATATATTTTTTGTGCATACAGTATTGGACCTTTGATGAGTTGATCAAAAACATGTTCACATAACGTCATAGGTCCATCCAATTATTGTGACTGTAGGTCGCAGTTTACTATCAGAACCGTCACATCTTGACCGTATCTGTCTGTCCGTATATGGGTAAAGGCGTAATGCTTGTCTTTTTTGTTGATTGACTGACATCACTGTGATGTCAGGGGAACCAAATCCCTCTTATACCCAATTGCCCATATATGGAGATCCCTGTGATGCCAGGGAAACCAAATCCCTTTTATGCCCATATATGGAGATCCCTGATGTCATCAATATTAATCCCATATCTGTGAATATCTATGAGTACCAGGGGTCTCCATATATGGGTAACTGGTCCGACATCACTGGCCAGATGGCCAAGACATGGCGCGCCTAAGGCGCATCCTTAGGCGTCTTACTGGTTATTATTATTATATTTATTTTAGGCCTATAGTGTGAAAAAAAAAATCTTGAAATGAAATATTGATCAAGGGCTGGATGTACATTGTGTGCCGTTGCTGCACACAGACAATCTACAATTCATTGCTGCGGCAACACTAGACTTTGCATAAAAGCTAGAAACGGCCTGCTGCTGTATCCGGTTGATCCTGTTTTTCTGAGAGTCTCTCCCATTAACGGAAAATGCGCTGAGTAGCTCTCTAGCAGCATCTGCTAATGCCTCAGGGGTTAATGGGATGTTTGGACGTTTCAGGGCTTTTTTTCCCTCCTCTATGACTCTGTCCAAAGCCATTTGCCTCAGAATCCGCTGGTCTCGTTTTTTGGCTAACGTCTCGGTAACATGATTCCCAAGGGAGCTTATGCCTCCCTCCAGGAATTAGACGAGAAGCAGGTTTCTATAGTCAAAGCTCAGCGAATCATCAAGGACGTTCAGCACAGCAGCCGCAAGCTGTTCACGCCGCTACCGCCGTGGCCACGGCCAGGCAAACCATACCAGTGGTTCTCAAGTAAAATAATCATTTTATCATCATATTTCACAAAGTTCACGTCACAATTTTCCAAATGATTTTGACACATTTTGAAAGCTTTAAAAAAAAAAATGAAGAACAACTTGTGAAAAGGGACATTCTGTCCTAACCCTAATGAGCACTTTTACTTTTGGAGTTTACTTTGACACCAAACGTTCTTAAAGTCAAACTGACTGAATATACTGAATATAGGCCTTTTACTTTTAAGAGAGTATTTCTACATCGTGGTATTGCTACTTGTACTTAAGCAAAGACAAGTTGGCGTACTTCTTTCCACCGCGCGCTGACCTCATCAAGCGGCGTATCAAGTGGTGCAATCAGCGCGGACGGCCGTTAACATTGATATTTTAATCAGCCGCTGCGAGCCCCATTATATCTACATCAATGGCCAATTACTAAACACTGGCCTGGCCCTGACAGCATGTGTCCTGGTTGCCAGGCACCACACCGGAGGCCTGACAGGAACGTGGCCTTGTCTGGATGTCTGTTTTGCCTTTTAATCCAAGGAACCATGAAGGTTGTACTGCAGCAAATAAACTAGGGTTACTTGATAAACATCATTATTATTAGAATGATATTAACCGCTTTCAACCTGACGGACATGTGTTGGGGGTCATGTCGTTATGTGTGTAGGTGAAGGTTGAAACACTGTCAATTTTATTTTTCTAAAGGCGTGTGGCTAAAACATTTTTTGTGTGTGTAAGGAAAGGTTATAAAGCTCTATATTATAGTAATAGTATAGTAATCATTGCTATAGAGTGTTTGTTCAGTAACAGGCATCTCCTGGTTGGGACCATGGACCGTAAGAAATATGGACGGTGGGAACCCATTGGTTTCTATCAGTGAAAATTACGCTTTTTTTGCCCTCATATGGGTGTCCGCCTTCATTGTTTTAATGGTACCCAAGGAATGCCATGCAGTGAAACATGAATATCAAACATATCAGACAAATCTTCCCCCGTTTAATACAGTTTGACCACAAGCAGGGATAAAACCATCAGTCCTATAGGGAAATCCACACAGGTGATAAAAAATAATGTGGTGAGATATCAAAAGCAGAGGCATGAATCCCCCCCGCTAACACGTCTTGCATAATAATCAATGTATTAGGGCTGCAACTACTGTATCGATCATTTTCTATCGATTATTCTATCCATAACTTTTTTAGAGTCATCGAATAATCGAGAATTTGTGTTTCATTTATATTTATTGATGATACAAAGCATAATAGGGAAGAACCACTTGACTCTAGCATCCATATTCTGGTGCAAACATAGCCTGAGCTTGAGTATTGCAGAAGATCTTTAATGTAGATCTAAAACAGCAGGCGGGCCTAGCATGGAGCTCTGGGGGGACTCCAGTCCACTAAAGCGCACAGGGCTTAAGTGGATAAAAGGAACAGGGATCTTACGTTATAATTACATCAGAAAATTACATGCATTGAAAGGCATAATGCGTAATGATATTGTGGCATGTAATTTTCCCTGTTGTTAAACCCCTACAACTATGAGAGTGTTATTAGCCGTGCGAGCGGCTAATAAACGCACTCATTTC
The DNA here is from genome assembly GCF_963921795.1 of Nannobrachium achirus. NCBI lineage: Eukaryota > Metazoa > Chordata > Actinopteri > Myctophiformes > Myctophidae > Nannobrachium > Nannobrachium achirus. The sequence goes on from NC_137829.1 coordinate 17,227,045, forward strand.
CCGGAGTGGGTTGTGGCTGGATGAGGTGCCTCAGAGCGCTTTGCATCATGCTGTGAACATGATGACCATAACGCAGTTAACGCAGCCATACAACGCTATGCTTACAATGTGCCTCCATTGCCTTTTAACTCATTTTTACACATAGGGTTTTTCAATGTTACCATGAACGTGACTAGGCACATAGACATCAAATGGGGCTTTTATTATGGTGAAAGAAATGCCATGCCATACCTGAAGGCAGCATTCAAGAGAATTGCCTTGTCCAAACTCTCCTGAACTTGAATACAGCATCTTATGTTGAAAGAATTGCCCTCTCTGAGTACAAATCCATGCCGTTACGTCACATCTCCAGTATTGACTTGATTATGCTTAGTTTAGTTTGGTATCAACTCAAGTACCGATAGCCGACCTCCAAGCTCACAACGCGTCGCGTTGCCATGGACATGGTGACATTTGACAGTATGCATATCTCTGTTTGTGTCTCTCTAGATGTGATCTAAGCATACTGGCTGACAACAAATATTTAGTATTTGCATATCGTCGTTGTCGGGTGGAAACCTTGTCCAAAACCGTTTGTTTTGTATTTATCATTTTAAAAATTATTTAAACTAGTGAAAACAGGCGATCTACAAGCACACAACGCCTCGCACCGCGAGGCGTTGTGTGCTTGTAGATCTTCTGTTTTCACTACTTTTGAGCGACGGCCTTGCATGATGAATAAGGGCTTTACTTTGCGAAAGAACGTGCAAATTTGAAACTTGGAGATACGAGGTTTCCACTCGACAACGACGATATACAAAGAAGCCAAACCTGCCAAATATTACAGAGATCTGACTGATCCATTTCCTGTAGCCATTAGAGGCTGCTCTATACTGTAGGTTATGCAGCTCCTATCCCAGGGCTATCATCATCATCATCATCCCCTATCAATAATAAGCATCTCCCTGAAACTAGGGCTCGCCTCCGAGGAAGTGACTGCACCGCCCCAACCAACTATCCAACCAACCATCCGACATACGCTCTACTTATGATGAAATCCCTCAGCTCTCTGTCTGTTGTGTCTCTATCTCTTTCTGTGTGTGTGTGTGTGTGTGTGTGTGTGTGTGTGTGTGTGTGTGTGTGTGTGTGTGTGTGTGTGTGTGTGTGTGTGTGTGTGTGTGTGTCACTATATGTCTCTCTTTCACTATACTACCTTTGTCTGTCTGTCAGTCTGTCTTTCCCTCTGTGTCTCTCTGTTTGGCTCTCCCTGAGTCTCTCTCTGTCTGTCCTTCAGTCTCCATCCCTCTCTCTACCCGTCCGTCCGCCCGACCATCCCCTCCCCCCTCTCTCCCCCCTCTCTCCCTCCCTGCTCATCACCAGCAGTAGCCCTGGGCACAATCCTTACTTATGCCTTCCTGCACTAATCAAAGCCCCACAGCGTTATCGACTCCGACGACATGCTCTGTGTCCGTTACAGTGGTGGCGGCAGAGAGAGAGAGAGAGCAGCCAGCACCTGTGGCCATCACGCTCTTGACAAGAAACAGACACTGTTGTCCCAGATATACCTCTGTGTCCCTGCCTCTGACGGCCCTGTGATGTCTGACAGACATCTGCTTTGTTCTTGTTCCGTTTGTCTCCTCAATGTAGTCGTTGTCAACTCCCACCAGACAGTTAGCCCCTGAAACCGTCGACCCTTACTGGTCTTTGCAGGGTCGTAGGACCACTGGTTCTCAACGTGGGGTCAGTGGCCTCCCCAGGGGTCCTTGACGGGATTCCAGGGGGTCCCCAATAAAGAGATTGATGATGGACAGGAACCAATTTGACCCCCATGGGTTCTGTCACTCTGAGAGTGTGCAGGTCCATTTGGTTCGGTTTTATACACTCTCAGAGTTAAATTAACACTGAGGATTGTTCAGAGTGGATTGGGGTCCCGGCGATGAAGAAACAGACAATGGACAGATGGACTTCTTTTTTATGCTAACCACTTGAACCCTAATGTCCATATTCTGAGAACAAAAATAGCAATCCTACAAGCTCACAACGCCTCGCGCTGCGAGGCGTTGTGAGCTTGTAGATCGGCTATTTTTGGTGTAGAGGGTAAAAAGAGCAGACTAAGTAGAGAGTGAAAGGCAAGTATTGACGATTCAAGTGGTTAAATATCTGAAAACACAAATTGGCATTCAAAATACACTGATGACCGTGCTGTCAAACAATGAAACTATATGGAATCTATGAAAATGTTGTGGGGGTCCCTGCTTCCTCCCTCTCTCAACTAAGGGGTCCCTGGCCTGAAAATGTTGAAGACCCCTGTAATAAAGTATTCAGTCCGACCAACCTGTAGGACAGGGGTTTTCGAACTGTTTTGACTCGGGGCACCCCGGTAAATCACTTTTTCATCCATGGCACCCCTGAATTACGCTGTTCATTTTTAGAATCTTAACCATATTACGCTAGGTAAATATGCACATCTTTTCACCTGAGGTAGGCTATGTCACGGAGAGATATCCGTTTCCATCAGAACTGACTGAAAATAACTTTATACTTGACGTTTTATCCACTGGAACCCCAGCATCCATATTCTGGGGGTAAGGTTCACCAGAAATAGCAGATCAACAAGCTCACAACGCGTCACAACGTGACGTGTTGTGAGCGTGTTGATCGGAGTAGAGAGTTGGGTTAGATGGAAAAATAACAAATCAGGTCTGTTTTACTGAAGTGATATTGATGAATTCCAAATATTATCAAATTATTCTGAGGCACCCCTGGACTGGCATCACGGCACCCTAAGGTGCCACGGTACCCACTTTGGGAAACCCCTGCTGTGGGAGATGCGCAGAGATCTCGCCACTCACTCCTCTTGTGGCAGCTTCCCCTCGCACCAACCCGGGCCGATCGTTTTGTTGTCTGTCCGCGCCAAACAGACACCCTTGACGGACATCTTGTTTAGTGTTTGTGATAAGAGAGCTCTGTGTGTGTGTGTGTGTGTGTGTGTGGGGGGGGGGGTGACAGCTTTGTTTTGTCAGATAATTATCTTCTCACCGGGGGGGGGGGGGGGGGGGAGGGGGTACTGAGCATCCTTCTGAGGGTAGAGAACACCCACGTATCGACACTATCGAGCAGTAACCTTTTATCTCCATATTTTAACTGTAATTTTTAATTACATTAATTAATGCCATGATTTCATCATACAAAAATAGCAGATCTACAAGCTCAAGAACAACTATTTTCACTATAGAGGGTATGCGCGTGACATCATCATCATACCCGGAAGTTATGCGGGAACGCCTACTGAGTGGCAAATACAGCCTATACATCCAAACAGAAAGGTTATATCTGATTGCATTAAACGACGTTAAACGACGTTGAACTCACTTTGCCACTCACTTTGCAACTCGATCTGCCATTCACTTTATGCATGTGCATGACCCCTATTGCATATTATTTTGTCAATAGTAATAAAAAAACACAAAACAATCTAAAATGTACTCTTCTGGGGGTCCCTGGCACAACAACACATTTTCAGATGGGGGTCCGCTAGCCTGGCATAGCCAGACAATATCACACTAAAGAGATATGGGCCCTATTATGATCCAGGTCTTATGCCGTATGCCTTAACTTATTTGCCTTTTTTTACTATTTTGTTTTTGTTTTTTAAATATTTCAAATAGCTGATCTGCAAGTTCACAACGTGCAGATGTAGATCAGCATTTGAAGTATTTAAAAATGTTTTCAAAATAGTGAAAAAAAGGTAAAGAAGTTAAGGCATAAGGCATAAGACCTGGATCATAATAGGGCCCAATGTCTGTTGCTCAGCCATTCAAAACATTATTCCGGGGCCGGTTACAAAAACTATTCAAATGGACTCTATTGGTTAGACCTACAACCAATCAGAGTAGCCCCAGAAACACACTTTGGAACGATACAAACACAGTGGAATGTAACAGCAAAGGTGATACACCGCTTATATTGCCAGTTAATTTCTATTAATTTCAGGAGATATTTTAGAATAGTAATTGGAGCGGTGAAGCCGGCTCCTAACATTCGACTTAGTGTGTCTGTCCCTATTAGTATGAACAGCTGCAATACCGCTGGGTGACCAGAAGTGGTACTGTTGTACAGCTTAGACACGCACGCACGCGCGCGCACGCACGCACGCACACACACACACACACACACACACACACACACACACACACACACACACACACACACACACACACACACACACACACACACACACACACACACACACACACACACACACACACACACACACACACACACAGGGTAGGGTAGGGTATATGCTCAAATGCACCGCTTCACTTCGAACTGATGGTTTGATTTTTTATTAAGTATTTCAGTATTTTAACTCAAGTCCAAAATTCACTGAGAAACATTTGCTTATAGTTGTAGTAATAGAATTGAACAATTGTATTGGATTTAAAATACAGCAATGGATGAATACACTGTGGTCTACTCCATAATAAAGTATATATACTGTATTTTGACTGGTGCAGAGTACATCAGGGTCCACCACTACATATTGGCTTCCTCTTTGACAGCCCTGAATCAAAGCGTTTAACAGTAAATATGTATGACTGGCTGCCCGCCGGTGCTCAGGATGCAGTCTGCAATCTAATGAAGCACAATTGTCGGAGGACTGTTATATGTCAGAGGCTGATTGCTTGAAACCTTCTACACATTGTGGAAGATGAATACATTTTACGTCTCTTGTTGTGTATGGGGGCGGCATAGCTCAGGGGTAGAGAAACTGGTATTAGAGCACGAAGGGTATAAATCCCGTAGGGTTCCCAGTTCGAATCCGGGCTCCCCCTGAGTTAATGTCGAAGGGTCCTTGGGCAAGACTCTGAACCCCTAATTGCCTCCGGTGAGTAGGTTGGTGCCTTGCATGGCTTCCTCCGCCACCGGTGTATGAATGTGTGTGTGAATGGGTGAATGTAATGCACAATCTATGTAAAGCGCTTTGGATTAAAAGCGCTATATAAATGCACCATTTACCATTTTACCATTTATTTTCTCAGCTTATGCAGGGTACTATTAGGCAGCATGTAGTCTCGCCAGCCAGACTATGTTGCCTCCCACAATTTTCAAAATGCTTCCGTCATACGGTCTGGAGCAACGGAAGCTTTGAAAATGATCTGAGAGGATAAAAGCGGATGTGACGCCTCTGACGCGCTTCCGTTTCGTCTTTATAGTCTCGCAAATGTATCTTTATATTAAAGACGAGATGAAACCAAGTTTTCCACCCACTCCACTTCCTTATAGTGACGCAGTTCCTCCTGAAACGGTCCAGAAAGGAGGTCCAGAGCACTTGGGTGAATGTGATTTGACGGTCAAAAAGTAGGCAGGCCATTGGAGACATTAATAAGTAAAGACGGGCGGGATGAAGATCGGCGCTCAGTATCACAGCGTCGCGCTATTGACTGACAAGGCAGCGGCTACGGAAGCAAATCTGTGTTCACAGGGCATCAGATGTCGGCATTGGCTTGTGACTGGCCTGGGACAGTCAAGACACACAGAAAGAGATTTCGTGAACGCAATAGAACCAAGGTCTTCAACAGGGGGTTTGGGGGTCCCTGCTTCCTCTCTCTCTCAACTAAGGGGTCCTTGGCCTGAAAACGTTGAAGACCCCTGTAATAGAAGGATTAATGGGTGGTATTCAAACTGGGGTCTATGAGGAGCTATGGGAGTTATGGGTCTGTAACTCTGGGAGTGTACAAATGGACCGCTGGCAGTGTGCTCGAGAAAGGTGGCGCTGATCGACGCAGCGGTTTGCGAGATTTACTCTGGGGAGGGAGGGAGAGAGAGAGAGAGAGAGAGAGAGAGAGAGAGAGAGAGACAGAGACACACACACACACACAACAGATCCACCAGCTCAAAGCGCATCACATCAAGCGAGTGTATATATATAGGGCTTAAGAGGTTAAGCATGCTGCGTTCTTCCCTGTCCCTGGTGGTACCTGGCCTGTGGCAGCAGCAGCGTGTATCATCTACGCTCCCTGGTAAATGATGAATGACTGTGTAGCGCGTCTGGCCTCTAAGCTATAGCTATCACACTGACTCAGTCAAGGCAGCTATGGGAGCAGGAGGAGAGGGAGAGAGGCACGGGCAGTGGGGGCAAGACGTACTCAGATGTTGATGTTAAGTAAATGTAGAAATGTAACTTATGTACTACTTTTGTACTTTTACTCAAGTAAAATTTTGAATATAGGCCTTTTCACTCCCCCTAATATTGTGATGTAGAGCAGTGTTTCTCGACCTGTGGGTCGGGACCCCCAGGGTGGTCCCCAAATTATTTTGGGGGGTCCCCAGATGATTAACCTACAGTATGTGCAACATTGTTTTCTCACTCAACAGTAAACAAACCAACATAAAGTTTAAGTGTGTGTCGAGGGTATCTACACATTTCTAAAGTGACAATTGAAGGACGTTTTAATACTGTACATCTAAAATGACAAATTAAACATTGGCCAAATTGTCAAATATTAGAGGCAGAAATTGTGAAAATAGCCAATCTACAAGCTCACAACGCCTCGCAACGCGAGGCGTTGTGAGCATGTAGATCTGCTATTTTCACAATAGAACCGTGTTATACAAAATGTAATGCCTCAACTGCTGGTCAGGGAGGGGGGGATGGGGGGTCCCCAGTTCAAATATGGTTATTTTGGGGGTCGCGGCCTGAAAAGGTTGAGAACCACTGATATACAGTACCGAAGTCATGACGTCACTCGTTCATCCCCTGGGTCACGGAAGTAATTTATCTATGGACAATTACGTTGGGTCATCTTAGAATCGTCTCATTTACGAGAATAGTGGTCCAGAAATGAACAAACCGTCCCGGCGATATTGTCAGGGAGATGTAGCTCTGTATCGTTTACACTTTACAGGATGATAGTCTGTCACTCATATTTGATATACAGTCTATTTCTGGTGAAAATGTAACTAATTTGGCGACAGTAACATTAGTGTTTTCTCCCCGTCAGTTGATGCTTCCTATTCATATGAGTGAAACTGCTAGGATAAATTGTTTATATTTGGAAACATGTTGGTTCTCAATTGACACAATATTAAACATGTCTCTGGGAATTCTGAATGGCGAAAAAAAAGCAAACGTGACCCAGGTAGAATGCATGAATTACATCAACCTTCTGTTCTCTTTAGCTACTTTTACTTAAGTTGAAAACCAAAATAAGTACTGAGTACTTAAAATGGTAAATGGTGCATTTATATAGCACCTTTATCCAAGGCGCTTTACATAGATTGTGCATTACATTCACCCATTCACACAAACATTAATACACCGATGGTGGAGGAAACCATGCAAGGCACCAACCTGCTAACCGGGAGCAACTAGGGGCTCAGAGTCTTGCTCAAGGACTCTTCCACAATAACACCGGTGGAGCCCAGGATCGAACTGGGAACCCTTCGCCAACCCTCCATGTTCTAATGACGGTTTCTCTACCCCTGATCCACTGCCGCCCCTACTTCTTCCACCACTGGAGGGAGGGAGGGAGGCACGGGGACCAGGCAGGACCTCTCCTCTCCTCTGCTCTGCTCTCCTCCCAGGAAGCAGAGCATGTGTGTCAGCCCCGGCGCGGCGACTCGGCTCGGGCTCAGGCTGGCCTGTCAGACACCATTACAGAGGAGCTTGTCTCCGGCGACCAGGCCGAGGGGAGAGAGAGAGAGAGAGACTCCTGGGGGAGACGGCAGGCAGGCTGGGTCCTAATCAAGAGCAGACTGCCAACCGGTTAAAGAGGCTGCAGCGCGAGCCAGCAGCCATCTCCTCTCCTCTCCTCTCCTCGTCTCTCCCTCTATCTCTCTGCCGTCTCTATCTCCACCCCCCCCCCGCAGCCTCATCAGGAGAAACTCTAGTCTACTCCCTCCCACCCTCTGGTTGCCTCCATCGCTCTCTGTCTCTTTCTCATCCTTCCTTGGCCCGAGTATAGCTCACCCACCCCGTCCTGATCTCTCTCTCTCTCTCTATCTCTCTCTCTCTCAATATTCAAGTTGCCCGTTGCGTAGATACTGTATTATAGATCAGAGGTTCTCAACCTGTGGGGGTCCCCAAATTATTTTGAGAGGTCCCCAGATGATTAATGTAATGTGCAACGCTGTTTTCTCACTCAACAGTAAACAAACCAAAATAAAGTTTAAGTGTATAGAGGGTATCTATCTGCACGTTTCTAAAGTGACAATTTAAGGACTTTTTAACACCTCTAAAATGACCAATTAAACATTGGCCTAATTGTCAAATATTAGAGGAAGAAATTGTTAAAATAGCCGATCTACATGGTCACAACGCCTCGGCGTTGTGAGCATGTAGATCTGCTATTTTCAAAATAGAACCGTGTTAGACAAAATGTATTGCCTCAACTCTTAGTGCTCATCAGGGTGGGGGGGGGGGGGGGGGGGTGGTCCCCAGTTAAAACAGTCCTCTATAATATAGATGACTGATATCATAGTTACTGAGGCTGTTTGGTAAAAGCTTTTGAGCTATTTCTGTCATTCGATCGATCAATCGATCTATCAATAGATATCTAGATATCTATCTATCTATCTATCTATCTATCTATCTATCTATCTATCATCTCTCTCTCTCTCTCTGGTCAGGACAGGTGGGGTATTCATAAACAAAGCATCATGGAAGGGTTTTCCACTGGCCTGTCCAGGGCCTTGGAGCAGCACTACACAACATTTTGTTGTCTGGCAAAGGAACACATTTTTCACTCCTGAGCGAGCTCCTCCGCAGCGAATCTGGGCCCTGCCGGCGCGCCGTTGTATTTTGTCTCGGACACTTTCAAACGCTTACAGAAACACCTCGCGTATGACGGGGGATGTTAGCGAAAAGGTTAAAGTTTGTCCGCCTTCAAAAACAGAGCAGTAATAGCGTGTCATCTCTCTGTGTGGATCTTATCTGATGTGGTTTGACCCCCATCACCTGTCACTTAGCCTTTTATCTCTGTCCTCATACCTCCCTCGCTCCTGGAGTGATTAACTTCTCCTGTGGAAACCACTGGAGGGAGAAGTACTCTTTTCAAAGAAGCGTTATTGTCTTTCTGTACTTTAAAACCAGTGCTTCTCAAACTTTCTCGTGTCATGAACCCCCCCCCCAAACTGATATGCCCTTATAGTTACTGGTCCACCACTGCCAATATGACACTATCTCACATTCACTAGTTGTGGGCTCATCTGAAAGGTTATACCAAATCTTTATTTGCGACCGAAGGTCGCAGTATACCATGAGTAATGTCGTAGCTTGAGGAAGTGAGCTATATAACAACAACACGTGGGCTCGAGACCGATATGTATGTTATATCAGCATGTTATACCAAAACCTTATAGACCAAGGTTATTCTTCTCCTCAAAAAAATTACCGACCACTACGCTGAAAGTGTATGTTCTCCCAGACTCCCAGGCCGATATGTTCTCCCGAACTTTTATATCCTCAGGTTAGTCTCCTCAGAAAACTGTCCGACAGAACAAAGGCAGGGCCTTTAGCCAATCAGGGAGCAGTGAGCCCACACTGTTTCGTAGGAACAATATTTCTGGTTTAATATATTATTTCACTTGTAGATCACTTGTGATCTGCTATTTCCAGCCACAGAGCCAGACCTTATTGAAAGGAATTACCATTTGAAAGACTGATCCAAAACGCAGAGAACCCAGCACGCTCACTTTAACAGTTCGTAAACGTGCGGTAAATACACAAACCGCACAACCCCCAAGACATCAAGCACAAAGCCTGACTGCAGTACAATGAATAACAGCCTTGCAACGTGGATCACCTTAGAAAAAGAGAAATGCATGGTGCATTCAGGTGGCGTGGCGTATAGCAGACTGAGAGATAATACAGTTGAGTGAGGGATTTAACACCTGACCCCTTCCAGTTGTTCAGCCGCCTTTCAGCGCCCGGCCGCTGCGGGGCCGACTGCTGTTAGCCAGTGGTGTAAAGTAACTAAGTACTTTTACTTAAGTACTGTACTTAAAGGAGTAGTTCACCACTTTTCAACCTGTCTTCATATAATAGGTCCTCACTAATGTTCATAATAAAATAGCACCATTTTTTTATATTCGGTCTGGGTCTCATAGGAGAGCTGTCAAATCCTTCTACCGGTGACATCATCGTTTGACAAAAAAAAATATATATATATATTTAGATTTTTATTATCACAAGAACAATGGCTTCCACTTTAACATTGCAACTTTTTCAGGAATAGAAAGCATGCAGTTTCTATTAGCTTGCATTTCCCATTGATGATGTCACCGTAGGAAGGATTTGACCCACCCACAGCTCTCCTATGAGACCCAAACTGAGTAGAAAAAAATTGTGATATTTTATCATGAACATTAGTGAGGACCTATTATATGAAGATAGGTTGAAAAGTGGTGGAGTGCCCCTTTAAGTACCGTTTTGAGGTACTTTTACTTTACTGGAGTATTTCCAATTATCAGTACTTTTACTTCTACTCCACTACATTCTAGATCCAAATATTGTACTTTTACTCCACTACATTTATTTGAAAACTTTAGTTACTAGTTACTTTACAGATATCAATTATAATATTATAAAACATACATTAAATTAACCACTTTAGCCCTATTTTATACATAGGCTATTTGAAAATAGCCAATCTACAAGCTCACAACGCATCGCATCGCAATGCGTTGTGAGCTTGTAGTAGATCTGCTATTTTCAAACAATTTGTACTTTTACTTTTGGTACTCTCTGTCTGTCTGTCTCTATCTCTCTGTCTCTCTCTGTCTGTCTGTCTGTCTGTCTGTCTGTCTGTCTCTCTCTCTCAATTCAAAGGAACTTTATTGGCATAGGAAAATAGTATAGGTTTACATTGCCAAGTGTCAAATATGCCTCTATCTCTCTGTCTTTCTCTCTCTGACTGTCTGTCACTCATACAGCACTCATCTCTCTGCCCCGCGCACGCGCACACACACACACACACACACACACACACACACACACACACACACACACACACACACACACACACACACACACACACACACACACACACACACACACACAGAGAGAGAGAGAGAGCATACAAATGCACTCTTTGACTCTCTCTGTGCTATACTGTACTATACCGTTCACACAGTATGTATTTATAGGCTCTCAGAAAGACCAGTTATTATTAAACACACTGCAAAATCCATTTAACTCTGAGAGAGTCGGGTTCGTCAGGGTTAAATTGACATTCAGGATGTTGCAAGAGACTCCCCCCCCCACACACACACACACACATACTGGCTACAGTCCCAGGTGTCAGAGTCAGGAGACCATCGGGGACCTCCTGGTGTACAGTAGACCCCATTCCATATATTTGCATGAATTTATCATTCTTTTTATGCAGGGCTGCGAGATCTGCTGCCCCGGACTACAGTCTGGCAGTGGTAATGGTGGCTTCATTCCCTTCATACATGAATATATATACAGTATGAAAGATTGCAGGGTGAATGTCACACACTAATGATGAGTATTCATCCGTGGTTAACCACTTAACCACTTGAGCCCTGTTTCAAAGATGGCTAAAATAGCAAATCCACAAGGGTGTTTTACTTTATTTGGAGTACCCAATTATTTTGACCCCTTTTCTTTCTTCCAATTCAGTCTTTCATGCCAGGCTCTCAAACCTTTACGATTCAAGGACCTCCATAACTCTGAGTGAAATGAAAGTCGGAACCAAATGGAACCATTTTGTCTATTTTAAAGTGGTTAAGGAATAAGGAGATATATGCGCTATATGCAGGGCAGCCATTGGAAAGACATTAGGCCGCGTCTTTACTTCCTTCACAGGTCTTACCAATTATGCTAATGAAGGCTCTGTTCCATTTTGGTGAAACAATAGCCCCATTTCCACTGTAGGGCCGACCGAGAACGGTAGGTTCCGTACGGAACCATTGTTTACTTAGATATGGAAGGATGACCTCCCACTTGGGTAATGACGCCCCCTGGCGATCATTCAGAGAAACTACTTCAGCTCCCGTACTAACGTAGGTAGGAAGGGCCTGTCACTCAAACCGGAGTGACCCGCCTCCAGGCTATATAAGCCCCCGGAGGCGGAAGTAACATCCTCTTAATACCACTCTCTGCCACATTCAGTGAAACAGAGGGGCATTACGTGGGAGGTCATCCTTCCATATCTAAGTAAACAATGGTTCCGTACGGAACCTACCGTTTACTGTCAATATTCCAGGATGACCTCCCACTTGGGATTCTTAAACTCCCCTCTAAGCCACAACCTACTCTCATACCCCCACACACCCCTCATACGGGTGAGCACAGCCCAAACGGGCGTGACCCATCACCCAGAAGGTCCCAGGCCCACCGGACCTGGGTGTGAAGGCATGAGAAAATAAGGAGAGACCCTGATAGACCGAAGTCCGCCTCATTCAACTAAATGAAAAGGACAAGTCCGCCTTATAAGTAAGACACACTATATAAGGAAAACACAGGGTCCCCCCCAAAATACCCCAGGTGGCTACATGCCCACCTGTGGGAGGGGAAGATCCGACTCCTCTATGACGTAGAGGAGGCAACTGCACCCAGAACCGAATGCGCTAGCGAAGAGGATTCGATATCCAGGTGATAGTAGGCTGCAAAGGTAGAAGGCGAAGACCAATTCGCCGAAACACCAATCTCCTGAACGGAGACTCCCTTTGCCAGTGCCCACGAAGTAGCCACACCTCTAGTGCTATGGGCTTTAAGTGCCGCCGGCACTTCCACACCCGCACTAGAGTAAGCCAGCCTAATAGCATCCACAATCCACCTCGAAAGAGTGGGTCTAGACACCGGCTTTCTGACAAGAACATTGCCCATTTCCACGAAGAGCTGAGAAGAAGCTCTAGAACCAGCAGTCCTGTCACAGTAGGCCTTCAATGCCCTGACAGGACAAAGGCAATTCAGCCGTTCATCCTCCACCGAGACAAACGGAGGAGGATGAAAAGCCAGAAGAACAACAGGCTCCTTAGGAACCACCATGTTCTTAGGAACAAACTTAAGATGAGGCTTGAGCAACACCTTGAGATCATTGTTCATAAACTGCATGCACTCCGCAGACACCGAGAGAGCTTGCAGGTCACCAACTCTTTTAGCCGTGGCCAAAGCCAGCAAAAGAGCCGTCTTGAAACTCAAAAGTTTCAAAGGCATCCCTACAAGCGGCTCAAAGGGAGCCCGACATAGGCCCCCTAGAACCACCTGCAGATCCCAAACTGGGAACAAAGACCTAGTCACCTGCCTCAAACGTTCAACTCCTTGCATGAACTTGATGACCTCCGGGACTTTAGAAGGTGCCTTGCCCGCCACCCCCAGGTGACAGGCATTAATAGCCGCCAAATACCCCCTAAGGGTAGAAAATGCAAGACCACTTCTCAAGCGGTCCTGCACAAATTCCAGAATTTCCTGGGCTGACGCCACATGGGCCACCACCGGTGGAACACGCGACTCACACCAGTCCTCAAAGGCATTCCACCTTCCATCATAAGACGCCCTCGTAGAAGGCGCCTTAGCACTCTGAATGGTAGCAACCACTTCAGAAGAAAAACCAGCCGCCAGCAGGTTTAACCTTTCACGTGCCAAACCCACAGGTCTAGGACCTGCAGGTCTTGGTGGAAGATCTCCCCCCTGGCCTGACTCAACAGATCCCTGCACTGAGGCAGCTGCCAACCCGGTTCGCAAAGGAGAGGGGCGATCGCCGACCTCCACGTGCCCTTGTAGGGAGCCACCAGGAGCATCTCCAGACCGAACCTCCTGACTCTCTCCAGAGTGGGTCGGATTAAGTCGAAGGGGGGAAACGCGTACAGTAGACCTCTCGGCCACGTGTGCGCTAAGGCGTCCAACCCCAAGGGAGGACTGCCCTTCACCGCGAAGAACAACGGACACTTCGTATTCTCCGCTGACGCAAACAGGTCCGCCACTGGCTGACCGAACTTGCGAAAAATCTGGCTCGCCACCCTGGGGTGGAGAGACCAATCCTCGTAGCGAGAACCTCCCCTGGACAGGAGATCTGCTCCGCTGTTGAGGAGACCTGGGACATGTAAGGCCCTGATCGACTTGAGGCGCGACAAGCACCAAACCGTCAATTCTCGAGCCAGACGGTCCAGTGGCAACGACGACAGGCCCCCCTGTTTGTTGACATAAAACATGGCCGTCGTATTGTCTGTCCTGACCAGGACGTGACAATGCAAAATCCAAGGCTCGAAATGCTTGAGCGCCAGGAGTATAGCCATCAACTCCAAATAGTTGATGTGACGACCCCTCATCTCCAGAGGCCAAAGCCCCTGCGCTGTGCGCCCCTCGAAAGTGGCTCCCCATCCACTGAGACTGGCGTCTGTCGTGATCGACTTGCGGGAAACCACCTCGCCAATCGAGACTCCGCTGGTGAGGAACCCCTCCACCAGCCACGGAGACAGGGCGATCGCGCAGGAAGGGGAAAACCGTAACCTTCTTGTACTTCAAGGAGGGCGGGATCCCGAGGGATAACATCCATCTTTGAAAAGGTCTCATATGAAACCTGCCCAAACGCAACAGATGTACTGCGGAAGCCATCATTCCCGTCAGTACCATGCAACTCCTGTAAGTGACCTCCTGGCCCACTTGAAAGGAGTCGAGACATTCCCGAAACCTGTCCACCCTCTCCTCTGAGAGACGGGCCGACATGTCGGATGAGTCCAGAAGGACCCCAATGAATGTAAGACGACTTGCTGGAGTCAGCATGCTCTTGCCGTGGTTGACTATGAAACCTAAGGCCTTCAGGTGAGCCAAAACCACTTGTGTGTGACGCGCCACTTCGTGGGCGGAGCTCGCTGAAATCATCCAATCGTCGAAGTACGTCGCCAACCTGACGCCCTGCTGTCTCAGCGGGGCGATGGCTGCTTCGGTCACTTTCACGAAAACCCTCGGGCTCAGTGACAGACCGAAAGGGAGTACTGTATACTCGTACAGGCGACCCTCGAAGGCGAACCGTAGGAATTTCCTGTGTGGGGGATAAATCTGGACGTGCTGATAAGCATCCTTCAGATCCACTGAACAGTGGAAATCCCCTTGCCTGACCGACCGTAACATGGTGGGTACAGTTAGCATCCTGAAAACGTATTTCTTCAGGTACACGAATAACCCTGCTCGAAAGCGGGGGTATGTCTGCGAACTGTAACCCCTGGTTATCGTTCGAAGTACCCAATGGCTCGGGTTGCATAACTTCCACTGGCGCGCGCAGCATGCTAGCGTGTTTTGAGCGAGAGAAACCCCACCACTGTGCTTCCGTGACGGCGGAGCTTTTTGGCGGCCGGACCGGAAGTGGGGAACCTGCGTATCCGTATCCGAAACACCCGGATGCGGAGCGCAGGGGTTCAATAGGCCGCAAGGCGGGAACACCTTCTGATTGTACCGCTTGACTAGCGGAGCTTTTTTGCGGCCGGACCGGAAGCGGGGAGCTAGCGAATCCGTATCCGGTGAAACCGGAAGCGTTCGGTTTTCGCTCGATAGAGCAACAGGAAGAGCAAAGCGATTCGACTGATAAACAGACTCGCCCACAACTAAAGCATTCTCCCCTGACAGGAGAGGAACTTTTACGTTTAATACCTGCTCTAAGGCCTTTATGCTTGTCCCTTGACTCGGGCTCATAGTAGGCCGACAGAATTTCTGACTCAAAGTTAAATTCATAGCATCGCTCACGCGAGGGAAAGCCCACTCGCGCGCATGAGGAACCACATAATTGTTTGACGTTAACATTACTGGTTGCTGATAAAACCTGTGATTGATTAAGGAGTCCTGACGGGACTCCATCATTCTTACAGGAGGCATGCATAAAGGAGTCATATTGTCGACGCGAGGGATATTCCACTCGCGCGCTTGAGGAACCACATAATTGTTTGACATTAACATTACTGGTTGCTGATAAAACCTGTGATTGATTATCGAGTCCTGACAGGACTTCATCATTACTACAGGAGGCATGCATTTATCTTAGCACCTGTCCTAAGGCCTTTATGTTGGCCCTTGACGAGGGCTCATTAGTAGGCCGGCAGAATTTTGTGACTCATTGTTAATTCATTGCATTGACCACGCGAGGGATATTCTCCTCGCGTGTAAGGGGAACCATCTAAATGTTTGACATAACATTACTGGTTGCTGATAAAACCTGTGATTGACTACAGAGTCCTGACAGGACTACATCAATTTTACAGGAGGCATGCAAGATGGAGTCGTCTGTGCAATAGAGTTGGACAGAAACAGACTTGTTCTTTCAACAGATTTATCTGGGACACAAGAGGCATATACATTGACATCTTCATTTCCCCGACGCGGGGAAGGCCTTTATGTTTGTCCCTTGACTAGGGCTCATTAGTAGGCCGGCAGAATTTTGTGACTCATTGTTAATTCATTGCATTAACCACGCGAGGGATATTCTCCTCGCGTGTAAGGGGAACCATCTAAATGTTTGACATAACATTACTGGTTGCTGACAAAACCTGTGATTGACAAAGGAGTCCTGACAGGACTACATCAATTTTACAGGAGGCATGCAAGATGGAGTCGTCTGCGCAATAGAGTTGGACAGAAACAGACTTTGTTCTTTCAACAGATTTATCTGGGACACAAGAGGCATATTCATTGACATTCTCATTTTTATTTCCCCGACGCGGGGAAAATAAACGTCCTCGTTTGGGGGGAGGGGAACCGGGTGACACCACGGACCCCTGCCCCAACACAATCCCCCTCTACAATGTCCGCAACTAAAGCATTCTCCCCTGACAGGGGAGGAACTTTTACGTTTAATACCTGCGCTATGGCCTTCATGCTTGTCCCGTGACGAGGGCTCATAGTAGGCCGACAGAATTAGTGACTCATCGTTAAATTCATTGCATTGTTCACGCGAGGGATATTCCCCTCGCGTGTAAGAGGAACCATATAAATGTTTGACATTAACAATACTGGTTGCTGATAAAACCCGTGATTGATTAAAAAGTCCTGACAGGACTTTCAACACTTTTACAGGAGTCATGCAAGATGGAGTCATCTGTGCT
This sequence comes from Nannobrachium achirus, assembly GCF_963921795.1. NCBI lineage: Eukaryota > Metazoa > Chordata > Actinopteri > Myctophiformes > Myctophidae > Nannobrachium > Nannobrachium achirus. The sequence goes on from NC_137829.1 coordinate 17,244,085, forward strand.
GGTGCAATAGAGTTGGACAGAAACAGACTTTGTTCTTTCAACAGATCTATCTGGGACACAGGAGGCATATACATCGACATTCTCATTTTCATTTCCCCGACGCGGGGTACAGAAAATAAGCGTCGTGCCCACCACTCTATACTGGGGTCTGACAGAACCCAGAAAAGATTGTGCTTGTGTAACTTCCATGAGGATTGTAGCGCTTTAGTGAATCCAACATCTCCGTTGCAGAAAACCAACGTCCTCTGCCATCGCTCCACCCGCTCCACCCGCCTGACTGGCGGGTGGAGGGGCAGTTGAAGTGCTGGCGCCGCAGGGGCCTTACCTTTCACTGTAAAGACAGGGCGAGAGCCATCCTCCTCCGCCATGTCCTCCTCCTTCTCGGCCTCAGAGTATCCTGAGTACGAACCCTAGCTCTGACTGGAGCTCAGGTCCGATTCGCGCCTGAAGGATCGGACTGCTTTGGTAAAGTTCACGTCGAAGGGGACGTCCCCGACGGTCACATCACAAAGCTACTCTTTAGGCACCGCGCCCGTAGGAGAAATGGTCACCGGAGGGATATTGTTAGACTTCTTAGTCACCTTCCTCGCGGTAACTCCGCCAGACCCGCCAGCTCCAGTGACAGTGGAGCTAGCTGCGGTCGGCTGCACGGCAGGCGGTGTCTCACGTCGCTTGGCGCCATCTTGACCAAGGCGCGCTGCTGAACAAGCGGTGCCCCGGACGGCAGCGCCGCACCTTGACTATCGGTGCGGGTAACTCCGCCAGACCCGCCAGCTCCAGTGACAGTGGAGCTAGCTGCGGTCGGCTGCACGGCAGGCGGTGTCTCACGTCGCTTGGCGCCATCTTGACCAAGGCGCGCTGCTGAACAAGCGGTGCCCCGGACGGCAGCGCCGCACCTTGACTATCGGTGCGGGCCGCCTGGGGCGGACAGCCTGGGCTGTAGGATCCAGAGCGTTAAGCCCTCCTGGTGGAGCGCAGGCTCCGAGGCCTGCCCTAGCCAGGTGGAACCGATGTACCATAGCGAAGCAGTGTAGTTAACGTTAACAAGGAAGCTGTCGAGCAACGAGCTAACGGCTAAAGCTAGGCCAAACTTGGTTCAGGCAGAAACATACATTCCCTCGGCAGAAAGGCAAGAGGGACCATAGCGAAACATGTAGCTAACGTTAACAAGGAAGCTGTCGAGCAACGAGCTAACGGCTAATGCTAGGCCACGCTTGGTTCAGGCAGAGGCCTTAACAAGCTAACAGCAGAACAAACATACATTCCCTCGGCAGAAAGCAAGAGGGTTCATAGCGAAGCATTGTAGCTAACGTTAACAAAGGAAGCTGACGAGCTAACAAGCTAACGGCTAAAGCTAGGCCACGCTTGGTTCGGGCAGAAGCCTGAACAAGCGGTAAACTTCTTTGTTATAGAAAAGAAAACCGTCGGTTTAGGACGGGACAAGAATAATTATTCTTAAGTACGGGTATAATTCTACACTCGCCGGTGGGCGACTCCAATGCCACCGCTTTAGGCTAATGCGCGAAGAATAAAATACAAAGGCTGAGTTTCAACTTATCTGAATGTGATATCGCAGAGAGTGAAAAGAGGATGTTACTTCCGCCTCCGGGGGCTTATATAGCCTGGAGGCGGGTCACTCCGGTTTGAGTGACAGGCCCTTCCTACCTACGTTAGTACGGGAGCTGAAGTAGTTTCTCTGAATGATCGCCAGGGGGCGTCATTACCCAAGTGGGAGGTCATCCTGGAATATTGACAGTAAACTAGAAGTTCCGGGACCAAGTTCTGCTTTTGTTTCCATACATCAGACCTAACCGGGAAGGTCCAGAATTGAGAGCAGCAACGCTGCTGGCCCCGCCCATAGGTTCCCAGGCCAGAACTCAAGTTTAGTTCTACCTCAGGAGCTGGACCTAAAAAAGGTTCCTGGAACCTTGTCTGAAACCGGGCCGTACGCAATGGAAACAAAACCAGAACCAAAACATTTCGTTCAGGTTCTGGAAAGTTCTGGTTCCTCCTTGCAGTAGAAAAGGGCCTATGGTCAAATAGTTCTGATGTTGTCGCAACACTCTGCTACACCAGCAGGTCTCAAAGTGAGGTCCAGGGACCCTCATGGTCACTTGAGGGGGTCCAAAATGGCCCCTTACCGATATTTAACTCTCTTACGGGGGTCCTTGAAATGAAAAGGTTTGAGAACCACTGTGCTACACTAAATTGAACAGAGCCATCATTGGTATAATTCGTAAGACATGTGAAGGTCAGGAACTAACCTCCTAACTGAGACCTACTGATTCATGCTAATTAACATACGAGACATACCCATAGTGACAAAGATAGTCCTCCCTCCAACATGGCCATGTGTTCGTATAGATACTCAGCAGATGTGGATTCTTAATTTATAATTTTCACTATTTTTCAATATCCACAAGTTTCCAGTATCCCATATGACACCTTGTGGGAAATGTGGGCATCACTTCCTGTTCCTCTGGTTCTGACTGGTTGCTGTTGCTGCTGTGAGCCTGTGACACCTGAATCTCTGCATGGTGATTACATGGCGCTTTGTTCAGTGATTTGAATCAGCTGTGTGGAGGAAGTGAAGCCCACATTGACACACCCCTTTTTCCTCTGGAAAGTTTTGGATATTAAAAAAAAAATACATTTAGGAATCAAATTGGGGGGAAAAAGAAAGAAAAAAAGGTGTCAATTTTGGCTTGTTTAGAAAATGGTTAAGGGTGTACAATTTAGACTTGGAAGCACATTTGGAACAGAAATTATCATGGTAAAATCACTTGAGAGGATGTATGAGAGAAGACTACTTGGCCAGGTCCAAGCTAGAGAATGGGACTGTATCTTTGTGAATCCTAAAGAATGGGACTGTGAATCCTGGACTGTATCTCTGTGAATCCTGGCCCTTTGTTCCTGGGAAGGTCGTGTCTCAGGAGATTATAACCCCAGACACAATTCACAATTCTTAAATGGCCTCTTTAAACTTATTTCTGCTGTGTCCATAATGTCTAAAACATCCATAGAGAACCTGAAGGCTGACATCGCTGCCACTAAAGGCCGCTATCCTCCTTGGTGAGTTATGTAAGATTGTGTTCCAAAAATAAACATCAATCCGCAATTTTACTCATATGGATATGATGCATCAACTGATGGTGAAAAAGAGTAAAATATTCTTTTTTTTTTTGGAACACAGTTCCAACAGTTGACGCTATATTATGATCTAAGATTTCCCTAAGGAATTTTCAATAGAAAAATATACTTCGGTGAGCCAGTGGTAGTGGGGGTGACGTCAGGACTTCGGTAATCTACATTGACTAGATACATAACCAGTCCTATACAGTATATGTGGTTTTAGTTGTCTCACCCTGAATGGACCGCAACTTGAGTTGAAAACATTATAAATACTTAATCTTTAAAGTATCATCCTCATATAACACAGAAATCATGTCTTAAGTAAATGCTGAATCTAAATGTATTTTGTTGAAGTCCTGGCAGCTTAGACAGGTACTACATGTATGATCAATACAGACATTTGTTAGTTTGGACTTCAAAAATAAATATTCAAGATCTGGAACCTTGGAGGCGGCTGTGTCTCAAGTGGTAATCGTAAGGTTCCCGGTTCAATCCCAGGTCCCCCCCCCCCCACTAGTGTCTAATGTCCTTGAGCAAGACACTGATGAGCAGTTTGTTTAATTTGCGCGGTTTCCTCCACCGACTGTATTTGAATGGGTGAACATAATGCACATTGAAAGCGCTTTTGAATGACATTGTATACCGTAAATATATTTTTTTCCCGTAAACTCAACGCCCTACTTGATCATACTACGGCGTCACACAGCGTAACCGCTTTGGACATATGAGATTTCCACCCGACAGAGATTAAAAGCACCATTTACCGTTTGACTTTTGTGCCGGTTTGAATGCATTGTTGTGTCATCATCACAGCATTGCTTTCATATTCCTCTCCGCTATGAACCAACTAATTTCTTCTATTTTTTTAAACCACATGTGGAAAGGTGGTTATATACCGAGATAGTAGCTGCAAGTTAACAGCTAAATCAAATTCATTCATCACTCCTTTCGTATTTTCGCACAAAATTAATGTATTCTGGTTGTAGGGGCCAGATAGGCTAATGGAATGTTTTCATCTCCGTGAGGCCTTTGCATGTCTTAATCCTCTTTGCTTCCTTTCCATTCAAGCCTCCAGAACTCCCATTCTTCCGTCACAAGCTGGATTTATACTTCATCGTATGACACTGCCATGCATCGCAAGCTCATAGATTGGTTATTTTTAACTACGGTGACGTCACAGCCTTTGTGCTGTACTTGTGAATAGGGAGAGGGACTCGGCATGCACAAAGGTGCTTCTTCTGTGGATTTGGTTCCTTTTTGCGTCCCCATCTTTGTTAAAATGGTGGTTGATGCAAGTCCCTACACTAACCATAACTAAAGTTTGTGCCAGGACAGAACGAATAGTGGTCCTTGGGGATGTTTCAGGGTGTCCCCAGCTAAATGATAGTAATAATAGAGCCCAATGGACCCTTACAGGACTCTAACTCTGAGAGTGTACAAATTAAATGAAACAAATGAAGAGATATGGTGGTCGGTGGCCATATCAAACTGGGGGTCCTTGAACTTAAAATGTGTGAGAACTACTCTTCCCTACAAAGCCAAAGTACATTTTTGGACACAGCGACTTATTTGTGTATCCCAAAGGTCAAATTAGCCTTTGTGATTTTGGGGGATGAACAATTACCTAAAAAAACAACTATACAATTAGTTGTAATATCACTTATGACAACTCGTTTGGCTGACCTGTTGAATTTTTTTTAACCCAAATTGTTTGGTTCATAATTACTGCACTTTGGCTGTATAGGGCAGCAGTGCTTCAGGGGGCCCCAATGGGTCCCCAGGAAAATTTGCTAATATAGCATCAAAGAACATTCTTTTTTTTCTCTCTCTTTCTCTTTTTTATCCTCTTCTCCACTTTGTTGGGTGCTCAGAGATCTTGTTTTCTTTTTTTTCCTTTTCTTTTTTGCTACATTTGAACTTTAATCTGGGTCCCTGGCACAATATATTTTCAAGCGGGGTCTGCGGCCAAATCCATTTAAATCTGGAGGTCCTTCACATGGAAAAAGAACCGCCGCTCCGAGGTCCCTCCCTCTCAGTGCCGCCGCGCTGCAGAGCCAAACCGTCTTATCTTCACACATCTTGACACATGTGGCGATTACAGACAGCTGTTGCAGAGTCAGCGCTCCGGTGGCAGCACCGACTCTCAACCGTCTTATCTGTGTCGCTCATGATGGCTTGGAGCGAGCAGGGGGCGGATTGGATGGAGGCTGGTGGCACGGTGTGTCCATGACGCATGGCGTTAAGCCTGGTGACCAGGGGTCATCAGTATGTCCGCACACGGACACACAATCTAAGACACAATTACTGAATGTCAGTCTCCAGGTTTTCTTCAGAAAGTATGTTTTACACTGATTTACTATGACACTATATATATGGCATATTATGAGTCCACTAGTCCCGCATAGCCAGACAACTGGAGTGCTAGAGTCTGGAACTACAACTCCTGAACGGTGAGTAATGGAAGCTGGCATTTCCGTTGACGAAAATATATTTTAAAATGTCATTTCTGATAAGCAGCAAGCTAAATATGCTTAGATGATTTTTATTTATATTAGGATAAATGTGTGCAATCTTAATAATCAAATGGAAGTGGGGAGGAGGCTTCAATTCCGCTTTAACCGGGAACTCATCATAAGAACTTCCGTCCCCTAGACTGTATGATGGGAGCATTTGCAAATCGCAGAGTCAACAGTCTGGCCACGCGAGACTATGAGTCCACTAGAACAGCGGTCTTATTTTCAAGAATCCCCATAACTCTGAGAGTGCACAAATGGAACCAAATTGGTTCCATTTGTGCATTCTGGCGCACGACTACGATGTACAACACGTGCACACATGCACTCTGAGATTAAACGGCCCTCTGTATCATGTCGAGACTTGACCATGTGTTGAATAGGGCATAGCAATGGCGCCCAGATATAAAAACCATTCATATTTCCATAGAGATAGAAAATATTTCTAATTTATGTTAAGCCTGGAACCAAGCTATCCAGGCTCCTGGTGAATCCTGACCATAAAACAATTTTAGATAAAGGCGCTATATAAATGCACCATTTACCATCTAACTGCGACACGACAAAATGGCCACGACTGCTATGCCCTGCTGTTCCTATGTAACTTGCCTTACCATTAGACTATCAGTCAGAATCAGTAAGATGCCAGTTAAGGTCAGTCCATGAAGAGGAATGTTTTCACCGTAGCCAATCCTTTCTAGCGGTTGGGGGAAAGCACAACACACAGCTGCATGAGACCGTCTTGCACATTCAGTCGAGAGGCAACCCTCACTCGTCTGGGGGAGTTTTCTCGCTCAACAGTTAACAAACCAACATAAAGTTTAAGTGTATAGACTATAGAGGATATCTGCACATTTCTAAAGTGACAAGGACTTTTTAATACCTCTAAAATTACTAATTAAACATTGGCCAAATTGTCAAATATTAGAGGCAGACATTCTGAAAATAGCCGATCTACATGCTCACAATAGAACCGTGTTATACAAAACGTAATGCCTCAACTCTTAGTGCTCGTCAGGGTGGGTGTGTGTGTGTGTGTGTGTGTGTGGGGGGGGGGGGGGGGGGGGGGGGGTCCCCAGTTAAAATTATTAAAGATTATTTTGGGGGTTGCGGCCTGAAAAGGTTGAGAACCACTGCCCTATACGGTTGACCGGAGTCCCTCAGTTCTCTATACTAGTGTATTTTAACCTCGTGTAGCCAGCCTAACTCATCTGCAAAGAGAAAAGCCTGGGCGCGATATGAGGCAGAGTGTGTTCTAGGAGGTGGGGTGAATTTTCCCGGAAGTCGTCTTTTTTTCACAGTGTTGTGTTCCTGCAAACGTGTTCCCTGTCCGGAAATTAAATCTATTCTACGTCTCCCGCTCCGTTGGTTGCGCTCGCCTTAAACATTATCCAAACAGAAACATGGATTCGCTCAAAGCTCCACCTATTATTTCCCGCGATCCCCTTTGAAACCGTTGATTTCCCGCTGTACCACGCTGCGATGCCCATCGTTCCCGGAAATGTAATTAGCTTTAATCATTATGAAACAATTAAAAGTATGATCGCTGTATATAGCCGTTTCTGAGTCTTAGGCCCGCCCCCTAACTGTATCCGGTCGTATTTCCTGTTTAGACCGGATCTAGGTTTCCATATCCGGTCTGAGAGCCCATCGCAGCTGCCGTCCCATAGGTTTGCATTGTAAACAGAGGAAGGAGCTGCACGGCCATATCATCGTCTTTTTTCACACGTTTTTTTTATATTTAATTTTATATTTAATAGTTGTTTGATTCTTGTGCCCGCCTGGCATATGATCCGCGCACATATCGTCTGCTATGTGCGCGAACGTGCCCACGTGTTACCATAGCGCACAGCTGCTGTTTCCAATGTTTTCTTATGTAAATACTGGCGGATTCAGCAGGATACTGCCTGGCAACGGATTTGTCTATTCCAATGGATTTTTTTTTATTCGAAAGCTGTCATCTTGTCTACCTGTCTACTACATGAGTCGCGCACAGATCATGCACTATGCGTGCACGTGCCCACGTTAAAAGGTAAGGACAATTTGGCAGCTGCTTTACTACAGCTATGTTTAAAATGGCAGCAAAATTGTTAAGATGGCATTCAAAGTGTTTAACACACTGTACCATACAGATTGGATGAAATAACAACGCATTCATTAAAATAAGTTCTGCATTGCCGCATTAACAAGCTGGATGTCTTGCAATATCCTTTAATGTGCTGTACTGGTGGTAGTTTTACAATCCCTGAATGTCAGCCAGAGCAGAAATAATTTGATAACGGTAGTTTGTTTTTACTAGCTCACCAAGCCGACATAACATAATGCACTCTGCTGACTTTCATGTACTTTGCAGTGATTTCATGAACCTATAGGAAACGCTGTCCAGTTATGTAATACAGGTTCAAACAAATAGTAACATTTTCTATGAAGTCTATACGTGTCTTAAAAGCATGTACCTTTGCACACGTATTATACTTTTTTAAACCAACTCCAGTTCTTTAAACTCAAATACAAATTTGACAGAGAAACTTCTCACTTGTAGTTGAGTCATATTTGCCAGGAGTATCTCAACACATTGACTCAAGTAGGATACTGGGTTGAATATACATTGCCAACATTGGCACAATGTCACTTATTAACGTCCCACACATGAAATCCTTCTATCTCAAAAATCTTTGGCAAGAGCCATTCTTCACCCAGCGAAGCTGCTCTGATATTCCATACAACCAGGCTGCAATGGGAGATGCAGGCCTTTAAGCACACTCAGTGCCTTCTAATGACGGAAGCTCCCTTTACAAAGAATCAAATCTGTTACCTCTATTGTAGCTGTGCTGAGAGAGAGAGAAAGAGAGAGGATATTCTATGAGATGACTTTGATTTGCTCTTGCCGGTTATACTGCAAATCGCTTTGCTCCAAACTTTTGTCTGTAATTAAATACATTTTGTATTGTATTGTTGTCACTGCACCATAACAATGAGTTGTTAATTAACGTAACCACTGGGTGAACATTTGGCAAAAACAGCCAATCTACGAGCTCACAACGTGGCGCAAAACACAATCTTGTGAGTTTGTAGATCAGCAATGTTTCTGTATTTGGTGTAGAGGGAAAAATGTGCAAGTTTAGAAGAAACCATAAGCATATACATAACAATATATTGTTCAAGAGGTTAATTAACTTGACAGTATGTACACAAAGACTAGTCTTGCGTTGCCAGACTGTTGACTCCTGCGATTTGCAAATGCTCCCGTCATACAGTCTGGGGCAACGAAGGTCTTATGATGAGTATGGGATAAAGCGGATGTGATGCACCCGCTCCCTTGGTGCAGTATAGCGATAACAAGTCCTACTGGAAGTGTTATGTCTTCTTTGAATATTTTTTGGGGCGTTATCTCGTATTTCTCTGGTGTTGTTGGTGTTACTTCCATGTTTTCAAATGTTTTCTTAAATTATACAAGCATACCAAGAATATGCCGCTCGAATGACTCTGTCTGTCCTAGTGTGCTTCTGTTATGTTTCAAATGGGACTACACTTCATTATAATGACTCTGTCTGTGCTATGTGTTTTTGTTATGTTTCCAATGAGACTACAGTTCTGTGCAGCAGTGATTATTTCCGATACTCGCCGTTCGGGAGCTGTAGTTCCAGACTCTATATACACCCAAAAAAATAATCTCTCAGTTGAACACATTTTAAATGTGTGAAACTTTTCCACCCATTTTATATGAGTAAATTTATATATGGGATATATGTAGTCCCAAGTCAAATCTACATTCAATGCAATGCATGTTGTTCAATTAGTCCAACTCATTTTCATTAACTTAAGCCAAGTTAATTATATGAACTTAATTAATTTACGTTTGTCCAACTCAAACAAATGTTAACGTAAATGTGTTGGTTCAACTCATTTTTATGGAATTAAGCTAAGATAAATAAAATACTTTTACATTTACATAAGAAGAGTTCGGTTTCAGGTTTTCTTCTGGATGATTTGTTTCAAGTTTTACAATATCAACATACAGATGCATATTGGATATATGCAATAGCAGTGATTATTGAATAATCAGAACATTTAAGAGAAAACCAACGCAATAACCTCAAAGTTACCATGAGTTCTTCTCTTTTAGCCTAGCATGGGGAGGGAGCTCAAGCTTAAACTAGCAGCCTAGCAGTTAGGGTTAGGGTTTAGGCTCAAATACTGACAAATCAAATTCTGACATATGACAGTCATCTTGCCAAGGCAGACACATTGATATGATACATTTAGCATTTTTAGCTCCCGAAAGCTTAAACATTTCCCTGAAAACCTAGAAAAATGCTGTTCCCAGCATGCTTTGCATAACATGTGACCAACTTATTTGACCAATCAAGGGAAAGGGCTGGAGTCACTTCTCAGATCTGTAAAATGTACTTAATAAAATTGAGTTGGATTCAAACAATATTCTCAGAATGATTTCAGCCTTAAAAACTACTCAATAAAATTGGTGAGAGGCGTGGTTTATGGGACTCTGGGAGTTTTCATTGGAACTCATTTTCAATGTGTTTTTAAATTCCATTACTAAGATTTGAGTTACATGAATGTAATATAAATGCATAATGTTAAATGAATAGATTTTGTATAAGCACTATTAATTACATTTGAGTTGGAACAATTTAATAAAAATGCATATATTGTAAATGTATATATTTAAGGTAAGCACGATTAATATTTGTTCAGTTACATCAATTCAATACATTTGCATATATTATAATTAAATACATTTAAATAAAGCCAACATAATGTAAATGTATCACATCTGGCACTATTAATAATATTTGAGTTATATCAATTAAATGTATATGCTTATGCCTTGAAGTGAAGTAATTAAATAAAGCAAACATAATTTATATGTGTCACATTTATAGGGGGGTTGAATCAGTTTTTTGGGTGTAGCATTCGGAGATGGTGGAATAGTTGTCTGGTTACGCGAGACTACACAAAGACTAATGCAAATAATCAGTGAAAAGGCTGGAGACATGGGGATGATTGGCTCAGCTCAAAGATAATCAGCAAATAATGTTGTTTACCGGTTGTCATGCTGATGGTTCAAAGCTACTCGGAGTGTCAAATGATCAGTGTTAATCTCATCCGGAGAATTAAGAATGGGTTAATTTGACAACCACGAAACACTACCAACATCACAGCACAGGAAACAGAATTATGCTCATCTCCAAGCAGCTACATCTGCTTGATTGATTGATTGAAGAATTTATTAGAAGTTTGCAATAGAAAAAAGTACAGTTTCATGACAGTACAAATCACTGGTACAAGGTCAACTAAAAGGAGATCCTAGAAAGCCGAGGCTTATTTCCACAGGAACCACACTTTAAGTATCTCATATAACATTGAAAGACAGACGGATAGAACATAGTACTTTATCTAGGATAATATCAGTTTCAAAAGCATAACATCAAATACAAAAGGCAGAATACAAAGAAAAAGGGGGGGGGGGAGCATGGGGGCTTAGTCTATTTACAAGTCACGGGTAGCTGCTGTCTGAAGGTGACTTTTCATACCAATTTTGAAGGAGGCTAGGGATTTGCTCTCCTTTAGGGCTTGTGGAAGGGCGTTCCACATGTTGATGGTATAGCAGGAGAACGAGTTAGCGCCTTGTTTAGTGTTAAATCTACGCTGATGATGATTAGTGGAGCTGCCTCTGGTGTTATGATCGTGAACATCCTTGACCTTTAAGAAGTAGTTTGTCAGGTACATGGGAATCTTGGAGGTGTAGTGTATCTTGTACACCAGGCCCATTGCAAGATGCTGTACTCTGTCAGCTACTTTGAGCCACCCCACGCTTTCGTGGTGATGCTCGGTAAGGTGGGTCAGAGGAGGGAGACCAAGCACAACCCTAATTAGTTTGTTTTGGGCTGTTTGGAGCTTTAGCTTTAAGGCAGCTGGGGCGTCGCGATACCAGACAAGGACTCCGTAATCAATGAGGGGCCCAATAAGAGCACCTCCTAGTGTCTTTCGGGATTTAATATTGATCAGTGGGGCAACTCTTTGCAAGAAGCGAATTCGTTGATTGACTTTATTGATTACCTTGGTGGTCATTTTTTCACTGGATAGGTTAGCCTCCAGGATGCAACCCAGGTAGCAGATGTGGTTTTTTCTTTCTATCACAGTGTCACCTACTTTAATTGTGAAGTTCTCAACTAGGCTAAGTTTCTGACTAGATCCAAAGAGGATACATTCAGTTTTGCCTAGGTGAATTGAGAGTCTGTTGTCATTGAGCCAGGTGCAGATCTTGTTAAGTTCACAGTTAAGGGCCTTTTCAACCTGCAAAATGTCTCTGCCTGAGACTCTCTGCCTTTTCTTTTTGTCTGACAAGTTGACACTAAAGTGTGTCATGGTTGCTGCGTGACTAGGGTTGCCAACCGTCCCTTGAAATGATGGAATAGTCCCTCGTTAGACATGTGTGTCCCTTATTGAATGGACACACGTTGTTCTTTGTTCTATTTTGGGGAATCAATAAATGACAAACATCTTACAAGTTCAGACAGCTCATACACACATAGCCTACTGTAGTGGAATATATGTTGTCTAGACAAAATATTTTTAGATTTACCTGAGTTGCCTCTATACGGCTGCTTTGTCTACACCAAATCTCACCCATTCAAAAATGAGGTTGTAGATTTGCTATTATTGTTAAATGGTTAAAGCAATGTTTTGTGATAGTAATCATTGCTACATAGAGTTAGGGGCGGGCGATATGGTGATAAATATCGCTGAGACGATCCAATGTCTCCACGATATGCCTTTTCAGAGATATCGTATGTATCGTGATACAATGACCCTGCAAGCAAGCCAGGGGTGGGCCTCTGCAGGCTATGTGTGGGCAGTGAGGGCAATGCCAGCCCGCACTTAACCTGCACAGGCCCATAGTGGGATTGCCTAAATGAGGCCCACAGCTGTTGACTCATCATGGGCTAACCATGGGCGTACTGTGGGCAGCCTGTACGTGTGAAAAGAGCGGCAAATGATGTGGGCTGCCCACACAAAAACTGCATTGGGCCCAAAGGTAGAACTATGCTATGGGCCTAAACGGGCGTACTGAGGGCAGCCCTCAAAATTTGCCGCTCTTTTCACCTTTTTTTATGTATTTATTTATTGTTCCCGCCTTTTCATTCACTACCACCATGACTACCACTGGACAGCAGCTAATGACAGGAGGAGATGAACCAGTGATTTGGACATGACTGCTATTTAATGGTGAAATGGTACAGTAAGGACCTGCTTTTCACATTAATATAAGATAATAGCCAATAAGATAAAGCATTTTCTGTTCTTTCATTTCTCTTAGCATTGTTCACACAAACCACAAAGGGTGGATATTGGCATTAGCTAACTTAGCTAACTCAACTTGTTAACTTTGGCCATAGCTGGCCAGCTGTTAACACCAAGTTATTATTGTAAACTTTGTGAGCTTGTAGATCTGCTATTTTCAGGTACCAAATACATTGTGCAATGGAGCATAAATACATATCTAGCTAAATTAGCAATTTATAAAACAGTGTAAATTATATGTGAATTATTTCTTAGTAGCTATAGTTTGGTTTGTGTCAAAACTAGTGAGAAATGGCTAACAATTTGTGCACACTCACACACCATCATAATGTTGCCCTAAATATTTTTCTGTTCCTTACTTATTTTCCTAAAGTTGGATGAGTTTGTCAAAGATAACCATATAGCCTACATGGAATCTGACTGAGTGGGTCATGTCTTTTGAAAGTATGTACTGTAATATGAATTTTACTACACATGACTGTTGTTGGTATTTATCTCATATTAGATAACCACATTATCCCTTTGAAACAGGCAGCCTTTAAAAACAGCTTGTAAAAACAGTTTGTGTCTCTGTTAAAACAATATTTTGCAGAGCAACGGATTGACACAGAGTGCTTCTTTCTCCTGGAATGGAGAACGCATTCTTCATACTGTATGAAGCCACTGAAATGTCAACGACACCTGCTTGAGGTACACCAGAGTAGGTCTAAAGAGACAAAATGTGTTATGTGTGTTTCAAAATGTAGTTATTAGTTAAGGTATTTGGGGATAAAGGATTTTTTTCTTTTTTTCCTTAAAAACTGGGAATTGCTCCTTTCATTGCATATCAGGAAACTGGGGCCTGTAGTTAACTTCTGGTCTAAATTGTGACATGCATTTTAAACCCCACTTTGAACTGGGGACCCCAACAAAATAATCACATTTGAATTGATGACCCCCTAAAAATATTATATTTGAATTGGGGACCCCCAAACCCTGACAAGCACATGGACTGTTTGATTCGGTTCCATTGGTAAAATTGTGAAAGTGGCAGATCTACAAGCTCAGAAGTTCAATCGCAAACTGGTGTTGTGAGCTTGTAGATCCCCTGGGGGTCCTGACCCACACATTGAGAACCACTGGATTAACCACTGGGGTAAACTATACTGTATAGTAAGTGTATGCAGTGTTTTGTGTAATTTTTTCTTTTTTTTTCTCCTTTATTTTTTATCATTTAAACAATGTAGCTCTGACCCTGGTGCTAATAAATTTCTTTTCATACTTTTATACTTTTCTATTATTCTAGCCCCACACCAGAGCCTACTATTTTGCTGCAGCCCATACCAGCACCAGAAGACTCACCACAACCAGTATTGCCTACAGACCAGCAAAAAGCTTTGGTGGAAGATGGAGCAACATTCGTAAGTTCACTTTGTCTGTGCGAGCAGCTTTGCAGCCTTGCTTCATTGACCGTAGGGAGGGGAGGGTGGTCTAGTCTACATTTTGAAATTAATGTTATGTAGTTTTAATTTATTTTGCCTTCTCTTTTTTATTAAAAAAATATCTGTTAGATCTTCAGCAAAATATATAATGGGAAATGTTTGTTTTGTGGTCTTCAGAAGAAGCTCTCCTGATCAATCTCTATATCAGGGGTCTTCAACGTTTTCAGGCCGGGGACCCCCAAACTGATGGGGAGATGGAGCAGGGACCCCCTACCACCTCGTAGGGTGGGGGGGTCGGGGCTACGACATATTTTTTATTTTAAACATGTACAAGTTACAGCGAGCAGGGTGGGCCGTAGGCCTACCACTACCATTTCTAAACATAATACTTATTAACTGAGAACCAATGTCAATAATATTAACAATCTGTCAATTGCATAGTAATCATGTATTCAAGCTATTCAAAATGGATAGAATCATGATTTATTTTTTAACATTAATGTGAAAAATGGCAAAAAAACAAAAAAAAAAAACATTTTTTGAAATCTTTTTTTTTCTTCTTTTTTTTTAAGCAATAATTTCGCGGACCCCCTGCAGTACCTCCGCGGACCCCCTAGGGGTCGCGGACCCCCTGTTGAAGACCCCTGCTCTATATCAATGGTCCATATACTGTATGCCCACCTGATGGAGGAGCGCTTTGGAGAGAAGTGAGTATTCTCAATCAAGATTAAGCCATTTTTTAAATATATATATAGCCTGATTTAGCCAGACTATATACTCATGCCGCTAACTAACTGCAGTATATATCCCCACCTTGTTTTAACATGGGTGGATTGTCTAGCTGAGCTAGACTAACTACTATACACTATATCCTATAAAATGCACAAAGCAAATTATGAACACATATTGTCAACTTGGTGTTACTGCCTGTTGTGTAACGTGTGTGTGTTCCTTTCTGCTTATTTCCTTTACTTTAAGATGAATGGTTCACCCCGGGGAGGAGTCATACATAAACCAGCATCAGGGTATCTGGAGGAGCACCTCCACAATGTCTGGAAAAGGTGCCGACAGCGCTAGGGCAGGCAGTTGAATTCACCACAAGAGGGAAGAGACCCTAGTCATCCTGCCAGGTACAGCAACATCAAGGTGTCAATACAATGTAGTATATTCAACTCACTTGCATTTCGAAGTGGATGACTGTATGCTCTTTGCAACAAAGAACTCTACATTGTAAACTCGGATGTCTTCATCTACCACTATTTTCTAAGTGAGAATGTATTATTTTCTCTGCTCATCACAGAATCAGATGTAACTGCAGAGCAAGTCCTGCAAATGTCAGAGTGGCTGAAAAACAACATAAGTCCGGCCGATACATTTTGCAGACCTCCATTTATAGGGTACAGTGGATACGAGAAAATGGGACAAAGCCAATCCAAGCCATAGTTGAAGAGTTCCTGCGTCACAGTTCCAAGGACGCGGCATGGTGAGCTTTTGAATTAAATTGATTATTGTTTGTTCCTTAGGGCAGGGGTCTTCAACAGGGGGTCCGCGACCCCTAGGGGGTCCGCGGAGGTACTGCAGGGGGTCCGCGAAATTATTGCTTAAAAAAAAAAAAAAAAAAAAAAAAAACTTTTTTTTTGTTGCCATTTTTCACATTTATGTTAAAAATAAATCATGATTCTATCCATTTTGAATAGCTTGAATACATGATTACTATGCAATTGACAGATTGTTGATATTATTGACATTGGTTCTCCGTTAATAAGTAGTATGTTTAGAAATGGTAGTGGTACGGCCCACCCTGCTCGCTGTAACTTGTACATGTTTAAAATAAAAAATATGTCGTAGCCCCGACCCCCCCCCCCCACCCTACGAGGTGGTAGGGGGTCCCTGCTCCATCTCCCCATCAGTTTGGGGGTCCCCGGCCTGAAAACGTTGAAGACCCCTGCCTTAGGGCATGGTCAACCAAAGTTTAATTCTACCTGTGGATTCTGTGAAAGCTTTTCAATGGGAATGAAGTATAAAAATGTTAGCACAATGTGTGTGTCTCACACACACACACACACACACACACACACACACACACACACACACACACACACACACACACACACACACATATGCAGATAATCTAATAATTATGTTTTTATATATTTCCAGATGAATACAGCCACGAGAAAGGACAAGCCTGGGTAATGTTTGTGAGCAGTACAAGAAGAAACATCCTGGAAAATTGACTCATGGCTCAAGTCACAAGGTGGGCTGGTGGTATAGGGGACTTACCGTTGACGGCTGACTGGAGGTTGGTTGTTTTGTAGTTGTTGTTTATAGTTTGTTTAAAATAACTATTTGTTAAAAATGTGTGTGTTTTTGTTTGAAATCAATCACACAATCTTAATATTCTGGGTCCTTCGTTCCACAATCCACCCCACCCAGATCAACACTTGACAATAAGCTGCAAAGTTAGTCTGTGCTATTGTGGACACTTCTGCTTAGTAGTCAGTTCCTGACATTTTATTTTCTCTTTTTTTTCTTCTTTTTTATTACCCACAGTTGCATGTAGTGCTGAGGTCTGGGTATAAGGAGTAGTTATAAGGGATTTAATTAAGAGATGAATGTAAATAATGTTATCCTAATCCCTGAATACTCAACAAAGTAAAAGTACAAAAGTATTGGTATCAACATTTACTTAAAGTACCAGAAGTAGAAAGTACTCATTATGCTGGATGTCCCATTTCACAAGTTTTCAAATGTATAAGATCTTGAAAATTGCAGATCTATTAGCTCACTATGCGTCACATCACAGGCTTGTAGAGCTCTTTTTTCAAATGGCCGAAATGTATAGGCTGAGGTGGTCAATGTATGTTTTTTATAATAATCAATTTTCAATTTAAAATGATTGTAGTGGAATAAAAGTATAATGTCTGCCTTTTAAGATATAGTGAAGTAAAAGTATTGAAAATTGGAAACCCCAATGTTCTACTGAATGTATGTTGTGTTGTTTTATATTTGTTTTGTATTTAATAAATACATTGATTTTAATCCCTTTGACTATTGTTATTTATTGTTTATACATTTTAGATGAATAATAGTTATTTTTTTTTCCTAAAGTGAACTTAAGTTACAGTAGTTGAAATGGTTTAAACATAATTATTGCTACAATAGAAGAAATAGATTACAAAACCATTGTGGGCATAGTCAGGGCCTAGTTAGGGCAGTAAATAGGGCTTCCTGAGGGCCAAGTGAGGGCTGCCTATTCAGGGCCCCCAAGTGGGCCTATGCCGGCCCAGTGTAGGCTTGTGAGGGCAGCCCTTACTTAGCCCTCACAATGTGAGGGCTAAGTAAGGGCTGCCCACGCAGGCCCAGCACTTTGGGGCCAACACTTTGCCGATGTTCAAAACCTCTCGGGCCCAGTGTGGGCCGCCTACAGGGGGCCCTTTGGCCAGTCCTAAGTGGGCCTGGACAGGGCCAGTGCAGGCTTGCTTGCAGGGGAGGGAGCCTTATAAAAAGAATCCTGTTGAACTGATAATACAGAGATTCCTTGCAGAATTAATTTAAACCTGCATATTTGTTTAAATCAGTAGTTCTCAAACTTTAAAATGTCAAGGTCTCTCCTTAACAGTACACAAATGAAACCAAATGGACCCGTAAGAGTCAGAGTTACATACATGTAAGGATCAATTTAGACCTCCCAAAAGGAACCCAGAGAGTCCCTGGACCCCACTTTGAGGACCACTGGTCTAAATGGTTTGTTACTCCTTTTTCTTTTCGTTTTTGTTACCTTGTAAGTGGTTGTACTGTTACGTAACTTGAATAATAACCATGAAAACCAACATGAAAAAGAATCGTGATAAATTCCTGTATTGTGATACAGCTTGGAATAATATTGTGATATTGTATTTTTCCATATCACCCACCCCTGCATAGTGTGTTTGTCAAGCAGGGCTCTCTCTCTCTCTCTGTGTCTCTCTCTTTAATAAAAAGAAAATACATTTTCAGGTGGGTGGCCAATCTTCAGCCAATCGGGAGAAAGTACCCAATTATCAGCTTCAATTTTATATTGTGCCAGCTCCAATTTCTGTCTGCTCATTTCTTTTGTGTCATCGCTTCCAATTTCACTTGTTTATAATGTGTCCTGTGTGAGTTCTCTGTCTTGATTGGATAAATCAATTGTTTAATCAAGAGCTGGGGGGACAGCGAGACGCTTGTATAGTGAGATGTTATCTTTCTTTCTGGGAGTCCCTTATTTTTCTAGGAAATAAGGGACGCCCGATCATGTGTCCCTTATTATAATGTGAGGTAGTTGGCAACGCCTGTGCGTTGTGGAAAAGGTACGAAATTATTTTAGTAAAAGTAAAAAGTATCAATACTGTAATGCTCTGTTACAAGTCTGGAATTCTACATTTACTTGAGTAAAAGTATAAAAGTATAAGATACTTTACAGTACCAAAAGGAAAAGTACTTATGAACAAGTTATCATAATTATGTCTAAAATGTATTAAAATCTTTTTGAAAATACCAAATCTACAAGTCCACAACACGACGAATGATGACACGTTGTGAGCTTGTTAATTGCCAAAGTTTAAATTGGGCTGAACTGATAAAAAATATTGTATGTTTTGTCAAATCGAAATCTACAAAGTAACTAGCAACATAGGTTTAAGTGTATAGAGGGTATCTGCACATTTATAAAGTGACAATTTATGGACGTTTTAATACCTCTGAAATGACAGATTAAACATAGTCAAATATTAGAGGCAGAAATTGTGAAAATAGCCGATCTACATGCTCACATGTAGATCGGCTATTTTCACAATTTCTTTTCAACTCTTAGTGCTCGTCAGGGTGTGGGGGTCCCCAGTTAAAATATGGTTATTTTGGGGGTCGCAGCCTGAAAAGGTTGAGAAGCAGTGCTTTCCACCAGTGGCATTGAGAGCGTGGTGGACTGTGGTCACGGTGCCAGACAGAAGAGGAGAGAGAGAGGGGGAGAGGAGGATGTCTTGGCTGTGAGGTGAATCTAATGTGGGTGAATGGGAAGGAATCTCTGGCTGCTTGAATAGACTCCATTGATTCCAGCCAGATCAAAACCCACTTCCTCCACGCATCCCAACCTTACACGCTATCTCCCTTCTGGGTTGTGTGTGTGTGTGTGTGCGTGCGCGTGTGTGCGTGCATGTGTTTGAGAGAAAGAGAGAGAGGGAGAGAGGGAGAGAGAGAGAGAGAGAGAGAGAGGGAGAGAGGGAGAGAGAGAGAGAGAGAGAGAGAGAGAGAGAGAGAGAGAGAGAGAGAGGGAGCATTTGGGGGGCATCCTCGTGCATTCATTTATCTACCTACACACTGTGAAATCCTCGGTGCCAATTTATACATTTTGTATATATAGCTCTGTGTTTGGTAAAATGAGAATGCACGAGTGCTCAATTTAACTCAGAGAGTGTACAAAATGGAACCAAATGGACCCTTACGGGTCTGTGGACTGTCTGGAACCTTGCGGATTTGGGTCCGTTCATATTGTACCCTCCTCGGTGTCAACTTAAGAATACCAGAAGAGTCGCGGGAAAGAAACTCCCCTGGGCTGATGGTTTATGCCTTTTGATTGATTGATTGAGGTATTTATTCGATGTTTTGGATAGGAAAAGGTTCACTGATACAATGTCAACTAAAAAGAAACTCGGGTAAGGCAAGGCTTATTTGTTATTTTCCATTGAGATCCTTAATATCCTTATATACCTCTGTAAACTATGCCTAAACGGTTAAACCTAACCTTAATCCTAACCTCAGTAAAACAGAGCCAAAACCAAACCCTATTCCTAATCTTAACCTCAGAAAGATATGCGTAATCTTAAAGTTATTTCTAACCTTATTCTCAGTAAAACAAATACAAGTATAAAAATCTCGGCGAGTTTCTTTCCGGCGCCTCTACCGGTTAAACTAACACTCAGGGCTCTTACAGTGCACGCATAAATGTGTCCGTGTGAGTGTGTTTAGAATTACATTTTCGTTCCATTGACACTAAACAGAGGGGGGTGGGGGGAGGCGGCTGCTACTGGACACATTTTTCTTTTTTTTTTTTGTTGGCCGACACAGCGGACAGCACTGTATACTCCGGGACAAGCGTTTGTGTCACGTTCATTGAATTAGCCCTCGCTTGATGCAATCAAGGACTATTGACGTCAGGACCCCTAGAACGCCCAGCAGACACCGTGGAGCAATACCCAGAGAGAGAGAGAGAGAGAGAGAGAGAGAGAGAGAGGGAGAGAGAGAGAGAGAGAGAGAGAGAGAGAGAGGGAGAGAGAGGGGGGGGGGCGCTAAGTTTAACTGAGACGGTGGCATTAAGCCTCAAATCAAAGTGGCGTGACCCGTGCACTGTTTTTCTCTTCTTCTCCTGAGCAGTGCACAGAGCACCTCGGTGCTGTGCGGGCGGCCACAGGATTATATCCGTGTCGTCTGTCGTTGGCTTGCTCTGCGAGGGAAATAAGCCACCAGGTCTATGAAAACAATCCCCAAAGAAGCGACTCATATTATAGGCCTTATTATAGGCACTTTAGACCTACCGGTATAGGCCTATGCATAGGCTATTTCGTTACATAGCCAATCTACAAGTTCATAACGCTTTGTGAGCTTGTAGGGCTACTTTTTCAAACAAATCTTAAAAAAAAAAAAAAAAAAAAAAAAAATAGGGATTAGGGGGTCGACATTAATTCCTTGACATGAAAACATTTGAGAAACACTGGTTTGAACAACATTAGACAGCAAGCCCAAACAAGCAACTACACTACACAGAAACAAGACAAAAAAAACAACAATACTTACAAGCGACTTTACAAAGCCCAAAGTCGCTTAGTTGTAACAAGCAGACAGGGCAACCCTGGCCAGTACACGGTGCAGACAGGAGCGTCAGTGTGAGATCTAGCGAGCGATGAGGAATGGAGACATAATGACATTATGTCTGCGAGCCGTCGTTAATGTTGTCTCCCTGAGAGGTGAAGGCAACGGAGATAAAAGGAGGGAAAGAAGTACTAGCGATACTACACTGTAGAACAACGTTTTCAGGCCAAGGACAAGCATTTAGAAAAATGGAAATACACAAGTTAAGTACAGTAAATGTACCTCAACATTGTGGGCCATATGTTTGTTTGTATAATCAATCAATCAATCAATCAATCAATCAATCAATCAATCAATCGATTCATGTTATATTATCATCAACATAGTAGTGTTTTGCCAATTTTCTGGAGGCCCACTTGCAATACCCTCGCGGCCCACCAGCGGCAGCACTGGTTTTAATTCATGCTGGGCAGCACTATACGCTTTATTATTAGTCTAGAATAGTGGACAGAGTTTTATACCCAAATCAATAGCTGCCCGACTGCCTTGATTTGTCATTATAGATTGTGTTCATAAAGTTAAGTATAAGCCATTATCAAGACTGGAGTCATTTCCCAGATTTATTCCAGGTAATGAGCTCCATTCAATCCCTGCTGCAGTTGTCAAAGGCTGTGTGTGTGCGTGCGTGTGTGCGTGCGTGCGTGAGTGTGTGTGTGCTTGGTGGGGGTGGGGGGTATGGCAGTCATGGTTATGGAGAATGATGTGAAAATTCATGAGCAGACATAAATTGTGTCCACGCCGCATGATATTTGCATCCAGTCCCCTACTGTAGAACCTCATATCAATACTCTACAAGTATGGCTTCAATCAGCTTGATTACATCACGGGGGGGGGGGGGGGGGGGGGGCAATTTGGAGCGGAATAGTATACGAGAAAGAAAGAAAGAAAGAAAGAAAGAAAGAAAGAAAGAAAGAAGGATTTTTAATTTTAAGTTCCCTGCTGTCCCCGTCTTGGCTTATTATAGGTCATTCATTATACTGTAGGCCACTGGTTCTCAATCTGTGGGGGGGGGGTCCCCAAATTATTTTGGGCGGTCTCCAGATGATTAACTTAATGTGCAACATTGTTTTCTCACTCAACAGTAAACAAACCAGCATAAAGTTTAAGTGTATATGTTACAGTATGTTCAAGAAACCAGTAAAAGTTGTCAAGGAGCACTCGTTTTGACGTTCACCACACACTAATCACCACCAGATGGCGACGTCAGCCACTGCTCTGCCATTCACCAGAGTGTATATAAGAGAGTTACGTCACGCTTTGAACTCGCCGCAGACCGGAAGTGTTTACTCTTTATTTACTAGCCTAGCCTAGCCTAGCCTAGCCTAGCCTAGCCATTAGCTCCATTGTAGTCACTTGGACAGGGCGTTTAACGTGCGCTTGCCCAGGCCTTACGGCCTGGGCATAAATATAACGATTGCATTCACCACGGCTTCGTAACTCGCGCGGCGCTCCGCCGGCCGCGCGGCCCTGGCCCGCTCTTCGCGGCCACTCGCGCCTGCGGCGCTCGGGGGCGAAGAGCAGGACCAAGGTCCGCTGGCCTTCGCGCCGCTTGGGGCTTCGTGGACCCAGGGGGGCCTCGTAACTCGTTTGGGCTTCGTGGATACAGGGGGGCTTCGGTAGCCGCTCGCAGTGTCGTGGACAATAGAGCGGCGCACCGCCTGGAGTACGTTGTTGTGGCGACCGCTTGCTCCGCCCCGTGCCGCACCACGAGTGCTCCGCGTCTCGAATGTGCTGTTTCTCTAATATACTATGACATATAGACTAGAGGGTATATGCACATTTCTAGAGTGACAATTTAAGGACTTTTTAATACCATGACAAATTAAACATTGGCCAAATTGTCAAATATTAGAGGCAGAAATGCCTTGCAACGCGGGGCGTTGTGAGCATGTAGATCGGCTAGCGTTGTGAGCTTGGGGGTTGGAAAATAGCATAAATAGCAGATCTCCAAGGTCACAATGCGTCACAACGCGTCGCAACGCAACACGTTGTGAGCTTTGTGGTCGGTGCTTGACACCACAACTAAGCATAATCAAGCCAATACTGGAGATGTGGCGTTACGGCATGAATTCTTTCAACATAAGATGCTGCATTCAAGTTCAGGAGAGTTTGGACAAAGCAATTCTCTTGAATGCTGCCTTCAGGTATGGCACGGAAAAGGGGTGCATTTGCATTTCTTTTAACATAGTAAAAACTGCATTGGTGGTCTGGAGAAGGCACTTTTTTACAGACGGATAAAAGGGCAGGGGCTCAAGCCCCCTTTGATGTCTCTGAGTGCACGTGTCTAAGTGAGGATAATGCAACATGGCTAGTGATGCCATAGTTGAGTCAATGGTGCATGAGAGGCAGTCAGGCTGTCTGCTAGTGTTTTGTTTTGGATCATGATCTGTCTTGCCTCTGGCCTCGCTGATGCTGCCAACGCTCTGTCTTATTCGAATTAGTGTAGGTCCACTCTTGAGTCTTTCATTATTTCTGTATGTGCGTGCGTGCGTGCATGCGTGCTGCTGTGTGATGTTGTGTTGGTGAATTACAGTTGTGTTTGTGTTGTCAAGTCATGTCATCTTTATCTACTTTATATAGCAAATAAATAAAAAAATAGCCGTTGACCCAGAGTGCTTTCCAATCAAGGATGACCAGGAACAAAATGATAAAAAAATCAATCTAAAAATAATAGAAAACCACGTTAAAATGCATGTTGTGGAAGGACAAAGCGGACATTTAACCGCAAGGGAGAAGAGGTGGGTCCATGGTGGGACTTAATATGGGATGGGACACTGGGTCGTGTTTGAGGTAGAGAGGGTGCTGTTGAGATGATGACCTCAAAGTGGGGTCTGTGGATCCCCAGGGGTCCTTGAGGAGGTTCCAGGGCATCACCAGATGAATGATGGATAGTCAGGAACCAAATACCCTCCATGTGTACACTCTCAGAGTTATGGGGGTCCGTGGTCTAATGCAGAGGTTCTGTGGGACCCACAGTGCCCTATACATCAGGAATTCTCAACGCCATATATTCAATGCTTGAATATATGTGTGACAGTTTTAACACCACAAATCTTGGCCAGATACACATTAATTTAGGGGTCCTTGACATTAAAAGAAAAAGGAGAACCACTGTCCTATACAGCAAAGCTTGTGGAATCATCAAAGATCGACACCATCCCAACCTGTTTAAGATGTTGCCGCACGGAAAACGACTACGCAGTCTCAAAGCTACGAGCAACAGACTGCAAAAAAGCTTCTTTCCACAAACAATCAGGCACATCAACAAACTGTCAAAGACGAGAACGATCCAGGGCAAAAGGAATTAATAGCTTTTTTATTCTCTCTTATGCTTCTCTTTCTTTTCCCAAAATCTTTCTACGTCATTATCATTATTGTTACTATCTTTTTACATAGTTTTTGTTGTTTTGCAGTTATTGTTTGCTGTTACTATATTGTTTGCTGTTATTGCGACCGAAGGTCGCATATACTCTGAAGAATGCTGCAGTAGTGCGTCTGGCCCAAAAAATGGCGGACAGTCCCTCTCACCCCCTCCACGAGGAGTTTGAGCTTCTCCCATCGGGGAGGAGGCTCAGAGCTGTGCGGTGCAAGTTGCAAAGGACCAAGAAATCTTTTGTGCCCCATGCCATCACCCTCCTAAACAAGAAGAAGGGGGGTAGATAGGTGAATGAACTTTTAGAAATTTGGAATGAACTTTTAGAATTTTGGAATTGGACAATTTCAAGGTGGATTTGTTTTATTGCTGGCCTTGTGTTGTGTGGTAGTCTGTATGTGTCTGTGTTTTTATTGTGGTGTATTTGTTTTTAGTAGGCACTGTATGCACATTACAACAAATTTCTGTGTAAACAGACAATAAACTGACTTGAACTTGAACTTGAACTTGAAGAACCGTGTCGCTTGAGTGTCCTTCCGTACCCCTGTGATGTCAGTGTGATGTCAGCGAGTTGTGACATCACTTCCTGTACGGGGCGGCTACACGAAATGTGGATAACACTATATATGGAGATAGTCCAGTCCATCATGTCATATGGGACTACCGTCATAGACAGTAGCCAAAAGAGAAGGATACACAAGACTAAGAAAGACAAAAAAAGGAGGAGGAGGATAAAGATACCAAAAGGAGAGAGAAGAAAGGGTGGATGAGGTACAATGTGTCTCAGAAAAGAAAAGGAGGTGGCAACGGGGGCGGCTAGATAAAGTTATTAGGCCTGGATCCGACTTTAAGTCGACGCACAGGATTCCAGAAGTGTAGCGCTTATTCGCTCTTGTATCAAACTGGTACTCGAAACGTTCTTAGAATTTAATATATATTTTCTAAAGTAAATATGGGGGCGGCTGTGAAAAAAAGAGAAGAATAAAAAAGAAAAAAAGGAGGAGGAGGATAAAGATACCAAAAGGAGAGAGAAGAAATGGTGGATGAGGTACAATGTGCGGTATCCTCCTTGTCAAGCTCGACGTTGGTCATTTGGAGGACCTACTGTATACATGGAGAAATGGAGCGACCCTGTTTGGCCTAAACATGGAGATGTGGTACAGAATGACTCATATATGGGCATAAAAAGTATGTCATGTGACATCACTTCCTGTACAGACAGTCAGACAGACAGCCATTGACTCCGGCCTAACAATGGCTACTGTCTATGACGGTAGTCCCATATGACATGATGGACTGGACTATCTCCATATATAGTGTTCTCCACATCTCCATGTTTAGGCCCTATCGCTCACACCCTAGGTGGGGTTGGTGATAGGGCCTTTCTGTGTGGAGTTTGCATGTTCTCCCCGTGTCTCCTAGGGTTGATACCCTCACAAAAACATGAACAAACTCCCCCCAGAATGATAACAACTAGAATCGTCAGAGAAACGCTGTGGTTGGCCAGATAGTCAAGAATTGGCGCAACCTCGCCCTTTAGGGCGAGGTCGCATGTCACCCTGAGGTCGGATTCCACCCTCAGGTGTCTTACTAGTTATATATACCGCTGCATTGTCTGTAGGAAGCCAAACAAAAATACGTTTTACTCTTATGTACCTGGACAAAAGATGCAACAATAAAGTACAACCCTGAACCTTGAACCTTGAACGATAGGGGCAGAATATGGAGTTAGTTGTGCTGGTGTGTCAGTAACAGACAACAGCACAGCAGCAGACAGTCAGACAGACAGACAGACTGTCAGTGAAGTGTAGTGCAATGTGTGACTGTCCTGCACAGCGTCTGCTCTGTGTCCCACAGTGTGTGTGTGCGTGTGTGTGTGTGTGTGTGTGTGCGCGTGTGCGTGTGCGTGAGAGAGAGAGATTCTGTGTGCAAAGTAAAGGTGCATCCACCACCTCCACACAGCCTGGCACTATACCCCAAAATAATCCCCCACGTCATAACCAACGCCACTTCCACCATAACCAAAATACTGTAATCCCCCACATCATAACCAACCCCACTTCCACACAACCAACCCCACTTCACATAACCCCAAAAATAATCCCCCACGTCATAACCAACCCCACTTCCAGCGGATCCCATGCTCCTCCTGAGGGATAACAAGATCATAATGATCAGCACCTCAAACACCCCCCCCCCCCCACCCCCCCCCCACAACACTGGCTCTTAAAACTAGACCCCCACATTGTTCCTGGTTCCTGTCTGCATTTTCTCAAGTTTAATCATTTTATGTCAAGATGTTTAAAAAATAGCAGATCTAAGACCTCGATGTGTCACGACCATGAGCTTGTAGATCGGCTATTGTTGAGTAGCCGAAGTATTGAAATAGGACTAAAGAGGGGATAGTGATGCCAGAGTCTTGGAAATAGAGAGTTCCGCCAATGTGGGGTCAGAAACAGCACTGGTCACGTGGTTCATGTAACTCGAAATGTCACTTTTCCCTCATAGACTCCAATGCATTCTGTAAACTTCCGGTTCGTGGTTTGTCACTATGTGCCAATAGATGTGTAGGTAGAAGACCTGGCACCATGACGTGAACGGGAGTGACGCCACTCTCTGAATACAAGGCTCTGAGTGTTGCTTTCTTAACTAATCATGCTTGAGCCCACCTCAAGAACCCCTGGGGGACCCCGGACACTACTCTGACAACCACTAGCCCCCTGGGGGTCCCCGGACACAACTCTGACAACCACTAACCCTCTGGGGGTCCCCGGACACCACTCTGTCAACCACTAGCCCTCTGGGAGTCCCCGGACACAACTCTGACAACCACTAGCCCTCTGGGGGTCCCCGGACACCACTCTGACAACCACTAGCCCCCAGTGAAAGGATGAGGTGGAGGAGGTCTTACCTTGAAGTCGCAGATGCACGTGACCGTGTCCCCGATTCGCAGACACTCCCCGTCGAACTTGCACGTGTTCGTGTCGCACAAGAACAGGTCCGTATCCCGGTCGTCAAAACCTGGAGGGTCAAAGGGCAAACGGGTCAACCAAGGGGGTAAGTGGTGACAAGCGGTTTCTCTGTGCAGCCCTCGAGACTCATTCATTCATTCATTCATTCGTTCATTTCAGCTCTCTCAGTGGAAGCTTTTCGTATCTGTCGGGTGGAAACCTCATATTATGTCCTTTCAGTAGAATCTACAGTATGTCGACTTGTATTTTGAGAACATGACTTCTTTGAGGTTAGTTTTGAGTTTGGGTTCGGAGTCAAGAATCTTCATGAATCTTTATTTTGGAAGGTCATTCCACAATTTGGTGGCAGCATAGTTCTAATAACACTTTGATGCCAGTAGTCTTAAAGTACTTTTTCTCAAGGCAAATTCTGAAAACAGGTTTTTACTTATAACAGGATTTCTACATTGTGGTAAATACATCAGTGTACTTTACTTCCACCACTGCTAGCAACACGTTACAGAACAGCAACTCAACAGTGCCACTTGTAATTAAGTCAAAGTAAGTATCCGTGCACTTAACCATGCAAAAGGCTACTCGGGCCATGTGGCCGGGCTGTTTATAAGCAACGATCCCTCTCAGGTAGAGTGATAGCCTGCAGCTATAGCTGCACCGTCCATGGCGTGCCCATGTGACCGCGTGATTCGATTTGGGACGCTTGGCTGGAGTCATCTGAGATGCCTAACTCAGGCTGAATCGGATCAGACCCCGGCGTTTCTCTCATGCAGGACCATGATGCCCACGAGTCCGTTTGCTTGCAGACTGATAGGAGCTTCCTTTAATAAGCTCCCAGGAAAATAGCATGAAAGCAGCGGCGCAAAAAACTAAAAACAAAGAAACCTTTTTAACTGCATCAACTCTTTGCGTCTCTATTCTGGGGCATATCGTAAAAAGGAAAAAAGGCGGAAATTCTGGGCGGGACGGGAATAGTCGATCTACAAAGTTTGTGATTGTGCTTTATGGTGCGAGCTTGTAGGTCCAGCTATTCCCTGCCCAATAGGTGTTCTTGTCGGTCTTGTAGGACGTCTGTTTTTGGGGTAAAGGTTTGGTGTAGAGGGGAAAAGGGAGGTGGGGGGGAGGGTCAACTTTCTATACAATAATAGGCCTATCTATGTATCTATGTATGTCCACAACCTTTTTTGTAATTTTTTAAAAAATGATTTAAAATAGCTTTATCACAATAAGTTTTGATGTAGCTTATTGTACTAACGAATTGATTAAAATGGACTACAATGTAAACGTCCCTATATGGCTTTTTGTGTTATCCTTTTAACATACATTTTTGACTGTACTAACTGTACTGTTAATAATCTTGTTAATAAAGTATTCAATCAATTGATCAATCAATCAATCAAACCCAAGTTCTTATCGAGGTTCATCTTGGAGACGTCCACTCCACTCCACCACCTATAGGTGGAAACTGCAGGGGTTAATTACTCACGCACAAACTCGCACACATGCACGTGAGCGTGTTTGTGCGTGAGTGACAGTCTTTTGGAAATGGCATTTCTTTTGGATAATATAATCTAATATAACAGCCAATTTGACACAGTACATTTCAATTATACAGTGCATAAAATTACTAACTTTCTTTTTAATAAGCATGACAATGACACGAAATATAGGATTGAAAAATATGAAAAATGACACCTCAGACCCATGGGTAATGGTATTTAAATAGTTACCCAGAAAAGACATATTTCATTAATTTAACCAATATAAAAATAAATAAATCACAGTATCAATCCTCATTAACATGTTTGAGTTGATATGCACTCAAATTACAGTGACAGGCAACGCTGGTGTGTTGCCATAGCAACCACATCCACCCTGGTATGAATTCTCGCCCCCAATTGAGACAGCAGCCCCACTTTGGGTAAAGGCAGGTCTTAACCGCACAGAATCTCCCACGATTTGCCGTCGAAAAGCATCGGGTGCTGAGTCGCCGACAGGTAACCATCGGGAGCTTATCGGCAGGATTTCGGCAGCGGGTCGGGACCACTATCGAAGGAAAACTGGAAGACTGGACACGCAGCTACTGGTGCAGAACCATGAAAGCCTAAACAAGCCAGAGACACTTTCCTGTCTCACATTTTAACTAAATACCATATTCTCAATCTCAATCTCAACTCTCAATTCCTATACTGTACCAATCGACTAGTAATAGTAGGCTACTGTTTTTTGTTTGTTTTAGTTTTTTTTTTTCTCACCGCAGAGAGCAGAGGAATAATCTCTGCTTCCGGTTGCAGATTCTATGAGTGAAAACAAGCGACCAGGTATATGAAAACAAGCCCAAAAGAAGCAACCAGTTTCACATATTGAGCTCTATTACATTAGCTATTTTCTAAAAGAATGTTGAAAGCAAGGCCAAATAAGCAACTACTCTTCAGAAATGAGTCAAAAGCAACCCACAACTAGCAACATTATAGGAAAGCATGAACAAAGTCGCTTATAATGAGCAGAGCAGACCTGGCAACACCAGCGTTCATGTTCATGTGATCTCAGTGCGCAACGCATGCGCACAACTGTGTACACTACAGTAACAGTACAGTACAGTCGGCTGGCGAAAATGTGCTTAGTTTTTTTGTCTCTGTACAGTCAGAAGGAGTCTTGTGTAGTCTCATACTGCAGGCCTGCCCATGGAAGTCACAGCAATTCAATTGTAGTTAACCCTACTTTGAAAATAATCCTACGAAATGAGGACTATATTGATTTAAATAAAAATATGTCTAACCCTAACCTTGTCTTTGTCAACATATCTTCTTGTTTTCTAAATAGATGATGTGTTTAGATCATCATATAAAGTGTTGCTTTTGTGGAATATAGATAACATTTAATTTTACTTGAATGGATTACCCATAATGTTAACGGAGAGGGGAGATGGAAAGACAGAGAACCTGTTGCCTTTCAGTCTTTACTGCTATGTATTTACGAGCACCGACTTTGAAGATCCCGACATTTTCAACTACCGAGTGAATTCTCCAGGTTAGTATTAATCAAAAAAAAAAAAAGGTATTGAAAAAAGGCGCTTGGAAGAAGCAATATAATATAATGATAAACAACTAAAAAAAGTTAGAGCTTTATCTCGTCGTTTGAGAAGTAGTTTGGGTACCATTTTATGGGTCCCGGGTCTTGTTTGAATTATTTTTCGAGTCAAGATGTTTTGGAACCACAGACCACAGGTTGCATACCCTTGCCCTAGGAGTACCCAAATGTAGAAGTAGTAGTAGTAATAGTAATAGTAGTAGTAATAGTAGTAGTAGTAGTAGTAGTAGTAGTAATAGTAGTAGTAGTAGCAGCAGCAGCAGCAGCAGTAGTAGTAGTAGTCATCTGAGAAATACTGACTTAAGTTACAGTACAAACACTTAATGAATCAGGCTACAAGCTTTTCCTGTGTAAGAAACACTATCTGTTGCTCAGAGGCAGCCTTGTCAACCCAAGGCTACGTCTCTCTCTCTCTCTCTCTCTCTCTCTCTCTCTCTCTCTCTCTCTCTCTCTCTCTCTCTCTCTCTCTCTCTCTCTCTGAATACATTCTGGGAGAAAATAAAGCTTCTAATGCATAAATATGATGGCTGTCAAAGCCGTCACAGTGACAGCAGAGATTTGCCATCACCGCGGGGGGCTGCGGTTCATTAAGAACGTGATCCTTCGCACACTGCGTGCCGCGAATGACAACATAAATAAATAAACCTTCGAATGCTAGCTATAGCGCTATTAGCTCTGCTCATGTCACTTTCACTTAACACTTAAGTCTTATATTATACTTTGTTGTATGGCGTGTTGTGTGGAAAAGCCAATCTGCCATCTCACAGTCACAACACGCCATATCGTGTCACACTGGGAGATGGCAGATTGGCTATTTTTCTTCCAATTTCATTTTTTTATTTTCCCTAATCTTAATCCTTGCCCAAAATAGGAAATCACAACACAGACAAATCTATGGCCCTGTTCCCACACATTACACATAAGATTACAGTAGGTGTCAGTCAGTCAGACAGACAGACAGACAGACAGACAGACAGACAGACAGACAGACAGACATATACTGTACATACGGTAGGCCTATGTAGATCGAGGCATACTTGAGAGAAGGTGAAAAATTATGAAATGATGAAAAATATAATTAACAATGACAAACTGTGTGAACCAACCAGCCGATCTGCAAAGTGAATTACATCAAAAACCTGATTACCACAACTGTTGCTGAATACTATCATGTTGTGTTCTATGGCCAAAGTTTAATACCAATCTGCTCAGGATAACTCTAAATGTTATCCAGTATTCTCCCAAAAGGTGGCTTCTCATTTATTCATAGAAATCACACTGTCGCCCTCTTATCACATATTTTAAGTGCATTAAGGCCGAGAACGCATCTTTTAACCATAGTATTGGTTTACTAGAATTGTATCAATCATTCTTTCTTTAACAACCCATTCAGGCCGGGAACACATTTTGCTGTTTGGGAGGGGCTTACAGTACATGTACAGTATGTAACAACATATTTGTTTTGTAGGCTAATTTCTGATTTAGCCCGTTAGGCCTAAATGGGTTAACTACAGTATAAAAGCACCTGTGATTGCTTCCCCTACCTGTTTGTATCTGCAAAAGTAGGTCCCAAACGCCCTCCCTCCCTCCCTCCCTCCCTCCCCAAACACCTAATCATTTTACAATCCTTGCTATCCTAAACCTTGTTTTTTCTCTCCATGCAACTCACAAAAAACATGCAGTAATCCTGGTCTCCATACTGCCTCCCCCTGGCCAGCCGGGGCACCTTATGGAGGGGAAAGGAACTGGTTGGAATAACGTGTTCCTTCCGTGCACCACGTCCAGCTGGGGAATCTCTCCCCTGTCAGGTGAAAAGAAGCAACTTGCAACTCCTCATGCATAGAAGGAAGCATGAGGTCAGTCCATTGTCACCCCAGGTTGGCAGAGGGAGTGTAGCACCCAGGATTACATTAGATAATTGACACCGGGTGAAAAATGGGTTACAAAATCGTGGGATAAAAAAAATTGATGAAAAAAGAAATAACATAAATTCCGTATTCTGCATGTTCCAATGATCAATGCCGAAAATAATTAATTAAATCATTAATCACAAGTAAAAAGGTCATAATTGTGACAGCTATAAGTGTAGGTTACGTTGGTGGTAAATACTTACTACTGTATTGCTCTAGTCATGCGGGTAGTCGCCGTCCCGTATCTTTTCTGAGCAGGGTCTCATGCACAGACATGCATTGATGCCAAACAACTCCCAAGTTCACACCTCAACATGTTTAGTGTCACAACAGGGTGTTTTAACAACGAAACGAGCATGTACTGTATGCATATCGATAGACCTGTTTATTAGGTGTTAAGCGACGTGCACGCAGGGGCGTCACAAGGGGTAAGAAAGTTGGACTGAGTTACTAGGGCCCAAGGTGGAGGGGCCCTAGTAACTTTAGCTATTGAAAAATTTCATGACGTCATGAAAATCGCGTACCCCCAAACACCGAATCAGCAATTCAACACTGCTTGCAGATAGTAGGGCAGGAGAGAGGGGTCTACCAGCACCCCAATGACATGTTTTCGAAACCTGTTTTTTTTGGACCGTTATGATGTCTAGTTATGATTTCTGCTTGTTGCCGTCGCCAACTAATACCCCATGGGGTTCATTTTTAACCTTTTCTCACAACTATTCCCAATCTGAACCATACAATGGTCATAACAGAAAATGCCATAACGCTTGATGTAAACAACCTACAGGGACAAATGAACACACTTTTCTATATTATTTTGACCCAGGGAATTCATTAAAGTGGTTATTTTTTACATTTAAGCACATCTTGACCCTATTTCAGGACAGAAACGGCGAAGAATAACCCAAAAATGTTCAAAACACGTCTATACTTCTCTTTGTACAGATGAATTAAGGTGTATTCTTTTGATACCACAGGTTTTTTAGGACCCTTATGATGTCTAGTTATGATTTCTGCTTGTTGCCGTGGTCAACTAATGTCCCATGGGGTTAATTTTTAACCTTTTCTCACATATCCCCAATTAGTGTGGGGATTTAGGGGAGCAAATGCTAATTTCGTGCAATTTTGACATAAAGCGCGAAATTTTGCACAGATGTAGCCCAGGGCTTGCTCTAATGATTTAGCTAGGGCGCCCGAGTCTGCGACCTTCGGGGTCGCCACAGCGGTCAAATCAAGTTGGGCTTCCATTGACTTTCTATACAGGAGGAAAATACCCAGAAAAAGATTTTTTTTCTGGGTATTTAAGGAGGATCTGAGGGGTCTAACTAGGGGTTTGTCATGATGCTGAATCCATTGCAGGCATTTGTTTTGCACAAAAAACATTCTGTGGGCTAGAAATGGCCTCAGAAAACAATACACGTATGGGTGAGTATTCATGTTAGTCGGAGGCCTTAGGGTTTTTTTTTCTTGTGCTAATCAGTCTAAAAGTTCAAAATTTTGCACAGATGTAGCTCAGGGCATGTTCTAATGATTTAGCTAGGGCGCCCGAGTCTGCGACCTTCGGGGTCGCCACAGCACCCACACAACTCTGAAAAGTGATGACTCATCACTTTTCATCACTAAAGTCGATGGGAGCCCAACTTGATTTGGCCGCTGTGGCAACCCCGAATGTCGCAGACTCGGGCGCCCTAGTTAAATCATTAGAGCATGCCCTGAGCTACATCTGTGCAAAATCTTGAAC
Source organism: Nannobrachium achirus (assembly GCF_963921795.1). NCBI lineage: Eukaryota > Metazoa > Chordata > Actinopteri > Myctophiformes > Myctophidae > Nannobrachium > Nannobrachium achirus. The sequence goes on from NC_137829.1 coordinate 17,278,442, forward strand.
TTTTAGACTGATTAGCACGAGAAAAAAAAACCCTAAGGCCTCCGACTAACATGAATACTCACCCATACGTGTATTGTTTTCTAAGGCCATTTCTAGCCCACTGAATGTTTTTTGTGCAAAACAAATGCCTGCAATGGATTCAGCATCATGACAAACCCCTAGTTAGACCCCTCAGATCCTCCTTAAATACCCAGAAAAAAAATCTTTTTCTGGGTATTTTCCTCCTGTATAGAAAGTCAATGGAAGCCCAACTTGATTTGACCGCTGTGGAGACCCCGAAGGTCGCAGACTCGGGCGCCCTAGCTAAATCATTAGAGCAAGCCCTGGGCTACATCTGTGCAAAATTTCGCGCTTTAAGTCAAAATTGCACGAATTTAGCATTTGCTCCCCTAAATCCCCACACTAATTGGGGATATGTGAGAAAAGGTTAAAAATTAACCCCATGGGACATTAGTTGACCACGGCAACAAGCAGAAATCATAACTAGACATCATAAGGGTCCTAAAAAACCTGTGGTATCAAAAGAATACACCTTAATTCATCTGTACAAAGAGAAGTATAGACGTGTTTTGAACATTTTTGGGTTATTCTTCGCCGTTTCTGTCCTGAAATAGGGTCAAGATGTGCTTAAATGTAAAAAATAACCACTTTAATGAATTCCCTGGGTCAAAATAATATAGAAAAGTGTGTTCATTTGTCCCTGTAGGTTGTTTACATCAAGCGTTATGGCATTTTCTGTTATGACCATTGTATGGTTCAGATTGGGAATAGTTGTGAGAAAAGGTTAAAAATGAACCCCATGGGGTATTAGTTGGCGACGGCAACAAGCAGAAATCATAACTAGACATCATAACGGTCCAAAAAAAAACAGGTTTCGAAAACATGTCATTGGGGTGCTGGTAGACCCCTCTCTCCTGCCCTACTAAGAGCTTTGCATGAGAATGCAGGAAAAACAAAACAGCAGCAAGGGCAGTGTAAAGGAAAGCTGTCCGCCGGGGCACAGCGCACGGCCTGCAGGCTCACCGCAGGCCACACCAACACCTTACGTAACAACGTATTTTGCCTCCCAATTAAGTTAATTAAAAGAAAAACCCTCATAGAATTTACACAGGCATGCTTTAATCGCTGCCTCTGACAGAAACCTTGGGGCTTTGCATGTTTTTTTCCCCCAGCATGTTCGTTGGATCCTTAATGAAGGTCGTCATGTCCAGAAGGGGATGTACAACGTACAAAAGTTGGGTTGGCATTAATGTTCCAGGATGGGTCAAGCTGCAAGTTTGTGGATTTTATTTAAAGCCAATTATTATCATATATTCTTTTCTCCCAATTTAGTAATTATAGAAGACAAAAGTTAATGTAGTAAAGTGTAGTAAAATAATAAAGTGTCAAAGGTGCTATTGGATAAAATGGGATAAAAAAATGAGATAGAATGGGCACTCAGTGTTAAACGGAGGAAAAATGCCTTTATTATAAGGAGGCTAAAAGCCAACATGTCTTCATCAGTGCTAAAAAAGAGAAAAGAGAAGCTTAGCTAAGAGAAGTAAAAGTATTGGAAATTGGAAATACTCAAGTAATGTACAAATATCTCAACATTGTACTTAAGTAGCTACAGCACTTAAGTAAATCTACTTAGTTACTTTACACCACTGGAGAACGAGTGGCGACAAAGATCGCGCTCCCTGGCTTCCCTAACCCGAACGAAAGCAGACAATTGTGTTCATCATACTATATGCAGTACAGTACATGCTCGGCCAAACTGGATGCACCCATGGTGGATTTTAACCCCTAGCCTAGACTCTGCTGTGGTGTGCATGTACTGTAACCCTACGCCACCCGAGCATCCGTCTATTGATTTCAGTCCGTCCGCCCATGATCCATTTTTATCCTCAGTGAGTGGGACCAATCTACCTGAAGTTGCACATAGTCATTGACCATTAATTGGCATACATTATGCAGGGACTGAGGAAGTAGATTTTAAGTTATTTTGCCACAGGATCTGTAGTCATGAACCCATACATAGTCCGGATGGATGGCAAAGCCATGGTTCCATGGAGTAGAAGTAAAATGATTGAAAATGGGAAATACTCAAGTAAAGTACAAATTTGTACTTAAGCACAGTAGGGTACAAGTTACTTTACACTACTGTTTACGCCGCGGCAATGGCGGGCGGCGCCCTCTACAAAGTGTCGCTCAGGAAATCAGTCTATAGCTGATCTAACAAGGTCACGACGCATTGTGAGCTTGTTGATCAGCTTGTTGATCAAGTTTTCTGTCCAAGACCGCAATTAAAGCACATCTTTGTACATTTGAAGAGGGTTCTTTTAATGACCTTAATTGGGAGACAAAATAAGTGGTTATATAAGTTGTTGCTTTTGTGGTTAACACTTGACTGACAGATTCATAGATTACCATATTTCCTCACATGTAATGTTGATGTACACGACACACGCGCACACACGCACACGCACACACACACACACACACACACACACACACACACACACACAGCAGCCTTCAGAATGATTCATAGATTAGCATATTCCCTCAGATGTAGATGTGGCAGGCAGTCGGGTAGAAACCCTGTACTGTACTGTACTGTACTGTACTGTACTGTACTGTACTGCAGTGACACTCAAACTCCGGCCCGCGGGCCACTTCCGGCCCACGGTGCAATTTTGACTGGCCCACCACCATAATGTCCTCGAAGTCACGCATCCAACAATCTTTAAACTGAGAAGATTGGGCCTTCTGTAATGGACAAAACATCTTGAAAGTGGCCATAGAAATCACAGATTTTTGCCTTTTCTCTTATTTTTTGTCTACCAGATGTACTGTAGCTCTACTTAACAACTGCATCATTAGCCATGTGGGCCAAGTCATAAATAACATTGTGAAGCAATTGAAAGAGAGATGTACTCAGCTATCTTTAAAGTTATACCATGTAACTTTTTTTATAAAACAAATCTTAAAATGGTCCTAACTGTTAAATCGCTAAAGTTTTAGAACCCCCATTCCGTTATTTTCAGCTTCAAAAGCCTTCTCTTTATATGTTTTCTATGAGCCGTGAGGGGGGGAGAATTTCGCGGCAAAATGACGTCATCATACTACCGGCCAATTACAGCGAGGGTTATACACTGCCGGCCAATCACAGCGCATCTTGGAGTGGGGTCGTTAGGGCGGCCATATTTGTAGTCTCCCGTGTGTCTCTCTATACTCGGGTGCGCGGTGAGCTATTGAAGCATGGGTGAAGGAGTGTATCTCCGGAATGGCTGAACGCACAGGAACCAGGGACCCCTCAAAAGATAGATCTCGGCGAGGTGGAGGCAGACGCGGGGGTGAGAGAACCGAAAAACGGCCGAAAGACGCGGACGCGACCGAGGTTTGCTATAGAGCTACTGACCACAAGTTGAGCAACTTACACAGTATAGCTTTAACGTTATCCCACTTGATAGCAGGCTGACAGATAGACAACCACCCAGACAATTAGCAGACAAATGTACATTAGTTTGTTTTAGTGTTTGTGTGGAATATGCTAAATGCACAGAATTTAAGAAGAGAGAAAATTGTGTCATTGACAGAATATAAATGGAATTCCAAACCATAAAATAATGCACATTGCACTTGTCTTACGTTCTGTGGAAATGAAGCGAATAAAATATAGAAGTAATCAAGTAATGTCACTGGACCGTGGCCGCTTGACATTTCTGTAAGGTGGCCCACAAGTTCAGAAATTTGAGTATCCCTGATGTCCAAAATGGTTACTAGGACATGTCAAATTGAACCTGTGTTCCAATCAAATTGTCAAATTGATTTTTTTCACCCAGGGCCAATTGCCTAAGCTGTAATCCTAGGCTCTGCTCTCCCTCTGCCAACCTGGGGAGGGCCCCGAACTGAGCTCATGCTTCCTTTAGTGCATGAGGAGTGGGCAGGCTGCTTCTTATCACCTGACAGATGGGGAATTTCCCCGTTTGGACGTAGTGCGTGGAAGGAACACGTTATTCCAACCAGTTCCTTTCCACATCCATCAGGCGCCCCAACTGGCCAGGGGGAGGCAGTATAGAGACCAGGATTACTGCATGTTTTTTGCAAGGGTATCTACCCCACGAGACATGGGTAGAACATGCAGAAAGGCCCTTTCGCCAACCCCACCTAGGGTGTGGGCACTGATGACGCCCCCCGGCGGGAATCGAACCAAGGACCTTCTAGCTATGAGGCGACAGCGCTACTGACTGAGCCACTGTTGGGCATTCATTTACAGAAAAACTGCAGTGGTAAATGTGTTGTATTCTGGTATATTTGATATTTTGTTGTTGTTGCTTTGATGTTGCATAAAGCACTTCACGATCAACCTGCAAAGTGTCCACATTTATATAAATACATTATGAATGCATATCACTTGAACTAATGTGTTGTTTTGCTATAGGGTCTGTGCAGTGCAGAGTCAAGCCTTTGTGCACACACACAAATCAAAGCTTTTATGCTTTTTACAACAGAAAAAAGGAGGGGTATATTATTGCGGCAGGCCAGTAGAAATGGGTTTGGTTATGAAGGGCAAACTGTTATCTTCAACCCTGCATAGTTTAATGTGCACCGCTTGGATTTTTTTTATTTTTTTTTTATTTTTTATCAGTGACAGTATTCTAAATTTAAGTCAACAGTTCAGCCTAATGCATCTGTTCCTCCAGATGCTAGGGAGTATAAAAAAAGAAAAGAATGGGCATCACTCTTCTCTATTCCTGTATTACCTGAATGTTAAACAATGAAAGAACAAAACATACAATAACTTCTACAGTCTGAGCGATGCCGGATATCGGGGTCTGATGTTGATCCCATTTTTCAGTCCTAGACAACCTTTAACTTGGCTACGCAAAATGTGCAGATCTACAAGCTAACAGCGCACACTTCTGCTATTTTTAATCATTATTATTATTGTCATTAATATTTTTTTAGTTTTGAATGTTTTTGAAAAAATAAAAAAGTTAACAAAAATCTCATTTTAGGGGCTCCTTGCCATGGAAGAATTTTGAGAGCTATACTGAAATAGGGATGCCAGGTTCAATACAAAATATTTGTGACAGATATTTTTTTATCTGTATCTTACCATCCACTTGAATGGAGACAGATATTTTTTATCTGTTTATCTGGCCCAGTGGGAATGGGCCTTTAAAGTGGTTAGAAAATCGGGACACACCGGCTACATAACTGCTGAAACCAATGGCGTCCACAAAGTTAAAATAGTGGCGATAGCGATATTTCAGTCTGTCTCTCTTACTAATAACGTAGTGGAGACAGGTCTGGTCAAAGCAGAGGCAGCGTCAGTCGCAGACAAACATCATGGGCAAAGATACGGTAATGCAATTAGAAAGTACAAAGTGGTCAAGGGACAAAGATTAAGGAGACAATCCGGAACTTATCCCTAATGAATAAAACGTTATTCATTTACGGGGGCGCCGACAGACGAGCGGTCAAGGCGCGTACCACATAGACAGCGACTCCCCGGTTTGATTCCTGCATGGCCCGGCGGACCTTTGCTGCAAGTCACTTCACTGACTATCTCCCTCTCTTGTTTCCTGTCTCCCTATAGTCTATATAGTGACACTAATGATAAAGGCAAGCCTGGTTACTTTATCAAAAAAGAGGAAACGTAGATACAAGACGTCTGCCCGACAGCACAGATATCGAACTGGGGTCCTTGCAGTTTAAAAAAAGTTGAAGAATCACTACTCTAACAAGGCCAAGGAGAGTAACTAAGTGCATTTATTCCTGTACAATGTTGAGGTACTTTTACTTTACTAGTGCAATAAGTGTAATAATGTAATATTACACTTATTACACTTTTTTTTCAATACTTTATCCTTCTAGTCCAGTGTTTCCCAACCGCTGTGCCGCGGATCTTTGGTGTGCCCTTTGAGATGCGTTTTTGGTGTTCACATTTGACAGTGAAGTGACAATTTAAGGACTTTTAAAACCCTTTTTAATACCTCAGGAGAGAAAAGACCATTACTGCATCAAAAGTATCGACAAACTATATAAAAACTGGTAAAACATTGGCCAAATTGTAAAATAATATAAGAAAGAGGCAAATATTTTGAAAATAGCCACACACAGTTACTTTTCAGGATTCAAATTCAAAAGCATCAAAAGTAGCAGATCTACAAGCTCAAAACAGATCTACTACTTTTGATGCTTTTGCGTGACGCTATAATATGATCAAGTAGGGGGCAAAAAGTTCAAAACGGAGATAGGAGGTTTCTGCCCGACGACAGCAACGATATCATTAAAATGGTGGCATCTTATAATGAGCATTACTGAGGACCAATTATAAAAAGATGTGAGGTTGAAAATTTGTGAAGTGGTCCTTTAAAAACCCACTTAGGAATATAATTATTTTATGCTTTAACTATTGAAAAATATCAGATATAAAAGCTCTTGTGTGCAAATCTTTGAATATGTATGTCTTTTTAGAGCAAACTCAAATTTTGCTTCTGGGGGCCCCTGGAACAACATATTTTGAGATGGGGGCCAATTACCCATCATTTTGGTGGTCCTTGATATGAAAAGGTTTGAAAACCGTGCACTGACATAGAAACAGGTTTTTCAAAAAATGACACTTATAGAATCAGGTCAAAATATTCAGACTTTCACAAATTCTCACAATTTATTCAAGCTCTGTGAGCTTGTATATCTGCTATTTTTTCAATAGTAAAAGCATTAAATAATTCTAAATGGGTTCAGTAAAAAGAAAAAAGAAAAAAAGAGGAGTAGTTCTCCCTCCAGTGAAGCAGCATTGAAACACAACAGCAAGTCACTCTGTGTGTGTGTGTGTGTGTGTGTGTGTGTGTGTGTGTGTGTGTGTGTGTGTGTGTGTGTGTGTGTGTGTGTGTGTGTGTGTGTGTGTGTGTGTGTGTGTGTGTGTGTGTGTGTGTTGCTATTTACATGTACCAGCTCCCACAACAAGCAAAAACATCCTTAATGTCCTGAGCTTTGCTCACATCAATATCCACTTTGCAAGCTCCGCCATAGCATGCAATTTTTCTGCAGTGATGAATCATAGATTTTCCCATTATGATGGATAACACCCAGGCCAAACAGCAATAAGCTATACAGTATTACAGCATTACAGTACAGTATGGCTCCTCGCTCGCCTCGACCTTAAAGGCTCTGCTTGGCGCTGTGACAAAAGCTAGCAGGCAATAGTCATTTGTAGAACATTATTGGTTCGGCTGAAACCCCAAAGATACATAACGGTGTTACATTATGAATTAACCACTTAAACCACGTGGTTTCCAAACACTGGGACCCATTTGTGGGTCGTGGACACATCTTTATGGGTCACTAAATGTTTGGTTTACTACTTTTTTTTATTAGAAAACACATTCAATGATTTTTTTCAAGTCATTTCAGGAAGAAAAGAAAAATCTAAATTCCATAAATTAGAAAACGTATGTTGAAGAAGTAGTGAAAATAGCCGATCTACAAGCTCACAACGCAGTGCAAAGCGACGCGTTCTAGATCTGATGTTTTCAATAGTTTGAGTCCCGGGCAAACGTCTAATTTCTCTTTTGGGTCTCGAGCTAAAAATTTCGGGACCACTGCCTTAAACCATATTTAACAGTGAAATTATTTTTAGCAGCATGAGAATGGTCAGTGTTGTGCGACAACTAAGTACATTTACTAAAATCCTGTACTTGTACAATGTTTATTTACTTTTAATTACATTTCTTATAGTTTATACTTCTACCCCACTACATCTCAGGGGTGAAATATTGTAGCCTTTATGCCACTACAATTATTTGACATTTTTTAGTTTCTTGTTACTTTGTAGCACAAAACACAGAGCTTACTTCCAGTAAGTGGTAATACTATTTAGTTTTAGTTTAGTTTGCGGACCCGGAGGTTCCGTCCTAGAGAAGAAGTGGGAGTCAAAAGTACAATATTTGTCTTTGAAATATAGTGGAGTGGAAGTCATAATCTTCCAAAAAACAAATACGCAAGTAAAGCTGTGCATACACAGTACGATTTTAGAAATGTTATTTAATTACTACGCACACTATCAAGAATGAGCACACCATTCAAAGTAATAGGGCGGCCGAGTAGAACAGGCCGTGTCCTTTGAGTTCAATGGAGAGGTGCCGCCAGGGCGGGAATTTTGGAGGCCATGAAGGCCATGACCACCGTTGCCCCTCAGTTTGGCCTTGTGCCCCTCAAACCAATGGCATGACCTGAGACCACAGTGGCCTTAATGCCCCAGCTGACTGTCACTGTATACCACTTTCTCCTCTGTCTCTTTCTTGTCAATAGACAGTAGACACCGGTGTATCTTTCTTGTCATGTAGACACCAGTGTCTTTAGTTGAGATTCTGAAATCTTAACTCCCCTGAGTCCCCATCTTTAAACCAATCCAGTGACTTTGATTGGTTACAATCGTGCCGCCATGTTATACCGTCTCTGTCGTGTGTCGGAACCTCATACAGTATGTCCTAAACTGTTACTTTTCATGATTCAAATTCAAAAATAGCAAAAGTCGCAGATTTTCTAGTTAGAATATGAACAGGTTTCGGGGAAATCTCGCTTTTGCGAACGCCCATCATTTCGACCGGAGGGTTAGCGACTCACTCCACGGAGGTTAAGGTTAGGGTGAGGGTTAGAGTCGGGTGTCGAAAAGATGACATGTAGTAACAGCGACACGCTCCCCAGGTTTCTGCCAGACAGCAACAATATTCAGTTCATCAAGCTATATACATGTACGACTAAATCGTTGCTATCTCTCAATAATGTATTTCAACGTAGGCCTAAGTTTTGTTCAGTTTTGTTTTGTTTTTTACAAGCTCACGCGATGTGACGCGTTGTGAGCTTGTGGACCGGGTATTTTCACTTTAAAAGTATTGTTTTGTTACAATTCAACAAAAGAGAACTGTTTTGGACATACAAGGTTTCCAACGCCGGCAGCGATGAAATTATAAAACGATAAGTGAATTATACGGGCCGTTGTGTTGACAATAGGCTCCAGGCATGGCAGCCACATTGATAAGACATTGGGCTGCTTTCTTACTTCCTGGCTGCACAGGTGTTACTAGTGATACTAATGAAGGCTGATCTGTTCCATTTAGTGCACACGAGCCTTTCCGGCGAGCCAACATGCACAACAACAGCAGCACCCTGACTCTGTTTGACCGAATGGAACAGAGTCTTAAATGAGTATGGTCACACCTGCTGTGACCAATGATACTAATACTAATAATGCATATCTCAGGTACTACGGGACATATTTTCGTCCATGCTAAACCCTAAATCTCTAAACTTCTTTGACTTCTTTTTTTTTTTTTACTATTTAGATTGTTTTTAAATAGTTAAAATAGCTGATCTACAAGCTCACAACATCGGCTATTTGAAGTCTTTAAAAATCTTTTTCAAAATAGTAAAAAAGCAAAGAAGTTTAGGGGTTTAGGCTTTATTATGGACAAAAATAGGGCCCTATGTGTACAGTACATGTAGATAATGCCTTTCTTTTCTTTGATCTCTTCCCCCCCCCCCCCCCACCCCCCCCCACCCCCCCCCACCTTATTCTTCCCTTTCTTGTAAACCTGTTATGTGACAATAAAGCAGATGCTGATACTGAAAGTAAAGAACTGGCCCACTTTCTTGCCAATATGCAGCTGCTGTACACACAGAGCCCAGTGTCAATAAAGATTCATTTTAAAGCTGCATATGTAGACTAGAGGAAAATGTGCCTTGTGTTTCAATAATGCTAACGTGTTTGATCTAATGAACGGACCAAACTACAGAGAACACCCCATCTGACAACATAGTCAGAACTTCCGATACAATATAGAATGATTTTTAGATTAGTTAATTATTATAAGATTAAAATAATTTTCTCCATTATACTTCAGGCAAAAAAAAAGCCTTTAAAAACAGTTGAATAGGCTGACTACCAGAGCATTTTATTTGAATGTATTATAAGCCTTCCTATACAAAGGTGTTGTTTTGTATGAGTTCCTGCATGCAGATAGTACTGACTGGCTCTGGCATCAGGTTACATTCACTGAGACGTTGTTGTTGTTGTTCATTCGCATGGAAACTGTTACAGAGGGCGAGACCGCCTCAAATGGTCCAGTAACGATCCTGTGCAGGCATGTGCACACATAGACACCGAAGGGGGCTTGAGCCCCTGCCCCTTTTAGCCGTCTATAAGAAACTGCCCTCTCCAGACCACGAATGCACCATTTACTACATGGTGAAAGAAATTATGCAAATGCCCTCCTTTCCTTTCCATGTCGTACCTAAGGCAGCATTCAGGAGAATTGCCTTTTCCCAAACTTTCCCTGAACTTGAACGCTGCATTTAGTGTTGAACAAATTCGTCCTCTGTGCAGAAATCCATGTCGTGCGCCGCCGCATCTTTCAGTAGCTAAAGAGTGCAGAGTTGCACCCTGAAAATAGCTGAACTATAAGCTCACAACGCGTCGCAGCGCGATGCGTTGTGAGCTCGTAGATCTGCTATTTTCGCATTTGTTTTGCCAAAAGTGCCCTATCAGAGCATATCATCCCCTGCCCCTCTGACTTTCTCTGCGTGTCCCTGATCCTGTTTTCCCGTATAGGTCTGTTCAGTGCGCGAGATCCCAATGAAGTCCTTATCAGCAGTGTTATAAAGTAACTAAGTACATTTACTTAAGTGCTGTACTTAAGTACAATTGTGAGGTATATGTGTACTTTACTTGATATGAGTATTTACAGTATTTTCTACTCCACTACATCTCGGGTCCAAATATTGTACTTTTACTCCGCAACATGTATTTGGAGCACTTATAGTTACTAGTTACTTTGTAGATTTTGATTATTATTATTACAAAACATACATTAACCACTTCAGCCCTATATACATTTCGGCCATTGAAAATAGCCAATCTACAAGCTCACAATGGGTCGCATCGCTTTCCCGGTTTTAATGGATTAACATTCAATTGAACCAGCCTCCTATCTGTAATACTGTATGTGTTTTAGTTATCCAAAATCGTTTCGACTGGGAAGAATTGAATTACAGATTTCTGCAATACATTATCCAGCAGAGCTATTAAATGTTAAAATGGCTTGCCATCCACTGACTGCATACAGAAATACTATAATCAGTCACTGAGGACTGCTGCCTCAATAAGCCTCTATGGCGTCCAGTGGTGGACAAAGTAATCCAGTGGTACTTGACACCTTTGCTACAAATATTATTGATAAAAAAGATGATGAAAAAAGTTCATCATCTCTCAAATCTTTACTAGGGTAAAAGTACTGGAGTAATTGCTTTTTAAAAAGAAGAAGCTTTGCACGAAAGTAGGTGACTGTGTATGAGACCACAGTCGTGGAGTACTCAAGTAAAAGTAGTACAAGTAGTAATACCACATGACAGCAATACTCTGTTACTAGTAAAAGCCCAGTCGGCCTAACCTATTTAAACTTGTACTTAAAGCTACACGTTTCCTGCGCGAGGGCTGACATTTTTTACCATTTAGCTAATAGAGCCTGCCTGCTTGCTCAGGGGATGAATTGAACCTTGACCTCTAGGTCAAACTTTGTGTCAGAGTGCAGGCGCGTCCAAACAGTCAGCGGCAGATGCATTGGCCCCCATCCACTCCCATGTTAAGAGAATAACCCGGAAGAGGCATTAGGTCTCTGACCGAAGGTCCCAAGCTCAAGGGTTCAGTACAGGTTCATGGTTCAGCACTGCTGTACTCTCACCCAGTAGACACTCACTAACCAATGGGACAGACCTAAACGCAGGAATCACTTTGTTGACTCTCAGTCACATTAGCTGCTCAATTGTGAAGGTTCAAAGGTAAGGGAGTAATGTTGCTATAGGCAGGGGCGTTACGCAGCCGTACAAGCCAGATATCTGAACATACCCATCCTGTGTCTAGGTGAAACATGAAGTTTGACAGGATCTAGATGTCTCAATAGAATAGCAGGGTTGATAAAATGCAACCACACCAATTGCATAAATGATAGGCCTATTGTATTAACATACTCTACCATACATATTGGACCAAATTACATTTAATTCATCAAAAAGAAGGAAAGTTACATACAGGCAGCAGTACTGCTTGAAGTAAACATACAAAATTATTTGGCTAAAAAATCTTCTCATTGTGTAGAACGTCCCATTTTACAAATGTTTTAAGAAATAAAAGCTCACAAATGTCACATTGCGACACTTTGTATGCTTGTAGATCTGATGCTTTCAAATAGCCAAAGTATGAAATAGGGGCTTAAGTGCATGTTTTTCTTCTTAATGAAAGTTTAGTAATAACAATAATCCAAACCTGCAAAGTGTTGATGCCCTTTGTTGATGTTCCCGACAGTTCTCAGCCACCCCTCAAATAATCGCAAATATAGATATGCATTATGATATTCTAACTTAATACTTAAATAATAAACAGCATGACATGCAAATCTCTGTCGGGTGGATGTACAAAACATACTTTTCAAGATTCAATACAAAAAAACGGCAAAAGCAGCTGATCGACAAGTCTCTAGATCTGCTACTTTTGATGCTTTCGTGTGATGCTGTAGAATGATCAAGTAGGACAATCCTTTACGAATAATGAATTTACACAAAAGGTTAAATGTGGAGTTAAGAGGTTTTTGGCCGACAGCAGCGAAATGGTTATGTCTGCTTCAAGCCGATTATGCCCAAGTTCTGTTAATTAATTAACAAACCGTACACTGATAAATTTAGCCCCCTTACGCGCGGTTTTGTGTAATCATTTACTGCGGTTGATGTAAAGCCATTTGTTAGCATGCTTTATGGCATTCCAGCAGCCATTTGGTTGACAAGCGAGAGGAATTACCTCTCCCCACCTCACAGGGTGGAAGTCATGTGTCACCATGTGACACCGCCGCTGTAGATCTATATTCACAGTCGTTTGTAAGCGATCATGGTGTCACGTTGGTCACTTAATCGACTGATTTATCATTTGGTGCATTTTTTTTTCTGTACGTAAATCCCTATATTGTTGGGCCCCCGATGTTTAGGAAATCAATAACGTAATAAAATAGCCCTCTAGGCAAAATGTATGATTTAGAAACATTTGGCTTATTAAGACATCAAATATGCAGTGGGTGCAGTCAGTGGTGAAAGAAGTACTGCAAAAAATAGCCAACCGCGACAAGCTCACAACTCACTAGCATAGAGCCCTGCAACTACGCTTGACCATATAGGGTTCAAGAACAAACGTAGATGTAGCAATACCGCAATGTAGAAATACGCTGTTGGAAGTAAAAGTCATTCAAAGTGTTACTTGAGTAAAAGTACAAAAGTATTAACATAATATACTTAAAATATACTCATGGAACTAATGTTCCTTCGATGCCTCGCTCCAACTACACTCTTTAAAGAGAAATGCTGCGATGTCCGAGTAAAACAACCTATGCACAGGTGTGACGAGGTGTTCTGAAGCTCTATGAGCGAGCAGCAAACTGGACACGACGGACTGTGTTCTGTTGGTTCATTTGTCCGGTGTGACGAGTCAGAGACATCTCAGCGACGAGAGATCCTGTCACAGCAAAGTGGACACTGGACGGCACTGTTCAAGCAGCACACAAACCAAAAGGTGGATAAATGAAGAGTGTGCTGCTTTGTCTTAGACACTGCGCCGGTCACAAGCGAGAGACCGTTTCAAATGATTGACCGTTCAAAGGAGCCATGATCTAATCAGAAAGCTAAATGGGATAACTACATGTCAGGAGCTTTACACCTCTGTAGCCTGCTGAAAGAGAAGGCTGTCCATTACAACCAGAACACAAGTTCAAGTACTGAACCAAGTAAGAGCACATACTTCATTTAGAAGCACCCTCCCCTCCCCCTTTTCTTTACCTCCTATTTCTTTCTTTTTACATTTGTGTGTTCTTAGTTTTTAACCCTTTTAACTAAAGTTGTTCTTATTTCGCTCCTATTTACTGTAAAGCAACTTTGAGTATCTAGAGAAGCGCTATATAAATTGTATGTAGTAGTATTATTAAATCAAGCTTGTTTTAAAAGCTTAAAGCATTCAAAATGCATGCAATGTAGTTTCTGTTTACTCAGGAACTAGAGAGACGGAAACGGAATGGCCGCTGTTACTAAACAAACACTCTGTACTGTCAGAATATAGACACTTCATGTGTGTATTTACACTTACTCTAACACAAAAAAAACACTTTACTAGATGCCTTTATCCCTGGCGGATTACAATGAGTGCAACAAATACTTTAGGCTTATATTGCTGCATCATCAACATTAAAGGCTACAAACACAAATGGTAAACAAACCGAGGTGAAAGTCCCAGCATCCAGACAACAGGCATATCAAATGTACTTGTGTCTGCACAATCACATAGGTGCCGAGTAAACAAATAAGAGGGGTAAGGCAGAAAATGGCATTTTGTTTTGTTAGACCAGAGGTCGGATAAGCACTAGCAGTGGTAGAAGAATAATCAGATGTTAAGCAAAAGTATAGCAATAAAACAGAGGAAAAAAAAATTGTCCTGCATTTAAAATCGTATACTTGCTGCACTATGTAACATTAGTACATAGTGCTATACCTCGGATTTGAACCCAGCTTCCTGCGCAAGTGCAAATTTCATTTAAACATTTTAACCATTGAGCTAATAGAGTCGGCCTGCTTGCTCAGAGGATGAATTGAATCTTGACCTTCAGGTCAAAATGTTATCCTCCCGTGTGGGTATGTTCAGATATCTGGCTCGGAAGGCGGCGTAACGCCCCTGCCTATAGCAGCATTACTCCCTTACCTTTGAACCTTCACACTTGAGCAGCTAATGTGACTGAGTGTCAACAAAGTGATTCCTGCGTTTAGGTCTGTCCCATTGGTTAGTGAGTGTCTCTTCCGGGTAAGAGTACAGCAGTGCTGAACCATGAACCTGTATTGAACCCTTGAGCTCGTGACCCCACAGAGACATAATGCCTCTTTGGTCGGGGACCTAACGCCTATTCCGGGTTAGTCTCTTAACATGGGAGTGGATGGGGGTCAATGCATCTGTCTCTGACTGTATGAACGTACCCTGACTAGCTGAGACATGACCTTTGACATAATCTACATGTCTCAAAAGAAGAGCAGGGAGACAAAACACAATCACCTCAACTGTATGTATAACTGTAAGTTATATTGTATTACCATACTCTACCATACAGATTGTATACGTCATATTGTATTAACATACTCTACCATACAGACTGTATAAGTTATATTGTATTAGCATATACCATACAGACTGTATAAGTTATATTGTATTAGCATATACCATACAGACTGTATACGTTATATTGTATTAACATACTCTATCATACAGATTGGGAAAAAAAGTAGGACTACATTGTATGCATTAAAACATAACGTTACATAGTGCCGCAAAGTACAAAGTTATTAGCATCAAAATACACGTATAGTAGCAATTATGCAAACACCCATTTCAGAATCATACTGTATTATGTTGTTGGACTTGAACAATTCTGAATATGTTTTATTATTAATAACTCGATCAATTATTAATAATCCAAATCAGCAAAGTAACTAGAACTAGTAACTAAAGCTGTCAAATAAATGTAGTGGACTAAAAAAAGTACAAGAGCTGCCTCCTAGATGTGGAGGAGTACAAGTATAATAAAAAATCACACTCGTGTGAACTGAGCGGTGGTGTGTGTGTGTGTGTGTGTGTGTATGTGTGTGTGTGTGTGTGTGTGTGTGTGTGTGTGTGTGTGTGTGTGTGTGTGTGTGCGCAACAGCGCCCCTCCCTTAACATGTGTGGTCAGAAAAGGTTACTGCAGGCTACGGACACGGAGACAGACAGACAGACATACAGACAGACAGACCCACACACACGGCCACGTATAGGAGCGTTGTGACCACCGCTCAAAAATGAAATACCCAAGTAAAAAGTACCTTGAAATGCATGCAAGTACTAGTACTTGAGTAAAATGTACATAGTTACTGTACACCACTGGGCACCACGTTGTTTGTTTACGGTCTACTGTGTTTGTTTTGTCTCAAGGTCAGCTCCCATGGCGATCAGGACACAAACGTTTGGCCTCGTCCAATATTCGGTTACTCCACTGGCTTTTTTCCCTACTGTATATTGTGCACATCAATTGTCTCTGTCTGGTGCAAAGCTCATGTCCAAAAATTCATGAAAAAAATAGAAAAAGTAGCAGATCTAAAAGCTTTCGTGCCGCGTTTCGAGATTGTGCATCTGCTATACTTTGATGATTTTGTGTGAGGCTGTATGATTAACTAAGCAGGGGGTTAATTTACAAGAAAATAAGAAGAAGTTGGCAAAGCACTCACTGGCGTACCTAGCGACCCCCCGCCGGGCCCCAATGCGAGGTTTTCACCACAGCCCCCCCGTCAGCTCAATAACAGGTCGCTTACTCCTATGAGCAATGCCCAAAGACAGGTAGTGTATGCCAGTGGTTCTCAAATCTTTTCAGACCGTGACCCCCAAAATAATCATGTTTTAACTGGGGACCCAGCACCCTGACGAGCACTAAGAGTGGAGGAATTTTGTATAACACTGTTCTATTGTGAAAATAGCAGATCAACATGCTCACAACACCTCGCATTGCGAGATGTTGTGAGCATGTTGATCGGCTATTTTCACAATTTCTGCCTCTAATATTTGACAATTTGACCCATGTTTAATTTGTCATTTCAGAGGTATTAACTAATTATTCCAGGACCTTCCAGGACCCTTGATAAATTCCAACACTTTACTGGATTTTTTTTTTTCTAATTTCAAAATATTTCCAGGAATTTCATGACTGTGGGAACCCTGTTACCTTGAATGGAAATTCTGTCCTCCTCCTCCAAGACTGATCAACACTAGTAGCCTACTTGCTTCTGTACAACTCTTTTTTTTAATGTGGGCCCACCAAAGAAATCAGATATTAGTTTCAGAGCCATGCTGTAAACTACCGGTAAACAACAACCTGACGACAGCTCTCACTCACAGCTGAGGAGAGATTCTTCATGCCTGGTGCTAAAATGTAAACAGGAAACAGCTGACTGTCAAGCAACTGATCTGATTGGGCAATCACGTAGCACTCAATGCAGGCGTCAAGAGGGGCAATAGAGCTTCCTATCAATCTGGTGGGCATTTCAAAATAAACGTCGGTTTCTTTTTTTCCGGGAGCGGTGTCGGGCCCCTAATGCGACTGCATTCCCTGCATTCCCTATAGCTGCACACCTGCAAGCACTCAAGCCCAGCACTCTTGGTCAAAATATTTCTCAACTACAAGTGAAAGTCGCTCTGTCAAATTTGCACTTGTTTATTGTGTTTACCTGCAGAAGTACATTGCACTCTTTTTGG
Organism: Nannobrachium achirus; assembly: GCF_963921795.1. Taxonomy (NCBI): domain Eukaryota; kingdom Metazoa; phylum Chordata; class Actinopteri; order Myctophiformes; family Myctophidae; genus Nannobrachium; species Nannobrachium achirus. The sequence continues at coordinate 17,295,789 of NC_137829.1, forward strand.
TGTGTTTTGGCATTAATGTGTTTATCGCGATAATCAAAATATCCCCAACATCCATTATCCTGGGGCAGAACATTTGCCAAAAAGAGCCGATCTAAAAGCTCACAACACGACGCGTTATGACCTTGTAGATTGGCTATTTTTTGGCAAAGAGATTTGGTAGAGAGTGAAAAAAGAAAGTGTATCAAGTACGTATGTTTTACCAATAGAGGGTTTAAATGGTACCATACAGAAAATTTTAATGTGAATTGATCCCAGTGCATGACGGAGGACGATAGTGTTTTTTTATCGCGATAAACGATAATATCGCTTATCGTCCCATCCCTAGTACAAACGTGTACATTGTTTGGTTATGTAAACACAGGGCCAAGTTACATACTATGCCTTTAACTCCATAACATAGTGAAAAGCGCTGGGGAAGGGAAGGGGGGTTCACCAGCCAATGGCGTGCCACCAGGTCAGACGCCAGGACTCTTTGTACCCCCTCCTCGCTCCAGGTGGAGATTACAGGGCAGCTGAATAATTCAAGAAAACAAGCTGGCGAGCATCAAATATTCAGAGGGGTAATGTTTATGTGCCCACAATTAGGGTGGCAAGCGGAGCGCTTACGCCTCTGAAGAGGAGAGGGCGCAGGGGGCCAAAACGTGACTCCTCCTAACTAGGGATGGAACTCCAAACAAGGGCCCGCTACAAACCCCATAACATCAATAAGCTTTGGGTTATGAAGCTTGTTATCGAGCAAAGCGGCCCAAGACGTAATGTTTAAACAATCAAGACAAGAGGCGATCAACAAATTATTAAGGTACTGTTCATAATATAAAGCCATTTAATGCAACACTTATTGCACACCAATGAATGCTTGTTTAAATGATATTAATGATAATATTATTTGTTACTTTTGTCAATTGTCATCTTCATAGATGGTGGTCAGCCATCTTCATAGATGGTGGTCAGCCACAAACTCACAGTCACAACAACTGGCCAATAAAAAAAGATACCAGTTCTGGAATTTGTCATCTCACATCTTTCCACAAAAGAGATGCACTATTACGAGTAAAAGGCCTGTGTTCACAAATTGACTTGAAAGTGCAAACGTATTGGCATATAATAAATATAATATTTGCCTCAGAGATGTAATGGAGTAGAAATGTGTTTTCTACCCTTTCTCCGTAAAATGAATGTGATAATACAGCATCACACATCTTTTTATTTAAACAAACAGAGACGATGTATAAAAAAATATATAATATATAATAATCAAATACCCAAGTAAAGTAAACGTACCTCAAAATTGAACTGGTCTGAACGCAAATCTGTGTCACTTTGGATTTGAACCATGCACTTTAACCACTATTTTATGCTTTAACTATAAAAAAATTGCAGATCTACAAGCTAACAGCGTGGCACCGAGTGCCGCGCTGCGAGCTTGTAGACCTGCTATTTTTGACAAATCTGGAACATTAATTTTGTGCAAGTCTTATATTCTATTTTGACCCGATTCTATAAATGTCTTCTAAATCCTACTTCTAAATCAGTGGTTCACAAACCTTTTCATGTCAAGAACCCCCCAAATTACTTGTATTTGGCCGCGGACCCCCATCTCAAAATATGTTGTTCCAGGGACCACCCAGAAGCCAATATTTGAGTTACAAATGTTCACTTTTAAAAAGATATATTCAAAGAAATCACGATTTTTCAAAAATAGCAGATCTACAAGCTTGCAACACGGCACTGCCGTGAGCTTGTATATCTGCAATTTTTTCAATAGTTAAAGGATTAAATAATTCTTGGCCTAAATGGGTTAAGTAACAGTACTTGAGTAATAGTACTTTGGCTACTTTCCACCTGTAGCTGTCCCAGCAAGGGGGGGGCTAGGAGATAATTTTATTTTATTGGTTTATTTATCTTTAAATGTGTAAATGTCTGTTTGGGTGACATATTGTGTGATTTGGAGCCATCTGAGGTTCAGGTAGGCCTGGAGGTCACATGACACCAATCAGCGGTGCATTTAGAGGCCACCTGTTGAGGTTCTGGAGAAGAGAACAGATCACACTTGAGTTGTGAAGAGGGAAGGGGCTCTTTGTGTAGAGTCTCTTAGTTAAGACAGACCAACAAGGGTCTCTTTAAAATAAATAAGATAAAAGGAACGTCATCGTTAACTCTCCTAAATACATGCACAGAAGGCGCACACGGTACGTCACTTCTTATTGTTTGGGTTTCATTGTTTGTAAGTTTTATTGTTTTGTATAATCTATTGCAGTCTTTTATTGTTTTGCATAACTAATTGACTATTGCATTAACTGTTTGTGATTCATTGTCTAAAATATGTATATTTTGTATGTTTTGCAGTTTATCACGGTGTTTCATCATGAGTACAAAATAAATGGTCCTTGTGAACATCAGTCGGAGCGTAGTCCTTCTCTGTGCCTTAAAGAAGCGTTTGGGAGCAGTTAAAGTGATAAACGTAAGCCATTCACTGCAAAGCTGAGCTGAAGACCATTTCGGAGTTCGGACCCCGAAACGACGTCGAGGTACGACGTGGTCTCCTTGCTTGGTGGAGAGCGTCTACCATTCAACTCGGCAGCAACAGCAGTGAGCTTGGGGACACGGCGGTCCATTTCAAACTACATGGCCATGGGAGAGGAGCTTCTTTCCATGCCACATGCATCAGCCTACCTGTCTGCAAGTCTCAGGTGACGTCACACACGTAAACTTTAAACCAACGGAATGGAGAGCCAAGAAAGAGGAGCAAGAAGTTGGTGCTAGTGGTCGAATGGTCAGCCACAAGTGTCGTCTCCTCTGGTCTTCAGTTTCAACAGAAGGTTGGGTCCAGTTCAAGTGTCAGAAATAATATTGGGTATCAGGCAGACTGTATGGTGTGGAAATCGAAAAAGGCACTTTAACAACAGTTTAAGTTTTATTGAAGGTTGAATATTTGAGTAGACTTTTACACTGAATTTATCGTTTGAGGCTGAATATTTATTGGTTTATTTCCTTTAATATTCATAGATATTTCACTGCAATATTATTTTTGTAAAACTGCTAAATGGGCTACCAAGAATTTGATAAAAATATTTTGAAGATTTCTGACATGAGTTTAATAATAATTCTGAGCAAAAGTCACTTTAGCAAGGCACTTTAAGTTTAAAGAATGGATGGTTTTACCCCAGACCAAATACTTGCAGCCTTGGGAGAAGAAAAGCTTTACTTGGAGGAATTGTTAGAAGCTGAAACTACTGAGTCAGAATGCAGAATAATTCAAAGTAGAATAACTGAGATTAATGCATACTTTGCCAGCCAAGAGGCCTTAAAGCCACCATCTGAAATTGAAATTAATGCAACATCAAAAAGTGAAAATCACTCAAAGGTGTCATACCATGAGATTCAAAAAAGAGAAAAAAGGTTTTTGTCTTTATACCATGACTTCAAGTCAGAGGTCCAATATATCAGATTAAAACTAAAAGAAGGGTGCTCAAAATTTGTACTGGAGGAATTTGTATTTACTCTAAAGAAATGGGAGTCTGACATAAAGAGAACATATGGAGGTTTATGGGAGCTGACCACTCCATGTCAAGATTTCAGAAGAAGAATGTCAAACTGTGTGTCAGTGACTAGTGAACTGGTGCCTTTTCTGAAGAGGTGTTCAGCTGAGGCTGGGAAAACTGAGCTTTACCCAGAGAGGGCCCAGGAAAAGAAGTTGGACATTTTTGAAACCAAAGGAGACTTTGATGTCATGGAGGTAGACATGGTCACCTCCACACAAGTCTTGGGGCCAGCGCCACCGCCGTCAAAAGTGGAGCCAGTGGAGGCTCCTTGTGCAGTGGAGACCACCACCTCAAAACCCCCTGCTCCTGCTGTCTTGGGAGAGGTGGAGCAAGACGTATACCATGCCAGGTCCTGTGAGGAAGGCACCGAGAAGGAAGCAGAGATGGCCGACTCATTTCAAGTGGATGCAGCCACCAACCCAAGGCCCAGTGCTAAAAGCTTAAAGAGGGATCCCGGCCCAATGGACGGTGAGCAGAGCGAGCAACCAGTGGCGGCGCTGGCGAGAGGGGAAAAACCCTCAAAGGAAAGACCAAGGAAATCAAGGTGCCAGATCATCAGAAAGAGAAAAAGAATTGGAAGAAGAAAGGTAAAGATGAAGGTCTATGGGGGCAGCGTAACTTAGAAGGTCGGACACAAACCTAGAAGGTTTAAATGAAGTGCTTTTTTTGACAAAGGGTGAACGAACAAAAGTGTCTGTTACAAAGTTGAACACAAAGGAAAAGATTAAAAGGCAAAACTAAAAAATATCAACGTTGGTGGGTCAAAGGGTTTAAATGAGAAAATTACAAAATTCTACAGCCTAAATATAGCAGTAATAATTGTTGTAATTTGGGGGCAGTGTAGCTGTCCCAGCAAGGGGGGGGCTAGGAGATAATTTTATTTTATTGGTTTATTTATCTTTAAATGTGTAAATGTCTGTTTGGGTGACATATTGTGTGATTTGGAGCCATCTGAGGTTCAGGTAGGCCTGGAGGTCACATGACACCAATCAGCGGTGCATTTAGAGGCCACCTGTTGAGGTTCTGGAGAAGAGAACAGATCACACTTGAGTTGTGAAGAGGGAAGGGGCTCTTTGTGTAGAGTCTCTTAGTTAAGACAGACCAACAAGGGTCTCTTTAAAATAAATAAGATAAAAGGAACGTCATCGTTAACTCTCCTAAATACATGCACAGAAGGCGCACACGGTACGTCACTTCTTATTGTTTGGGTTTCATTGTTTGTAAGTTTTATTGTTTTGTATAATCTATTGCAGTCTTTTATTGTTTTGCATAACTAATTGACTATTGCATTAACTGTTTGTGATTCATTGTCTAAAATATGTATATTTTGTATGTTTTGCAGTTTATCACGGTGTTTCATCATGAGTACAAAATAAATGGTCCTTGTGAACATCAGTCGGAGCGTAGTCCTTCTCTGTGCCTTAAAGAAGCGTTTGGGAGCAGTTAAACCACCCGAGCACATAACACCAGAGCTGGGAGGAGAACCCAGCCCTGTTTACAAACGTCTTAGTGATCAATAATGTAGCAGATTAATTAAACATGGAAGCAGTGGGAGATCGTTCTTTGACCTCTACAATGCTGCACGGCATGTTTTTGTTGTTTCATTCCTATCCCTCAGCAACATCGCCGATAAAGTAACTAAGTACTTTTACCCAAGTGCTTATAAGCACAATGTCGGAGTATACTTGATTATTTCCATTTTTCGATCGCTTTATGCTGCAAAAAGCCTTAGAAAGTATCAGATCTAAAAGCTCACGACTCATCACAATGCGATTATATGCGACACGTTGTGAGCTTTGTAGAGCTTTTGCGGATCTACTACTTTTGATGCTAATGTGTGATGGATGCTGTGGTACAGTGGTTTTCAACCTTTTCAGGCTGCGACTGATAATAAAATAATCATATTTTAACTGGGGACCCACCCCCCCCCACCCTGAAGAGCACTAAGAGTTGAGGCATTACATTTTATATAACACAGTTGAAAATAGCAGATCTACATGCTTATGCCGCCTCCCATTGCGAGGCGCTGTGAGCATGTAGATCTGCTATTTATTTTTCTGCCTTTAATATTTGACAATTTGGCCAATGTTTAATTTGTCATTTTAGAGGTATTAAAAAGTCCTTAAATTGTCACTTTAGAAATGTGCAGATACCCTCTATACACTCAAACTTTATGTTGGTTTGTTTACTGTTGAGTGAGAAAACAATGTTGTACTTTATGTTAATCATCCGGGGACCCCCCAAAATAATTTGAGGACCCCTCTGGGGGTCCCGACCCACAGGTTGAGAACCGCTGCTGTAGTATGATCAAGTATAGGGCGTTAATTTACGGGAAGAATCCCACAAAAAAATTCAATTCTGGAGCTAAGAGGTTTGTGCAGGTATTATGCAGTGATATTGGAGAGCAGACATCCATTCATGCTCCCAACAGGTCATTGTGTTCACTTATACACACCTGGCTAAGGTTACCTCGATCACCTTAACTAACCCGGTTACTCCAATGACTCGGCATTACCACTAACACAGGATGCTAGCAATGATCAACAATATCATTATAACTTATGATTTAATATGTTGCCCTCTTCCCCCACATATTTTAACTTTTTGTGCTTTTTTCTTAAATGAATGCCCTCCTTGATCATACTGCAACATCACTCCAAAGCATCAAAAGTAGCAGCATGAAGCGACAAGTTTCGAGCTTATACGTAGATCTTTTGCTATGTTTGTAGATCTTGTAAATCTTTTGCTATTTTTTATTTGAATCGTGAAAAGTAACATCTTTGTTTTTTGGACATAATGAGGCTTCCACTTGACAGAGAAAAATAAAATAATATAACATACCGGTAGCAACTTAATTTATGTTCTAACAATAATCAAAATCTTCAAAGAAACCATCTTGTTTTTTTAAATAACTGTAGTAAAAGGAGTAAAAGAAAAAGTACAATATTTGCCATATGGAGGTGTATCGTACAACTATAAAGTATTGAAATATGGACGTATTAGGGGCGCCCACTGGCCTACTGGTCCAGGCGCATATCACTTAGGCATCGCCACATAGGCATGGATGCCTGGCGGCGGTGGCGGCGGTTTGATTCCCGATCCGGACGACCATTGCCGCATCAAAAATCTTACATAAAGAAATATGCACATATTCAAGTACAGTAAAAATATACTTCAAACTAGACCAAAAGAAGATAAAGAGAGGTCCGTAGGAGGAAAAAGATTATAAATGAGGATCTGTGGATGTATAATGTAAATGTAAATGTAAATGTGTAGGTCCTTGAAATAAAAAGCTTGAAAATCCCTGTTCTTACTCACTTTAAAGTCTTGGTACAGCATTTGGACATGTTTTTCTTTGCATGCATTCATTCATTCCAACGGATTAAAAGACACATTCCACTCTCAGAAGAATTTGGCGTACAAACACTCGATGCATTCACTGGTATAGCGTGCAATGGCTTTAAATGCATACAGGTTTGAAATGTATTTTTGGAATGGAGCATCTGTTGAATCCGGAGCAAAATGGGACGTCTTACTGGATTTTACAGTGGGATTTGACAGCGAAAAGCCTTTTTTTTTCTTTTTTTTTTTTTTTTTTTAAATTAATATTGGGTCGGTGGAAGCCTCATAATTTCATGTCCAGAACTGTAAAAAGGTTCCAAAATAGCAAAAGTAGCAGCTTAATCTTGTAGATCTGCTACTTTTGATGACACTGACCCTATTTGATCACTGTATGACCACTGTATGATCAAATGGGGCGTTAATGTACAAATAAACACAAAAAGTTAAAATATGGAGATAAGAGACAGCAACAATATATTTATTCTAACCTACCTTATCCTTTTGTGTTTTCTATTTTACTATATTGATCATACTAGAGCTGCGTCACACAAAACCATCAAAAGTAGCAGTCGAAATTCGAGCTTGTAGATCAGCTACTTATTAAAAGTATCTTTTTTGGCTTTTCTGCCTGTATTGGTGGATCAAGTGAAGATAGACAGGAAAGAGGGAGAGAGACACGCTGCTTCAACGGTCGTCGGGCTCGGGACTCAAACCCGCACCGCGCTGTCAGGCATTAGAGCCTATGTGGTATGCATGCGCCTGGACCGCAAGGCCATAGCGGACAGCCCTAGATCTGCTACTTGTGCTGCTTTGGAATTCTAATCCTGAAAAGTAACAGTTGTGGGTGTATGAGGTATCCAACCAACAGACAATAACCAGAGCCCTGCGTATACACCAGCACATCTCATCAAGTCGTCGTTGTCGGGTGGAAACCTCGTATCTCCAAGTTTCAAATGTGTACGTTCTTTCGCAAAGTAAAACGCTGCTTAATCATACAAGGCCGTCGCACAAAAGTAGTGAAAACAGCAGATCTACGATGCGAGGCGTTGTGTGCTTGTAGATCGGCTGTTTTCACTAGTTTAAATGTTAAATCCAAAACGAACGGTTTTGGACATACAAGGTTTTCACCCGACAACGACGAAGTGGAGTGAATCACCAGTAGTCGGGGAGAGAATTGCACCTCTGCCTCCGAGATTTGTGAAAAGCGGAGGTCGAGCGGAGGTCGAGCAGCAACGCCACGTAAAAACCAAAGGGCTGCAAACCCTGGAAAGCCGTGAATTATGCGACAAAAGCAGTGCCAGCGAGGTTCAATCAAAAAGGGATCAAAAGTTGGCTAATTGGCGAGTGCCTGTGCTGGGGTGCTTTTTTTCAAAGGAGGCCTTGGATGAAAAGGCTTCATTTTCCTTCACAGTAAAATCACACCACCAGATTTTAATACTTCATGTGACCCAGGTTCCCTGTTCCGTTTCCATACTAAATGACTGTACCAAGAACTTGCAATTTTATGCTTCAGTTCAGCTAGGAGAGAAAGAGGAGAGACAGGACGGGAATTGGATTCAAACTCGGGTTCTTGTGCTCAGACGAGGAGCGGCATATCGAAGAAAAGCTTCCTGTCCAAAACTGGTACTTTACAGGAAATGGGGTGTGGTGCATTACTGTATATTCAAATGTGCTTTAGAATTCACACAACAACCAACCTGCTTAGTGGGAGCAGTTAGGGGTTCAGTGTCTTGCTCAAGGACACTTAACATGAACCCTAGTGGCAGTGGTGTAAATTAACCAAGTACATTTTCTAAAGTACAGTACTTAAGTACAATTTTGAGGCATTTGTACTTTACTTGGGTATTTCCAATTTCCAATACTTTTACTTCTACTCCACAACATCTCAGATCCAAATATGTTACTTTTACTTCACTACATTTATTTGAAAACGTTAGTTACAAGTTACTCTACAGATATAAATTGTAATAGTATAAAACATACGTAAACCACTTTAGCCCTATTTTATACCTTGGCGGTTTGAAAATAACAGAGTATTTCTACAGTGCAGTATTGATACTTTTACTTATGTAAAAAAAATTTAGAACTTTTTCCACCACTGCCTCGCGGAGCCAGGGCTTGAACCAGGAACCTTTCGATTCCAATTAAGAGGCTGCATGCGCTACCTGAGCCACTGCTGCTCCAAATGGAACCAAAGGGACCCGTAATGTCCAGTTGGTTGCATTTATACATCCAGACATACATAAACACAGTTGTTTAGATTGTAGATTTTGGTCCCAGAGAAAACAATCTGGGGGTCTGCAGCTGAGGGTCCATGAAATAAATAAAAAATCAAACCTCGGTTCGAAGTGGAGCGGTGAATTTGAGCAGCTGTACCCCATGTGAGTGAGTGAGTGAGTGTAAACTGTGCCTGTGAGTGAGTGGTGAGTGTGCCTGGCATGCACAAAACAGCGCCCCTCCTTTAACTAGTGTGTTGTGTGTGGCCACTCAAGGTATTGCCAGGCTACGGACACGGCCAGCCAGCCACCCAGCCACCCACCCAGCCACCCACCCAGCCACCCACGGACATACCCACGGATATACCTGTTTATTGGGAGCGCTTTCACCACTCCAAAAATAAAAAGGTTGCGACTCCCAGAATAAAGACAATACAGAGTTACAGTATGGGTTTCCCTCCTATATGCTGCTTGATTCATACAAGAAACTAAGCAGTAGATTTATAGACAACTCACACAATTCACCTTTGGCAGAGTATGATCCTATATGGCCCTACGACTAGGCTACTCTGCAAAACACAGCAGTAGCACTAACATATTAGCAACAGTGTTGCTGTGCAAATCAAAACTTTTCCAAAGACACCAACAACTCCGCTGACCTTGAGCTGTGCTTGTTCTCTGTGTCATTTGGACCGCTGTATGATGCCAAAGTGATACCGGCCTTGGCTTGCATTGGCTGACACCGTGTCGCCAAAGGCCACTTTGAAGGCTTGACGTGAACATTTGTCAACTCAAGGTACAATGTCGCCCGGAGCGACAAAGTAGACCAGAGCGTCAAGCTCAAGTAAGTCACAGCTTTTCATGGATGTTTCATTCATTCTCTTCACTCTGTAGTGTTCAAAACTCACCATTACACTTCACCTAACTCCACAGCCACCCGTTTGTGTTCAATGTCCGTCAAGATTGTCTAGAGTCCTAGTCGAGACGACCGGTTGGCCGATATGAAAAATGTGGAAAATGTTGATTTGATTGAATTTTCTATTTCAGAACAAATTAACTTAAAAGTAAACAAGTCAATATTCTATACACATAAAGTGAACTTTATTTTATTTAACCACTTTAAGAAAATAGCCTATCTAGAATCTAACAATGAATTACATTGAAGAGTAACGCATTGTGAGCTTGTAGGTTGAAAGTGGTTAAGGTCTGGACACATTTTTGTGTACGCCCTACTTGATCATACTACAGCGTCACACAAAAGCAAACTAGCAGATCGGTTAGGATCATCTAGATCTGCTATTTTTGACAGAAAAGTAACAGTTTTGGACATAATGAGGTTTCCACCCAACAGTCTACACTATACAGTGACGATATGTTGGTGTGTTGGCTGTACACATTACTGTAGGCATCTGTCACTCAAGTGCTAAACTGAGTGTTGTTGTCATGTGCTGTACGGTACCACATGCTGTGTGTCACTGCAAGTCTACTTACAATCATTTCAGATGAATAAACAGTACGCCTACAAGCTTGTGAGCATGTAGATGTGCTATTTTTGGGCAAAGATATGTAGAGCGAAAACAGCAGGGGGCCTAGTATAAAGCCCTGGAGGACTCTAGTCAACTACTGTACGTACTATATACAGTATATACTGTATACAGGATGCTGTAAGTGATATTTTTGATAGTGATCATTGAAAATAAAGTGTTTGTTAAAGGTCTCCCCGCCTCTCTAACTCTTTAGTTAACTGATTAGGCCCTATTTTAAACTTTGGCCATTTGAAAATAGTCGATCATTTATGATCAGTTTTTTATAAATATTTTTTATTATTTATATATCGTGGTATTGCTATTTTTACTTAAGTAAAATAATTGGAGTACTTCTTCCACAACTGTCGGTGAATAACCATAATGTTTTTTTGGACGCTTGGCTGATTCCACGGACAACAACAGTGTTCAATTCATCTGTTATTTAAAGAGCCTCCAGCCAGTGGAACTCATTATGTTTAAAACAGAACAGAAGCAAATGATTATTAAAAAAAAAAAAAATCACTCACTCAAGCAATTATGAGAGACCACTCAACTGGAATGATGTTGACATGTTTTTGTACATGATGTTAACCACTGTATATTGTTGTATAATTATCACTGGGATTTGCATAGCGTAACTTAGGTTTAGAGTCTAGACTGACAAGTGTCACTTAATGTTTGTATATCAGTGGTTCTCAAACTTTTTCGTGTCAAGGACCCCCAAATATATATGGACGTGGAACCCCATCTGTTTTGTGCCAAGGATAACTTTGAAATTATTTTGAGTTTTGAATAAAAGGAAGATTCAAAAACATCCAACCAAATTTCAAATTTTCAAAAATAGAATGTTGTGAGCTTGTAGATCTGCTCTTTTTGATATAGCTAAAGTATATGGATGAAGTGGTTAACGTTGCTGGGGACCCCTTGGAACCCCCCCCCCAAGGACCCCTGGGGGTCCCCGGAGTTTGTTTTGTGTGGACCACACGGAGACTATAGCACTTATAACGCTAATGGGGATCCGAATAAAGAACGAAACAACAATAATGCACACGTTAGCTGTTGCTGAATGGCAATGAGTGGATCTCATTTAGGGATTACAGCGATCATGTCCAATATGCCAGCTCCCATGAGGAAGCACTTTGCAAGAAGAAGCCTTTTAAGGATGCATGCAGGATGCTATAGCAGGGATGTCTGATGACACCCTGAATTTACCAACGGGGATCAATAAAGGTCTGTGTGGCTGTGCACTTGTGTATGTGTATGTGCGCGTGCGTGTTCGTGTGCGTGTGTCCGTCCGTCGGTCCGTCCGTCTGTCTGTAAAATACTCTATGTAGCGGAGAAAAGTATTTTCTTGTCTGCAATTGTTTTAATGTAGACCAGTAAGGCTCCCTAATCGGGAGATAAGCGACCGTAGGTCACTTATCTCCACAAATAGGGCAAAAATGTGTTTTGCCAAAATCTTCCTGATCCATGTTGATGACATGAGTGTAGACATACTGTGTAGTGATTTTCGTGATTTTAGGGCAAAATCTGTAGGAGCAGTGTCCAAAAATGTGTTTTTAAAAATCGGCCTGGAGGTGGCGCTATATGGGAGAGATTCATGTTGATGGGATGAGTGTAGACATACTGTGTACCGATTTGCGTGATTTTAGGGCAAAAATTGTAGGAGCAGTGTCCAAAAATGTGTTTTGCAAGAATCGGCCTCATGGTGGCGCTAGAAGAGGGCCATGTGAGAAATGAGGGGTGGGGTCTCCGCGCCGGCAAGGCGGACGAATAGGTACCGGCCCCGGCTGTCCCGGTCGCTCCTAGCCGGAGTTACGGCATTTTATGTGAGCTGCAGTGTAGGGGGTCCTCCACTGGGGGCGCCACCACTTTTGCATCCGTTCTGGAGCACCAGGAGTCGGTGGTCCCCGGGAATTCCCCGTGAGCAGCCCCGTTGGGGTGGTCATTTGGTCAGTTTAGCACATTTGGTCATTTTTTACATCTGGGGGTCCCCCAGGGACCTGGGGGTCCCTGGAGCTCCGGGGGTCCTTGGAGGTTGTAGTTTGGCAGGTAAGGAACGTGTGTGCAAAATTTGGCATGGATCGGGGCAACGGTTGCGGAGATATGAGCAGGGCAAGAGTGTGACGTGTGAGGTGTGACAGACAGACGGAGGGAGGGACGGACTGACTTACACTTTGTGCAGGGTTTGATAGTAAATGCGACCTACGGTCGCAACAATAAGAGTATTGTCGCTGTCTCCATATTTTCGCAAATTAACGCCCTACTTCCCCTGGTAAAAAGTGCCCTCTCCAGACCATGAATGCAGTTTTTACAATGGTGAAAGAAATTGATTATGCTTAGTTCAGCGTGCTATCAAGGACCAAAAATAATGTCAGTCCCTGCCTCTCTAACATTCTTTGCACGTCCCTGCACACACACATGCACACACGCACACTAGAGTTCTCAAATTCTGCCCGAACCCGACCCGACATTTAGGGTAGGGTCGGGCCAGGTAGGGCCTCGGGCTCAATGAAAAAAGACAATATATTTTCTTATTATTTTATTACTATTACTCTGGGATAGAGTTCTCAAATTCTTTACAAACCCGACCATACCCGACCCAACGTTTTCGGGTAGGGCCTAAAATGTATGCTAGTCGGGCTGGGTAGGGCCTCGGGCCGGGCCTTAATTTTCAGGCGCGCTGAGAACGCACACACACACACACGCGCGCGCGTGCGCACACACACGCACGCGCGTGCGCACACACGCGTGCGCACACACGCACAACCACCTACAGTTTGTAGTTTGAAAACAACCACTGATGCCAAAACATCTTTAGACCAAGTTCATCTTTGATCTTTAGATGAGCACCTCGCCTCAAGAGTCTCTACAGCAACACAGTTGTCAAGACAGGAAAATCAGCAACCCGCACCACTTTTATTATCAGGCATGCAGGTGGGCAGCAGCGGACTGAAATTGAATGCCAATCTTTGTCAGAGCAGTGAGATTAACCACTTGAACATCCAGCATGCCGAATTCTGGGAGGGGGGGGAATGTTTGATTGCCAAAAATAGCAATAAAAATCGGGTGGTAAAAAAGAAAATATATATATATGATGCTCTAAGATAAATGGTAAATGGTGCATTTATATAGCGCCTTTATGCAAGGCTCTTTACATTAGATTGTGCATTACATTCACCCATTCACACACACATCCATACACCGATGGTGGAGGAGACCATGCAAGGCACCAACCTGCTCACCGGGAGCAACTAAGGGTTCAGAGTCTTGCTCAAGGACTCTTCGACAATAACTTTGGGGGAGGCTGGGATCGAACTGGGAACCCTTCGGAAACGCTCAGTGTTCGAATGACGGTTTCTCTACCCCTGAGCCACTGCTGTTCTAAGGACTGAAACCTCTGTGTCCCTTTTTTTCTTCGCACTTTTGTAACGAAGAGATTCTAGATTCTTTTTGCATCCAAAGAGTCTGTCAGTTTGTGAGAGCCTGTTCTGTTGTTCATGGACTGAAATGGGACCATCCACTGAGGAAGGACATTCAGTATTCAGCTGACACCATTGAGCTTTGGAACAACCAGTCATTAATGACAGACACGACTGCTTCCAATAATGGACTATTATTCATTGTATGTGAATGCGTTTTGGAAAACTAAGAAGCGAGCATTCAGTGTTTCAAGACTCATCCTTCTGAATTAAAAACACTGAGTTGTAGTTAATGTTTGTAAAGTGGAAAATACACAATTCAATCCACTTCGTCACGAGTTTCATTCTTTGTATGAATTCAATGTTGTTGTCGTTTTACATGGTTTAATGCAGAGGTCTTCAACAGGGGTCCTCCAAATTTTCTAGTGATAGAAATCTTTTCTACTTCTTTTTTTTTAATGTAAATTAATCACTTGAACCGTAGTGTCCATATTCGGAGAACTTTAGCCATAGCTGATCTACAAGCTCAAAACGCCTCACGCTCCGAGGCATTGTGAGCTTGTAGCCCGGCTATTTTTGGCAGCGAAAGAGTGAAAGGTTTAAGTGACGGTTAAGTGGTTAAATATCTGAAAACACAAATTGACATGAATCCAAAATACACTGATTGTGCTGTCAAACAATGAAACAATGGAATCTCTGAAAAGGTTGTGGGGGTCCCTGCTTCATCTCTCTCTCAACTAAGGGGTCCTTGGCCTGAAAAATGTTGAAGACCCCTGGTTTAATGTTTAATCAATTGAATGCTATGGAGTCCCGTATTCTGGGGTGAATATTCTGCAGAAATAGACAATCTATGAGCTCACAATGAATTTATAGATCTGCTATTTCGCCAACACACATAAAGCGATCAATACGTTCATGCATTAATTAGACTACAATTGTAAAACGGGCCATTTTGCATAATGACTATATACTGTTCCACTTGCTACTGTTAGTATATGCCAATACTTTTGCACTTACAGTAAGTAACATTTTGAATACATTAATTTTAGGCTACTCCTTGCACACTGCACAGTGTATGTACTGATATGGTTAAAAGAGTGCATAGGCCTATAGGTTAACTGCCAATGCTAAAATCCAAAATGTTATTTCCAACTGCCTGGTTTCAATTGAAATTGGATGTTATTTACTATATTTAGTATATATTTTTATCTTAATTTCTTTTCTAGGAGATCAACGACTTTATCAAACAGATGATCAACATAACATGGAGCAAATTAACCATCCATGTCAAGTTAAAACTCTGCATTTCCTCTGTATGGCTGTTATGTGCTCTTTAATATCAAGTTATTATTTTAGCCACAGATCGATACAAGCGTGTAAATCTGTCTAAATTAGCCTCGGTAGTCGGGACTCAGTTAGCCTATATTTTGGACGTGCGACACCGTCGACTTCTGTCTTGGGGGACAAGCGACAGCGAGGATATAGCGGCGACACGCGCACGCAAACACACACACATGCATGCCAGTGACAATTTACAGAGGATGCCTTACAGAGCACGCGCACACACACACAACCCGTGCGTCGCTTTAACGGCTTGTCGGGGCTGCAGCGTTTTTATCGCTTTGGCTCCGGACTCCGGAGAGAGAGAGAGAGAGAGAGAGAGAGAGAGAGAGAGAGAGAGAGAGAGAGAGAGAGAGAGAGAGAGAGAGCGAGAGAGAAAACAAAGAAGACTGTAGTGTATGCTGGTCTATAAAAGGAGCGTCCACATATCCACATCACATCACAACACACACTGACACTAAATGAAACTGTACAGATACTGTCCTCCTCCTGCCTGGAGCCAGCATGATGCCACAGCAATACAACAACACAATTACTTACTAGGCTATAGCGCCTAGTCGCCTACCCAGGCAGTGGTCCTCAACCTTTTCAGGCCGCGACCCCAAAAATAATCATATTTGAACTGGAGACCCCCCCCACCCTGCACAAGCACTTGGAATTGTAGGAGTTGGCATTTCGTTTGACCATCTATTCCATTGTGAAAATGGCCGATCTACATAGCGAGGCGTTGTGAGCGTTGTGAGGCGTTGTGAGCGAGGCGTTGTGAGCATCTGCTATTTCCACACCTCTGGTCAAACATTGGTCAAATGGTAAAAATTGGTCAATTTTTACCATTTGACCAATGTTTGACCAGAGGTACTAAAAAGGTTTTAAAAGTCCTTAAATTGTCAACTGTTTAGAAATGTGCAGATACCCTGTATATACACTTATACTCTATGTTGGTCTGTTTACTGTTGAGTGAGAAAACAATGTTAACATTTAGCTAAACATCTGGGGACAACCCAAAATAATTTGGGGACCTCTCTGGGGGTCTCAACCCACAGGTTGAGTGGTTCTACCCGACCAATCACACACATACGCAACTTGAATGATTCTAATCTCGGTTCCATTTGTACCCTCTCAGAGTTACAGTCCTGTATAATTAATGGTCCATTTTAGGGCCTCTTGGTCTCTGTTCCCAACATTGAGAACCAGTGGATTAATAGGCTACCATTGGTTCTCAAATTGGGGTCCGGCATTCCAAGCTATTGGCTTATTATTGATGACATCAGGGATCTCCATATATCTGCATACAAGCGGACGGAATTCATTTGCAAGTGTGACTCGTGTTGTGGCAGCTCCACTGCATAGACTGACACAATATGTTTTGGCAGATATGGGCTTAATATTGATGACATCAGGGATCTCCATATATGGGCATAAAAGGGATTCTGTTAGTGTGGTTCCCCTAACAGGACTTTATCTGGGAATGCCCATGTATGGACCATAGACTGTTAAAAATAAGGACGGTGGGAACCCATTGGTTTCTATGCTGTGACAATTACGCTTTTTTTGCCCTTGTATGGGTGTCGCCATCATGGTACCCATCACTACTCAAGGAATGCTATTGGCTGCCAACGGTCACGTGCAACCGCAGGGATACATGGGACATTGTCTTGAGCTTGCCGAAAATAAAGCACACGAAGAAGAATCATCACACGCCTATGATCACAAGCCCCTCCTACAGCATATCCTGCTTTAACTCAATTATAACATACATTGGACCATATTTTCACAAACGCCTATCATGGTCATTGAAACAAGGCTTTAAACTAGTGACAGGAACTATAAAGTATTTATGACAATGTTTATTAAGGTAAGAAAATCAAATGTAAAAGTTTGCAGGAAATGAATGGATTCCTATACCAGAACAGCGCAACTAGCGGCCAATTATAGGAACTTTTAGTTCCGTGTTTGCTTAATTTAAATCCGGACAACTGGCCCCCTGGTATGGACAGATGATGTCACAACAGCATCCACGTTTTTCCCAATGACCCTAAGCGCGACAGTGGGGTCACGGGGGGCTGCAAGGGAGCGGTGATGACGGCTGAGGTGCGCCGTCTCAGGCGACCATGAGCCACGTGAGACACCGCCGAGCGAGCGGCAGCGGGCGAGTCGCCGTGTCGAGCGTTGCGACGGTCGCATGAGCTGACACAGCTCCGTTATGTGCCATTGTGGACAGAATTGTAAATCTTCGTCCCCCTGACTTTCGGCACCTCTGCGCGGTCCTTGGGAAACGCCAGGTCGCGTCACAACAGGTGATGTCACAGGTCAACCAAAGACATCGAGGTCAGCTATAGACATTGAGGCGTTGTGGACAAGATACGGACAAGGTGTGCCGGTTTTCATAGTTAACGGCAATAAATGTAATAACTTCCATCATTTATTTCCAGGTTCCAGCCAGGCACACCAGACGATAATATCTATACTTAATGAGCCATAAGAAGGGGGGGGGGGGGGGGGGGGGGACAGTGATATTATCAATCGTGTGAATATAGGATAGGATATCACATATACAGCCAACATCACAGCATACATTCTATCTAGCCTATAATCAGATAACAGAAGAATGTCGGAAGAATAGGATTACTATCTGTTGTACGCCAATAATAGCCCATAATGAGGCTATTCAGGCATGAATAGTCTACAAGAAAGGCCTATAGGCTATAATAGCACATTAAGGAAACCCCACACTATTCACCGGTGGTGTAAAGTAACTAAGTACATTTACTTAAGTAGCCTACTGTATGCCTACTTTGAGGTATTTGTAGGTCTATACTTTACTTGAGTATTTCCAATTTCCAATAGGCTACTTTCCTTCCCCAGCAAACATTTTGAGGTATAGTAGACGTCTAATATACGTCTAATAGACGTCTAAGTTTATACCTGGGTCTAAATTTAGACTTCTAATAGACGTCCGGCCGTTAAGGTCTAAATATAGACGTCTATTAGACGTCTAAATTTAGACCCAGGTATAAACTTAGACGTCTATTAGACGTATATTAGACGTCTAGTCTAAGTTTAGACCTCTAAAAAACGTGCATATCTATACCTCTGGTAGACCATTTTTTATACGTATAAACTTATACTTCTAGTTCAAATTGTTTAGTGGGTCTATACTCCATTACATCTCTGATCCAAATATTGTACTTTTACTCCACTACATTTATTGGAAAACTTAGTTAGTTAGTCACTTGGAGAAATAAATAATATAAATAATAGTATAAAACATACATAAAAAAAACACTTTAGCCCTATTTTATATCTTGGCTATTTGAAAATAGCCGAGCGATGCCTTGTGAACTTGTAGATCTGCTATTTTCAAACATGCTGTAGGCTACTTTTACTTTTGGTGCTTTAAGTAGATTTTGATGCCAATTTAATACTTTCATACTTTTACTCGAGTAGCCTAGGCTACATTTTGAATTACAGACTTTTACTTGTAATAGAGTAGCCTATATATCTAAATTGCAGTAGTACTTTCACTTAAAACGTTTTATAGCCTACCTTTTCCACCTCTGCCATTCACCCTCCGGTTGTACAAATTGATACCTAGGCTATAGCCTACTGTAGAGCGCAGCCAGCTGCGCAGGTATATCTAGGCTAATGATAGCCTGCTATTCCAACACCAAAATCCTCTTTGAAGGAAAACAAACTGCCGTCTATGTGGGCGGCTGCATATGGCTCTCATCTACTGATCAACTGATCTCCAAGCGAACAACGCGTCGAAAGACGGCGTGCCTTAATTGTAGGCTCGATCAGATCTCTTTTTGGCAAGCGACGGTTCCACCCGTTCCTACTATACGGAACATAGCCCAAATAGTAGGCTTTATCCTAAACTTTAATTTGCCTATGCCCGCATGCATGCATGCATGCATCATCATGGTCATGGATGGCATCATGGATGGCATAGCCTACATGCACGCTGGGCACTTTAAATGCAAGAAGAGTTGGAATTGCACAAAAAAAATCCGTTGCGATTATTATCGGCATTGCAATTAAGATGATAGCCTACACGAAAGAAGAAGTAAGATGCCATGGCTTTTGCATGCAAATTATAGCACCGAAAGGAAGGAATGTCTCAAATCCATTTGATTTATTATAGTCAGTTGTGAATTTTAAGATGTACATGGATAAATCCTACTTGTGTCCCAGATCTCCATTTTTTAAGACGCACTTTTAAATCCCAGCTGTGCGTTTTTTAAGATAGGTCTACACATCTGGGATCATAGGCTAAGGCAAAAGACAGAAGAAGGAAAAAGCTCCGTCCAACCGTGAATATCGCTATATAACAGCAGTCCTTCTGCAGAGCTGTAGAGAAATAGAGAAATAGAAATGCGCTATATTTGTTCCAAAAAAGCTTCTTACCCTGTATACCGACCGTACATAACGACAAAAAATGACATAGCTCTGTTTAAGCAATATCCCCTCCAACTGTATTATGTTCCCCATTTTCAACAGTTTGTATTATGTTTTGACACTTGCTTTGGCAATGTAAACGTAGCCTATGTTTTCTCATGCCAATAAAGCTCCTTTGAATTGAGTTGCAGAGCTGTGGTTCTCATCCTGTGGTTCGGGACCCCCAGGGGGGTCTGGGGGGTCCCCAGATGATTAACTTAATGTGCAACGTTGTTTTCTCACTCAACAGTAAGTGTGTCAGAGGGTATCTGCACATTTCTAAGGTGACAATTTAAGGGCTGTTTTATAGTCTACCTCTAAAATCAAAATGACAAAATTAAACGTTGTCCAAATTGTCAAATATTGGAGGCAGAAAGAGTGGAAATAGCAGATCTAAACAAAATGAAATGCCTCAACTCTTAGTGCTCGTCAGGGTGGTGGGGTCCCTGCAGTTACAATATGATTATTTTGGAGGTCGATCGCGGCCTGAAAAGGTTGAGAACCACTGATCTATATATATCGTATAGAGACAGAGTTTTCGGCGAATTTGCCTGTGACACCGAGACGGAGAGAGAGGAGAGAAGAGAGAGAGAGAGAGATCGGGTCCGGTCTACCCACCGGAGCAGTTCCAGCCCGTGGGCGTCTGGCAGTCGCTCAGGGAGGACGGGAAGGCGCGCAGCCGCTCCACAGGTAAGGTGGCGAGGCAGGAGAGCAGGGTGATCCACAGCCAGCCTCCCACGGCGCGGCCCCAGCCGCGCGCGGCGCACTGCAGCCCCGCCGCCGCCGCAGCAGAGCCGCCAGAGCGGGGCTCGATCATCCGGGGAAACCGCCGCGGCGCCATGCACGCCATAGATAGTAAAACCTCCGATCAGTGCCGGGGGACTTCTTGGAGCCTCCGGTGATGATGATGATGGCACCGCGGAGGAGGGGTCCGCGTCAATATGCCAGGAGCCGAGCAAAGGACGCGGAGGGCGTTACGCACCGCCACCACCGGCGGCGGCGACAACTCCGATCCCGGGTCTCCCGACAGCGGTCTCAGCAGCAGCGGTGGGGCGCCTAGCTGTGACCGGACCATTTTCTTCCGTGCGAGAATGATGCGCGCCCCATGAAGTGCACCAAAGTGTTGTAAGCCTTATACACGCACGCACGCACGCACACACACTCTGACCCAAAACAACCCCGGTTGTTTGTTCCCGCGGATCTCCGCTCCCGATCCGGTCCGGTCCGGTCCGTCCTCCGTGTGATCCGGTGGTGGTAGTGATCCTTTATTGGGCTGCGGTGTGGAGGAGATTAGAAGGAAGGGGAGAGCGGAGCGAGAAGTACCGAGAATAATAATAATAAGGGGGAGCGATGGAGGAGGTGTGTGGGGGAGATGGAGCAGAATACGGGGGGTAAAAGTTGCTCCCAGGTAGCCTCGATATGATGATATCTGTGGTCCGCAGGCAGAGCAGAGCCGTACGTCCTCCCGGCGAGCCTAGAGAGGAGAGGACCAGGCTGACAGGGTCCGGGCTGCGGTAGAGAGGGATGCTGAGGAGGAGGAGGAGGGAAAGATGGGGAACAGTGGAAGGAGGACAGTAAAAAAAAAAAAAAAAAAAGGAGGGTGGAAAAGAGAAGGGAGGAAGAATATAAAGTGTGAAAGTGGTCGAGAGGAGGACGGCGTGGTGATGATAATATCCCAGAACAGAGAGGAAAGTCTCGGTGTGAGGAGAGTGTTATATCCAGACAGAGCGCGGTGAGGATGCTGCTCACGCGACGGTCCTCCTGCTACTGACTGACTGTTACTGTGTGTCTGTGTTCTGTTCACACTGAGGCTATGCTGCCGCTCCGCCTCCAAATGCTCTCTCTCTCTCTCTCTCTCTCTCTCTCTCTCTCTCTCTCTCTCTCTCTCTCTCTCTCTCTCTCTCTCTCTCTCTCTCTCTCTCTCTCTCTCTCTCTCTCTCTCTCTCTCTCTCTCCCTATATCTCTCATAGTCTCTCTGTCTCTGTCTCTCTCTCTCATAGTCTCTCTCTCCCTATCTCTCATAGTCTCTCTCTATCTCTCATAGTCTCTCTCTCCCTATCTCTCATATCTCTCTCTCTCCCTCTCTCTCTCTCTCTCTGGCTCTCTCTCTATCAAACACTCTCACTGTCTCTCTGTTTTTATGTATTTATTTATTTTCAGAACCATCATCATCAGCTGATTTCTAGCTTTGGTTACGAACTCACGATTACGTGGAAGCGTGACACGAACATACGGACCCCCCTTAATTATTGGAGTACACTGTCTCACTGGCAGAGTTAAATAAGAGAGGGGAGGGGGAGAGAGAGGGAGGAAAGGAGAAAGAGAGCGAGACAGAGAGGGAGGGAAGGTGAGAGAGAGGGGGGGGGGTGGAGGGAGAGGGATGGAGAGAAAGAGAGGGAGGAAAGGAGAAAGAGAGCAAGAGGGAGGGAAGGTGAGAGCCGGGGGGGGTGAGGAAAGAGGGAGAGAAAGAGAGCGAGAGAGAGAGAGAGAGAGGGGTGAAAGAGAGGCAGGGGATAGTCTAGTGGAAGAGAGGGAGGAAAGGAGAAAGAGAGAGAGGGATGGAGGGAGCGAGAGAGAGAGGGAGAGAAGGAGAGAGCAGGGGCGTCAATTGGGTATGGCAGGGGTATGCAGCTGCCATACCCTGGGTCCATGGGGGGGGAAATAAAAGTTACTTTTAATGTAAATCCATGAATGTCTCTTTGTCTATCTGTTCTGGTTATTATGTTGTTAAATTACAGTAAAATAACTACAAATGCAAAATTTTACAAAATGGTCACTTTAACAAGGTATTATAATTGTATTCTCCACACTTGTATTCTCCCCATCTTGAGAAAATGGTAGCCTATATTCCCAGGTTCCGCAGGTCAGCTGCACAGGTGCAATTCATTATTGTTAATTGTGGCACGTTTACTAACATGCCAAAGTTTAGCTGCATGCACTTGAACAACTGTTCCAGGCTGCCATATCCAGCCCAAGAAACCGTAGAAAAGGGTGAAAAATAGAATGTACTTCTTAAAATAAATGTATCGTGCCTGTTGCTAAGGTATGGCAACATGACTGGTGTAAGACACCAATCATGTTGCCATACCTTAGCTTTTTCTGAACTGACGCCACTGGGAGAGAGGAGAGGCAGAAGGAGAGGTAGGGAGAGAGAGAAAACAAGAAAGAGAGAGGGAGGACGGGGTGTTTATCGCTCTCAGCCTTGCAAGTGTCAGGTCTTGGTCCCAGACTAAAAAGCTTCATTCAGCCAATGCTTCATAGCAGGAGGGTGCCAAAACAACATCTGATCTACACGCTAACACACCGCGGTACTGCAGAGTATAAATGACGCTTAAATCAGTGCTCCGGCCGAGGAGGAGGATGGACAGAGGATGCGCTGGAGCTGTAATTGGCCAGAAGAAGCATTTAAAAAGGGCTGCAGGAGGAATCGATTGGTCCAGGGGGGCTGCATGTGGGGATAATTGCTCTGCTTTGAAAACGGCACTGACGATATTGCCTTATCTTCACTGTCAGGCAGAAAACCTCATACCTCCATATTTGAGCCCAGTTAGGCCAAGAATTATTTAATGCTTTAACTATTGAAAAATAGCAGATATACAAGCTCTGCTATTTTTTTAAAGTCGTGATTTCTTTGAATATATCTTTTTAAAAGCGAACATCTGTACGCGGCCAAACACATGGTAATTTTGGGGGTCCTGGACATGATGAACCGCCAATTTAGAAGAAGGATTTCGAAGACATTTATAGAATCGGGTCAAAAAGACTTGAACAAAAAAGACTTGCACAAAATGTTTCAAAAATAGCAGATATACAAGCTCACTTTTTAATAGTTAATGCATAAAATAATGGTTATAAAGTGACACAGATTTGCGTTCTGGTCTAAATGGATTTTAAATTTGAATCCTGAAAAGTAAGGGTTTTGGACTTATGAGGTATCCTGACCCCGACCGGTTATATGCTCTGCCCCGGGGCGACCCAGAAAACATATCAATATTGTTCTGTTTATTTTTGGACATCATCAAGCGTTGTCACATGGGGGGAAGGGGGGGGGGGGGGGGTCGCCGGATGCGGCACTGATTTTCGGTAATTGATACGCTCTCGGCCATGAAACGGCCCCGCGCGGCCTAGAAAAAGTGGAACGCCTCCGGGGCCGGTAAAAAGAAAAAAGAGGTTGTCAACCAACCCGCCCGCCCGCCCGTCCCAACAAGCGGGTTTCATACACACTCCAAAGTCACTCGCTTTGAACTGAAGGGAAATTCGAGGCCAGCGCTTAAGGGGAAGCCCGTGCTCCAGCGCCACACAAACGGCCCAGTGTTGTCGAGGGCCCCCGGGCCGGCCCGCTGCCAAGCGTGGTGTCAAAACTCAGCCAAACATGCTTGACCTCGTGACGGTGCGAAAGCAAAGCTGCGATCTCTGCCTTTGCAAAAACAAGGCACGGCTTTTATCGCAGCATCTCCTGGAATGGCTTGAGAGATGGGACCGTTATTATTAAAAGGGATGGGAATAGCTCCCAATCAGCGTGCGCCAGCAGAGTGGACATGACACATACACATCGTCATCAAGGCCTTTTGTTGACAACAGCAACGTAGGGAACAGGAAATGCACGTAATGCCGTTGCGGCAGTCGGGCGGGAAAAGCTTGTATGTCCCAGGAAGGGGGGGGGGGGGAGTGAGCAGATCTACAAGCTCACATCGCGGCACCGAGTGCCGCGCTGCAAGCTTGTAGATCTGCTATTTTTGAAAAAAGTCGTGAAAATGTGTGCACATCTTTGAATGTATGTATTTTCAAAGCGAACGTTTGTAACTCAAATTTTGCTTCTGGGGGGTCCCTGGAACTAAATATTTTGAGATGCGGGTCCGTGGCCAAATAAATATCATTTTGGGGGTCCTTCACATGAAAAGGTTTGAGAACCACTGACAGTAGTCTCTCAAGAACAGACTAACTGAGCTCCAGTTAAGTGAAAAGGACCTTTTCTTTCTGATGGCTGGCCAGATTGCTGACATAGAAACATAGGGTTTTTCAAAAAATCTTAGAAGGATTCAAAAGACACTTATAGAATCGGGTCAAAATTATAATTTTCACGATTTTTCAAAAATAGCAGATCTACAAGCTCGCAGCGCGGCACTCGGTGCCGCGCTGTGAGCTTGTATATCTGCTATTTCAAAAACACCTGTACAATTGTCCCCTTCTCCACAAGTAGACGGCAAGGCCATCATAATAATAAACAGAGGCACTGCATTTCGTATGCCCTAATCGTTCTCAAATCATGGCTGGCAACGCTACAATATTATGACGTTAAATAAATTGTAATTTTATTACCCTGATTCGAGCGGTGTTAAATAGAGTGGTTAATATTACCAGCGAGGGAAGTCTCTATTTGTAGCCATTTCCTGGGAGGTATGAGAGCAGAGAGAAGAGAGACATCTTGTGAGTGTGTGTAAGAGCTATTACTGTGTGTGAGCAAGAGGGGAGACTTTTCCCCCCGTAACCAGCCTAATTAGCAGAATGGAGGCCAGCGAACCTACAGTACAGTAAGGATTGCTTTTGTGCCAGCGCCAATGTGGATGTAGGGGCGTCAAAAGCGGGGGGGGGGGGGGGGGGGGGGGGGGAGCGGGACTGAGTTACTAGGGTCCAAGGTGGAGGGGGCATTAATTATTTGAAATATTTAAAGACTTGCACAAATTTACACGATTTTTCAAAAATAGCAGATCTACAAGCTATGTTTCAATAGTAAAATAGTTAAAGCACAAAATAATGCATAATGATGTGTAAAATCGTATCGGTATCGTTTTACAATGCAGATAATCGGTATGGAATCGTTTTGCAGTGCATATAATTGATTGTATGGAAACTAAGTATTTGTGCCTTGTATTTAGCAATTTTAAGAAGGAAAATGAAAAAGAGGGGTTTCATCACTTTTCCATTCCATATAGCTACTCTTGGTCTAAATCGAAAAATGCAAAAATCGGCCTCCTGGTGGCGCTAGAACATGGGCAGAGGTTCTGCTCTGGCACCCCAGCGATTGCCATCATGCCAACGTGCCAGAGATTAGCTGTTCACAGACAGACGCACGAGTGGACGGACGGACAGACGGAAAGAAAGCGTGCAAAATGCCTTTCGGCCTGGCAAAGACAAAAATGAAAATACAATGACGTAACGTAACGTAATCCTTTATGGTAGTGCACAAGTTAACAAGTCAATTAACTTGGTGTGAACTTCAAACAATGGATATTCTATAAATAGAACAAAATGCCTCATTGGCCGCTTGTCACGAAAAGAGGTTCTGGGTCTTTCTTATTTCTTACAGTCTGCTTTGGCTTCAAACATCAATTAATAACTTCAAAAGTGTAATATAACAGAGCTTAATGAGATCCTCTGCTCGTGTTCGTACGTACTGAGAACGTTAGTTTACTGTCAAGATTC
Organism: Nannobrachium achirus; assembly: GCF_963921795.1. Lineage (NCBI taxonomy): Eukaryota > Metazoa > Chordata > Actinopteri > Myctophiformes > Myctophidae > Nannobrachium > Nannobrachium achirus. Next base: position 17,322,038 of record NC_137829.1, read on the forward strand.
CAGGATGACCTCCCACTTGGGTAATGTCGCCCCCTGGCGATCATTCAGAGAAACTACTTCAGCTCCCGTACTAACGTAGGTAGGAAGGGCCTGTCACTCAAACCAGAGTGACCCGCCTCCAGGCTATAAAAGCCCCCGGAGGCGGAAGTAACATCCTCTTTTCACTCTCTGCGATATCACATTCAGATAAGTTGAAACTCAGCCTTATAATTTATTTCTTCGCTCTTTAGCCTAAAGCGGTGGCATAGGAAGTCGCCCACCGGCGAGTGTAGATTTAAACCCGTACCTAAGAATAATTATTCTTGTCCCGTCTTAAACCGACGGGTTTCTACTGCTTAACAAAGTAGTTTACCGCTTGTTCAGGCCTCTGCCTGAATCAAGCGTGAACTAGCATTAGCCGTTAGCTCTTTAGCTCGTCAGCTTTGTGTTAACGTTAGCTACACTGCTTACCGCTTGTTCAGGCCTTTGTCTGAATCAAGCGGGGCCTAGCTTTAGCCGTTAGCTTGTTAGCTTGTTAGCTCTGTTAACGTTAGCTACACTGCTTCGCCATGGATCCTCTGGCCCTTCTGCCGAGGCAATGTGACTACCCAGGCTGTCCAGGACTCATCGACGGACAGGATTTTCATCCTCTCTGTGCTAGCTGCATGGGCGTTGCACACGCCTTCTCTGCACTATGTCCTCAGGGGAGAGCAGGACCCTTCTGCGACATCTGCACGGCCTTCGACCACGATGTCCTGGTACACCGCCTCTACCTGGCTAGGGCAGGCCTCGGAGCCTGTGCTCCACCAGGTGGGTCTGCTGCTCTGAACCCCACAGCCCAGTCTTTCCTTCCCCAGGCGGCCCGCACCGTTGGTCAAGGTGCGGCGCTGCCTTCCGGAGCTCCGGTTGGCAAACAGCGCGCCACTCCAGGTCAAGATGGCGCCATGCTACTTGGAACACCGCCTGCCGCGCAGCCGACCGCAGCTAGCTCCACTGTCACTGGAGCTGGCGGGTCTGGCGAAGTCGCCGCTAAGAAGGCGACCAAGAAGGCTAACATCTCTCCAGTAGCCTTTACCCCTTCGGGCGCGGTGCCCAAAAAGAAGCGTTCGGATGTGACCGTCGGGGACGTTCCCCTCAACGTGAGCATCAACAAAACAGTCCAGACCTTCAGGCGCGAGTCGGACCTGAGCTCTTGTCAGAGCGAGGGTTCGTGCTCGGAATACTCTGGGTACACGGACGAGGAGGAGGAGGATATAGTCGAGGACGATGGTTCTCGACTCACAGTCACGGTAAAAAACCCTACGGCTCCAGCAAGTCAACTGGATGCCGCAGGGTCCTCCCAGTCCTCCTCTGGCGCCGCTGCCCCTCCACCCGCCAGTCAAGCGGATGAAGCGGGAGCTGAGGACGTCGATTCTGCAATAGATTTGCTGGATCACCTGACAGTCTACATGAGAGCTCTTGCCAGAGTTGGAGAGGAGTTGCCACCTCCTCTCCCCTCTGATGAGGCCGAGGATGATGACGAAATGCCCGGGCAGGAGCCTTCGGTTCCCGCCCCGTATGTCCTCTCCAGGCTGCCGCTGGTGAAGGGATTCACCAAGGCTCTTCATTCCTCATGGAAGACTCATAAAGACCCCAGAAAGCTGTCCTTCTCTGTTTTGGAGGTGGTCGGAGGTGCGGAGGCAGGCATGTCCACCTGCCCCAACCTGGACCACCTGTTAGCGCAATCCTTTCTAGGCTCCGTCAGACCCCAGTATAAGGATGTGGGCACGGCTAAGTGCGGGCCGTTTGTCGGCCCCGTCGGCACCAACCCGCCGGGGTTCACTGTTCTGGAGGACAAGATGCAGTCGGACAGGGCTCGTAACGCCTACCGGTCCGCTGCTCTGGCTGCTAAGGACCTGAATCTAATCCAGCTCTTGCTCGCTTCCACCAAGGACCTGGTCAAAGGTCTGCCCACGGGGGAGCACACAGCTGAACTGAACACTTTATTTGACATCATGCTGAAGGTCAATTGGCATGCGGTTAAGTGGATGGGCAGGTCCATGGACTACAACCTCCAGTCTGAGAGAGCCCGCTGGCTCGACTATGTCGACCTCGAGCCTAAGAGGGACGTGGGCGAGAAGCCTCTAGGTCCTCGCGGGGAGATGTACAAGTCTCTCATTAACATGGAGAACAGTCCCACCACCCTCATGGGTGGGGGCTTGGAGCTGCTGCAGGGTAGAGTTACCTTCTTTAAGGCGGCTAAGGACATCGTCGAGTCCACTACAGTGCCTCAGGAGGAACCGCAGCAAGCTAGGAGGGTGTCCCGCTCCTCCCGCACCAGAGAGAGGGGCCGCTCTGCTTCTTATAAAAAGCACTCTTCTTCCTCCAGGGGAGCATCTGCAGCCAGGGCGCCTGACAAGCCCCGCAGCAAGGTTGTAGTTCCCGAACGTGCTCAGCAGCGCCGCACGTCCAGGGATAATAGGCAGCCGTCTTCTTTCCGCGGGGGCCGCGGCAGGGGACAGCGGAAATGACACTTTGAAGAGGGAGTTTGTGTCGGGGCGGGGGTCCGAGGTGTCTCTCGGTCCCCTTCCCCCCAAGCGAGAGCGTTTGTTTTCTGTACCCCGCGTCGGGGAAATGAAAATGCCAATGTTTATGCCTCCTGTATCGGGAATAAATATGTTGAAAGAGCAAAGTCTGCCTCTGTCCAACTCTCTCGTACTTGCACAGACGACCCCATTATGCATGTCTCCTGTAGAAATGTTGATGTCCCGTCAGGACTATCTAATCAATCACAGGTTTTATCATCAACCAGTAATGTTAATGTCAAACAATTATATGGTTCCTCATGCGCGCGAGTGGACTTTCCCTCGCGTGAGCGATGCTATGAATTCAACAATGAGTCAGAAATTCTGTCGGCCTACTATGAGCCCGTGTCAAGGGACAAGCATAAAGGCTTTAGAGCAGGAATTAAACGTAAAAGTTCCTCCCCTGTCAGGGGAGAATGCTTTAGTTGTGGGCGAATCTGCTTATCAGTCGAATCGTTTTGCTCTTCCTGTCTCTCTATCGAGCGAAAGCCGAACGCTTCCGGTTTCACCGGATACGGATTCGCTCGCTCCCCGCTTCCGGTCCAGCCGCCAAAAAGCTCCGCTAGTCAAGCGGTACAACCAGAAGGTGTTTCCGCCTTGCGGCCTATTGAACCCATGCGCTCCGCTTCCGGGTGTCCCGGATACGGATACGCAGGTCTCCCGCTTCCGGTCCGGCCGCCAAAAAGCTCCACCGTCACGGAAGCACAGTGGTGGGGTTTCTCTCTCTCAAAACACGCTAGCACGCTGCGCGAGCCAGTGGAAGTTATGCAAACCGAGCCATTGGGTATTTCGAACGATAACCAAAGGTTACAGGTTACAGTTCGCGAATGTACCTCCGCTTTCAAGCAGGGTTATTCATACCAGGGCGCGTGGTTTAAAGGCAGATCTTTTGAGAGAGGAGATCAGCTCGTTGCTAAGCAAGGGTGCTATAGTGGAGCTGGACAGGACACAATCCCGCCTGGGATTTTGGAGCCGTTATTTCCTGGTGCACAAGAAAGGGGGGGGGGCTACGTCCCATCCTGGACTTGAAGGCGCTAAACGTTTACTTGAAGAAATACGTTTTCAGGATGCTAACTGTACCCACCATGTTACGGTCGGTCAGGCAAGGGGATTTCCACTGTTCAGTGGACCTGAAGGATGCTTATCAGCACGTTCTGATTTATCCCCCACACAGGAAATTTCTACGGTTCGCCTTCGAGGGTCGCCTGTACGAATATACAGTACTCCCTTTCGGTCTGTCACTGAGCCCGAGGGTTTTCGTGAAAGTGACCGACGCAGCCATCGCGCCGCTGAGACAGCAGGGCGTCAGGTTGGCTACGTACATCGACGATTGGATGATTTCAGCGAGCTCCGCCCACAAAGTGGCGCGTCACACACAAGTGGTTTTGGCTCACCTAAAGGCATTAGGTTTCATAGTCAACCACGACAAGAGCATGCTGACTCCAGCACGCCGTCTTACCTTCATTGGGGTCCTTCTGGACTCGTCCGTCATGTCGGCTCGTCTCTCAGAGGAGAGGGTGGACAGGTTTCGGAAATGCCTCAACTCCTTTCAAGTAGGCCAGGAGGTCACTTACAGGAGTTGCATGGTACTGACGGGAATGATGGCTTCCGCAGTACATCTGTTGCGGTTGGGCAGGTTTCATATGAGACCTTTTCAACGATGGATGTTATCACTCGGGATCCCGCCCTCCTTGAAGTACAAGAAGGTTACGGTTTCCCCTTCCTGCGCGATCGCCCTGTCTCCTTGGCGGGTGGAGGGGTTCCTCACCAGCGGAGTCTCGATTGGCGAGGTGGTTTCCCACAAGTCGATCACGACAGACGCCAGTCTCAGTGGGTGGGGAGCCACTTACGAGGGGCGCACAGCGCAGGGGCTTTGGCCTCTGGAGATGAGGAGTCGCCACATCAACTATTTGGAGTTGATGGCTATACTCCTGGCGCTCAAGCATTTCGAGCCTTGGATTTTGCATTGTCATGTTCTGGTCAGGACCGACAATACGACGGCCATGTTTTATGTCAACAAACAAGGAGGCCTGTCGTCGTTGCCTCTGGATCGTCTGGCTCGAGAATTGACGGTTTGGTGCTTGTCGCGCCTCAAGTCAATCAGGGCCTTACACGTCCCGGGTCTCCTCAACAGCGGAGCAGATCTCCTGTCCAGGGGAGGGCCTCGCTACGAGGATTGGTCTCTCCACCCCAGGGTGGCGAGCCAGATTTTTCGCAAGTTCGGTCAGCCAGTGGCGGACCTGTTTGCGTCAGCGGAGAATACGAAGTGTCCGTTGTTCTTCGCGGTGAAGGGCAGTCCTCCCTTGGGGTTGGACGCCTTAGCGCACACGTGGCCGAGAGGTCTACTGTACGCGTTTCCCCCCTTCGACATGATCCGTCCCACTCTGGAGAGAGTCAGGAGGTTCGGTCTGGAGATGCTCCTGGTGGCTCCCTACAAGGGCACGTGGAGATCGGCGATCGCCCCTCTCCTTTGCGAACCGGGTTGGCAGCTGCCTCAGCGCAGGGATCTGTTGAGGCAGGCCAGAGGGGAGATATTCCACCAAGACCCGCAGGTCCTAGACCTGTGGGTTTGGCACGTGAAAGGTTAAACCTGCTGGCGGCCGGTTTTTCTTCTGAAGTGGTTGATACCATTCAGAGTGCTAAGGCGCCTTCGACGAGGGCGTCTTATGATGGAAGGTGGAATGCCTTTGAGGACTGGTGTGAGTCGCGTGTTCCGCCGGTGGTGGCTCATGTGGCGTCAGCCCAGATAATTTTGGAATTTATGCAGGACCGCTTGAAAAGTGGTCTTGCGTTTTCTACCCTTAGGGGGTATCTGGCGGCTATTAATGCCTGTCACCTGGGGGTGGCGGGCAAGGCACCTTCTAAAGTCCCGGAGGTCGTCAAGTTCATGCAAGGAGTTGAACGTTTGAGGCCGGTGACTAGGTCTTTGTTCCCAGTTTGGGATCTGCAGGTGGTTCTGGGGGGCCTATGTCGGGCTCCCTTTGAGCCGCTTGTAGGGATGCCTTTGAAATTTTTGAGTTTCAAGACGGCTCTTTTGCTGGCTTTGGCTACGGCTAAAAGAGTTGGTGACCTGCAAGCTCTCTCGGTGTCTTCGGAGTGCATGCAGTTTATGAACAATGACCTCAAGGTGTTGCTCAAGCCTCATCTTCAGTTTGTTCCTAAGAACATGGTGGTTCCTAAGGAGCCTGTAGTTCTTCTGGCTTTTCATCCTCCTCCGTTTGTCTCGGTGGAGGATGAGCGGCTGAATTGCCTGTGCCCTGTCAGGGCGCTGAAGGCCTACTGTGACAGGACTGCTGGTTCTAGAGCTTCTTCACAGCTCTTCGTGGGAATGGGCAATGTTCTTGTCAGAAAGCCGGTGTCTAGACCCACTCTTTCGAGGTGGATTGTGGATGCTATTAGGCTGGCTTACTCTAGTGCTGGAGTGGAAGTGCCGGTGGCGCTTAAAGCCCATAGTACTAGGGGTGTGTCTACTTCGTGGGCACTGGCAAAGGGAGTCTCCGTACAGGAGATTTGTGTTTCGGCGAATTGGTCTTCGCCTTCTACCTTTGCAGCCTACTATCACCTGGATATCGAATCCTCTTCGCTAGCGCATTCGGTTCTGGGTGCTGCTGCCTCCTCTACGTCATAGAGGAGTCGGATCTTCCCCTCCCACAGGTGGGCATGTAGCCACCTGGGGTATTGTGGGGGGGACCCTGTGTTTTCCTTATTTAGTGTGTCTTACTTATAAGGCGGACTTGTCCTTTCATTTAGTTGAATGAGGCGGACTTCGGTCTGTCAGGGTCTCTCTCTATTTTCTCATTCCTTCACACCCAGGTCCGGTGGGCCTGGGACCTTCTGGGTGATGGGTCACGCCCGTTTGGGCTGTGCTCACCTGTATGAGGGGTTTGTGGGGGTATGAGAGTAGGTTGTGGCTTAGAGGGGAGTTTAAGAATCCCAAGTGGGAGGTCATCCTGGAATCTTGACAGTAAACGGTAGGTTCCGTACGGAACCATTGTTTACTTAGAGATGGAAGGATGACCTCCCACGTAATGCCCCTCTGTTTCACTGAATGTGGCAGAGAGTGGTATTAAGAGGATGTTACTTCCGCCTCCGGGGGCTTTTATAGCCTGGAGGCGGGTCACTCTGGTTTGAGTGACAGGCCCTTCCTACCTACGTTAGTACGGGAGCTGAAGTAGTTTCTCTGAATGATCGCCAGGGGGCGACATTACCCAAGTGGGAGGTCATCCTTCCATCTCTAAGTAAACAATGGTTCCGTACGGAACCTACCGTTCCGCGCAAAAGTTGAATCACATCACATTTAATCTTAACCTTTAAGGTTAAATGTTTAATTCCATCCCAACGGGCAGCACCTAAAAGGAGCTCTTGGGCGTTGAGCGGGAGGGAGGTCTGGGGTTTGATCCCAGCTCAGGGCACTCATCACTACAATACACCAAATCAATCATTTATTTACTTATTTACTTGATGCCTAATGTTTATGTTTGCATTAGCCTGCAGACGGCAGGCAGAGGGAGACGGCAAGTCTGCCACGTGCAGAATGTTTGTTACCAAGTTGCTTATCATTCTATAATGTTTTCAAATGACTAATACACAGTCTGGACGCCATCCTGAATGACATTCAAAACGGAGTAGCTCTGTAATTAAAATCAGCTGTGTTTGGAGGAATGTGCAGCAATGGGAATCAAACAGGTTCAAGGTTCATGTGGGTCTTGCTGTGTCACATGGTCGGATTGGGACTCATTTTCAGCCCGGAAATTTGCATCAGACCAGCCCCGCATGCGAGTGCGTGACGAACGGTTCTCGAGATACGCCGATTACAGACACACAGACACGCAGACAGAGATTTGTCGCATTTATAGATAGATAAACAGTAACAAACACCTATTTTCCCCATCTACTTTCATTTAAATGAGTGGTGGGAGTTTCAATATATGCAACTGCTCCTCAGGGCCTGATTAACCCTGTGTGGTGCCCCAGGGTGCCCTCAAATTGAAGTTTCCCCCCCTCCTTAATCATACCGGCCGCCGGTGGCACAGCGGCCGACCGGGAATTCTCCAGATGGCCAGTCCGAGCCTGCTGTGTCATCACGCAGCACGTTTTTGTTCACAGGAAATAATTAAGATTTGGCTTTCTTATATCAAAAAATACATAAAAAATGTTTATTTTCTCTTTTTTTGCATCTAGTGTTAGGAATGCCCATATGATTGCCATGGAAATGCTCTAAAAGTGTGAAAAAAAAGATATTTTTCATTTCACTAGGTCTTTATGTAAAAGAAAAAGGGGAATACCTGCTTACACCACTGCAGACAATGGACGGCGCAATAACAGTATAGCACATGAGCCGAGGAGTTATGAGTTATTGTTGGTTTGGGGGAAGAAAGAAAAGGTAATACAGTATGAAAACCTTTTGGGATGAAAGTATTGTTTTTTATGGAAGAATCATTAAGTATCTTTGTGGGGCTTCCTGTGGGAGGCAGTGTAATACTGGACCGCTGCTGTGATTTGTAAAGCATGACAGCACCGCTGGGGCGTCACAAGGGGGGGTTGGGACTGAGTTACTAGGGCCCAAGGTGGAGGGCCCTTCATTATTTTATACTTTAGCTATTGAAAAATAGCAGATATACAAGCTCACTGCGAGCTTGTAGATCTGCCATTTTTCAAAAGTCGTGAAAATGTGTGCAAATCTTTGAATATATGTATTTTTTAAGCAAACATTTGTAACTCAAATTTTGCTTCTGGTGTGGTCCCTGGAATTAAATATTTTGAGATGGGGGTCCGTGGCCAAATACATATCATTTTGGGGGTCCTTCACATGAAACAGTTTGAGCACCACTGACATGGAAACAGGTTTTTCAAAAAAACATTAGAAGGATTTGAAATATTCAAAGACTTGCACACATTTTCACGATTTTTCAAAAATAGCTGATCTACAAGCCCGCAGCGCTGCACTCGGTGCCACGCTGTGAGCTTGTATATCTGCAATTTTTTTAATAGTCAAAGCACAAACTGTGAGTGAATCCTTGTACCCAGGGCCCAGGATTTGGTGCGACACCCCTGACAGCACCACTGGGACAGCACCACGTGTCCTCTGCTGGACTCTAGCGTTGTTTATGGTCACATCAGGCCGGTACTACGCCATGACAGGGACAGTAAATTGTTACAGGTTGAGATGAAGTAGTAACCACGCTGGACTTTAGGACTCTTTACAGCAGTGGTTCTCAACCTGTGCGTCGGGACCCCCGGGGGGGGGGGGGTCCCCAGATGATTAGCTTACATTGCAGGGGGCGACGGCGGCGTTACCGCTACTCCAGCGACTGCGACAGTTCAGACATTGTCGTTGTCGGGTGAAAATCTTGTATGTCCAAAAACATTCGTTTTGCATTTATCATTTTAAAAATGATTTAAACTAGTGAAAACAGCAGATCTACAAGCACACAACGCCTCGCACCACGAGGCGTTGTGTGCTTGTAGATCTGCTGTTTTCACTACTTTTGTGGGACGGCCTTGTATGATTTGCGAAAGAACGTACAAATTTGGAGATACTGTACAAGATTTCCACCCGACAACGACGATATACTAGTGTTGTTGCTGCTCTTATACTACCATTATTACTGGGGTTGGTGTGGGCCAGACAGTAGCCCCCCGCGGGCCGCAAATGGCCCGCTGGCCGCCTATTGGGGAACCCTGGTATAGGGGGTATCTGCTCATTTCTAAAGTGACAATCTAAGGACGTTTTAATACCTCTAAAATGACAATTAAACATTGGCCAAATTGTCAAATATTAGAGGCAGAAATTGTGAAAATAGCCGATATCTACATGCTCACCACGCCTCACCCTCACGTTGTGAGCTTACAAATGGAATGCAATCTGGCATCAACAGAGCAAGAGAACTAGCTGGTGCTGAACCTACTTTACATCCAGGCAGTTACACATTCCTAAACTTTTTTTCCATTTCATTTCCGCTCTCTTCTCCGTGAATCTTCTCATTCCATCTCTAACACATTAGCCTGGCTGAAGACGTCGCCCCTATCAGTGACGAGCATGCACGCACGCTGCCGTTTGGAGGGGCCCTAAACGTGGCCTGATGCCCGGGGCGAAAGGGCTAATTACATTATCGTCTCAATGCCTTGTGGTGCGAGGCGTTGTGTGCTTGTAGATCTGCTCTTTTCACTACTGTTGTGCAACAGCAAGAAGAAGCAGGGCTTTACTTACTGAAGAAACTTACACATTTGAAACTTGGAGATACAAGGTTTCTTCCCGACAGTGACGATATCTACACCCCCGTATTATGTTCGTGTGCCCATAGATTCTTGGGACATGAAAAGTGTGCCCATGCAGAAAAAAGGTTGAGAAACACTGTTGTAGGGTGTTAATTTGCGAGGAAAATAAAACACACAAAAAGCTGACTGTCTGAAACAGACACCGCCTCCTGAGAGAGAATTCTGAATAACTCTCAACCCCCCACTGTATCAGGTATCTGATGATTTTTTTTAAATTGCTCTAATGTATTAATACATCATCTGTTTCATTAATCCAGGGGAAATGATCTGTGCCAAAGGTTGAAAAAGTAAGAGGGAACTCCAAAAGTGTGTGTGTGTGTGTGTGTGTGTGTGTGTGTGTGTGTGTGTGTGTGTGTGTGTGTGTGTGTGTGTGTGTGTGTGTGTGTGTGTGTGGGTTATGTCTCATGGCTGTGTATCAAATTGGTTATTGCTGCTGTCAGGCAGAAACCCTTTGGCCTACTGTATGCCCATATTTGAACTTTTGTGTGTTTTCGTACATTTTCATCCTACATGATCATACTAGAGCATCACACTAAAACCAAATCAAAAGTACACACAAAAAGCTGACTGTCTGAAACAGACACCGCCTCCTGAGAGAGAATTCTGAATAACTCTCAACCCCCCACTGTATCAGGTATCTGATGATTTTTTTTAAATTGCTCTAATGTATTAATACATCATCTGTTTCATTAATCCAGGGGAAATGATCTGTGCCAAAGGTTGAAAAAGTAAGAGGGAACTCCAAAAGTGTGTGTGTGTGTGTGTGTGTGTGTGTGTGTGTGTGTGTGTGTGTGTGTGTGTGTGTGTGTGTGTGTGTGTGTGTGGTTATGTCTCATGGCTGTGTATCAAATTGGTTATTGCTGCTGTCAGGCAGAAACCCTTTGGCCTACTGTATGCCCATATTTGAACTTTTGTGTGTTTTCGTACATTTTCATCCTACATGATCATACTAGAGCATCACACTAAAACCAAATCAAAAGTAGCAAAAACGCAAGCTGGAAATGCGGCACGATTCACGTGAAGCAACACTCTTTGAGCTAGATCTGCTACTTTTGATACTTTTGAATTTGAATCCTGAAAAAAAAAAAAAAAAACAGTTTCGGACACCGTATTTTTTTTTTTTTTTTTTTTTGCAAACATTTATACTAGTCATTAACACCTTGACGTCCGAAATAGAATGGTGGTTGGTAGATTAGCCGTGACATTTCTATTATTGTATTGTGATCTGAGACATAATATTATGTTTATAAACATGACCCCGCAGCCCCTCCATCTTGAACAGCGCCGCTGTTTTTTCTTTTTTTTTTTCCCCCAGGCCAGTAACTCACCATGATTTTCTCGATTTCCGTTGGGATAGAATGGGGGTTTTGGCCGATCGTCGATGTCCCCGTGCGTTTCGCGTGCGCGATCCTTTCACGTAAATGTCCCCGCAAATAGTCCATGTGTGACTGAAGAACAGAACTGAAAAGTTTCGCTAGCATAGCCCCAAGCATGGCTGCAGGAGGAGCTCGAGTGTGTAGACAGTAAACGGATGGGTGGAAGGTGCCTTGGAGAAGGAGAGGCGCTGACGTCACCTCTGCTTCATGCACGGTCTGCATGAGCTATCAGTGCACGAGTGGTGACTAGGGAAGGTTAGACGATCGCCGATTTTCGGATCAAAAGCTTTTATTCCGGTTTTAAAGACAAAGTCCGGGAATGTACGACGTGGCTGAGAGTCCCTGGGGGGATGTGCGATATAGTACGGTTTTAACATTAAGGGGCTCCACTTGGCTTAGAAGGTGTTAAGCTATGAATATAGACGATGTTTGCGTGTTTGGAATTGTAACAGCTGAAATCAATAATGTACCAGTATGCCGGTATCAACCTGCAGGCCGCATGGGCCGCATATGGCCCACAGGCCGCCAGTTGTCCATGTATGACCTAGAGCAGTGTTTCTCAAATGGGGGTACGTGTACCCCTAGGGATACGCGGAGGTACTGCAGGGGGTACTCAGAAAATGCCCCCCAAAAAAGAAAAATAGAAGTCTAAATCATGCTTATTCATAGTTAAATAATTGACTACAGTTGAATTAGGAGGGGAGAAGACATTTACTGTTGTTTAATGATGACACATGGAGAAACTTCATACAGTATAAGCCTGAGTTGCTGAGCCAGATTACATGGAACCAGAAAAAACTGGGATGTGTTTTAAAGTTGTTTTAAATGTATTGAAGTTATTGACATGAAAACCGTTTGAAACTCTTTCACTCCATTTCTTACTTTTGATTTTATATTCTTGAAATGGGGGGTTATCATAGCATCATACCACTATTTATTTATGTTTTAATTGCAGTTTTATAAGAAAAAAGTTGTTGTCGGGTAAAGGAGGTACTTGGATTCAGAAATCAAGCCAAAAAAGATTGAGAAACACTGACCTAGAGGGAGCCGGGGATCGAACCGGGAACCTTCCCATTTCCAAGAGGCCGTAGCAAAAGTATAGCAGATTGACAGATCGAGCTCTTTTGATGCTTTTGCATGACTCTGTAGTATGATCAAGTAGGATGTTGACTTATGAAAAAACTCAAACGTTAAAATATGTATATAAGAGGTTTCTGCTGGACAGCAACGATATACTATCATCGATATACAGGACCACAATGGAAACTAGAACTGCACTCTGTTGAGGTGCCAACTTGGGCAAGCACAAGTAGGCCATGTATGGCCTACTTGTGCTCAAGCAGAGCGCGCCATGAGGTGCGCTCACCACTGGCATCACCAGGAATGCTGGTCCCTCATTGCCTGTTAATGGCGACGTTGCCAGAGATGCTGGTCCCTGATTGGGCTACGGTCTTAAACAAGAGAGGACACTGACACACACACACGGGCGCGCACACACGCACACACACGGGCACACACACACACACACACACACACACACACACACACACACACACACACACACACACACACACACACACACACACACACACACACACACACACACACACACACACACACACACACACACACACACACACACACACACACACACACACACACACACACACCACAATTTCCGTACTTGCGTGCTCTGCTTGTGCAAGTAACAAGCCCTTAGGGCTTTTAGTGTTATATTTTAGCATTAAAAGAAAAATGATACGCCTACTTAGAATCAAATAAAATTAGAAGTAGTGAAAATAGCTGAATACAAGCTCGCAACTATTGTTGCTATACCCCAAAATACGGTCATACAACAAAACATAAAATAGGGCATTAATTTATGGAGAAAAAAAAGATGGAAGGCTTCCTCCCAACAGCAAGCGACAATATAATGTATATATAAAAGTTGTCTCCCTCTTGCTTTTTGATTGATTATCTTATTCTGTAGCCGTACTCTCCATCCCTGTGCATTTATCATAAAGTTATATGGTATACTTGGTGCAGCTGCCTATTGCAATATTGTATTTGTGGAGTAAGTCCTGCAGGTGAATTAGGTTTCATTTTCTTCTACAAGCCAACTTATTGTTTCCTTAGAATCTAAGGAAAGGTTGAGAACCAGTGATCTAAGGCTTAGATCACTGGTTCTCAACCTTTTCAGGCCGAGACCCCCAAAATAATCATCATATTTTAACTTTAAGTGAACTCTATTCACTTAAACATTTTGTTGGTTTGTTGTTGAGTGAGAAAACAATGTTGCACATTAGTTAATCATCTGGGGAATGCTCCGTGTTCTAATGACGGTTTCTCTACCCCTGAGCCAATGCCTGTCGTTTTGTCAGTGTGCACGTTTTTTCTTTTTTGTTTCTGTACTGTGCCATACATCTAATGTATAATAAACATTATATACCATGACACATGAGAATACATGGACTCGGCAGAGAGGATGGTGGTTGACAGTATATCAATACATACTGTAAGCAGGCCCTTGCCAAGTCATTCTTTAGCTATTGCTTTTCATCTTAACCCTGGCATCCCTATACATGTCATAATAGGCAAAACATTTGGCGAAAATACGTGACCGAAAACCGCCGATCTCCAAGCTCACGACGAGTCGCAGCACGAGTGGAGTGAACTCTTGGAATTACATTTTGATTGATTTCATACTTTATTTGTCAGAAATGTAACCAGCACGTGGGCACAGGAAGACATTCAGAGTGGTGCACAGGAGCAGCGAGTGGTGCATTACAGTATTTCAGTGTGACAGACAGTCACAGCAGATTCCCAAAAATATAACCCTCGGCACGGCGTGACTCACAGGACATCCTGTGTCATCGCAGTCGCGACCTTGCATTGGTGGAAGAAGTACTTTGTTGTGGCTGTCGCCCCACTTGATCATACTACAGACAGCGCCACACAAAAGTATGAAAATTTGCAGATCTAAAAGCTCAAAGTGTGTCGTTTCAAGCCGCATTTCAACCTTGCAGATGTGCTACTTTTGATGCTTTTGTGTGATGCTTTAGTATGATCAAGTAGGGCATACATGGGCAACTGGCGGCCCGGGGGCCACATGCGGCCCCCACCCTCACTTAATGTGGCCCGCAGGTTAATACCGGAATACTGACATATTATTGATTTCAGCTGTTACAATTCCAAACATGACCTGCTTTAATTCCGTCAGTCTATATAGTAGCTTATAGTATAGTAGTAATAAAATGTATTATTTTTATGTCCAATGTATTTGTATTTAAGTTCATAAATTAATCAGTATATAATTAAATGTGTTTGAAATTAAATCAAAATGTTACATTTCAGGATTCCAATTAAAAAATAACCAAAAATTATTCAGGATTCCAATTCAAAAGAAGCAAAAAATAGCAGATCAACAAGCCCAAAACGCATCGCAGTTTGAGCTTGTAGATCTGCTATTTTTTGTATGAGATCCTAGAATGACAAAGTAGGACATACAGTAGCAATATGCAATGTGGCCCTCTGGAGTGAGGGTGGAAATATAGTGGCCCTCGCCATCATCAAAGTTGCCCACCCCTGAAGTAGGGCATTCATTTTCAGTAAAAAAAAGAAGAAAGGGTTAAAATATGGAGATGAGACTTTTCTGCCCGACAGAAACGTCATGTTCTTGGTTACTTTGCCCCACTGGTAATGTGATTACTTTCTACTTTTTGTTACGTAATGTACTGACTCAGTGGTGCCCAAGGACGTGCACAGAATGTTAGAGAGGCAGGGGCTGACATTTATAAAAGGGTCTTTTGGTGGAAATATCGAAAACAGCGCAACGGGTTGTGAGCTTGGAGGTCGGCTATTTTCGGTGCTTGATCACACACCGAACGAAGCATAATCAAGTTAATACTGGAGCTGTGGTGTAACGGCATTTCTACACAAAGAGGGCAATTCTTTCAACATAAGACGCT
Source organism: Nannobrachium achirus (assembly GCF_963921795.1). NCBI lineage: Eukaryota > Metazoa > Chordata > Actinopteri > Myctophiformes > Myctophidae > Nannobrachium > Nannobrachium achirus. The sequence continues at coordinate 17,337,203 of NC_137829.1, forward strand.
GCATTCAAGTTCAGGAGAGTTTGGAAAAGGCAATTCTTTTGAATGCTGCCTTCAGGTATGGCATGGAAAGTGGGCATTTGCATTTCTTTCACCATAGTAAAAACTGCATTCATGGTCTGGAGAGGGCACTTTTTACAGATGGGTAAAAGGGCTGGGGCTCAAGCCCCCTTTGATGTCTGCAGTATGTGTGCACGTGCCTGGTGGTGCTCATGCAAGCTGTGAGATCCACACAACCCTGGCTCCTGTTTCTTACAGTAAAGGAACAGTGATGTCATCATCGCAGGTACGTTGGTCTGAAACAGTGGCGTCAGTTCAGAAAAAAGCGAAGGTATGGCAACATGACTGGTCGCGCGCGTGCAAGACACCAGTCATGTTGCCATACCTTAGCAAGAGGCATGATACATTTCTTTTAAGAAGTAAATGTTTTTTTCCCCGTTTCTATGGTTTCTTGGGCTGGATATGGCAGCCTGGAACGGTTGTTCAAGTGCAGAGCTCTAAACTTGGCATGTTAGTAAACGTGCCACAATTAACAATAATGCATTGCACCTGTGCAGCTGACCTGCGGAACCTGGGAATATACCATTTTGTCAAGATGGGGAGAATAAAAGTGTGGAGAATGTAATTATAATACGTTGTTAAAATGACCATTTTGTTAAATTTAGCATTTGTAGTTATTTTACCTTAATTTAACAACATATTAACCAGCACAGATAGACAAAGAGACATTCATGGACTTATATTTAAAAGTAACTTTTATTTTCCCCCCTGGACCCAGGGTATGGCAGCTGCATACCCCTGCCATACCCAATTGACGCACCTGTTCGCAGGTATACATTGGTCTGAAATGACGCCGCCTATAGAGTGAGCAATAGTGAGGAGCCATTATGTGGCGATAATGTGGGAAAAGGGTGAGGGGTTCCTTTGTGGGTGCATTTAATTTATCTCTGAATGTCTTTTTAATTGCATTTCATGTGCTTTTACGCCTTTATAGGCTGTTCTGCACAGCACCTTGTGACAGACCGGTTTCAGGAGAATCACTTTATAAATAACAGATTTACAGTAGTAATAATATGTAGCGGTGGGGTTAACATACAGCCAGTGTGCAGCACCAGCGATTACTGCACACTGGTTGTTGAACTACAGCAAAGCTGTCCCAGAGAAAATCTAGCTAGATCTGCTATTTTCAAACAGTTTCTACTTTTACTTTTGGTACTTTAAGTACATTTTAATGCCAACACGTTCATACTTTTGAATTCTGGACTATTAACAGAGTATTTATACATTGCCATAGTGATACTTTTTTCACTACTGCTGAAAAGTAAGAGTTTTGGAAGTTGACCTGGACTTACAGTTGGATGTGGCAGCATGGCATGGGCTTCTCGATGGATGGATGGATGGATGGATGGATGGATGGAGGTTTCTGCAGTAAGGAGCAGACAATGAGCAGACACACAGTACTGCCACCGGAGCCACTGGTAACCTGGGAGAAATAGAAAGGTCACATCTCCACCAGTCTGCTATGCATACTGCATAAGAGTGTGTGTGTGTGCGTGTGTTTCTGATGTCCTGTCCACATGAATGTGGATGTGCGTGTGCGTGCGTGTCTGTCTGGTGGCTTGTCCGCGCATGAATTTGGGTGCATTGTACATGCATGCGTACATGCATATATTGTATATGTATGTGCATGTGAGTGTGAGTGTGTGTGTGTGTGGGTGGGTGGTGGGGGGGAGAGACGAACGGAGTGGGCAGTTGCATTCTGGGTATGTGCCCGGTTGCTGGTCAGCCTGTCATGCTTAGCCATCCATGTTCATACTGTGTTCACTGTTTCATGTCAACCAACCCCCCCAAAATAGATGCTGTGCCCCTGGCACCTGGCCACCTAAGAAAAGAGTAAAAATTATTCCAAATATTTAAAGATTTTCTTATTTTTTCTTCACATTTTCAACTTGAAAGCCAAACTAATAGCTTGAATAGAAGTATAACACCCCAGCAGGGTCAGGACCTGGACCAATCAGTGATCGGGGCCAGATCAAGTCAAACCATGACTAATCAGATCTGGCCTAGAATATCACCTGATTTCAACCAACATAAATCCTGCCCACGAAAACGGACGTCCTGGATTAATCAGAGAGGGTCCGATCGAGGCCAGATAAATATCATAACTGGTCAGATATGTCCCAGAATATAACCTTACATGCTCATATTTCAACTAACATTACAAACAATAACAATAATAACAAAAAGTCAAACAAAAAAGTCCATATGACATCCTGGTAATGACGTCAAGATCATCCCCATATGGGCTGTGATCTGGCCTAGTTCTGAACGTCACCGGAGTCAACGGAGGACGTTATCATAACGTCATCATGGTGTCATTTAGCTTGCAGTGACAGGCAGGGCTGGCATTGTCTTCTAATTTCAGAACATACCTTTCCAGGAAGAGACAGGCTATAGTTTCTATTAGCATGGAATCCCCATGGATGACATCACTGCTAGTCAGGGAACTGTTCACACACCACTATATGAGACACAGAGAGAATTGTGCCATCTTATAATGAGCATTAGTGTTATGTTTTATGAAGATAATGTTGAAAATGGTGAAACCATTTAAATCCTACTGTATATACTTCCCCTATAGGGCTCTATCCTTCTTTGGCGTAGAGCATCTAAAATCTTTTTCACATATATTTGGGAGTCCTTGTGACATGAAAATGTTTGAGAAACTCCATCCTTGCGGGGTTTCTGAACGCGCGCGAAGGCGCTCGTTCAAGACACCAGTCATGTTGCCATACCTTATCAACAGGCACGATTCATTTATTTTGAGAAGTACATTTTCTTTTTTTTCCCCCGTTTCTACGGCTTCTTGGGCTGGATATGGCAGCCTGGAACGGTTGTTCAAGTGCAGCTAAACTTGGCATGTTAGTAAACGTGCCACAATTAACAATAATGCATTGCACCTGTGCAGCTGACCTGCGGAACCTGGGAATATACCATTCTGTCAAGATGAATAAAAATGTGGAGAATATAATTATAAAACCTTGTTGAAATGACCATTTTGTAAAATGTTGCATTTGTAGTTATTTTACTGTAATTTAACAACATAATAACCAGCACAGATAGACAAAGAGTAACTTTTATTTCCCCCCCTGGACCCAGGGTATGGCAGCTGCATACCCCTGCCATACCCAATTGACGCCCCTGTTCCCTTTCCTTTCCTTTCCTTTCCTTTCCTTTCCTTTCCTTCCTCCGTTGTGGTGGAGCGCTCACACTTCCAATTAGTTCCGACTCTCACATCTCACAGGAATATGGTTTGCTAACAGGCATCTCTTGTCACCGATTGCTTCACTCCGGTTCGCTTTGTACTGCAATTCGCATCGCTTTCTGCCATTGCCGTTTGCTCCTCTTTATAGTTTCCTCAATTATAATTAGTATCGCGGTCGGGCGGAAGCCTTGTATCTCCATGTTTCAACTTGTTTGTTTTTGTTTGTTCATTATTATAATTTTTTTCATATTTATACCAAGATTTTGTAACCCATTTTTCACCTGTGTCAATTACCTAATGTAATCCTGGGCGCTACACTCCCTCTGCCAACCTGGGGAGAGCAACGAACTGACCTCATGCTACCTTCTATGCACGAGGAGTCCAAGTCGCTTCTTTTCACCTAACAGGTGAGAGATTCCCTGGTTGGACGTAGCGTGTGGAAGGAACACGTTATTTCAACCAGTTCCTTTTCCCTCCATCAGGCGCCCCGCTGGCCAGGGAGGCATTATAGAGACCAGGACTACTAGTTTGTTCATTATTAAAGCCCTGCTTTTTCGTACAAGAATGGCGCAGCAATGGTAGCGAAAAGAAAGGATCTACAAGCTTACACGTTACGCGCTTTGTGAAAATGAAAGTGGTTAAGTGTTATATATATTGAAAGTGGTTTGAATATAATAAATATTGAACCAATGAAAGGCGTTAACAAGCGCTTGTGAACTACATTGGATGCATTTGAACACAGGTTATTTTCTGAAAAGTAACAGTTTTGAACAATACAAGTTTTCCATCCGTTAGCGACGATATCAATAAATGCACAGAATCTCTGTACGTACGTAGGTAAATATGTATGTATGTCTGTAATCCTCTTATCTTGAGAACCGTATGCCTCACGGGGACTTACTTTAGATCAGTGACGCCCACAACAATCCATCAAGTATAGTGAAATAATAGCTTATTAGATTGAAAGAACATACACATTCCAAGCTGTGTTTCTGCTGTGTTTAACTCTCCTCCTCTGCTCTCCTCTTTTCTGGACTGAGAATAACACTCTCATCAAGGCACCTGTGCTAATCAGGCCACCTGCACTGAATGACAGTCAATTGTCAATTAACCGAGGGCATTTTGTACAGCCGCCCCCCAATTTGCTCCAATAAAAGGCTCAAATCCTTTATCCATTTGGGGTTTGACACAGTTTTTTGTATAACAGGGTAAGGCATGCATTCCTCATTTTCATCGTTCCAAACGTGCATCGTTCCAAAGTAGGCCGTTGCCCGATGGGCACAGGTCTAGTGGACTCTAATGAAGGAGAAAAACATGACAAAACAAACAAAAATAAAGAAATAAAAAGAGGTGTAAAGTCATTAGTGAGCACTGGGCTTTAAAAGCAGCAGCTTAGGATTCTGTTCATCTATTCTACATCATGAATAACAAAATGTGTCCTGAAGACATAATGGATACCCTAGTGCCCTGATCCTGCTCTCTCTCTCTCTCTCTCTCTCTCTCTCTCTCTCTCTCTCTCTCTCTCTCACACTGTGGTATAAAGTATATACGTATATGTACATTTACTCAAGCGCTGTACTTCAGTACAGTTTTGAGGTATTATTGAGAAATAGGTAGCTCCTTTCAGAACCCCTACCTCCGCTATGCAGCTCCGAGATGAGGTTCCTCCCTGTCGTCAACCAGAATAGGGCGACTGGGGGAAGCTCCGCCGTTCGCAAACACTTTATACCTTTTGTGAACATTCTATCCAAAAAGTAAAGGTCCTATGCCAATCTCTCATCTGTATACTTCTCAAGCGTGGAAGAAAATCTAAGCAGCGTGTTGAAATAAAGACTTTATATCGCTCATTTTGTCAGCCGGTTCTGTGTTTTCCCCACTCTTATTCGTTGTGTATATACCACGTGCAGGGGAGGTAGTGTAGGGTTTCCATTGTACACCGCCGTCTCGGACGCTACAGTAGTAATGTTTCCTAAGCGGCTGCAACTTCCGGAATGTCTAAAAAACATGGTACCGGCTGACAAAATGAGTGATATAAACTCTATATTTCAACACGCTGCTTCGATTTTCTTCCACGCTTGAGAAGTAAACAGATGAGAGACCGGCATAGGACCTTTACTTTTTGGATAGAATGTTCAAAAAAGGATAAGTGTTCACGAACGGTGGAGCTTCCTCCAGTTGCCCAATTCTGGTTGACGACACGGAGGAACCACATCTCGGAGCTGCATAGCGGAGGGAGAGGTTCTGAAAGGAGCTAAGAAATAGGCTGCACGTTTCATGCCAGTAGAGGATATCTGCGCGCCGTAACGACCTTGCGTTTATGCTGGAGCAGAATCAGCAGATACATTCTCAGTTTTTCCCCTTGTCCATTCGAGTGAGTTGAAGGCGGAACGGGGAGGGCTCTGGAAGAGACTGACAGGCGCGACACTATGGCTTTGGGACAAAATGGGTTCTCAGCCACGCACAAAAAGAGTTTATCCGCTGGCGATCATACTTTGCTGTGGGTGCAGCCATATTGTAGTTTTACTCCACTAAACTTCTTTGAAAACTTTACTTACTAGTTACTTTGTAGATTTTGATTATTTTTCCAAAACATACAATAACCACATTCAGCCCTATATACTGTACATTTCGGCCATCTCAAAATAGCCGATCTACAAGCTCACAAAGCGTCAATGTATACATACATTTTGATACCAATACCTTTGTACGTTTTTACTCAAGTAAATTTTGAATTCATGGCTTTTACTCACTGTATTACTTACTTAAGCAAAACATGTGAGTGCTCTTTCCACCACTGCTCTCTCTCTCTCTCTCTCTCTCTCTCTCTCTCTCTCTCTCTCTCTCTCTCTCTCTCTCTCTCGTTGAGAAGACAATTAGAAGTGAAATGCAAAGCCTCAGGGTTGTCTTCTATGTTCCTATGTTTCCACTAATCACATCACATCACTAAGTGTTGAAGTATGATGAACACAATAGGATATAATAAGACATTTATACAGTATATGTAAACATGCTTACTTGCATAATGTAAAGCAAGAGATGATGAATCATTATGCTTGTCCCCCCAATGCATGCACGCACGTAAAAATATACTTATAGCTACGCTACACCATGACAAACAATCATTCAAAGAAATACGCTCTCCCCATCACGCAATGACTTGAAGATTCCTGTCTTTTTGATGTGCAATATTGTTCAGGGATTCAGTAGTCTTGCATGGCCAGACTGTTGACTTCCTCCATTTGCAAATGCTCCCGTCATACAGTCTGGGGCAACGGAAGTCTTATGATGAGTATGGGATGAAGCGGATGTGACGCACCCACTCATCAAATCAAATATTGTTTTAAACGTGGTCAATTAAATTAATTCAACCAATTTGCAGCAAATTACATCCTGCACATAATTCTACATCCATTAAAATTCTGAACTTTGACTGGGGAATGGGGATGGAGTCAGGGAGATAGGTGGGTTTTTGCTCTGAGTCCAATGATCGTTATAACAATGAATGTCCTGACAATCAAAATACTATGTCCGAATGTTGACGAGGTGTCATTAAAATGTATGTTGACATGGCACACTGACTATCTAGAGAATAAAAACATGGTTGTGGACTAATTATTGTTCAGTGATTCAGGAAACTTCGAGACAGAGACAGACAGTGTGTCTCTGCAGGTAAACTCCACCACACCACACTACTCAAGCTGCTATAGTCCATATTGCGGTGTCAAAGATAGAAAACCCCTTCATCTGTGGCACCACATACTGTAATGGCCGCCATTGCTCTGTATGCCCGATAGATAGAGGGATAGAAATGTATTTATTGTTTTGTTATGTTATGTAAGCACAGGGCAAAGTTACATTCTTTGCCTTTACTAAAGAAAGTGTTGTTTTGTTGGGTCTTCGGGCCACTGTGCAGCAGCTGCACTGAAGCTTGCTGAAAGTGGACAGAAATAGTCAAGGAAATAGAGTTTCCCTGTCCATGTTGATTCTATTGCCACTGATAGATTATTAACACTTTCTTATAATGATGGCAAAACACAAAACGTTAAAACACCACAATTACAATTTAAATGTTAAAAATGAAACAAAAACAAGGGCTGGTACTCGGCTGATGAGATAATCAACAGGCTACCACCAGTGGTGGAAAGTAACTAACATTTACTCAAGTACTGTTCTTAAGCTGTTTGAAAATAGCCGATATACAAGCTCACAATTCAACGTGTCACTTTAGGCGCTGCTTTGCGACGCGTTGTGAGCTTGTAGACAAGCTATTTTCAAAGAACCTTTGTACATCTATCTACTATAATTTTGCGAATGTCTGAGTGAGTGAGTGAGTGAGTGAGTGAGTGTCTGTCTGTCTGTCTGTCACAGCGTTTCTCCTCAGTGGCTGGAGCAATTGATCTGAAATCGCATCACCATAAGCATATGAACACACGACACACCTGACATAACTGTGAAGCCCGTTTGTCACTTTCACAAATCGTATGCTGTATATTAGCATTTTTATGGTGTATCTATATCTATTTAGCCTACAGTACCTTTTGTGACCACACATGTTAACACATATGGTGCCAACCCCGAGTTTCCCGAGTTTGTATTGGTACTAGTGCTGTGCCAACCCCGAGTTTCCCGAGTTTGGGCCGTTTTTGAAAAAAAAGAAAAAAAAAAAAAATTCAAAATTTTTTTTCTTCAAAAATTTTCTTTGGACCTCCAGAAATGTATTAGGCATGATCGCGATCGCGAAATTGCATGTTTAACCCCCATACCAACCCAATCTTTCAAACATGGCAGCCATGTTTGTTTACATCTGAAGAAAACATAATGGCTGATAAATCATGAATGCCTGCACGGATTTCCAAGCGGATTTTTTTGTTTGAAAGCTGTGAACAGCATCTACACACGTGGTGCATCATCTAGGCATGGGCGTGCACTTTTTACACACTTGCACAATTACATGGAAGTCTATGGTAACCATGGCAACGCGGGACATTGGCCGGAAAAAATCATTGCAACATAAGTGTTAAGGGAGGGGCGCTGTTGTTCAGGCCATGCACAAACACACACGTTGTTCAGGCCATGCACAATCACACACAAACCCACACACACACACACACACACACACACACACACGGGTGGGGGGGGGGGTGGAGTGTGTGTGTGTGTGCAGGCGGGCGGGCGGGCGGGCGGGGGGGGGGGGGGGGGGGGGGTTCTGGCCCTGTTACAGATGTTGTCCAAAAATCATGCAGATCGGTACACAGTATCTCTGTAGCCGTTAAATGGAACGGGTATTTCTTACATTGATGCTCCTACATATTAGCATGCAAGCACCAGTTAAAGTTACTTTCCATCCCTCATATACTGTGTGCACAGTGCACATCCCATAACCCACACACTGCACATCATTTCGGAGCTCATATCTTTGAACGGGTAAGGGCTAGTTTTATACATTTGAAAACTTGTGAAATGGGAGATTCTGCAGAACGAGTACTTTGGGTAATTTAAGTATACTTTGACGTCAATACTTTGTACTTCTACTCATGTAAATGTTTTACTTTAAGGGGAGAGCCGCCTCAATTGTAACGCTTCATAATTGTAACAAGCACATTATCTCCTGATTGGTCAATGCCATCATGACGTCATCGCATCAGTTTGTGACCAGGGCCGTAATGAACGTCTCCAGGAAGTAAGAACTATTTGTATCCAGCCTAGATCGAGTTATTGCAGAAAAACTGGTATTTTTCAAAATGCGTAAAAATTTTCACCTTGAGTATCTTTGGTCTGCAAATCTTTTCTTTAATGTTGCGGAGATAAAATCTAGATGGCTCTCTGCATGTATCTGTTCTTCATTAGTTTACATCGTTTTAACTTGCTATGCATGTTAGTTCTGTTCTGTAGGCAACGTCAAAGCAGGGGTGCCAAAACGGTTCAATTGTAACACAATTTAACATGATATCATATTGAAATATTTGACATATTGGCCAATATTGTGTTCAGTCAGCTGACATTCAATTACAGTGTATTTTAAGTCAGATTAGGGATGTATAACATGTTGCATTAATCAAACTTGCTATTTATTTAGGTAATCAATGTATTTTCCCATGGAATTCACTCAAACGCTTAAACTGGTACATCTTGTAATATTTAATATTTTCCTAAAGTATGATATAGTATCTTATCACACCCTTGGTATGAAAACAATGTAAAAGAGTTGCTTGAATGAAATATAATTGATTTAAACAAAAAAATATTTCTTTATTAAGGTTATTTAGCTTTGTTACATTTGTAAATCATGCTGTTACAATTAATCCCGTGTGGGCTTCAATGTAACATCGGAACAGCGTCCACTCTCGGTTTAATAACTCATGACCTGTTTTATCAAATGAAAAACTTGAAGTGGTTTATGATAGCAGACATGTGTAAGTCCTTTGCCTGAAAATATTACATATGTAGGTGAAAGAATCTCTGAGTAAAATATTGAAATGTGAAAAACGTTCAGGCAATCGTGCAGGCTCTCCCCTATTGTAACTGACTTATTTCTACATATAGGCCTACTGTACAGGTTGTATTGATACTTTTACTGAAGTAAAACAAATATGAGTACTATTGCTACCCAGTACCCACAGTCAGGGGTGTCGCACCAAATTCTGGGCCCTGGGTACAAGGATTCACTGTGGGCCCCCCATGAATGTTCTTCATAGGGGGAGGGGGTTTAACCCATTTAGACTGTGAATGCATTATTTTGTGCTTTAAATATTAAAAAAATAGCAGATATACAAGCTCACAGCGCAGCACCGAGTGCTGTGCTGCAAGCTTGTAGATCTGCTATTTTTTGTTAACATTTGTGCAAGTCTTTGAATATTTCAAATCCTTTTAAGGTTTTTTGAAAAACCTATGTTTCTATGTCAGTGGTGCTCAAACCTTTTCTTGTGAAGTACCCCCAAAATGGTATGTATTTGGCCACGGACCCCCGTCTGAAAATATTTAGTTCTGGGACCCCCCAGAAACAAAATTCGAGTTAAGAATACACATACACATATATTCAAAGATTTGCACACATTTTCATAACTTTTCAAAAATAACAGATCTACAAGCTCGCAGCGAGGCAATTGGTGCCGCACTGTGAGCTTGTACAGGTATATCTGCTATTTTTCAATAGCTAAAGTATAAAATAATGAAGGCCCCTCCACCTTATGGGTCCTAGTAACTCAGTCCCACTTTTCCCCACAGTATAAGGGAACAGCTGCCACCCAGAATGAATGAGCTCGCAGCAGCAGGTGTAAGTCTGCTCCAAACTGCAAAGTTTCCCAACTCAACAAAGGCCTTATTTCAAAGGGACAGATGTAAGAGTGTAACCGTTTGGGGATTCTACGATTGAGAAGGCACACAAAGTCTTTCCTGAATCATTGAACAAATATGCACACGAGCCAAGAGGCATGCAGCTAGGAGACGTCAACCCTTCTAGGGCTTGTGACTTTCTTTGATTGAGTGTTTGAAACTTGCTTAATTTAGTTACAATGCCGTGGTACTGCCACCTCAATCTGGTAACCGATTAAAAAATAGAATTAAATAATAAATAGTATTTTTTTATTTTTTTACATATATATATATAAAATGTTGCTACCGGGCGGCGCAGGTGCAGTTTGATCATATGTTGTGTTTAATTATAGGTTTAGCGCTCCGTCCTTAAATAAATAAATATATGTACGATTGTTGTTTGATGTGCCATGCATGTTTTATTTTTTTATTTTTTTTATTTTAGGTGAATGCAATGATGTAGTTTAATATTGAAAATGAGTGGCATTCCCCTTTAAATCCAAAATCTGAGCACTTTATTATTATTATAGAATTTAGCCCATCTATATAGCACATTGGTTGGCTATTCAAAAATAGCAGATATGGTATACAAGCTAATAGCCCTCATAGCGCATCACGTTGTGCTTGTAGAACTGCTCTCTTGAACATTTGTGGCAAATCTTTGCTACTTGGGGTCCCCGGGACAAAAATATTTTGTGAAGGGGTCCGCGGCCAAATACATAGACCTACATCATTTTGGGGGGAAAAACAGTTCTGATTTAGAATACATGTAGATTTGGTCGTACACAAAGTGAGAAGCAGGTGATCTGTCGAGGCGATCATCTGGAGTTGCGCGTGCGTTTAAGCCTCCTGTGTGACGCCCGACCAACTCGAGGGGGACCCCTCCCCCTCCCCCAGGCTGCAATCAGGAGAAATGAGCTGCCAAAGGCACCAGGCACCTGCTCATTAAAAACAACCCTCCATACAAACATTTTTCATTTAAAGACAGGTGTGCTTATAGCTACACGCTGCACAAGTTGCTGATGTGTATCTAGCGTCGCGGTCGGATGGAAACCTAGTAGGCCCCTATATATATGTTTGATTGAATGTTACTTAAAGAACAACTTTTTTTTTTTTTTACAACAAGTTCATATTTTAGATTGTAATTAAATAAAAGATGAGTGTTAAAATGTTTTCATTTACTCCTTTCTATCGTTTTAGAGATTTTAATGATTTTGTGTGGCTAAAGTGGCTAAATATGTCTTTTTAGACACAATAAGCCCATTCCCAAGGTGCACCACAATCTTTCATGGGCAGATATGACTTATGGGGGCTAGTAGTGTTACTGTAAATAGTAATACAGAAATCGCTCGCTTATTGTGTCTAAAAAATATTTACCCACGCACGCACCCACACTTACAGTGTCTGCACTGTTAGCTTGCAGTGTCACATTATTTTGTAACCTGGTTATTAGGTTAATTACACCATCATTTGACTGGTCACATAACAGCACCGGAGCAGTAACTCATAAACACAGAACAATGCTGTGCATCCATGCCAAGCCTCACAATTTCTTATTATAATCCACACACACGCATGCACGCACGCACGCACGCACACACACACACGCACGCACGCACGCACGCACGCACGCACGCACGCACGCACGCACGCACGCACGCACGCACGCACAGATACACGCATACACACATCATCCAATTACCATAACCACTAAACAAAAACACATTGTATAATACATTATATAAAGTCAAAGCCAAGAGACACTGACTCATATTTTGTGCATCAAATGAGGTGTACACAATACGGAAATGTACACATTAAAAGCCTCCCATGCGGCTGTCCTTTATGTATTGTTATGTTATGCAAGGATATATTGTACATTTCATCAGTGTAGAATGAAAACATCCCACGATTTTGTAACCCATTTTTCACCTAGCGTCAATTGCCTAATGTAATCCTGGGCGCTGCTCTCCCTCAGCCAACCTGGGCAGAGCAACGGCCTGAGCTCATGCTTCTTTCAGTGCATGAGGAGTGAATAAGCCACTTCTTATCACCTGACAGGGGGGAGCTTCCCCCGTTGGATGTACAGTTGCGCGTGGAAAGAACACGTTATTCCAACCAGTTCCTTTCCCCTTCATACTGTCTCCCCCTGGCCAGCTGGGGCGCCTGATGGAGGGGAAAGGAACTGGTTGGAATAAAGTGTTCCTTCCACTCGCTACATTTTACCGGGGAAACTTCCCACCGGTGAAAAGAAGCGTCTTGGACTCCTCATGCATAGAAGGAAGCATGAGCTCATGCAGTCCGTTGCTCTGCCCCGGTTGGGTGAAAAAAATGGGCTTCAAAAATTGTGAGATTAAAATAAATAAATAAAAGATACAAACAGAATACACACAAACAGACAGGGACAAAAACATAATATCCGCCTCCAGCCCTGATAATGCAGACCTTGCAGAATGTTTCCAAATATCTGTAATGAGCTGACAAACAATTTAAAGCGTGAATTTGATTCACGCTAATTTAAACTGTATTATTGGCAACTCTGGCGGTGTTGAGCGCCCCTGATCAAATAAGTGTATAATTTTGTATTTAAAACATGTCTGTTGTCCATGGACCAAACTCGTGCTCTTTTATATTAAGTTCTTCAAGGACTTGTTGAGGCCTTTTTAGTATCCTTCTAGACTTGATGCAAGTTTGTTGGCAGAAAACAAAACACATTTTTAGCGAACATTTCTGCTGAAGATGACCAGAATGTTGATGGAAGTCAAACTAATCCATGTTCAAGGCCTTCTTCAATAAGCCATAGGTTTTACGTCCTCCCGGTGGGGGCTCCTCACTGGCAGGTGAGCCAGTATGATACAGCAGTACGTCCTCCCTGTGGGGGCTCCTCACTGGGTCAGGGTGAGTGCAGTAGGATACAACAGTACGTCCTCCCGGTGGGGGCTCCTCACTGGCAGATGAGTCAGTAGGATACAACAGTATGTCCTCCCGGTGGGGGCTCCTCACTGGCAGGTGAGTCAGTAGGATACAACAGTAGGTCCTCCCGGTGGGTGCTCCTCACTGGCAGGTGAGTCAGTAGGATACAACAGTAGGTCAGTCAGTAGGTGAGTCAGTAGGATACAACAGTAGGTCCTCCCGGTGAGGGCTCTTCACTGGGTCAGGGTGAGTGAGGTAGGATACAACAGTACGTCCTCCCGGTTGGGGCTCCTCACTGGCACGTGAGTCAGTAGGATACAACGTATGTCCTCCTGTTGGGGGCTCCTGACTGGCAGGTGAGCCAATAGGATACAGCAGTGACAACACACAAATGTGCATTGTAAAAATAGCAGATCTACAAACTCACAACAGCGTTATTTATTATAGTTTGTGACTGAACTTCTCACCCTATCTCTAAGGGAGATACCAGCTAGCCTGCATGAATCAGACAAATCCGCCGGTGCATAAAGAAATTGCCCTTGGCGGATTTGGGTCTGGCCCCACTCAATTGTGAATCTATTTCTTCACCCAGAAGAGTTGGGTGACCAATCAGGGCCCAGTATTGGTCTGCTCTAACCAATTGTGTCCAGAGCCATTTTTTAAACCCACCTCTTGCTCTTGGAAAATAACCTTCCATATAGAAGTACCAGACTCATATCCACGCAGTGATATAGTCTGGCTACGCGAGGCAAGATACCAGAAACAGTAGAACCACTGCTCCTACACTTGGAAAACGAGTAAGCTTAGGTAGTTCGTTGTTACATTGCCAGTGCACTATAATGTAGCTAAAATAAATTAGGTTCTCATATTATTAGACTCAAATAATAAGCTTCACCAAGAAGCTATTAGCAGCCTCATCAATTAAACTGCTACTCAATTACTTACAGCTTCCATCTATGGATCTTGCAATAATATGCACACGCTATAGTGCAATAACTCACATCACATGCACACACACACACACACACACACACACACACACACACACACACACACACACACACACACACACACACACACACACACACACACACACACACACACACACACACACACACACAAACACACACACACACGGTCATGCTGTATGTCTGCTTATAGTCTAGATGGTCACAATGAGTTCTGCTAAAAGAAAAATGTGTGGTTTTCGATGATAGTTAATACAAATGGTTTATACAAATTAATGTTCAGTATGTTGTTACTGTAGCTACATTAACCATGGAGTCCCTATTTGAGGAAAATGTGTCCAAATCCCTTGACAAAAATAGTCAACAAGCTCACAACGAGTTGCAATATGTGATGCGTTATGAGATTTGCTATGAAATATACAGTATACTGTAGGGCAGGGGTCTTCAACGTTTTCAGGCCAATATAGAGAGAGAGATGAAGCAGGGACCCCCACATCCTGTTCATAGATTGTCCATACAGCACAATTATCAATGTGCTGTATGTTGGATTCATGCCAATTTGTGTTTTCAGATATTTAACCATTAAACCGTCAATACTTAATAAACTTGAACTTTCACTCTGTTCTTAGTCTGCTCTTTTCCCCCAATACACCAAGCTCTTTGTCAAAGATAGAAGATCTACAAGCTCTCAACGCCTTGCAGCTCGAGGTGGTGTGAGCTTGTAGATCTTCTATTTTTGGTTAAAGTTCTCAGAATATGACACTAAAGGGTTCAAGTGGTTAATACAAAAATAAATATATATCACTCAACGATTTGGAGTACCCCCTGTAGTAACTCTGAGGACCCCCTAGGGATCCTGGACCCCCTGCTGAAGACCCTTGGTATAGGGCTTAAGAGCAGTTCACCAAAAATATAGTCTTATTTTCTATCAGTTTCACACCCCTTGAAGCCTTGAATTCATGAAGTTTACTTTTCTTTTTTTTTTTGCCAATAGTTTGATGAGCGACTCAAAGAGTTTCCTACTGAGTCTCCTGTCGACCGATGACCCGATCGTCAAATTATTGGCTCATGAATGTGACAAAAACAACAACGAAAAGAAAACCCTCCATGAACTCAAGAATTCATGGGTGTAATTAATGGATATAAATTCAATGTATGCTCAAAAAGAGGGTGAAAAAACTATTAGAAAGAAAATCATTTTGATTCCTTGACAGAAGAAATCTTTAACGGTGCCTTGTTTGAACACAGTGAAACGTGTGTCTTTCTTTGTGCGAAGCTCAATACACCACCGAGTCTCGTGTGGGTGAGAATTACATCTCTACCCTGATCAATGGAAGCATTCTAATCCCCCACAACGCTCAGCCATACTGTCCTGCTCCTCTCTCTGTCAATAAACACGCAGACAGACGCCTACACTGCCAAACCCTGAACATAAAGGTGCACTGAGCGATTTTAGTTTTGCAATGTTTGTTCGTTAAATGTATGTGTTTTGTTAAAGGTATGAGTACAGTAAGTGATATTTTTTGTTTAAAACTAGTAAGACGCCTCAGGGCGACTCTTGGCCAGTGATGTATATCGGATATCGGACCAGTTACCCATATATAGAGACCCTGGTACCCATATATGGAGATCCATGTACTGTATATGGTACATCCCTTTTATGCCCATACATGGAGATCCCTGTCTGAACCAGCCACACAGATATAGGCTGCCTTCCTCCATATACTGTATAGGCATTCCCATATGAAGTCCTGTTAGATATGGGCTTAAAATTGAAGACATCAGGGATCTCCATATATGGGCATAAAAGGGATTCTGTTAGAGTGGTTCCCCTGACATCACAACATACAATCCCTTTTATGCCCATACATTGAGATCCCTATCTGAACCATGCAGCCACACAGATAAGGGCCATGTCTTGGCCATCTGGCCAGTGATGTATATCGATGACATCAGGGATCTTCAGATATGGGCATAAAAGGGATTCTAGGGAATACCCATATATGGACTTTTACATAGGTGATGTAACCTGTGATGTCAGGTGTGACCTTCAGAGATACACGGATATGTGGACAAGATGTCCCGGTTTACATAGTAAACTTGCGACCTACGGTCGCAACAAAATAAAATGTTTCTTTTTTTTTAAGGTTCCAGCTCATTTTCTGTCATTGCTATAGACTCTAGCAATGATTACCATCTGAAAGTGTTTTTCAGTAACAGAAAATGGTAAATGGTAAATTATGCATTTATATAGCGCCTTTATCCAAGGCTGTCTGCTCATTTCATCATCACTCATCACTTCCAATTTCACTTGTTTAATCTGTATGCAGTGTGAATTCTCTATCCTGATTGGATACAATTGTTATCCCAACCTGAAAATGCATGCTCTGTTTAATGAAGAGGGGGAGAGACATCCTCAACCCTCAGTGTATACTGTAGTTGTTATACAGTATCAGAATGTAGAGCTACAGTATTTAACACTTATTTTAACCAAATAAAATCACTTGTATTAAACAAAAGTGTTAAATAATAAATATCTCAAAAATAATGTTTTATTCACTAAAACAAGTTTGCAGCTTTATGTTGATTTCTGGTTAAAAAAAAAAGTTTTACTTGCTGCAAGTACTGTACAACTTTAGTCAAGTATATTTCTTCAATAATCAATGTTCCCAAGAGATACATCAGTAACATCATGTCCCAAAAATATTTTTAACATCTGCATTAACATTCCCCCAATACAGACATATCTTTGTACAATTCCAGAAAGTTAATATGATCGCTATTGGATGGAAACCTAGTGTTTGTTAATTATTGTCATTGGTTCAATATGTACAAAATCAGGCAGACGTAACCATTTTCTCTTTCAAAACGTTTAGAAAAATAGTGAAAATAGCCGATCTACAAGCTCACAACGTGTCGTGATGTGTTTTGAGCTTGAATATTTCTGTGTGATACTGTTGTACAACTATTGATACAAAAAAAGAAAAAACTCATAATAGACCTATCCGCTTTCCACCCAGCTTTCCACCCAACTGAGACAAAATATGGTTTTGTTTTGTTTTGTATAGTACATATATGTCAAAAACAGTTACTCTTCAGGATTCAAATAAAAAAATAGCAAAAATAGCAGATCTACAAGCTCAAAACGGGTCACTTAACGCTGTGTTTTTTGAGCTTATACAGTAGATATTCTACTTGTGATGCTTTGGTGTGAGGCTGTAGTATGATAGGTCATTAATTTATGAAAACAGTAAAAACACAACAAAGTTAAAGGGAGCGTAGCGATATTACAACGTAACAATTGTTCAACGTCCCATTAGTTAGACGCTGGTGAATGCTAACCTGGTGAATGTTAACCTGGTGAATGCTACTATGCCTAAACCTAACCCTAACCTCAGTAAAACTATGCCTAAACCTAACCCTAACCCTTAGTCAAACTAATAGTGGGACGTCGAAAAGATTTGACCAAGTTGCAATACGGAGATACAAGGTTTCTTCCCAGACACTGAGGAATACTGCTCAGCCTCCATGATGCGCCCACTCTGCCTCCAGTGTTGTTGTTGTTGTTGTTGTGCGATGTGATGTGAGCTGCCATGACTGTTATTCTGGCTGTTATGAAAAAGTGAGTCCATTCCTTCCAGCAGAATTGCTTCAATACTTGTCAGTCTGTGGATGTGCTTTGTGTCTCATACTTTTCCCAGTGGTGGAAGAAGTAGGCCTGTCACAATTATTACATAATCGTCTAATTGCAATCATTTTACATAATCGCAATTATTTTGTCATAATTGTCATAATCGTTTACATGTTGAAAAATGTTCATATTATGTTCAAACATTTTCAAAAATAGTGGAAATAGCAGATCTACAAGCTCACAACGTGTTGTGAGCTTGTAGATCCATCCATTTCCATGTTCTTTTTGGTTAATTAACAACTTATACTTGATCATGCTACAGCGTTACACAAACGCATCAAAAGTCGCAGATGTACAAGCTTGAAACACGCCGTGCAGCGATGCGTTTGGAGCTTGTAGAGCTGCTACTTTTGATGTTTTTGAGTTTGAATCCTGAAAAGTAACAGTTTTTGACACATGAGGTTTCCACCTGACAGAGACGATATGGTAAAGATGGTAAAGTACCGATTTTAGAAATACTCTGTTACAAGTAAAATCATGTACAGTATGAATCCATTTACGTGAGTAAAAGAACAAAGGTGTTGCCATTAAAACACACTTAAAAGTAGCAATTTTTGTTTTGTTTGTTGTTGTTGTCTACAAGCTCACAACTCAGCACGATGTGATGTGTTGTGTGTTATATTGGAATCAATGTACAACACAGGGCTTAAAAGGTTAGTGTATGATTTGTATTAATAATCTAAATAACCGTAACCCTTAACAAACAAAGTACAATATTTTTTTAAAAGTACAATATTGAATAATGAAGAATTATATATAGTATAAAATAAAGGTGAGGCTGAGGTATAGTATCTAAAGATTGTACTAAAGTACTTGAGTACATAAGTTAGTGTAAGTTTTCTTTCCACCAGTATACTCTCCCTACCACTCTGCTCTCCTCTCTGCTGTCCCCTGCTTGCACTCTGTACAAGACTTTTCAAAAAGAAACATTGATGAAACACATTCCCTCAGATGGAAGTTTAAGGACATACAGTAAAGTAGAGTGCTAGGGACCCTTATCTGTCACTCAACATAGACAGTATTATTCTCTTTTAGATGATTTTCATCTCCCCAGAACGGAACGGAGATTACTTTTTTTTGCACCTTTGCATCTGTCTATCTGTCTGTCTGTCTGTCGTGAAGTGTACACACATATCGTTGCTATCACTCTTATCTCGATTATTCAAACTTTGTGTGTTGAATGCCCTATACTTGATCATATTACAACGTCACACAAAAGCATCAAAAGTAGCAGATCAACAAGCATTTGAATCTTGAAAAGTATTAACAGTTTTGGAGGCTTCCCGACAGAGGCGATATTATGTCGTACATAACTTCATGCTCCCCAAATCAATTAGCTCGAGCTTTTCTCACATCTTTTCGGTTGGCCGGGTCTGTTGCTGTGCACCATCGACTTCCCCCTCAGCCGTTCTCATGAAACTTACATTCAGTTCAAGTTTGTAATTAGTAGCTCCTCATGTCCTCCCCGGTGGCTACAGCCAAATCACAGAAAGAAGCCAAATGAACTCTGCCAAAACCAATTAGCCAAGTAGGTTTCTAACAACACCAGGAGGTCCTCTGGTCGGATGTGAGATCCCTCACTTCCTTTGGCTCACAGATGAGGAGATAAAAGATTTCACTGCTTTATTCCGGTGAGGGATTGGAGGGAGGTGTTTAGGATTATCTGCAAGCTCTCTGGGTGCAATGGCTGCATGTGTCACTGTGACTCTGAGGTTTTAGAGCAGCTAAAGATGCTGAAGAAAAATTGCCGGTGACTGAGGGGTTTTAACGAGAGCGCATCTACAGTATGTTCCCTCAAAACTAACCCCAACCCCAAACCGAGGGAACATATGTATGAGGGGAACATAGGGCTGAGGGAACATAGGGTTTAGGGGACATAGGGTCGAGGGAACATAGAACTGAGGGAACACACTGTAGGTTTGAGGGATAGGGGGACTGAGGGGACATATGTAGGGCTGAGGGAAGATAGGGCTTAGGGAACATAGGAGGGAACATAGGGCTGAGGGAACAAAGGGTTGAGGGAGCATAGGGGGAGCTGAGGAAATACAGTATGTGCTCAGGTCCTGTCAGGTGTGCACTTTTTAACACATTCTGTACTCCCATGTACTGTATACAGCTTTCTTATAGTGTACTTACAAGAAAGGTAGCATGAGGAGGCTTAAAGTTGCCTACAATGATGCTCTGAGGCTTCTACTTAAGGTAGAATCCTTGATGGCATAGTGCCAGTCACTTATTTGTATTGTGTGGTACCCACACATGTGAGGCTCTCTTAAGACATTCAATGTATGGTTTCATATCTCGCCGGGATGAGTCCAGGAACAGCATACATGAGGATATAGTCAATCCTGTGAAGAGCTGTCTCTGGTTCTCGTCCAGGCTGTGTACACACTGGAGAGTCAACCTATAGTATACTTATGATTTTATGTCTGTTTTTCAGGGTTGTTGACTGTATTTACTATAGACCCCCTGTGTGATTGGAATAAAGTTTGAAATGAATTGAACATACTGAATATAGGCAGAAGTGTGTTTTAACCACATGACCTAACGTCCCTATTCTGGGATGAACATTCTGCAAAGAAAACTATATCAACGCTCTTCAAGGTTATTTGATTAATCGAAAAAATGATCAATAGAATAATCACTAGTTGCAGCCTTCAAGGAGTCAGTTGTAAAAGTAAGTTAGACTCGATATGATCAGTCTTTCCATTGCCATGGGCTTCTGAACTCATTTCTCATAACGGTCAGAGCGCTGCGTATACTCTAACTGTCAATCAAAACTCCACCGTGTGACCTATGAACCAGTGGTTCTCAAACATCTTTATATCAAGGATTCCACATTTGAAAACACACATCATAGTAGATGAAGTTCATACTTCTACAACAGTCTGTCAGTGGGGAGAGAGAAACAATACGATCTCAATTAGATCTGCTACTTTTGCTGTTTTTGAATTTGTAACCATTTTGGACATATGAGGTTTCCACCCGAAAGAGAAACAAATTTATATTATACACAATATTTTATACGTTATTTACATTCTCTCATTGGATTACCTTCTCTGGTGAAATGATTGAGAAATGAACCACTCTCAACCTTAATGTTGAGCATGTCATGGGCAACCAAAACATTTAAAATAGCTGATCTGCAAGCTCAAAACATGTCTCATATCATGATGCGGTGTGAGATTCTAGATCGTCTAGTTTTTGTTTTTATTTTTTCCAATTTCCTGGAATATATCTATAGTCTTAGTTTTAGTCATCATAGCTTAGTTGTTATTTAGTTTTTGTCAGAGAAAAAAGGTAGTCGACAAACATTTGTCGTCATTTTTCAAAAGTAACAGGGAGCCGTTGTGACCGCATACCCTTGTTAACTCTCCTACTGCCAGATTATTTATTTATTTATTGGGTCTGGTGCCATCAAAAAGCGGCTTACCTTTGCGACGTTATAGCAGATAGACATTTATTTATTTTTTTTATTTTTTTTTTATTGTGCAATAGTGCACTTTGGTCTGCCAGGCAGGAGAGGGCGGCGTCATGCGAGAATGAATGTGAATTTGCCTGTTATGTGTTGAAGAAGAAGAAGACCAGTCACTGGCCACAGAGCCTTACAGCCAGAGGAAATCAACAAGGAAGTGAATTGTTCTCCGTTGATCTAACGCATAATGGATTTTTTACACCATCACCGCGGAAAATGTGTTTATAGTACACGGCCGCGCGACCCCTCATCAGCTTACAGTCATCAGACGAACGAACCGAACGAGCGCCGTATTGGCATCGAGGTTCTGTAAAAAATGGGGCAAACGTTAACGTTCAAAGCGTGGGGAGAGTTAACGTCGACTCAGAGTAGGGTTCGAACCCACAACCTTCCACATGAAAGGCTTTAAGCTCTTCAACGTTTTCAGGCCGAGTACCCCTTAGTTGAGAGAAAGATTAAGCAGGGACCCCCACAACCTTTTCAAAGATTCCATACAGTATACTGTAGTTTCATTGTTAGACATCACAATCATCAGTGTATTTTGGATTCATGTCAATGTGTGTTTTCAGATATTTGAACCGTCAAAACATTATAAACTTGACCTTTCACTCTGTACTTAGTCTGCTCTTTTTCCCCTCTACACCAAACCTCTTTGCTGAAAATAGCCGATCTACAAGCTCACAATGCCTCGCGCTGCGAGGCGTAGTGAGCTTGCAGATTTGCTATTTTTGGCTAAAGTTCTCAGAATATGGACGCTAGGGTTCAAGTGGTTAATATAAAAAAGGAGAAAAAAGTTTCTATCACACAAATATTTGGATCGAGGACCCCCTTGGGGTCCCGGACCCCCCGTTGAAGACCTCTGGTGTAGGCTGTGTTTACAGTCCTCTTTCATTCATCAGTATCCTGCTATATTGCAGGGTAATAATAAGCTAATGGCATTTTATCTTCATTGAATTTACCGTCTTTACACTTGTGTCAATACCAACGCAATTGAGAAGTTGGATTTATGGTTTAATAAAATATAAAGGCTAAACAGTATCAACCCATTCAAAAAATTAGACTTGGTCTTTAATTGGTGTCAATTTGAATAACAGCTTAAATCATTCTAGTCAGCTCTTCCACTTACAGTAAGAGTGTTGCATTGATTGGGGGAGAGTAGCAAAGCCTGCTAATCAGCCATTATGACTGTTCTGTGTGTGTGTGTGTGTGTGCGCGTGCGTGCCCATGTGCGTGCGTGCGTGGTGCGTGTGTGCGTGTGTGTGTGTGTGTGTGTGTGTGTGTGTGTGTGTGTGTGTGAGAGAGAGAGAGAGAGATAATTAATTATTCAGGGCCATTACACAAACATTGCATTGACTGAACCGTCTGCAAAACAACACAAAGCACATTATTCCTCGGCTGATGCGTTTGAAAACGAAAAAATAATGAAAAGTTATTAGGAGGGAGTGAGAGAGAGAGAGAGAGAGAGAGAGAGAGAGAGAGAGAGAGAGAGAGAGAGAGAGAAAGAGAAAGAGAGAGAGAGAGAGAGAGAGAGAGAGAGAGAGAGAGAGAGAGACCACAGTGGTGGAAAAAGTACTCAAATTTCTTACTTGAGTAAAAGTATCAAAAGTATCAGTGGGACTGAGTTACTAGGGCCCAGGTGGAGGGGCCTTAATTATGTTATACTTTAGCTATTGAAAAATAGCAGATATACAAGCTCACAGCACGGCACCAAGTGCTGCTTTTTGGGGGTCCCTGGAACTAAATATTTTGAGATGGGGAGAACGCCTGACATAGAAACATAGGTGTTTTCAAAAAACCTTCAAAGACTTGCACACATCTTCATGATTTTTCAAAAATAGCGGATCTACAAGTTCGCAGCGTGGCGGTGCCGCCCTGCGAACTTGTATATCTGCTATTTTTCAATAGTTAAAGCACAAAATAATGCAGTGAATCCTTGCACCCAGGGCCCAGAATTTGGTGCGACACCCCTGTGTAGACCGGGGTGTTTACTTTCACACAGAAATGTAAAAATCTAACCACGGCCGACTGTGTCACCGTGAAAAAGCGTTTCTCGGCGTTGATCCAATCGTTTTTGGAAGTAGATTCCGAGATAAAGCCGTTTCTTTGCAGCAGCAATAAAAGTGTATCCAAATAATTACAAAAATAATGGCATTCCAAGTGTTAAAAATCTTGGGCTGTGTCCTGCTTTTACTTTGGTCCACATGGAGGGAGGAGCTGTACATTTGCATACAGGCCTGTGGGCCGTCCCTCTGGGCACAGACTACATCTAAGATAACCAACCTACCTCAGGCTCTTCGCTCTTCAGCCTGATTTATATACGTACTGTAGTTGCACGCTGGCGTCCAGGGACGTGCTGGGTCCCTGATTCAGCCCGGGAAAAAGAGTTGGAGAGGCCCTCATTGCGCGCTATAGAGAGAGAGATCTCTCAATAGCGCTGCTGCTACTCAAAGATTTGTCATTTCAGATAATGACAAGTGACAAGCCAGTGGGCCAATTGCATGAGTTAAATTTCGTCGTTGTCGGGTGGAAACCTTGTATGTCCAAAACCGTTTGTTTTGTATTTATCATTTTAAAAATGATTTAAACTAGTGAAAACAGCCGATCTACAAGCACACAACGCCTCGCACCGCGAGGCGTTGTGTGCTTTTAGATCTGCTGTTTTCACTACTTTTGTGCAAACAGTTTAATTTGTACTTTTGTGCAAACAGTTGAATTTTTTCCTAATGGCCGGCCTGGACCGGCCGGGAATGAACCGGCCGTTCGGGAGTTGTCCCGCTTTTCCCAATGGCCAGCACGTCCCTGCTGGCGTCGCACAGCATAAATAGCAGATATACAAGCTCACAGCGCGTCACGTTCGTGACACGCTGTGAGCTTGTAGATCTGCTATTATTTCCGCCGTGCGATGCCAACTCGTAACCAAGCGTAACCGAGGCTTTGTGCTACTCTAACTTTGTCTATAGGGAGGTGACGGGGGCTTGTAGATCTGCTATTTTGTGGCCAATGTGTATCTACAGTATACCAACAAACAATGTGTGCATGTGGCTTCTGTCTATGAAGGGTCATTAAGGGTTGTGTATTTGTATTGTTATTGTAGATTTTGTGGTTTAATTACAAATTCATAAAGTAATACAAAAAGTTATCATATATAACTGCCCAAACATGCACGCGCACGCACGCACGCACGCACGCACGCACGCACGCACGCACGCACGCACGCACGCACGCACACGCACACGCACACGCACACGCACACGCACACGCACACACACACACACACACACACACACACACACACACACACACACACACACACACACACTCTTAGGGTCTCTTTCTCTTCTCTTGTGTCTCTCCAATGTATTATTCAATGAGGCAGAGCAGTGATATAAATAATAAATATATAGATTATCAGCTGACTTATCCAACCAGAGACAGGCTGGATAACACCACACAAGCAATGTTGATTGTTCATCACATACCCATAGCCTTCTTCGAAAAAAAAAAAAAAAGAGAAAAAAAAAAGAAAATGATGCAAAAACTTGCATTGATCAATATGCAAATACAGTTATTGTTATCATCAACACTTTAAGTTAATAGAGTGGTACTCGCCCTGACAAACAGAACGGTACAGTTGTGCTGCAGGGATTCCCTGACAGTGGGGGGAGGGAGTTGGCTCACAACGCAGGCGTGCTGCTGGCATGTCTCACCTATGGTAGTACTATAGTCCCAATGCCTGTTGGGAACAATGCTCCTTGGGGATGCATGCATGGTCAGATATCATATTGATGACATCATGCAGAGTCCATGATGGACATAAAAGGAACACAGACAGAGCCCTCCATACCAACGCATTCTCACCCCCAAGATGGCAAACGGGTGGTAGCTTGGGATCAGGCACGTGCACACATAGACATCAAAGGGGGCTTGAGCCCCTGCCCTTTTATCCGTCTGTAAAAAGTGCCCTCTCCAGGACACAAATGCAGTTTTTACTGTGGTGAAAATTATGCAAATGCCCTCTTTCCATGCCATGCCTGAAGGCAGAATTGCCTTGTTCAAACTCTCCTGAACTGGAATGCAGTATTTCATGTTGAAAGAATTGCCCTCTCTGTGTAGGAATCCATGCCGTTATGCCACATCTCCAGTATTGACTTGATTATGCTTAGTTTAGTGTGGTATCAAGCACCGAAAATAGCCGACCTCCAAGCTCGTGCTGCAACGCGTTGTGAGCTGTTCACTCCTTCACGTCATCAGCGCCCACACCCTAGGTGGGGTTAGAAAAAGGGCCTTTCTGTGCAGAGTTTGCATGTTCTCCCCATGTCTCCTAGGGTAGGTACCCTAACAAAAAACATGCAGTAATCCAGGTCTCTATACTGCCTCCCCCTGGTCAGCCAGGGCGTCTGATGGAGGGGAAAGGAACTGGTTGGAATAACGTGTTCCTTCCACGCGCTACGTCCAACTGGGGAAACTCCCCCCTGTCAGGTGAAAAGAAGCGACTTGGACTCTTCATGCATAGAAGGAATCATGAGGTCAGTCCGTTGTCTCCCTGGCAGAGGGAGTGTAGCGCCCAGGATTACATTAGATTATTGACTCTGAGTGAAAAAATGGGTTACAAAATCGTGGGATAAAAATGATAAGGAAAAACATTCTAAATGAAGCTTGTAGATCTGCTGTTTTTGAATAGCCAACATTTAAATGTAAAGTGGTGATTGTGATGGTGTGATGAAGGTCCCTGGACCCGACTTTGAGAACTGCTATACGATAGATAGATGAAGGCATTCAGTGAACCATGAAAGAACCCTGATTTCCTTTCTGTTTGTGGGTCCTTTATGTCTGGAGAAACAAAAGTGTCAAGAATACAGTGTCTGGTGTATACTGTACTGAGCCCTGAGGAAAACCAGTCAACTAAGGAGAGACTTTAAGAGACGTCCTAAGAATAAAAAGTCAGAGAATTTTGTAAAATTTCACTCAGCCAAACTTTAGTTCTTTAACATCATCTTTTCCCCCAGACCCGAAGGAGAAATGTGATTCATTTTAAAATCTGGGACGTACTGTACACACGCACGCACGCACGCACGCACGCACGCACGCACGCACGCACGCACGCACGCACAGGGTGGGTAGCTTATATTCAGTCACAATACAATGAAACAGTTCCAGCTTCAGCACTAACGCTACTGAAAACACTTCTCTCTCCGTCTAATCCTCACACACACATACACACACACACACACACACACACACACACACACACACACATATATATTGTATGCACCAAGACACGCACGCACATACACACATACTGTATTTCAGTCAGTCTCTCCCTTTTCCACCCTTTCGCTCTCCCTCTCTGGCACACACACACACACACGCACACACGCGCACACACGCACACACACACACACACACACACACACACGCACACACACACACACACACACACACACACACACACACACACACACACACACACACACACACACACACACACACACACACACACACACACACAGGCACGATCCACCAAATCCAGTGGTGTAACGTATCTGCAACTCACAGACTGGCTTGTAATTAAACATCTCAATGAGCAGATTACCACTTTCCCCATTTGGAAATTTCATTAGCCATTCCTGTAATTGGATTCCACATTTAATTAAGCTTCCTGGGCTAAACAGCAGGTGATTCCAGGGTGAAGGCAGACATTGTCAGAGGTCATTAGGACCGGCTCTGGTGACACCTGGACCTCCAGGGACCAAATACACTGACCAGTGACCCAAGAAGTACCAAATACACTGACCAACAGTGACCCGAGAAGTACCAAATACACTGACCAACAGTGACCCGAGAAGTACCAAATACACTGACCAACAGTGACCCAAGAAGTACTCACTTCTTTTTTCTTTTTTTACTTAAAAGGACCACTTTGCCACTTTTCAAACTATCTTCATACAATAGGTCCTCACTAATATTCATAATAAAATAGCAAAAAAAAAAGAAGAAAAAATAATCCATAGTCTTGTGACATCATCGTTTGACCGTTTTTTTTAACTATATTTTTGAAAAATGATTTTGTTCGATTTTTATTATCTCAAGAACAATGGCTTCCACTTTAGCATTGCAACTTTTCAGGAATAGAAAGCCTGCATTTTCTATTAGCTTGGATTCTCATCGATGATGTCACAAGACGATGGGTTTCTGACCTGCCCACAGCCCTCCTCTGAGACACAGACAGAGACACAGAGTAGAAAAAGATTATGCTATTTTATCATGAACATTAGTGAGGACCAATTATATGAAGTCGCTCTGGATTAAGAGCATCTGCTAAATGCCTAAATTGGAAGAAGATAGTTGAAAAGTGGTGAAGTTAAAGGTAGGGTAAGTGATTTCACTTAAGTTTCAGTTTCACTTTTCATGTAGGTTGACAAGCGGGGCCTTCCTCCAATCATGATCAAGTGGGGGCAGGCCTTGGTGTGCATAAGACCCGCCCCCACTCAACCATGATAGGAGGAAGGCTTGTCACCCAATGGTTGTTGAAACTGCTTTTTTCTCCTCACAGGAGTTAAAGGAGCTATAGTCAACATTTTCTTGAAAAACGGATGCTAAAATAAAAATAACCTTTTGAAATATTTTATAAAAGAAATTAAGCTTAACCCTAACCCTAACCCCCTAACCCAGCAAAAGTAGTTAATACAGCATCACAATCATTTGAACCACAAAACCATTATTTTATTCTATTGGCTAGAACATCGTTCTGGAGGTCCCTCGATGAAAATACTTTTAGATGGGGTCGGCGGCCGAATTCATAATCATATTGGGGGCCCTTGACATTGGGGCCCTTGACATTGGGGGCCCTTGATATGACAAGTTTGAGCAGCACCGATAGGCTATAGCAACACATCTTGCCTCCTAGGCAAGATGGGGCCGATACAGCGATATGTGTTTCAGAAAACTGTTAGGATTTAGAAGACATTTTGTTGACGCGGCCTCAGGTCTCCACGGGTTAACTATTAGCTCTTCTCTTCTCCATTGAAAGTAAGGGCTCATAATGGGCACAGCATTCACCTTCATTCCTATGCTGCACTTACTGTGGGTAAGCCACTTATAACACAGTGTAGGTGTCCTGAGAATTTAAGCTTAAGTGTTGCACTCATTCTGCGCCACTCTTGATAAGAATGTAAGCCAAGCGCCTACATTGTGGAGTTAAATGTTTTTTTTTCCTCAGCTCCATGTAGGCTAACACTTTTATCCAGGTTTCAACAAAATACACAGTGCATCACCCATATCCTCGCAAGTCAGCCTCGAAATGCTTCGAGCTGCGGTTCCAATTAATGGTCCAGCAGATGTCGCTGTTCGGTACCAAAAAACCCTCAGCTCAATGGGAGTATATGAGGATTTGGTGAACTCTACACTTTATTTTCTTATCTTAATAAACGTTTTCATTAACACTTTGTTTTCAGGCTCAATGGGAGTATTTGAGGATTTGGCGAACTCTACACTTTATTTTCTTATCTTAATAAACGTTTTCATTAACACTTTGTTTTCAGTCGCTAGTTTAAAGTCTTTTTAAAATCATCATGATATATGTTTAGTGAATCATGGTCACGTTAATTTTAAAATGAATTATAAAGTGCTATGTTTCTAGGCTTTGTATTGGCTATACAGAGAGGAAGACCCGCCCTCCAGCCAATAGCATTCACTAGTTATCATTTCTGGAGCTGATATAGGAAGATTTGCTGGAAAAATAGGCTTCATTTACGGACTGTAGAAACCAATGGCGTGGCTCTGTCCATTCTTTTTACAGTGACTGAAGACAATGTCTCTGCTTTTGTTGCTAAAACTGTGTGGAAGCAATGAGAGTGAGACAGCAAAAAAAATTAAGACAAGACAAGTATCTGCATTGCAGAACCAATCCAAAGTCAAATGATTTTTGTTTTTGTGTTCTTTATTTACTCCATTATGCCAGTTAATCCTCCCCACATGTACTGTATCTGTGTTACTGCCATGGCACCCTACCGGTTCACCTGCCAGTGAGGACATATAGCCTCCGTCCTACTCTTCACGTTCAACATTTTCCAGCTGACAGGTTCTTCATACTCGACGCTGCGCTCCTTTGGGGCATCAGCGATACACACGCTGAATATGAGGACGAGTGACTGGATGGTTCTTGAGATACACAAAGGACACACATACATACAGATTCTGGAATTTATAAATAGATATCTTTCCCCACATACTTTTGATTTTTGTTATCTATCTATAAATGCGAGAAGTCTCTGCGTGTCTGTAATCCGCGTATCTCGAGAACCGTTCATCCCACGGGCTTCAGATTCGGCACGCGCATTCCCCGCCCCCGCGCGGAGTGCAGTGCCGGGCCTCGACCCGAACCGACTCGCGGTTTTCCGAAACCGGCGCAAAACGTTCGGAATCTCCTTATGCGGAGCTGATTGTTGACATCAGGCTGTTCCGGAGGAAATCGGTGCAAGCGCTGACTCATTGTGACATCACTTCATAAAAGGCTCTGACATCACGTACGCCACATGAGTCAACAAAAAATCTCTGTTAGTGTGTATATGTATGTAATCCGCGTATCTCGAGAACCGTTCATCCCACCGGCACGTGCGTTCTCCATATATGGGCATAAAATGAATGCCCGTATGCGGAGCTGATGTCTGACATCAGAGTTTTCCGCAACCGGTACTGTGTGTGCAGAGATCTCCATATATGGGCATAAGTGGACAAAGGCAAACAGATGGTCAAAACGGGTCCTATGACAACAGGTATATTGGGGTTTGCATTAAAGGGTGGGGCATTCATGGGGTTTGCATTAAAGGGTGGGGCATTCATTCCCTATTTCAAATTCGGCACGCGCGTTCCCCACCGCAGCAGGTAGTGCAGTGCTCGGCCTCGACCCGACCCGATACACGATTTTCTGGAACCTGCACGAAAGGTTCGGATTCTGATGTCTGACATCAGGATTTTCCGGAACTGGCACTGTGTCTGCATATATCTCCATATATGGGCATAAAATGGATGCAGACAGACAGATACAGATATCTCCATATATGGACATAAATGGACACAGGCAAACAGATGGTCAAAGATCTCCATATATGGGCATAAAGTGGACGCAGACAGACAGATACAGATATCTCCATATATGGGCATAAATGGACACAGGCAAACAGATGGTCAAAACGGGTCCTATGACAACAGGTATAATGGGGTTTGCATTGAAGGGGTAACCGGCACTGTGTCTGCAACACAGTCGGAGGCACAGACAGATACTCCATATATGGGCATAACAGGTAGTGCAGTGCTCGGCCTCGACCTGACCCGATACACGATTTTCTGGAACCAGCACGAAAGGTTCGGATTCTGATGTCTGACATCAGGATTTTCCGGAACTGGCACTGTGTCTGCATATCTCCATATATGGGCATAAAATGGATGCAGACAGACAGATACAGATATCTCCATATATGGACATAAATGGACACAGGCAAACAGGTGGTCAAAGATCTCCATATATGGGCATAAAGTGGACGCAGACAGACAGATACAGATATCTCCATATATGGGCATAAATGGACACAGGCAAACAGATGGTCAAAACGGGTCCTATGACAACAGGTATAATGGGGTTTGCATTAAAGGGGGAACCGGCACTGTGTCTGCAACACAGTCGGAGGCACAGACAGATACTCCATATATGGGAATAAATGGACACAGGCAAACAGATGGTCAAAACGGGTCCTATGACATCAGTCGGAGGCACAGACAGATACAGAGATCTCCATAATGGGCATAAAGGGACACAGACAAACAGATGGAGGAGGAGACAAAC
The DNA here is from genome assembly GCF_963921795.1 of Nannobrachium achirus. Taxonomy (NCBI): domain Eukaryota; kingdom Metazoa; phylum Chordata; class Actinopteri; order Myctophiformes; family Myctophidae; genus Nannobrachium; species Nannobrachium achirus. The sequence goes on from NC_137829.1 coordinate 17,368,661, forward strand.
ATAAGACAAGCAACAAAGAGTGTGACTGGGAGGACATCGATGATGCAGATTTAAATTACTTTACAGCTTTTGCTGAAGAGAACAAGGATCAGTAGTGGAGATCTGGGTTGGCTGAGGTGCAGACGGAGGAGACAAACATAAGACAAGCTAAATCAACAGCACAAGACTGAAAAAAAAAACAAGTTCTCCAAAAAAACTCAAGCTGAATTCACTCTCCCGCTCCAAAAAAGAAAAAGAAAATAAAAGAGACAAAGACAAACATAAGACAAGAAACAAAGCGTGGGACTTGGAGGATGACTTGAATGATGCAGATTTAAGCAGGCTGCATATTCTGCTTAAAAAGAGGAAACAAACAAAAAGCGACAGAGATCTCATATATGGGCATAAAATGGACGCAGATAAACAGATATCTCCATATATGGGCATATATGGGCATAAAATGGACGCAGAATCACAAAGATCTCCATATACGGGCATAAAAGGGACACAGACAGGACAGATACAGAGATATGGGCATAAAATGGACGCAGATAGAAAGATAACTCCGTATATGGGCATATATGCATGGGCATAAAATGGACCCAGAACTATTTCTACAGTGATCTCCATATATGGACGCCGACAGACAGACAGATACAGATATCTCCATATATGGGCATAAATGGACACAGGCAAACAGATAGTCAAAACGGGTCCTATGACAACAGTATAATGGGGTTTGCATTAAAGGGCGGGGCATTCATTCCCTATTTACATCGTTCCCGAGTTGGCCAGGTCGCCGACTAGACGCTGGGCCGCCCGAAGGGCGGCTGGACAGAGGCAAACAGATGGTCAAAGATCTCCATATATGGGCATAAAATGGACGCAGACAGACAGATACAGATATCTCCATATATGGGCATAAATGGACACAGGCAAACAGATGTTCAAAACGGGTCCTATGACAACAGGTATAATGAGGTTTGCATTAAAGGGGGAACCGGCACTGTGTCTGCAACACGTTGGAGGCACAGACAGATACTCCATATATGGGCATAAAATGGACGCAGATAGACAGATATCTCCATATATGGGCATAAAATGGACCCAGAACTATAACTGCAGTGATCTCCATATATGGACATAAAATGGACGCCGACAGACAGACAGACAGATACAGATATCTCCATATATGGGCATAAATGGACACAGGCAGACAGATGGTCAAAACGGGTCCTATGAAAACAGGTATAATGGGGTTTGCATTAAAGGGCGGGGCATTCATTCCCTATTTACATTGTTCCGAGTTGGCCAGGTCGCCGACTAGACGCTGCTTCTAGTTATGTTAAAGGAGTAGTTCACCCCCAAAATGACTTTTTTTCTATTGATTACGTAGGCCATGGAGAGTAGAGTTCAATAATATTTTTTGGTTTTTGTCACATTCCTAAGACAAAAATGTGATAACAATACATTTACCCCCATTGATTCCGGATGGTGACCCGTTTCGAAACGGGTCACCATCCGGAATCAATGGGGGTAAATTTACCCAAATCAAAATTTTGTCTTAGGAATGTGACAAAAACCAAAAAATATTATTGAACTCTACTCTCCATGGCCTGAGTAATCGATAGAAAAAAAATCATTTTGGGGGTGAACTACTCCTTTAATGTGAATAACTGGCTGTAGATTTCTTCCAAGTGGCAAAATATCTGTGGACATGTGAACGCTTGTGGTATGTGTCAGCTGTGCATTTGAACAACTGCTGTGAGGGCCATGCATATCGAGAACGATGCAAGTCATTTATACTGCTATGCGGCACAAATGTTAAGTTAGTCGGATATATTCCTCCCAGGCCAATGGTCAATGCCCGTGTGCAAAATTCTGATCAATTGCTCTAGCCACTGAGGAGAACCGGGCAGAATAGAGAGATTTTGAGGAGAGATTTGTAGGCCTAACCTCTAGAAACTAACATCAAAATGCATAAACCTAACCCCAAACTGGATATTTTCCAAAAGTGTAAGCCTAACTCCCCTAACTCCCTTTTAACCGTCACAACCAATTCTACTTTTGGCCCACAAGTATAGTGATGCATGCAAGTATGCACTCACTCACTCACACTCGCACACAGACACGCACGCACGCATGCACGCGCACACACAGACCCTTATCAGCTCTTTGAAGAGACACTATTCCATTTGAAACTTCTTGGCTGGCAATCAAATCATTTAATAGGATGCATTTTTTTTCTCCTTCTCCCCCACAGTCCAGAGAGTTCATTTCCACTCAAATCTGCTCCCCTGGAAGAGAGAAATGTCCGTTGTGTAAGCATTCCTTTCATTTCCACGGGCCCGAGAGTAATTGTAAACGCTGCCGCCTTTTGAACAGCAAACATCGGAGAGTTGATGCCTTGAAATGATTAGGACTATAAATTAAATAAAAAGGCCTTGAGGACAAGAAAACAACTCCCCTCCAAAGTAAGCCCTGGGACGCAGCGGAAGAGAGTGATGGACCAGATAAGGAAAAAAAAGAACTAAACTTGATCTAGTAGAGGCAGACATGGAATAAGTACTCAGGCTTTGTACTTCTGGGTAAGTCGGACAGGCTTATTGTCGGTATCAGCCGAGAGCGCAGGTCCCCATTTTAACAGCAAAAGCGATCTCTTCTTGCGTCCCCGACCCGGAGTCAGTCCGAGTCACGCTCCCGACCCGGAGTCCCCAGGTTAGCATTTCACCAGGTTAGCTTTCACCAGCGTCATGTGCTGCCTGCCGGCGCTCCGTCCCCCCGTGGGGACTCGTCCCTGGGTCGGGGAGGCCAGAAGAGCTAGCTTCCCTCCATTTTAATGCCCTAGACCAGTAGTTCTCAAACCTTTTCGTGTCAAGGATCCCCAAATTGATATGGACAGTATTTAGCTGCGGACTGTCTCGGGTCATCGACAATGCGCCCGTGCCGAGTTTTTTAAGTCGGACGATTCGCAAGATACATGAACTACAGTCACATGTACACAAGCATAGACAGACGGAGGTACAGAGATGTTGCACTTTATTTTAGTCCAATCAAAACAACTTGAAACTGGAAAGGGTGTGTGTGTGTGTGTGTGTGTGTGTGTGTGTGCACGCGTGTGTGTCACTGTCCCTGGGCATAACTCGGAAAGCGTCCAAATCGAGCGGTCTCAAACTTGCCGTGTGTCTCATAAGAATCCGAGGTGTTATTGGAGTCATGGTAAAGGCAAATGCAGAGGTTGGCAATTTGGACTGCAGCCTTTTTAATAGAACACACGCACACACGCACGCTACTGCTTAAATTAAAACAGCTTCACTTCAACCACTGCCAACCAATCATGTTCCATCGATAGCCTGCACTGTATTAAGATTAAGATGAAACATGTCAGGAACTTTGTGTGTTTATGGAAACATGCTTTGTCGAGTATAATTTGATCATCATGCATATAAAGTACATTATATATATATATATATATATTAACAATACAAACCAAACAAGCCCTTATAATTGAGCATGTTCATATTATTATTCAACAGACATTACTTGGAAACACTCTTCTGACATCAAAACCCTTACAATCTGTAGTCTTTTTCTTTTTTTCTTCTTTTTATTGCATACTGCACTGGTTCTCAAGGTCCGGTCCTCGGACCACTACGGGTCCCCTTGCGGGGTCAGTAACTCTGAGTGTACAAGTGGAACCAAATGGACCCGTAAGGCCAATTGGTTCCATTTGTACTCTCAGAGGTCCATTTGTACCACTCAGAGTTAAAGTATGCCAACACTGACAATTTTACAGTGTAGATTGGGGTGTCCCAAACAAAAACTAAAACAAGGACAAAAAGAATTCGGACCCTTGATGGGGTCAGGCCAGATGTTGAGAAACCATGGTATACTCTATCCATAATTCTAGGACTTTAGAATAAAGTTTACAAGATGCATAAGGTGATCATGATGTTTAGTGGCCACTGTTCCCAAACATTAGGATTGATACCATAGCTAATGCTTTTAAGAAGTCCTTTATTCTGAATCATTAATTTACACCAATGCCATTATTGTACATGGTCAAATGCTATGCTTTATTTATTTGTGGATTTGGTGCTCCTATTCTGTAGACTGAGAGACAGACAGAAAACATACAACATATTATATAGATTAGAACATGAAATACTTGGCATGTTGTTTTTCTGGTGCCGTTTTAAGTCGGTATACTGCACACAAATAAACATATGATTTATTTACGCACAAATTGCCACAAATCAAAATAATAGTTTATTGAACCTCGCAGCTCTCTCTCTCTCTCTCTCTCTCTCTCTCTCTCTCTCTCTCTCTCTCATTTTATGTTATAAAGCTACCACTGCTATGAAAATTGTGTCAACTATGCAATTCCCTCAGACAAATTGATCCGGGGTATATTGAGTTGGCCAGCTTTTCCAGCAAGCCCGTTAGGTTGCCAACCGGCGCAAATAGACCTATTTTGGGGGAGTGAGAAAGGCATGCCAATTAATGCATATTAGGTTGGCGGGTGGTTCCACTAAACTTATATTGGGGTGACCGGGGTGCCATTAAAAACTTCCAGCCAGGCATTAAAACTTCTGGCATGACAAAATGACTGATAAGTGTGCAGTAATGCAGTGGTTCTCAACATGTGGGCCGCGGGCCCACTGGTGTGCTGTGAGCATATTACAAGTGGGCCCCCCAACCAATTGGCACTATGTCACTTTTTTAATGAATGCATTTTAATTTTGTCCTGTCTGTATGGTAGATTATGTTAATACAATATAACTTATATTGGGGGTTCGATCCGGTTTCCAGCGGATCCCTATAGCTAAATGACGGATAGTTATAGGAGCCTGGAGCCTTACGGGTCTATAACTCTGTACAGATGGATTTGTAGAGCCTCGGCGCTAACACTGAGGATGGTCCGGTCCAGAGTCGGGTAGCAGAGATATAAAATAAAATGTGGATTTCACAAACTTTGCCCAGATTGGGGCAAGGTTTCAGCCTCTCTGAGACCCATTTTACAGTACTATACCATTATATAAACGTTAAATATCTAAAACAAGTTTTAACTTTATAGACACTTAAGTTAGCCTAAGGCCACGTTTACTCAACAACGGTCTGTAGAGAGAACGCAACATGTCATTGCGTTCTCACATTTTAATCCAGTGTTCAGACAGAGACTGAAAACGACGTAGTGTGCACACCAGGTCGCTAAGGTTGCAGTGACGTGCTATCTGGAAGTGTGTGACATCATGTCCGCTCTGTTTCCTGTCTTGTTTACATGATCACCATGGCAGCGTACAGGCTCCACTGCACTCCACTGCTGTCGGCTTTGCAGCGTCATGCAGTCATTACATCACACATTTTGCGGTATAAATCGTAAGTTTAGATGGGAACGCAAGGAGGATCGTTTCACAGATTTTCACTCAAAAATCCGGATTTACGATCATCCGTTTTCAACCCCCGAAAATGCAGTTGTTGTCTGAACGGAAGGCATATCTGACATTTCATTGTGCGTTGCAACGGCGCTGTGTAAACGTGGCCTCAGTCAGTCAGACAGACAGACAGACAGACAGACAGACAGACAGACAGACAGACAGACAGACAGACAGACAGACCCTCTTACAGATGACTGGACTGCCACAGAGCTGTGCCGTAGAAGTGGTATCAAATGGCATATAATGCAAGTCAAACTGGGGATCCTTGAAATTAAAAAGGAGAATCACTGTACTAGGGAGCTGCCATGTGTTATTGTGTGTAACTGTATGTTGCATGCATGCCTGCATGCACGCACGCACGCACGCACACGCACACACACACACACACACACACACACACACACACACACACACACACACACACACACACACACACACACACACACACTTACTTCACAGGAGAAAAAGGAATTTTAAGGGAACAGAAAAACACACAGAGCAAAGCCAAGCCCAAATTCCAAGGCCTCATCCATCACACACACACATCACTGCTGTCACGGGCCCAACAGCCAGCTATCATGTGGATGTTTTTCTTGCTTCTCTAATGTGAAATTGATCCATCATTTTTACGTGATCATGTGTTGAGTGAGTCTCAGTGCCTGCAGGCCGCTGAACTCTTGCTCATTGTGCAGTTGTGCAAACTGTATGATGAGAAGCATGCTAGTAATGATAAATGGTGCATTTATACTGTAGCCCCTTTATCCAAGGCGCTTTTCAATGAATGATTGTGCATTACATTAACCCATTGGCGCACGCACGCACGCACGCACGCACGCACGCACGCACGCACGCACACACACACACACATCATTCATTCACAGATAGCAGTGGAAACCATGCAAGGTAGTTCAGTGTCTTGCTCAAGCACACTTTGACAGTAACTCAAAGTAATTTTCGTAATTATTACCATCAACAAGATACAAGATGGCTAGAAGGCTGGCTAGATGGCTAGATGGCTATATGAATGGATAGATGGATAGATGGAGAGATAGATAGATTAAAATGCCCAATCTATAAGCCCACAGACAACACAACAGAATAAATTGACATCTGCACCTGACGTCTGTTTCACAAGTAATACATTGGGTCCAGGTGGGGATAATAAGTCAAACTAAATGGAATGCATCCTTTAACACGCCTCGCCAAAGGTTATCTGCTTGAACTGGGCTCCCAGCGGCCAAAGGTTATCTACAAGACATATAGTGCTTATCGGACGTGCTTTTACAGGCATTATGGGGAGGGAGACCGGAACATGCAGAAATCATGTCCAGACGTATAGGGCTGGCATTTTATTTTTATTTTTAGAAGCCTATTATAGTTAATTTATGACCGGCTGTGGACAGAATATGAGCTACATTATCTTGCAATGGCAGTGCTAATGTGCAGTTTAACTGTCACACTGTTAGTAGGACGGATAGCAGATACAGAATTATGGAAATAAATAAGGAAGTCTGACGTGATAATGCGGTTATCACAAGAAAACAAATGTATAAAATGTGCAAATACACATTCTAACGAGAAACTACACTACTCAGAATAATCCTCAGTGTTAATTTATACATGTCTATCTCGGAGAGTGTACAAATACAACCCAATGGACCTTGTAAGGGTCCATTAGGTTGCATTTGTACGTTCTCAGAGTTAATGAATTGACAGTAAGGATACAGTACATGTATAGGAATTAAACATGGAAATGGCAGTGCGAGTAAAACAGTTTCATTAACATTAAACAATAAACGGAACCACACAGGCAATTACTTTTAGGACCACCTCGAATGGAGGCTGTACAGTACAGTATATATGATACGTTAGATAAAGTTCTTAACAGCCCCAACCGTCCCCCTTTTAAAACCCACCATTGATTTGCAGCGGAGCCCAGATACCGTGTGAGTGCGCGCACGTGTGTGCGTGCGTGCGTGCGTGCGTGCGTGCGTGCGTGCGTGCGTGTGTGTGTGCGTGAGTGTGTACGGGCGTGCACGTGTGTGTGTGGATAAGGCCCCCAGGGACCAAAAACCCATCCAAATACAATTAACTCATACCCATCCCAGACATAAACATTATGTTTCTCCTTTTCGCCACCAGCTCAACTCCCCGTGGCGTGTTTTTCCAGAGCTCAATAGGTGTGTGATGTCTAAAAGGCCTGCAGCTGCCTGGCAGAGAGTCTTTCTCTTCATTCTGTAGCCCCCTGCCCCCCCCCCCCCCCCCCCCCCCCCATCCCCTACGTCGATGTGCCATTGCCTTTTCTCCCTAAGTATTTACCGTTCACCTCGGGGGGGCGTTCTCTTTGCAGCAGACTAATCAATACCTGCCCCACGCCCCACCCTCTCTCCCTCGTGTAGATTTCAAGACAAGTTTAGGCTAAGGTGATAACGGTGATGGAAACAAAGTCACTTGAAAGTAATTCCAACTTTGCCAGAGGGCCACAAACTGTCTGACAAAACGCTCAGTGGGAAGAGTAACGTGACCCCCAAAAAAGCAGGGGGAGGGTGGGGAATATATACCGTCTCTATGCAAGGGTAAAAGACTAAACGTTAAAAAGAAAAAGAAGAAAAAAAAAACTTAAAATAACAATCGCTGTAATTATATGGAAGCCTTCTCCTTGCGGGTTTGGAAATCAAAACACAATTAATGTAGTGTTGAAAGCTCATGAGCGGAGCATGTGATGTATTGGCATCGGCCGCTCCATTCCACAGCCCGATTTAGAACTTGGACAGAGTTGCATTGTGTTGTTACGCGTACACAGTAAAAAGCGTTTCTTTAACTCCCAGGAGAGTAGAAATGGAACCAAATGGACCCCTAAGGTCCATTTCTACTCTCTTGGGAGTGAACGGGTCTGTCTGGAGTTAAATGAAGTATTTTACTGTGTGGGAATGAGGCCGCTCCCATGTTATGCCAAGTGTAGCTTTTGGTGAAAATATTGAAAATAGCAGACCTCCAAGCTCGGTCAGCTATTTTCGGTACTTGATACCACACTAAACCAAGCATATAATCAAGTCAATACTGGAGATGTGGTGTAACGGCATGGATTTCTACACAGAGAGGGCAATTCTTTCAACATAAGATGCTGCATTCAAGTTCAGGAGAGTTTGGACAAGGCAATTCTCTTAAATGCTGCAGGAATGGCATGAAAAGAGGGCATTTGCATTTCTTTCATCATAGCAAAAACTGCATTCATGGTCTGGAGAGGGCACTTTTTAAAGACAGATAAAAGGGCAGTGGCTCAAGCCCCCTTTGATGTCTATGCGTGCCTGGTGGGTACTGCTGTAGTAGGCCTACTGGAGACCAGTTTTGAGATGCCAATTTGAAGAAAGAAAAAACAACATTTAAATATGTTTTTCACACTCCTAGAGCATATATCAGTGGTCACAATGGAGATATAATTAAGCCAAAAGATTATTTCCCAAAAGGACCACAATGGAAACAAGCCCTCAGGGCTTTTTGTGTTGTCCTTTGAGCATCATTGTATAATTGTACCTCTGTATTCTTTGCAAACTGTTAACTTAATACAGTATTAAATCAATGCAATAAATCATAAACAAAATCAACGTTTGTGTAATTTTAAGTCCCTAAAACTCCAATCCCAAACACTTTCCGTCAAAGAAGTGCATAATGATGAATCATGATTTCATTCTCCTGTGTAATTCATCCTACAGTAGATCGGTGTTCCTCTACACACAGCTGATTCACTCATTATGAAGACAAGCTGCTGCTACTCTGTGCTGAATCCAATTCAAGATGTCAGCCGGACAGTGCATTACAAAATCCTCCCGTTCTGAACTTAAAGACCTGGTGAAATGGCGTCATTAAACTTAAAGACCTGGTGGCCGGGCTTTTTAAGCTCATTTTATTTTGAAGGATGAGTCTGAAATGGTCCATCACAACTGTAAGTGAAAGTGCTGTAAAAACTAACACCCTTTAAAAGCCCCCCAAAATATAGCCAACTATGTCACCTCTTTTTTAAGAGTAAGGTCCTCACTAGTCAAAGCAACACACGTTCATGTGATCGATGAGAGCCAAACGACAAAACCGAAAGAGAACAAAGATATATTTTAAAAGGGCAAGTACCCACATTTAAGGAATAAAAAGTCTCTAAACACCATGCCAGGCCTCTAAAACAATGCAGAAAAAACAAACAAACAATAAAAAATACCAATCCTAATCCTATAAGGTGCTAACTAACTACCGGTAACTCCACACCACCGTGCGGGGCTCCCTGTGAAGGAAAAAGCAAACGCCCTACCACCTGCGCCACAACCATATCCACATCCAGGCTCTACTAACACGCCAGGTGGGACCCAGTTTCTGCTTTTGTTTGGCTGTCTACCAGCAAGGCAGAGAGCTCCGCTCTGCCGCGGTGGTTGCCTCGTGTGCAGCCATGCGCTGCCACCCATCTCTGCCTGACTGAGTGTTTGACCCTCTCTCTCCAAACAACTGCAAATGATTGCTGCTTCTCTGTTGTTGGCATCCCACTTTCAAAGTGTGCCGCTTCCGTATTCTCCTGCCCAGGAGCCCTCCCCGCTGTCTCGCCACTGAATGGTCTCTCGGCCGGTTTGGCCACGAGCTGCACTGCTGCTGACTGCCGGCTAACGGCAGCCAGTTGTAAATCCTTTAACAATAATGAGCTGAGGGGAAACATGTCCAGAGACAGGAAAACAAATGAGCAGCTACACGCAACAACACAAATAACACTAAACCAAACACAATAAGGAAAACCAAACATAAAAAACCAAACATAAAAAATAACAAATGAGAAACATTATGTACAATGAAATAACTAAACCAAAACTAAACAAATATGATAAACCCCTCCTGTCCAGCCAACTGATTAAACTGTAGTTAGAGATACAGGAAATCATCTTTAGTACATTTTATACTGTAGTGCAGGTGTAAAATTCACCCTATTTTCATTGCATTTACCCTAGCCATCGATATTACAATAAAAAACTAAAACTAATGAAAAACTAAATTAAAATTCAACTCACTTTAAAAAAATACATTGCAATCAAAAACTAAGTCAGAACAAGATGAAAAATAAAAACAAATGAAAAATACTAAACTATACAACCTTGGTTACAAGGGAAAGTGAGTTATTGTCTTGTCCCAGGCAGGGTGGATATCCCACTTTAGTCTTCCAGATCCTGCATGGACCTATATGGTGAGCCTTAATACTCCGCTTGTGTACCAGGACTGCTGTACACCACGCACAGTGCAATGAGGAAGTACAATTAAGACTACTTATTATATTCATGTGGTACGTGGAACACATGAAAGTCATCACGAAAAAAGAACAGTAGGTGGCAATGGAAGAGTAGGGACACCACCTCAACCATTGCAGATGTATTAGTCAAATTATATTAGCAAGCAGACTACCGTACAGATTAAAATAAAATGTGATTCATTAAAATAATAAATTCCAGATTGCATCTTTAATAATAATAACAAAAGACTATTGAACGGGGTCCCATTAGTCTCGCGTAAAGCCAGACCTTCAGAGACCCGTGACATTCTGTTTTGTGAGCTTAGAGGTTTTGCGGTAATAACTCTGAGATTCTAAAACAAAACCTGCATTGCAGAACCGTTGAGAAGCTCCGATGATGCTCCTTTCTAATATGGGTGGGAGAGGTTCAGTTGGTGTGTGCTTGTAAACATCAAAGTAGAGGGTAAACTGTTGCGCCCTTCTTTGTCCTTTGCTCAGGGTCGACAAGCACGTTGCGATGGTCTCATAAACAAAGGAAAACTGGCAGAGAAGGACTCGCTCTCTGCATAAACTAGACTCCTTAGACAGAGACTAAGAAAATTGTAGACCTATTTTATTTTAATAAGCTCATAAAGTGCTCTGTGCTCAAAGTGAGTGGTGCATCGCCATAGTAGCAACATGGGTATTCAGTGGTGTGTTCTACCGTGATACTAATACGTAGTGTGCCGTGAAGAAAAAATTAGAAAAGGCATAAGGCCTTGTGAAACTTTAAAGTAGCATATCTGATAGGCATTATGCACTGGAGTATGTGCTGGCCACAGGAATGGCCACGGATCGTAGATTATAGTATGCCCTCCAAAGAATTCTAGAACACACCACTGTGGGTATTCAGCATTACAAGGATGGCTCATTCATTAACCCCCCAAAAATAAAATACATAAATAAAATAAACCTCCAAAGCTCTCAGACAGAGGTTCCTACATTATGTGTTGTGTTTTGGTCAAGAGTGAGTTTTTGCAAACGTGATGAGAACTCTTTCTCCATGACCTTGAGGTTCTGCTCTGGAGAAACTTGATCCAAAGCTTCCTTTGCTCTAATCGTGTTGGAAGTGAAGCTTCCCTTTCAGCTTCCTAGGGTTCATGGAGTGTCTTGTCCTTCCTCCTCCTCTTCCTTCCTCTTCTCCAATTCCCTTCTGATCCTCGTTTGACCACTCCCTCTCCTTGAACATCTTTCATCTTCCTGTTCCATTTTCAGGACCGTGTTACTTGTCATTTGGTTCCAAGTGACAGAGCAATACGGCTCCATTTGGACCCTGGTGGGTGGTCCCTCGACCTGATGTTGAGAGGCAGTGGTCTATTTGTCTGTGGGCTAATATCAGAGGTCGACTGTTTGTGTTTTACTTGGCTCTGGCAATGGGGCGACCCTCAGCATCAGTTATTGTAATACCGCATTCCACTGGAACCTCTGCGATCGCTGGACTGATCCCTGGACCAGTCGCTGGACTGATCACTGGACCGGAACTGTCTCCCCGACCCGGCGGAGCGAGAGAACCACAGTAAACAACCCAACAGTACTGCTGCCACTGCCGCGTAAGGTATACCGAACACATATCCTACAACAAGCACGACGCCAACGGCCAACAATGTCTTAATCATTTTCCGAACTAACTTCCAGTGCTTGAAACCTCTCTTGCGCATCTAACTGTACCATGTGAGGCAGCTCGTGCGGGGTTGACGCATTTATTTCTCTCTCGCCGGACCCTCCCACGTCGGTGCGTCACGGCTGCACACCGATTGGATTGTTTTGATGATGTCACAGGTGTTGCGGGAGCGGAGATGGAACATATTCGTTTTTGAGTGGTGCTCCTGTAAGGAGCTAAACCGCTCCTACATCTGGCATTGTCCGTTTTTCCCGAGTCTGCCTGGGTCACATTGGCCAAGCTTCGAGGAACACTTAATGAAACTAGAAATACTGTTCCTAAAGAAACTGCGTGGGCTCGCTGAAAACATGTATATTATGGGCAGTACAAAAAGTACACATCCAAATTATGTGACAACATGCACAGGTGTAGAATTATAGTGTATATATAGAAAACGAGAAAAATATCTCTGTAAAGGAATTTGTAGGTCGAAGAATTCAGACTATTTTAGGTGCCATAAAATGTGGATGGCAGTAATATAAATGGTAAGACAAAATGTATTTCCCATAGGAATTCACTGTGAAACAGTTTTTTCCCCAAATCTCAAAAAGTATAAAAATTGGTAACAAAACAAATGCAAGCAACTATGTAAAGCTGAACAAGTTTAAATTTGAACAAAATTTGTAGCGCAAAAACAAAAGACTAGTTTTAGGTGCCAAAAACTGTGGATGGGAACTTGGTGTGCTCGCTAAAGCGAGCCCACAATTAACTCATAAATAGCACCACTTACTTCACACAGGGTGTGATTTTTTGAGAAGAACTGTTTGTGTGCCTGTTTGAATTTGTGTGTGTCTGGCCTAGGGCATTAACCAAATAGTCAACAAGTCAGTCGACTTCATTACACAAGTCGACTCCCACCAGGGATTGTTTTTTATAAATGCAATAAAATGTCAGCTGTGCGTGCGCTCTCCACTCTGTCAAATTGACAGGCTGGACAGTGACTGCAGTCAGAAGTCGTTATAGTAGCCAACAACTTTATCCTGTTGGATCCATCATTATAGGAATTAAGATTATTATTATTCAACACTGGTTATCTATAATATTAATATCAAAGGAAAAGCCATATTAGGGTAGAAAGGAGCCATCCTTTCTACCCTAATATGGCTTTTCTTTTGATGTTAGGTGATCTTTAGGCTATTCTATGAAGCCAGGAGGTAAGCAATTTTCGGGTTTTGTCCCCCGTTCACGCCAACAATGTGATGACGTCATCAAACGATAAAGTCGACTTCAACACAACTTTTTACTGAGTCGAGTCGACTTGCAAAAATCACAACGCCCTACTGGCCTTCCTCGATACACGCCAAGTTTGAAGTCAATCGGTCTTACAGGTTGAAATCCATTGCTGCACATTACCACTGGACAAACGCCAATCCAAGCGTCTTCCAGCCCTCCCTCGGGTCGTCAAGAAGAATATTAGATTCATACCTCTCTGGACTGGAACTGGAGTTTTTCAATGTCCAGAGGAATGTTTTTTCCTGTCCAGGTTATACCTCCTTGCGATCATAAAATAATAACCCAAAATCATGATATGTTCGTTAATTTAATGAAAAACTCCAGGGGCTATAACCTGGAAGTGGTGCCATGATAGTTTTGAACTTCTCTGTTTTGTATGTGTCTATGGAGTTGTGCAAATTGTCTACCCTGTGTATTTTTGGTTACCTCCTGAAAGTTGAAAGCCTCTGAGTCAAAAGGCCCGATCGAAAAACACAGATTTAATGACATCATAAACTCATCCCCTCCCCTTTTACCATAAACCCAACACTGTGGGTGTGGTTAACTTCAGCTGGGTTACCACCCACCTGACAATGTCTGCTGCAGAGGTGATCGATTGCCAGCAGTTGCCGCGGCTGTTGCCACTGCCGGAGAATGCACTCGCTCTCCCTCCATATTTGGAATACACCCATCTATCAATCCCTGGGATTGAAGCAGTCGGCTGTCAGTTAGTGGGAAGTGACTCTAACCTGCTAATCAACCAGTCAGCGTTAAGCTCTGTGATACCTATTTACTGTCACTGCTGTCAATCATGTCACTGCGTAACCTGCACATATGTTGGAAGCAGGAGGGCTTTCCACACATTGCCATAATCTCTCAGGTCCCCTCCACCCTGTTACTGTATGTTCACCGGGCAGATCCTGGGTCTGTTGACATTCATCATCATCATCACCATCATCATCCTCCTCCTCCCAGCGCTCAGTGCTGGCCTCTCCCAGCCTGCAGCATAATTAATACAAGCGACAAAAAGCCAGCCACGCTTAATTGAATCCTCTGTTCATTTTCATGTTGCAGCCAGTGTCACTCAACGCTTCACTTGATCAAAAAGCACCTCACATTCCTGCTAGTGCTACAGGCCGATGGATGGCTTTCAGAGACGTGCGTGTGCGTGTGCATGTGCATGTAGAGTGGCTATTTTGGCTTCAGGGTTCTGGGTAAAAATGCCAAATGTTTTTGATAAAAGTGGAATTCATAAAAGTGGCATTCTGAAACATTGTGGTCCTCATAAGTATAGCAATACAGAGAGAGAGAGAGAGAGAGAGAGAGAGAAAGAGAGACAGACAGACAGAGACAGATAGACAGAGAGATAGTCTTGTGTTTGTGTTCCAAGCCTTCATGTCTTCCCAGAGATGAAAGGAAGAGGCAGAAGGCATGCTGGGTAACAGTGTTGTGACTCAGTCGACTTCATTTTGTTTACATGCATCAGCCTTAACGTCTCACTGACTGCTGCCTCCAACCTTAAAATGCTGCCCTTTTTGTACACGAAGCAGTGACTAATGTGAAGAACAAGACAGATAACTCTGCTTGGGTCCATCCATACACACACTGTGGAATCCTCAGGTGTTCATTTATGCATTTGGAACTCTGGGTGTACAAAATGAGTTACATTAAAACTGGATTTCACTTAGGTAGCATGAGGTTTGGAATTATGGGCTGCACATAACGTTTTGGGGCTAGTAGTAGGGGCCAGTTGTGCAGATTTAGAATGAAGCAAACACAGAACTAAAAGTTCCTATGATTGGTCGCTCACTAGTTGCCCGCTAGTTGCTGTTCTGCTACCAAAAGCAACATATTCTCCATAGGATTCCATTCATTTCCCCTGAACTTTTACATTAGAATTTCTTACCTTAATAAAGATTGTCATAATATTCTTTATGGTTCCTGTCGCTAGTTTAAAGCTTGTGTCGCTCGTTTCAATCACCATGATGTGTTTTATGTTATAATTGATGTTAAAGCAGGGTATGCTGTAGGGCTGACCTCGATTAGTCGATTATTCGACTAATCCATTTTGATCGATTAGTCGAATAATAGTCGATTAACAATCTCTTAGTCGAATAATGTTTTTTTTTGCATGATTCAACTGAGAGATTGGCCTAATTTGTTTGGGGAAAATAGGAACAAAATTGGATATATATCACGATTTATATCCTATTAATGTAATACACACTTTTCATGTAAAGGTGCTTAATTTCTGTGCAACAACAGCAGGCCTATAGATCCTTTCTTGTTTAGAACATAGCCTAGCTACATCACACTAGTGATGGCCAATGACTTGGCTTTGATGCTATCTTTGAATAGATGTAGAGTAGATGTAGAGTAGATCTATTTCACTGTGCAAACACATACTTGCCTTCTTTGATGCTTTAACGATCTCAACGAAGATCACCTGGGTCACAGACACGCAGACCTTCACTCTGCAGTGCTCTAAACTGAAGTGAATTTCATATCGCACAAACCATACATGTAACTTTCACTAGCCCTTTATGAATCTTTAGTCGGGGACAGCCAGCCCTAGTATGCTGTAAGAGGGGCTTGTGATCATAGGCTTGTGATGATTCTTCTTTGTGTGCTTTATTTTCGGCAAGCTCAAGACAAAATGTCCCAAGTATCCCTGCGGTTGCACGTGACCGTTGGCAGCCAATAGCATTCCAATTGGGTACCAGTAAACAATGATGGCGACACCCATACAAGGGGGAAAAAAAGCGTAATTTTCACAGCATAGAAACCAATGGGTTCCCGCCGGCCATATTTTTGAGCGGTGGTCACACCGTCTCCATAGCGTGGCCGTGTGTGTAGGTATGTTTGTATGTGGGTGGGTGGGTCTGTATGTAGCCTCAAGCCTGTGGTGTAGTACCTTTTATGACCACACATGTTAAGGGAGGGGCGCTGTTTTCAGGCCAGGCCAGGCCAGGCACACACACACACACACACACACACACACACACACACACACACACACACACACACACACACACACACACACACACACACACACACACACAGGGGGGAAGGGGGGAGGGGTTGATGGGTAAGAGGGTGCTGTTGAGACTAGCCTGGGGGGGAATATTGACAAATTGTTTTAAATTACCAAATAGAAGGCTACAATGCAAGTGTTTCAGTGCTGCACATTACATAAACACATAGTTATGTGCAACATTGCTATTATGAATATTTTCTGGCACAAAAAAAAAACACACACACACGCACGCGCGCACACGCACACGCACACACACACACACACACACACACACACACACACACACACACACACACACACACACACACACTTAAAACACTCTTCCTGGATCATCATTCTTCAGCGGTGTCACAGATCCCGAATTGAGTTCAGATTTTTTTGAATCTCTCAGGTGATGCGTTGACATTATCTATTATGGAGTTACGCTGCAGTAGTGGTTCCCAAACTTTTTAGCTCAAGACAACAAGGTGTCTTGGAGAAGAACAGAGCAGTTGTTCAGCTGTAGAGCAGAGGGCCCTTGAGCAGGGTTGTGAAAATGACCCTCTAGTCCATCACTGGGAGCATGCGCTCTCACCGCCATCCAAGGACAGGTGCACTGAAAAGTGTAGAGGAAAAGCCTGCAGCATCATGGAGAGGATGCAGCTCACCCCTACTCAAGGACTGTGTGACTCCATTCCCTTATGGAAGAAGGCTGAGGAATATCAACCACTGCACCACTTAACTATGAAAACATCACATTGTGTCCGCGTCCAAACTCTCCCGAACTTGAATGCAGCATCTTATGTTGAAAGAATTGCCCTCTCTGTGTAGAAATCCATGCCGTTACACCACATCTCCAGTATTGACTTGCTCATGCTTAGTTCAGTGTGGTATCACGCACCGAACATAGCCGACCTCCAAGCTCGCAGCGCAACGCGTTGTGAGCTTGGAGGTCTGCTATTTTTGATATTTCCACCAAAATGCCCTTTTAGAAATTTTAGCCCCTGCCTCTCTAACATTCTCTGCATGTCCCTGCTACACGGTAAAACACTGAGTGCTGATTTAACTCTGTGTGTACAAATGTAGCCAACACTCAAGGGTTACAAATGGCTAAATTAACACTAAAGGAAGATTAAATATCAAAGCAGGGGAAGTTTTTTTTTAATTAAAAAGTGAAATTATAAACTATTATATACCCATAGTCCAATATATGCTTATATTACTGCCCAAAGGATAATATTGGTCCTTTGCAATAACTATACACAAACAGTAAGAGATCCATAGAGGTTCTGGGCAAGACATTAAAATGTTAAAGCTGCGTTAAGGAACTTATTTAAATGAATACAATGCTATTTACCATCTGTAATGTAGTAACATGTTAATATATCATAACCGTTACATCTGCATGATAGAGTATAGTCCCTTCTCCACAACAGGGCCAAATCAGAACTAGGACCAGAACTTTCCAGAACCGAGACATTTCAAGAACCTGTGAAATTCCCAGGACCAAGTTCTGCTTATGTTTCCATATAACCAGACCAAAGGTTCCAAAAAAGAGCAGCAGCGCAGCTGGCCGCCTGGCCCCCGCCCATAGGTTCCCAGAACTCAAGTTTAGTACTACAGTACATCAAGAGCTGGAACTATAAAAGGTCCCCAGAACCTTGTCTGAAACTGGGCAGTGCGCTATGAAAACAAAACCAGGGCCCAAAAAATAGATTACGTTTCTGGAAAGTTCTGGTTCCACCTCGTAGTGGAAAAGGGGAGTATGTTAACATATCGATTAGAGCGGGAGGTCACAGACAGGGCTAGTGTCGAGTAGAAGTTGAACGTTAGCTGAACCCCTTAGTTGAGAAAGAGATGAAGCAGGGACCCCCCACAACCTGTTCATAGATTCCATATAGTTTCATCGTTTGACAGCACAATCATCAGTGTATTTTGGATTCATGTCAATTTATGTTTTCAGATATTTAACCACTTGAGCCATCATTACCTAATGAACGTAACCTTTTATTCTGTACTTAGTCTGCTCTTTTTCCCCTCTACACCAAACCTCTTTGCCGAAAATAGACGATCTACAAGCTCACAACGCCTCGCAGCGAATATGGACACTAGGGTTCAATTTGTTAATATAAAAAGGATTGGAAGATTTGGAGGATCCCTGTAGTAGCCTAACTCTGAGGACCCCCTAGGTGCCCCGGACCCCCTGTTGAATCCCCCTGGTATAACGCCTTTATCCAAGGTGCTTTAAATATTGTAGATTGTGCATTACATTCACCCATTCACACACACATTCATACACCGATGGCGGAGGAAACCATGTAAGGCACCAACCTGCTCACCGAGAGCAACTAGGGGTTCAGATTCTTGCTCAAGGACTCTTCGACACTAACTCTGGGGGAGCCCGGGATCGAACTGGGAACCCTCCGTGTTCTAATGATGGTTTCTCTAGCCCTGAGCCAATGCCGCAATAAATAAATAGCTGCTTTACAGTAATGTCTTAAGGAACAATAATTTCAGAATGTCATACACCAAAGCAAAGCTTTGCTGTGTGTTAACAATGACGGTATGTGTTGATGTGTCTAAATGGTATGTACTAATGTATCTCGACAGCCCCTTTATCCAGAGTGCTTTACAGTACACTGTGTGTTACATTCACCCATGAATGGAGTCCATACATTTAATGATCTCAGTTGCTTTACAAAGTGTCGAACACAAGCAGCAGAGATGGTGTCTCGGGAGTGGAAGAGTGCTTTAGCGTAGAGGCCAGGCCTGGAATTTCTTCATTTTAGGGGCAAGGCCACTTGGCCTTTGGTGTTGTCCATTTTTTGAGGGCACAAAGGCCAAATGCCAGGGCTGGAAGGCCATCAAATAAAACAAGATTTTAGTCCATTGAAAGAATTTGTTGAATTTAAGGATTAGGGATGATAACCTAATCTGTGGTGAAATAGATAAATTATGGTATTAGCACTCTGATCCATGCTCAGCCCAGCACCAATCAAAGTCACTCACTGGATTGGTTTAAAGATGGGGACTCTGGGGAGTTAAGATTTCATAATCTCAACAAAATACAATGGTGTCTACTGTCTACTTATTGACAAGAAAGAGACAGAGGAGAAAGTGGTACAGTGACAGTCAGCTGGGGCATTAAGGCCACTGTGGTCTCAGGTTATGCCATTGGTTTGAGGGGCACAAGGCCAAACTGAGAGGCAACGACGGCCATGGCCTTCATGGCTGGCATCAGGCTGACTAATGCCAGGTGTGTTTGGTCGGATGCTGATCCCTATTTCGAACAGTCGTAGTCCACCCATTACTGATGTTTTGACCCATAACATTTTCTAATACAACAAAACGTTGATTTGGTTAAACTATGCAAATAGAAATAATAAATAAGTAAGTAAATAAATACACTTTTCTTATTTAACCATTTAAAAAGTTTTTTTTTTTTTTTTTTTTTTCGCAAAGTAAAGCACTGCTTCATCATATGGCCATTGCGAGGCGTTGTGTGCTTGTAGATCGGCTGTTTTCACTAGTTTAAATAATTTTTTAAATGATAAATGCAAAACCAACGGTTTTGGACATACAGTACAAGGTTTCCACCCGACAACGACAATATACAGTATTATGATAAAATAGCTCATCAATAAGCTCACATGTCGCAACATGACACGATGTGTGCTTGTAGATCTGGCCGATATATCGGCCAAACTAATAATGGTCTGTAACTGTCCGAGTGTGCATTAGCCTGCATTAGTAGGAAACTAGATGAGCGATGATGACTCACCCGTGAGCTATGCGCTGCTACACAGCTAATGGTGGTTAATTTGCTAGTGAGGCATAATTGGGTTCCGGGAGTGATGCACCTCCAAGGAGATGGTACTGGTACTGGAGGGCAGTGGTTCTCAACCTGTGGGTTGGGACCCCCAGGCGGGTCCCCAAATTATTTTGGGGGGTCCCCAGATGATTAACTTAATGTACAACAATGTTTTCTCACTCAACAGTAAACAAACCAACATAAAGTTTAAGTGTATAGAGGCTATCTGCACATTTTTAAACTGTACATTTAAGGACCTTTTAATACCTCTAAAATGACAAATTAAACATTGGTCAAATTGTCAAATATTAGAGGCAGAAATTGTGAAAATAGCTGATCTACATGCTCACAACGCCTCGCAACGCATCTTAGATAGCTAGGGCCGTGGTTTGGCAATTTTAGCAATTTGTCGCTTTTTTGCCACCGCATTACGCCACTTTCCCTCTGAAATGACGCCTCTGATCTGAGATGTAACAATTACGCCCCCGTCTCCTGCCTATAGACATGGCAGGCAATGCATGTGTCTGAAAGTTGCGCACCCAAGCAAGCTCCATGAATTACTGTTGTTGGTGTGGGTGGAAATCTTGTTGTTATTGAACAATAAATTCAGGGTGTGAGCAGTGGAGAAAAGAGATGTTTTTGAAAGGCAGCCACGCTTTGTTTGTCCCCGGTGCCTCTTAATGTGGGATAGCAGCCGAGCAGGGCTTAATGGGCAGTTTGAAAATGTCATCCGCAGGCGGCAACCCGGTCTTACATCGCCTTTACACTATTTAAATTTCCTCCATGCTTGTATTCTCCCTGGCCAGGAATTTACTGTGGTGCTCAGTGGTGGTGGAATTATTCAGACTTTGGACTTCAAGTAAAAGTAGCTACTGTATATCAATGTATAAATAAACATATAACAAAAAGTTTGCAAATGTGTGTTTGGTAGATTACTGTACTGTATGTCTCTATTGTAACAACAATGTTTTTTGGCAACAACCTTTATAATGTTGGAAGGCTGGTTTGTTTCCCTTTAAAATTGTACCCCATTTCTAAGAAACATGCATGTGTGGGATGAGTATATGTGGGTTGCACCCATGAAAAACGTGACAAATCTTCTCTGCCAATGCCAAACTGCTACTGACTCTTGTTGTGAGCTTACAACCCCAAATGCCCCCCCAAAAACATTGTTACAGTGCGATGCGACACGTTGTGAGCTTGTAGATCAGCTATTTTCAAACATTTTGTACTTTTACTTTTGGTACTTTAAGTACATTTTGATGCAAACACTTTCATACTTTTACTCAAGTACCTTTTGAATTCCAGACCTTTACTTGTAACGAAGTACATCTACATTGCAGACATCTACTTAAGTACAAAATGTGAGTACTTTTTCCACCACTGTATGCCTGGAACAAAGCCATCCAGGCTCCTGGTGAACCATAAACATGTTTAATGATATTATATCGTCACTGTCGGGCAGAAACCTGGTATCTCCAAGTTTCAAAAGTGTACGTCTTTTCGCAAAGCAAAGCCCTGCTTCATCATACAAGACTGTCGCACAAAAGTAGTGAAAACAGCCGATCTTTGTGTGCTTGTAGATCTGCTGTTTTCACTAGTTTAGTACATTTTATAGATGATAAATACAAAACGAACGGTTTTGGACATACAATGTTTCCACCCGACAGCGACGATATACTTTAACACGTGGGGTTTACCGCGGCGCGATGCCACGGCCCCCTTATCACATCCAGGGACATGTTAGCTGGTTACCATGGTAACCAGGTTAACAGGCGCTGCGGCGGCCACTGGTGAGCGAAAAAACGTCATGTATCATGATGCACCTCAAAAGCTGTGCCCTGCCGGTTCCACTTCCTCATTCACATCCATTCTATTTGGCATCTGTAAAATGGCCTTTTCTCCCTTTGTTTATCACCAAAGCTTGTTTGGTCATGACGGAGCCATTTTCTATGGACTGTTTCTGACTCATGGATCGCCGCGGTTGTATTTTTTTCTTCTCCGTGTGAAAGACAAGACGTTGAATGGCCGTGAGCGGGAGCCGCCGCGCGCGCACGCAGCCACCGAAAATCTAGTAAAAACAATAGTAAAATACATGGCAGTTAATCTACTCTACATTAGTTATGCCAAAACTTTATGGCCAGGATTCACCAGGAGCCTGGGTGGCTTGGCTCCAGGCTTAAAATCATTTCTATAAATATTTTCTGAAATCTTTACGGAAAAGAATGAATGGGGTTTCAATCTGTGGCACCACAACATGTCCGTCACTGCTATGGCCTATAATAGTGAAAAGATCTTACACCTCTCAACACGTCGCAATGAGCGTTGTGAATTGTCGATCGGCTATTTTCACTACTTTTGCATGAGACGTTCGTAAAACAAAGAAGGGGCATCTAAAAATAGAAGTTTAAACATGGAGGAGATATGGTTTCTTTCTGCCCGACCACAACCATTCAACTCGGCAAATTGTTTCTCTTGATCGATCTCTGTCACCTTTTCCATCAATTTTAAACCTCTGTGAAAATAAACTTTGCCAGTTAGTCCTGACCCCAAAATAACAGGCTCTGGCGCAAGTGGCTATAGGTGTGCGGGAGAGAGAGAGAGAGAGAGAGAGAGAGAGAGAGAGAGAGAGAGAGAGAGAGAGAGAGAGAGAGAGAGAGAGAGCAGGAACGTGCAGAGAATGTTAGAGAGGCTGACATTTCTAATAGGGCCTTTTGGTGGAAATATCAAAAATAGCAGACCTCCAAGCTCACTGCAACACGTTGTGAGCTTGGAGGTCAGCTTTTGGTGCTTGATAAGATATCACACTGAACTAAGCATAATCAAGGCAATATGGAGATATGGCGTACGGCGGGTCCACATCAATATGCCGATGGGCCGGTATGCAGAGGAACTAAACATAACCTTAACCCTAACCTTAGTAAAACTATGCCTAAACCTAACCCTAACCTCAGTAACCGTGACAAGGGTGATTAGCTAACCTGCCGACGCTGGTGAGTACAGTAGCTAACCTGCCGACGGGGGTGAGTGAGTAACTAACCTGTCGACACTGGTGAGTTCATAATCGGAACAACGGACCAGCGGAACAATGAGCGGACCCCGCGTACGGCATGGATTTCCAAACAGAGAGTACTTTGATGCCTATGTGTGCACGTGCCTGACAGAGAGAGAGAGAGAGAGAGAGAGAGAGAGACAGAGGTGGGTGTGCATTTCGCTGCGTCTTTATTTGGGTCGTTTTGAAGATCCTTTGACGCGCGACGCGCGTGCGTGCCGCCAGTTCCTCTCCTCCTCCTGGGTTACACAGCCCTCCGGAAAGGCGTGTGGATCATGGCCCACGCTCGGCGCACCCCGCTTGAAACCTCAATTTGTGAAAAGTGAACTGTGTGAAAAGTATTGATGTACGATGTGCTGCATGACTGACGGCCGTGGAGGGAAGTCTGCTCCCTTAAAAGTTTGTTTCACGGCCTCAGTGCAGACCAGCAGACTTTTATCATCGATTGGTGTCAGCCGAATATAAGGTTGCTGTATATAGCTTCTGAACATAAGGGGATGGAAGTACTCACATTATTTAATCTTTCTTTTAAAGTAAAAAAAAAAAACTGTTATGCCAAGTAAATGGCCTGCATTGGATATCTGAAAGTACAAAAGTATTTCGGCATCAAAATATACGTGTAGTATATTTAAACCTATTTTTGACCCGAGGCCAATTTTGCGAATTCTTTCAAACTCGAAATGTATTATTGTGTACATTTTGCATGCTATGTTGATTAATTGAATAGATAGGACCACAATGGAAACAAGTCTCCAGGACTTTTTGGTGTTTACCTTTTAGACTTAATGTTTGACTGTACCACGTGCTGTTTACATTTCTGACTAATTAGGTATTCCATAAAAAAAGGTTTCCAGGCTAGCAAATAAGTAAAAGGAGTACATTTTCTTAGAACGTAGACAATAGCACAACTACATTACAAGCCTCACACAATCGGACATATGCCAATGCATGGGTCCGTCCGTCCGTCCGTCTGTCCGTCCATGCATGCACGCATGCATGCGTCCGTGCATTACGTTATTAAGCACTAAAGCATGCAGTGCCATGGGGGATTGGTGGCTCGTTGGTGCAGCATTGATGCAATATTTGTCTGTACGCTGATGGTGGCTCCGGGGTAGAGTTGCCGTCTTACAACACGGAGGGTTCCCGAAGAGTACCCAGTTCGATCCCGGGTTCCCCCAGAGTTGGTGTCGAAGAGTCCTTGAGCAAGACTCTGAACCCCTAGTTGCTCCCATTGAGCAGGTTGGTGCCTTGCATGGTTTCCTCCGCCATCGGTGTGTGAATGTGTGTGTGAATGGGTGAATGTAATGCAATCCCCCCCGTAGTGAGTAATCAGGCCTGCATGCCGCTCCCCTCCCCCGGCCTGGCTGACAGCTCTTTTACCCGACGTGTCTGAAGTCAGCTCTTTCCTCGAAGCAGCCAATATATTTCCCCTGGCCGGCCGCAGGGTCACTTTTCAGATAGTTTAGGTTCCTCCCCGAGATAACCGGAGAAAATCCATCTCTGCACGCCGTCCCAAGGACTGCTACCCCCCCGACAGCACGGCCACACTATCTTTATAGCTCTGCATGCGCGTTTGCCACCCCACCAAAAAAGAAAAATATACAGATGTGCCATTTAAAAAATTCACACGTCCTACCATTGGCAAGACAGTAGATTTTCAGGGGATTGGCAGAACACAGAGCTTGTAGATCAGCTATTTTTGCTATTTTTATGACCTTTTCTGACTTTAAAGTTTAAATGTACCTAGGAAGGAGGATTCTGCTTTTCAATGGGAATGGAGTGGTTTCTTGCCATTTGCGAGTTTCTGCAAATATACGCTCCATTCTCCATACAATATAAGAAAGGCAAAACTAAACAGGGAACAAAACCTTTTTCCTGAAACTTTCAGGAAAAGAGCAGTAAATACTGAAGAGTTGAAACGATATGTACCCTGTACCCTACCAGTCAAAAGTTTGGGCGCAGCTCATTAAATGTGTGTGAGACCTTTGTCCAAACTTTTGACTTATAGGGTGTATGTAAGCAATTTACCCCGAGTGAGAGGACATTATGCTCTGATAATGTCCTGTGTTAGGGTGTTATCGGACGAGGCGAAGCCGAGTCCGATAACACCCTAACACAGGACATTATCAGAGCATAATGTCCGACCCCGAGTGGTAAATAGCTTTTCTACCACTTTTTCCCTTATACATGAAAGAAAACACATAGTTGTAACTTGCAAGGATCTTAAGTTACAATCATTATTGCCTATAAAACTTCCGCGAGACAGCAGATAGTTCCACCAACAACATCTTCTACTCACCAACAGATGGCGCCAACTCCATACTAATCCATGCGTCTAGCTTACAGCTAAGCTAACGTCAGTTAGAAGTACCGTTCCGGCCGTAAATAGAGGCTGTTCGCTTCCAGAAAGGCATAGGTTCAGAGAAAAGGGGCTTTAAAGTTGGCGGATTGCATTGGATCCAAATAAATCGGCGACTATAGCATGCACGTTAGTGAACATAGGACCGTTGCCACGGTCATTTGTTGGTTGGGGGAAAGGTGTTCCGACTACCTCCTGAAGTCCCCGGATGTACACTGAGGCTCATTGATCTCGGACAAGTCCTCACACAACTTTGCGGCAGTAGTTCTCTCATAACCTCCGGAATTTAGCCAATCAGAATCCAGTATTTGAACACGTGACTCGAAAAAGTGGTAGAAATATATATATTCACAGAAACACTTCACTCTCCCCCACGAGAGAGGCCACTTCTTTTGCAGTTCTTACTGGAGAAAAAAAGAAAGGTAAATAAATGAATAAAGAGATCGATTTTGTTTACGTTTGGGATTCGCTGTTGGTTGTTGTATCTCAGGCGAGAGAGAGAGAGAGAGAGCGACCACCACCTCATCGCTTGTTGTTAATTGCCTGCTGATGACTGATAGTTACTTAAGCCGTGGGAGATAAAAAAAAAAGTCTGTTTGAACGATGAACAGTGTTGTCGCTTGAATAAACAAGTTAGGAAAGTGATAATATCCTTGTCCTGTTTAATTACACTGGTGGCGGAGGGAGAGGCTGATTTATATACTTTTGCGGGAGGTGAAAACAGCAGATCTACAAGCTCACGACACGTCTCCGTGGGGCGTGTCATGAGCTTGTAGATCTGCTGTTTTCGGGTATGTGTGCTTACACAACTCAACGGCTATACGAGAACTAAGTGAACCGTGGTGTGTCATATTATAACGTATTTGACAGGCTGGGGATTTGTTTCTATACGCTACAGCTCAGCTCAGCACAGGCTTATACTGTAGGTACCGTGAGGTTTTCAGAACATCATTTGGGCCGTGCTCAGGAGGCGCTATACGAAACCCTGAGTTCTGGAAAACCATTGGCTTTGTCGAGCCACTCATAGCTTGTGAGCTTGGAGGTCGGCTATTTTCGGTGCTTGATACCACACTGAACTAAGCATAAGAAAGTCAATACTGGAGATGTAGCGTAACGGCATGGATTTCTACACAGAGAGGGTCTTCTTTCAACATAAGATGCTGAATTCAAGTTCGGGAGAGTTTGGACAACGCAATTCTCTTGAATGCTGCCTTCAAGTATGGCATGGAAAAGGGGGGCATTTGCATTTCTTTCACCATAGTAAAAACTGCATTCATGGTTTGGAGAGGGCACTTTTTACAGACAGGTAAAAAGGCAGGGGCTCAAGCCCCCTTTGATGTCTATGGGTTCATGTGCCTGGTGGCACGTAGTGTTAATCGGGAGAAGTATAGTACAGAGGTTCTACTCTACGTCCTCCTGGCGGGGGCTCCTCACTGGCAGGTGAGCCAGTAGGATACAACAGTACGTCCTCCCGGTGGGGGCTCCTCACTGGCAGGTGAGCCAGTAGGATACAACAGTATGTCCTCCCGGCGGGGGCTCCTCACTGGCAGGTGAGCCTGTAGGATAAAACAGTACGTCTTCCTGGTGGGGGCTCCTCACTGGCAGGTGAGTCAGTAGGATACAACTGTACGTCCTCCCGGTGAGGGCTACTCATGGGTCAGATTGAGCCAGTAGGATACAACCAGCACTGACAAAGCACAGGACATTGCATGTGGGGAGGAATTGAGTGGCATAGCGGCTAAAATGGGGGAAAAGGGGGGAAAAAGCAAAAGTATGATGGCACTTCATGAATTCTGTCGAGTGTCATGTAACGAAGGTTCTGGGTTACCCTCAATAGTCACAAATAGCCATAAGAGAGTGAAATGTTGCTGGTTGCATAAAGTGTGCCAGTGGGAACACGTGTTCCAGCGGGGAGCTGGTATGACTGTGAGTGTGTGTCAACAAAATACCTAAAATATCCATGTGACCGTTGATGATGAACATTAAAGCATCCAAAGTGTCAGATGATCTACAAGCTTGTAGATCTGCTGCTTTTACTACTTATGAATTTGAATCCTGAAAAGTAACAGGCAGGGCTTGACATTAAAGGCTTGTCCTGTTGTCCAGGACAAGTAACAAATACTTCCGGACAAGTTCATTAAAAAGTTACTTGTCCGTTGGCTCTTGGTAACATGGATAACAGGATAACCGTGCAAATTCTTTGGGCTAATTTATTTGGCCATGCATTTGGATCTCCATACAGTACATGGAGACCTGTGCAATTTTCTTTTTGGCTGACACACGTGCATATCTCTTGTATGGGCCGTTCTGTCCGCGTCATAGGTTACTTTACGTGTATGAGCACGGATCTCATCCGTGCAGATCTTTTGGCGTAATTTCTTTGGCTGCCACACAGAGTGAAACGTAGGAGTTGTTTGCACCGCTCAAAAAAAGAAAAAAAGAAATGACTGTGAAATGTCTCACAAGGACAAGTGTCTCAAAAAGTTAATGTCAAGCCCTGAACAGTTTGGGACATATGAGGTTCCCACCTGACAAAGACATTAAGATGGTCTTCAATGGAGCACATTTTCAACTTTATCTTCATGTAATGGCTCCTCTGTAATGGACATTTTAAGAGGGCTCTATTTCTGTCTCCTCGCTCTGTGTCTCGTCTTCGGTGAGCTGTGGACAGAAAACCATGCCTACCAATGACATCATGGATGGTGATTTCCAGCTCACAGAAAGTACAGCTTTTCTCTTACTGGAAAGTTAACATGGCATGCTGAAATATAAACCGAAACTGACTCCCGATGATGTCACAATGCCAAAATGTGGAATGCCCTGCTGATGCCATCCATTAAAGGATGGATCACTACTGGTTTCTTTCCAAATTGGCCTGAAAAAACATATCAGGAGACCAAAAAGGGGAGGTAATTCAAATTCCCTTCAAAATGAGGCGTCATTCACTGCTGCTGATTTTCCCTTTTCTCCTTTATACATAGAGACACTGTGTTTTGTATTTGTGATGACATGTATTATTGTGTTATGCTAATCATCATGCTATGCTGAAGAGAGAGAGAGAGAGAGAGAGAGAGAGAGAGAGAGAGAGAGAGAGAGAGAGAGAGAGAGAGAGAGAGAGACAGAGAGAGAGAGAGAGAGAGAGAGAGAGAGAGAGAGAGAGAGAGAGAGACAGAAAGAGAGAGAGAACGTCACAAAGATCATTTATCAGCTTCTGTTCTTGGTTTAATCACTCCCAATTTTACTTGTTCCATCCTCTATCCTTGATAATTTCACTCTCTCTTGATTGGATCAAATTGGTATCCCGACCTGAAAATGTTATGCAGGCTATACTGAAGAGATGGAGAGACTCGAAGACCCCTGCTAATGAACAAACACTCTAGGCCTATTAATAGCAATGATTACTATCAGAATGCTACTGAACTGAACTCACATTAACAAATGTAACCAGATGTGCAAGGTAAAAAAAATACAACAAAATAGGCTAACAGGGAACAAGGAATCCTGACAAATTAGGCTATACTATAAAATATTCTTGTTTGACGGTGCTGACAGGCTGTTTATATTACACTTTAGGAGTGAAGCTGCGGGCCGTATAAAATGTGTCACCGGGCCGCACTTTGGACACCCCTGCTCTAGGCCTGAAGCAATGATTACTATCAGAATGCTACTGAACAAACACTCTAGGCCTATAGCAATGATTACTATCAGAATGCTACTGAACAAACACTCTAGGCCTATAGCAATGATTACTATCAGAATGCTACTGAACAAACACTCTAGGCCTATAGCAATTATTACTATCAGAATGCTACTGAACAAACACTCTAGGCCTATAGCAATTATTACTATCAGAATGGTACTGAACAAACACTCTATAGGCCTATAGCAATGATTACTATCAGAATGCTACTGAACAAAAACTCTAGGCATATAGCAATGATTACTATCAGAATGCTACTGAACAAACACTCTAGGCCTATAGCAATGATTACTATCAGAATGGTACTGAACAAACACTCTATAGGCCTATAGCAATGATTACTATCAGAATGCTACTGAACAAAAACTCTAGGCATATAGCAATGATTACTATCAGAATGCTACTGAACAAACACTCTAGGCCTATAGCAATGATTACTATCAGAATGCTACTGAACAAACACTCTAGGCCTATAGCAATTATTACTATCAGAATGCTACTGAACAAACACTCTAGGCCTATAGCAATGATTACTATCAGAATGGGGCACTTACACAATCTGCTACTCCAAAACAATTGCAGTGGACTTGAGAAGGAAATGAAAAGTGCATGACTGCATCTCATGAATGGCTGAGCGCATTTCTCACACACACACACACACACACACACACACACACACACACACACACACACACACACACACACACACACACACACACACACACACACACACACACACACACACACACACACACAGACAACAATAAAGCCTACTGTCTGTGCCACTCTCCAGACCTGATCAAACACTGAAAGCTCGACAAAAATAAATATGATAAAATAAAGAAATATTCTGCCGCTTCGGAGCATCACACAATGGAACCCTTTTATTCCTGAGCGGAAGAATCACCATCGGGGTATGATGATGATGAGTCAATGTCCCTTGGTCAGATGTGAGTTCATGTGCTGCTTGTCGGGAAAACTCAGTCAATTTCACATGCTGTACGTATTTATTTGTCTGCGTCTAAATATCTATCAATTCGGAGGTCCTTAATTGGCACTAAAAAGTTTGAGAACTACTGAAAGGCCGGGCATTAATTCACAAAACAAACCCAGAGATACAGGTTTGGAAGCAGAAGGAGGGAACTAACAGCCTGTTGAGATGAACACATGTGCTAACTGGCACACAGAAATATCTACTTCCTGTTTCTACTGTCAACATCTGGCAAAAACATACTTCCTGTTTCTACTGTGAACATCTGGCCAAATACATACAGCAGGATGTTGAAGGTCTAAACACTGGCTCTCATCAACAACAACAACAACAACAATAACTAGAAATAATGTTCCTACGAAACAGTGTGGGCTCGCATGTAACACCATGTATGGGCAAAAGATCAACCCTTTGGTTGCACCTCTGTCTTTTGCACTGTATTGCCTTTGTACTGTCGATGAGAATAGGTTACGTAACAGGTTACGTCATTTTTGAGGAGAACTTGACTGATAAATTATGTCATTTTTGAGGAGAACTTAATATATATATAAATAATGAAGATAACAATGTTCTCGTTTCAGCGAGTCCACAATAACAAGAAATACTGTTCCTATGAAACAGTGTGGGCTCGCATGGAACACCATGTATGGGCCCACACCTCTGCCTTTGTACTGTCGGACAGTTTTGAGGAGAATAACCTTACTATATAAAGATTTGGGAGAACAAACTGACCAAGAACGCTGCTCCCTCATTGCGCCCTGCCTTTGTACTGTTTTTAGGAGAAAATGTAAATGTTCCGCCCCGGATAATGGATGTTGGGGATATTTTGATTATCACGATAATATCGTAAATCGCGATTTCTTTGGTCACAATAAGCGTGATATGACATTTTCATATCGTCCCATGACTAGGTAGAGCTACTTTTACTGGAGCCTGATGGGAGTACTGTAGTTTTGCCAGAAGTGTCACACTGGTTCTGATCCAGATGACACCTCATCATCAGGTGTGAATCAGGTTCAGTTTACGAGGTGCTTTCCCTGCCAGCTGCAGTGTAATTCACTGGAGCTTTTATGACTGTTCCTGCGTCGGGCACTCAGCTTGTGTTTTTTTCATCTCCACTTGCTGAGTACTTGTTGGAGTTGAGACCGCGGGAGATTATGTTATGTTGACTTTGGTTGTCTTGGCTTTGGCTTTTGGTTTTCTTTTTTTTACAGAAGACAAATGCCTGGCGGCCTTAATCATTTTTAAAAATATGTTCCTGTTCATGACATTAACATTGAAAATGAACAATTGTTTAAATAAACCATCTCAAATAACTTAAAGATGGGGTGCCATGATTCTTTTACCCCATAAAACATGATGAGCAGGTATTATTATAATACTAGGAAGACTTTCTCCAAAAAAGTGTACAGAAAGTGTTACAATTATTTTGTATGCGGCCACACCCACCAGTTCATTAAGTATGCCTGGTTATTTGTTGGGTGGTGACCCAGCTGAAGTTAGCCACACCCACAGTGTTGGGTTTATGGTAAAAGGGGAGGGGCTGAGTTTATAATGTCATTTAATCAGTGTTTTTCAAACAGGCCTTTTGACTCAGAGGCTTTCAGCTTTCAGGAAGAAACTAATAATACATAGGGAAGGAGAATTTGCACATTATAACCACATCTGGGGGTCTATTAGAGTAATGTTAACTATGGCACCACCTTTAAATGAACAATTATTCTTATTATCATCTCAAATAACTTAAAAGGTGTTGTACGTCAGTGGTACAGTACCTTTGAGATAGACATTTTTTT
Organism: Nannobrachium achirus; assembly: GCF_963921795.1. Classification (NCBI taxonomy): domain Eukaryota; kingdom Metazoa; phylum Chordata; class Actinopteri; order Myctophiformes; family Myctophidae; genus Nannobrachium; species Nannobrachium achirus. Next base: position 17,400,971 of record NC_137829.1, read on the forward strand.
ATTGACCTAAAGTTCACTTGTATATCAGTGGTTATCAACCTTTTCAGGCCGCGAAATGATCCAAAATGATCATATTTGAACTGGTAACCCCCTACCCTGACAAGCACTTGGCATTGTAGGCGTTGAGGCATTAAAATAGCTGATCTACAAGCCCACAACGCCTCCCGTTGAGAGGCATTGTGAGCTTGAAGGTGAGCTACTGTATACGTTTTTATAATAGTTTGTTGATTACTTTTGATGCAGTACTTAGTCTTTTTTATCTAATTACATATTTTGTATTCTTTGCATTAAAAAGGACTGAAAAGTCATTCAATTGTGACTAGTTACTAGTCGCAGTTACTATCAAAACCTCCACCGGCTGTCCGTCTGTTCGTCTGTCTGTCACGTTACGTTACGTTGGCCCTATACTCTTATCTCCTGCACCGTTGCCCCTATCCATGCCAAACTTTGCACACACACTCCTTGACTGGCAAACCACAACCTCCGCCCCTGATTTCTCACATTCCCCTCTTCTAGCGCCACCATGAGGTTGCTTTTTGCAGTGTATACATGCGACCTGGTGGCCGCTTATCTCTCGATTAGGGAGTCTTACTGGTGAATACGAAAGTCACTTGTAAATTCGTTTTAAATATGCCAACGTGTTCAAAAGCTTCATTGAATGAAGAAAGGTTGGTTGATTAGATAAGTCAGCACAAGTTGCAGCAAAGATACCTTGCTGGTGTTTTATTGGCGACTCCTGAAAGTCAAAGATTATAGATATGCAGTTACGCATCCAATCTGAGGTTGCAGTATGGCACCCCGGGGTGAAACATAATCACCTTACCACCGATTCTGTTTGGATTGGGATTTATTGGATTTGAGGCTGTTTCATAATGGAAATGACTCCCAGAGCAGCTGTGAATATCAAAACTCACTGTAGATATAGAAGTGTGTGAGTCATTTGGGGTCATGGAAAGTTGTTTACGTTCATATTTGTGGATTTATTTAACAGTACATATTTTATTTGTAGACCTGATTACACCCTTGGGGAGGTTCAGTTTCAGCTTCATCCAGCTGCTGGTTGCTTAGATCAGTTGTTCTCAACCTTTTCAGGCCGCGACCCCCAAAATAATCATATTTTAACTGGGGACCCTACCCTGCATGACTATGAATACAGCCCATTACAAGTGCTTTTCTGATAAATATCTACCGCATAGTACTGTGTTCTATCCGTCTGTCATTCAATGTTATTGGTTAAAGAGAAGGATCTCGATGGAAATAAGCCTTGCCTTATACCCGAGTTTCCTTTTAGTTGACCTTGTATGAGTGAACTGTACTGTCATGAAACTGTACCTTTTCCTATATGAAAAACATCTAATAAATACTTCAATCAATTGCTGCTTTACTGGCGTCATCCGTGTGCACAACCCACCAACTACCAATATTTACTAGCGTCTTTACAGAAAAACAAGACAAAGGTGGACCTGGCAACACTGGCTCTCACTTGCACAAGAGACAGATATTCTATATTTGTTCCTGTATACACCTGCTGCTGTCTCTACTTGCTGGTAAGACTGTGTTTCTATATACACCTGCTGTCTCTACTTTCTGGTGAGACTGTGCCATTCTTCCTCCTTTATATGCCTCCACACAGGCGAAAGCAGTGGCCTGTGACTGTGTATCATGTTCATGCTCCCGTCATACAGTCTGGGGCAACGGAAGTCTTATGATGAGTAGGCTTATGCGATAAAGCGGATATGATGCACCGCTCCCTTGGTGCAGTAGCGATAACAAGTTCTACTGGAAGCGTTATGTCTTCTTCCAATGTTTTTTGGGGCGTTATTTTGTCTTTCTCTGGTGTTGTTGGTGTTACTTCCATGATGTTTTCAAATGTTTTAATAAACAATAAACGCATAACAAGAATATGCCGCTCGAATGACTCTGTCTGTGCTAGTGTGCTTCTTGTTATGTTTCCAATGGGACTACAGTTATGTGCAGCAGTGACTACTTCCGATACGCGCCGTTCAGGAGCTGTAGTTCCAGACTCTATATACAGTAGCGTTCAGAGATTGTGGAATAGGTGTCTGGCTACGCGAGACTAAGCGTGCAGCAGCAGTGTTGTGCGGGGAGGAAGACAGAGAGGAAGTGGAGTTGTGTCCTCCTGTGGGGGCTGAAAGAGGCGTGGAGGACGGACGATGATGGCGGGTCAAAGACGAGGGTACGATGATGGATGGCAGCCCTCAGCCCGACTCCAGCGCGTGAGGGAACCCTGGGAGCCGAGACACCCTCTCGTCTCCAGCGGAGCGTGGAGAGAGAGAGAGAGGCACCAGCAGAAAATAGGAAGAGGCGTGCATGGTGGCCTGGACACGTGGTTCTATACTGTATACAGTACGTTCCCCCCGCGGACTCTGAGAAGGACAACCAACGGCCTCTTGGAAGTTATCTATGTCCTGTGGACACGGTGTAATGAGGTGGAGGATATATAGGAAAGTCTGCAATGTTTTATTTTATTTGATCTTTTACCACTTTTATTTATTTTTGAAATATAGATACATAAATACTTTTTGACAGACAATATTTAGAATATGTCTGAAAGAAAGAAGAAAAGAAAAAGAAGAAAAAATTATTTGGGAAAATGGAAAATACAATAAAAAATTATCAAAAATAAATGAAAAAGGTTATCGAAAAAACACGGCCTGCTCACGTATTAGGAGGGTAGTATGAGTCACCAGAAAAAATATTTTGTGTTTTTAATTAATCTATCATGGTTAAAATGGAGTTTGAAGTTACAATGGATGTGCATGGGGAGAAGCCCAGGAGGAGGAGGGCCTGCTAACATTTGCATCAAATATCTAAATATTGAATCAAGCAAATTAAAAGTTTTTTTTGAAAGTGAAATATCCCTTTAATATTAACGTTGCGGACCAATCCTTGTTATTTTCATCCTAGCAGAAGTGTCACCACTTCGTGTTTATAGAACGATAGCTTCACATTGCAGCGCACCGTTCTCGCGGACTCCATGCGGACCCCCCCCCCCCCCAGGACAAAACCTACTGGGTTCACCTGTCAATCACATCCCTCGATCCCCAGACGTGGCGATGAAGGATGGTTTTCTGCTTCACAGACGACATGGACGACAGAATGACTCGGCCATTTATCTTGGTGCCGCGCTGTAAATTAACCGCAAGACATTTGTCATTGTGTTGTTGTTTTCTTTTGGGGGGGGGAGGGGGCGGGGGGAGAGATACAGTATTTATTGATCCTTGTCGGGATGAGAAAACAGAGAAAAACACAAAGGCTGAGAGGAAAAAAATAAAATAAATAGTTTTTCTTTTTCTTTCTTTTTCTTTTTTTGCAGACAGACAGTTTAGTTCAATGTTACTCAAACCTTTAAAATTCAAAGCTCTCCCCTTAACTCTGACAGTATACAAATGGAACCAATTGGACCCCTGTCCATTTGTATAGCCTACTGTCAGAGTTAGACACTTGTATGGGTTCATTCAGACACCCCCTAAAGGAACTCACAGAGTCCCTGGAATCCACTTTGAGAACTACTGGTGGTTTAGTTTAACAGACAGACAGACAGACAGACAGACAGACAGACAGACAGACAGACAGACAGACAGACAGACAGACAGACAGACAGACAGACAGACAGACAGTCTAGTTTCATCGTGCTCAATGTAGCTATCTTCGTTACAGCCCTGGAGTTTTTTCTTTTTCCTTTTCTTTTTTGAGGCTTCCATTTTCTAAGCTTCTTTCCTCCTAAATAATGAGCATTGGGCCAGTGTTGAAGGCTGTATAGAAACCAGGATTACTGCATGTTTTTGTGGGGGTATCTACCCTAGGAGACACGGGGAGAACATGCAAACTCCACACAGAAAGGCTCTTTCGCCAACCACACCTAGGGTGTGGGCGCTGATGACACGGAGGAGGAAACACGACCCCAGCGCCCACAGCGCCCACCCCGGCGGGAATCGAACCCAGGACCTTCTAGCTACCAACTGTGCCCACCGTGTCTTTGTACATTTTAAGAGTTAACAGTCAGGGACATGCAAAGAATGTTAGCGAGGCAGGGGCTGAAATATCTAAAAGGGCCTTTTGGTTAAAATATTGAAAACTTTGTGAGCTTGGAGGTCGGCTATTAGAACCTGATACCATACTAAACTAAGCATAAAAAAAGGCAATGTGGCGTACAGCATGGATTTCTACACAGAGGGCAATTCTTTCCACATAAGAATCTTACGTGGAAAGAATCGCCCTCTCTGAAGCATATGGCATGCTTCCAGGTATGGCATGGAAAGAGGGCATTTGCACTTCTTTCACCATAGTAAAAACTGCATTCATGGTCTGGAGAGGGCACATTTTACAGACGGGTAAAAGGGCAGGGGCTCAAGCTATGTCTATGTGTGCACATGCCACGACACGACTGGTCTTCAACCATCCAAAATTCTCACATCTCCCCCCTCCCGCTCCCTCCACTGGCTCCCGGTTGGTGCCCGCACTGAATACAAAACACAGATGCTGGCCTTCAAAGCAACCAAAGGTATGGCACCTCCATACCTCCAAAGCCTGATTAACCGCTATAACCCCACCCGTTCACGCAGAACCCCACTCCGTTCAACACAGGGATGCTGACAGAACCCTCGCTAAAAAACCCAGGTCAAAAATTCACTCGTCCTAGACAATTTGCCCTCTTGGCCCCCAAACTGTGGAATGAACTCCCTGTCACACAACAGACTCACTCCCTAGCTTACACAGTGGCCTGAAGATTCACCTCTTCAGACTCCACCTAAGCCCATATAACACATACCGTAGCACTCGCCTACCCTCAATGACCATACATGAAAGCTAGATAGATATATTAGGTTTTTATACACTGTTTTACTGATTAGTAGGGGCTGATATTGGCAAGAATCTTGTGATGCAATACGTATCACGATACTTGGGTCACGATGCAATAGTACCACGATATATTGCAAATCTTTGCGATACGATACTATTGCGATACTATTGCGATATATCAGCTTTAAAAGCTGAAGGCGCTGCTCTAATGTTGTTGTCTTCGTCTTTCGCAGCCATTTTCTCGAGAGACCTCACTCACTGAACCATGCGAAGGGGAAGTAGCTACTATAGTACAGCGACATCTAGACGCAGCGGAGTATCAGGACCAGACTTCTACCATTGGTTCCTATGCATGGGAACTTATTTTATTTTTATAAGTATCGTGATACTACTGCCCAAACTATCGATACAGTATTGGCAAATAAACTATCGTGATGTATTGCTATATCGATTATATTGCCCACCCCTTCTGATTAGGTGCTCGGTCTATCTACGTTATTTTTGTCTTGATTGATATTTCTATGCATTGATGTATTGCCTTGCTTATTGTACGTCGCTCTGGATTAAGAGCGTCTGCTAAATGCCTAAATTGTAAATTTGTTCCTGTTAACAGTTAAATATCGCTCACCAAAGCACTTCTCTACTGTACTGTATATCTTACCCATATATCTATTGGTCAAATGTAAATATTTTCAAACACTTATCCTATTAGTACTAACAACTGCTTCACAACAACATCAATAATGGCTTAAGTAAGACATCAGCTGCATGCATAATATAGCTCGAAGCTTACAACGGGGAAGCAAAAACACACAGACAAGACAACCTCACATGCACTTTTCACCACATTGGGGGGTCTGGCCACGTAAAGTTGAGTTCTAAGACAATTGGAAACACAGAAAGAAGTTTGGCAGAATTATTCCACCGAGTCGTCAAGTTTTGTGAGGCTGACGGCCTGTAATTAGAAGGCAGAGGCATCTCTATCAGCCTTGGGGTCGTTATTATGTTTCATGATGTGTTGAATGAGAAAGCTATACGCACTCAGTGTTCATTCATACATTCAGCCTTCATTTTAAACCTTGGGATTGCATTGAAGTTACGTCAAAACAAGAACAACAAATATAATGAACACAATAAGATAAAATAAAATAAAATGAAACGTTTGAAATTGCCTCGGTAGTAGCAAAATGCTGTATTTTCAAAGTCTGTTTGAATGGGCATTCTGGTGGATTTCTGCAAACCTGACTTTGGCAATAATGCTAATCACAATAACACAATCTATGTAAGCACAACTTAGATTAAGAGACAGATGCAATACTCAACAAAAACTCCACAAACTACGACCTTGTTTTCATTATTCTTGAAAATGAATGAAAACTATTTGAATAGGGTGACCACAACAAGTGTAGTCAGTAGGCATACATATTTGAGTCTTCATTTATAAGTCGCAATGAGACCCATTTCATATTGTACAGAGAGACATAATTGTGATTTTGGGTTATTAGCAGTCAATAGATGCATTGATTGGCAATATTTATATACAGACAATGTATGTAATGTCTTAAAAATGTGTGTATGTAAACATACTTAGGCCAGTAGGCATACATATTTGAGTCTTCATTTATAGGCCCCATACTTAGGCCTGTGTATACACACACACACACACACACACACACACACACACACACACACACACACACACACACACACACACACACACACACACACACACACACACACACACACACACACACACACACACACACACACACAACACAGATTCTGCAAATATACTTTAAACCGAATGAATGGGTCCCCAAACATGAATTGCTACATATTTATGTTCCAGATTAAATTATGTATTTATTTATAAAGATGTAGTCAAGTTCAAAGATTTACACTAAAAACGCGGACAATGTCATGTCTGTACAGAGAGACATAATTGTGATTTGGGGTTATTAGCAGTCAATAGATGCATTGATTGGCAATATTTATATAGCAGACAATGTATGTAATGTCTTAAAAATAGGGGTTGCGGACCCTGAAGACCCCTGGGTTAAACAGAAGAAATAGGTCTTTGTTCACCAGGTACATTTGACGTGAAACCTCTTTTGAGGATGTTTCAAAATGCTGACTCAAAGCATTAAGCAGAAAGGTGAATGAGTGGCAGCAGAATGTTGATAGGCATTATTATTATTATTGTTCAGATCAGCTCTCAGTGGAATCACAAACAGCAGTGATTGCCTGGCATACAAAAGCCTTTTCCAATTCCCCCATCCCCTGCTGATAAGGGCCTATGAGCCAAATGAAGAGGAGTGGCATGTGAGGCATGTCTAATGGGAGTCTCTCTCTCTCTCTGTGTGTGTGTAAATAAACCTCCAGGGTTGATTTTCCCATGGCTCCACCGAGTCATTCAGACCCAGACGCAAATCCATAAATGTGACAGATGAAGAAATGATTAGGAGTGATGCCTCCACCTGTATTATTAAACCACATGAACCCTAGCCTTCCCTTCTTCTGGGAATGTCAGAATATGGAACATTGGTACAAAAATAGAAACAAACTGAGGTAAATACGATGAACATTCTGGTGAAAATTGCAGTCAAGCTCAAAACGTGTCACATCTGCATTTTTATTTTCTTTCTTTCTTTCTTTCTTTCTTTCTTTCTTTCTTTCTTTCTTTCGCTTATTTGATGTACAGCCAAGTATACTGCTGGGTCCCCAGCCAAATTAATTAATGTCAAAACCATAGCATCAAAAATCTGTTTAATTAGAAAACTGTGACGTGTTGTTAGCATGACTGGTTGTTAGCCTGTAGAACTACTCTACACATCTTATATAAATAAAGAATAATACCACAGATCTTGCATGGGGGTCACTGGCACAAATAGTTTCTGATTGGGGTCTGTGGCCCAGTAATTTGGGGGTCCTTGACACGAGAAGGCTTGAGAAGCACTGCTTAAAAGCAGTGAGCTAGACCAGTGGTTCTCAACCTGTGGCTCGAGACCCGCAGGGGGGTCCTCAAATTATTTTGGGGGGTCCCCAGATGATTAGCTTAATGTGCAACATCGTTTTCTCACTCAACAGTAAACAAACCAACTTAAAGTTTAAGTGTATAGAGGAGAGGGTATCGGCACATTTCTAAAGTGACAATTAAGAAGGACTTTTTTAATACGTCTAAAATGATAAATTAAACATTGACCAAACCGTCAAATATTAGCAGCAGAAATTGTGAAAATAGCCGATCTACATGCGCATGTAGATCTGCGCTATTTTCACAATAGAACCGTGTTATACAAAATGTAATTCCTCAACTCTTAGTGCTCGTCAGGGTGAGGGGTCCCCAGTTAAAATATGATTATTTTGGGTCACTGAACTAGACAAGCCCTCTCATCCTGCTGTGAATAAACCCACAGATAATTCCCCTGCACACAACCAGACCGACGGAGAGGAAGAAACAGAGGAGCTTTGATAGCTGCTCTCATCATATTCAACTATTCATAACCGAATCGATAATAAAATATTATTACACTGCTTATGATATCCGAAACTTAAAACGGCGTCTAGAGTTTTGTCTGTGAAGTAAGCTGTGTGAGAATGGGCCTATCCAATGTCGCTCCTCTCAATCTGTATTGATCACCTCGGTTTGAGACGATGTCCTACCATCAAAAACAAATTGTGACGATGGATAAATTGCGTTTCTAGAGGCAGTGGGCCGGCGGCAGAGGGATTCGGTGTTGCAGACTTGATTTCCTTGGTGGGATGAGTTGCTTGGAAATGTTTGTGCCTCTTATTGTTTCATATGTGTGTTCTTTACTCTGAATTTAGATCATAATCTCAGGAAACAGTAACCAAAGCTGGCCTGGAATTATTGTATACTTTAGCTATTGAAAGATAGCAGATATACAAGCCCACAGTGCAGCACCGAGTGCCACGCTGCAAGCTTGTGGATCTGCTATTTTTTGAAAAGTTGTGAACATTTGTGCAAATCTTTGAATGTATATGTATTTTTTAACTCAGATATTTGCTTCTGGGGGGTCCCTGATACATTATTTTGAGATGGGGGTTGACATGAAAAGGTTTGAGAACCACTGACGTAGAAACATACGTTTTTCAAAAACCTTAGAAGGATTTAGAAGACATTTATAGAATCGGGTCAAAAATATTCAAAGACTTGCACACATTTTCAAATTTTTCAAAAATAGCAGATCTACAAGCTCGCTGCACAGCATGTATATCTGCTATTTCTCAATAGTTAAAGCATAAAATAATGGTTAAAGTAATAATGCGTAATAATGTGTTCCTGGTCTAAATGGGTTGTTAAGCTCACATGACATCCAAAACAAAACTATACAACAGCCATATACTGGCTGGAAGTTTGCACTGATCGTTAACACATTAGGACCCCAGGACGATTCTAAGAATGTCTTCTAAATCCCAACAGTTTTCTCAAAAACATATTTTGCAATATCTGTGGATTTTCCATGTCAGCGACCCCAAAAATGATACGAATTTGGCCGTTGACCCCCATCTCAGAATAGTTTGTTCCAGGGACCCCCAGTCTAGAAGCAAAGATTTGAGTTAAAAATGACGCGCCATGAGCTTGTATAGCTGCTATTTTTGAAAACCCAAAGTATAAAATAATGCTCAAAGTGGTTACACATACTACTGTACGCTTTCCCGGTTTTAATGGGTTTATGACTGATGTATTTTGGTTCACTTTCTTATTATAGACAAAAAACTTTCAAGATTTCTTTATTGTTACATCTACACAAGAGTTGTAAATTATTTCAGGCAAATGTTAGGCCAATTCTGTCTCTCTCTTTCAATCTCTTCTAAGCCTGTAACTTTGATTTGCATAGAAATGCCCAAATTCAAACTGTAAAATGTATCAAAAGTACATCAAGTAGCCTACTTCAATTCCAGTTCTTTAAACGCATGTCTTATCTGAGCTGACAGATGGATGCAAAACGCTGAAAAACATGATTTTTACCTCTGTTGAGAGGCACACCAAACCATGGACTTTAGGGAAACGTATGCATTCTATCTGTGATGTTTATCTTTAAAAAAACGTTGGATCTTGAGCACACAGCACAGCAGACCGTGCCAGGAGTGTGACAGAAGAGTTGTATACGAAATCGACCACATTTATTAGCATAGCGAGGTGAGAGAGTTTGGCTTTTGGGGGCAGTTACTTCAATGTGTTGTGTTTTATGTGCAGATTTTTGGCTGATAGTTGAACGTCTCTCTTAAAAGAGTTCCACTTCATGGGATTCCACGGCGCACTGACTTACTTTCTGTGGAGAATATACTTTTTCCAACACTGGCTTAAAACTGACCTACCAGCTCAGTGGCTTTGTGGGTAGAGCGTCCACCTGCTCAGGCGGAGGTCAAGGTTCAATCCCTGGCGGATCATATGGAAGACTATAAAAATGGTACCCCGCCTCAAGGGTTGGAATGGGGGTCGATCAGTCCCTGGGACATACTAGTGTCACGTACAGGGGGAGTACTTGTACATCATGTCATGTGACATTCTAGCGTCTTGTCCTGGGGGCAGGCACGCGCACACATACTGTAGACATCAAAGGGGGCTTGAGCCCCTGCCCTTTTATCCGTTTGTAAAAAAGTGCCCTTTCCAGAATGAATGCAGTTTTTACTATGCTGAAAGAAACGAAACCACCCTCTTTCCATGCCATACCTGGAGGCAGCGTTCAAGAGAATTACCTTGTCCAAACTCTCCTGAACTTGAATGCAGCATCATATACAGTATGTTGAAGGAATTGAGGGCTCTTTGTAGAAATCCATGCCTTATGCCACATCTCCAGTATTCACTTATATCATATGCTTAATTTAGTGTGTGGTAGTACCGAAAATAGCCGACCTCCAAGCTCACAAGCTTGGAGGTCTGCTATTTTCAATATTTTCACCAAAAGGCCCTTTTAGAAAATTCAGCCCCTGCCTCTCTAACATTCTCTGCACGTCCCTGCCTGGGGGTGTAATTGTATAATAACCCCCCCCCCCCACATTTACTTATATAAAAAAAGAGGATTGGGGAAGAAAGGGATTAGATACGATTTTCTTCCTAGTCCTTTTCGAACATGTATTTGTAGTATTGTTTGATTTCATTGTTTACTTTGGAAATAAAGCTTTTCATTCATTCATTTCATTCATTATCCTGAGGTTAACCTCATTTCTGTTTCTCGACATCACTGAATGCATAAACGTAGTAAAAAAAATAAATAATAATGTTTTTTCCTTGCTTTTATAGCCTAATAATATCTGCATTGGTCCAGGGTTGGATTCTGGCCTTCAGCATATGAATGCTATCCATTTAGTAGTTTTGTTTGCAGATATGGTTACCCATCAGATTCCTTGACCTTAACCCTAACCTAACTGCAGTTACAGTCCCATAGGGCATTGGTTCTCAAAGCGGCATCCAGGGACCCGCATGGGTTCTTGAGGGGGTACAAAGGGGAACCAAGCAAAATGAGCTAATATATCGTCACAATCATTTTTACCATATTTTATTACTTGCGCCAGCAGAGCGCGCAAGTACTGCGATCGGCTGGGTATGTATGTCGTGTCCACTCTTGTTTAAGACCGCAGCCCAATCAGGGACCAGCATCTCTAGCAACATCATCATTAACAGGAAACGAGGGACCAGCATTCCTAGTGATGCCAGGGGTGATGTCACTGGCATCGCCAGTGGTGATGCCAGTGGTGAGTGCACCTCATGGCACACTCTGCTTGCGCACAAGTAGGCAAGGCGCAAGTTGGCACCTCGACAGAGTGCAGTTCTAGTTTTACATATAAATTTGGGGGGGCCTAGATTTGAGAACTATTGCCATAGGGGTCTATTTGAACCCCTGATGGGAGCAGAGAAACTGTGATCTTGGGTCTTTGTGTGTCTTTGAGGGGTGACCACACCAGCTGATGTGCCGATTAGCACCAAATTCCTTGAGTACTCTGTGAGTATAGGCCAAGGAAGTACATCCACATGTTTCTCTCTCACTTGAACGTTGAATATTTTTGATATAACAGAGAGTCATTATTATTATTTATATTATGTTTCCTTTTTGTGGCCTGATTTTAGTTTTGTTTTTAGTTTTAGTTTTAATTTTAGTTTTAGTTTTTTGTTTTAGGTTTTTCCCAGCTGCTGTTGGAAGCCCACTCATGGCTGCCAGTTCCGACTTATCCAGATCGTGTTCTTTGTCTAGTTTTCTAACAGGTGCTGTTGGTAGCCTACTCATGGCTGCTAGTTCCCATCTGACGTCGTGTGGAAGTTCCGACCTCTCCAGATCGTACTGAATAACCGCTAGCTTGCACAAGGTCTTCAAACTGGGATGTAAATCCAAGATGTACAGGACGTCAGCGGGTGTGCAGCATCCTTTGCATCCTCCAAAGACAATGATACGATCTCCCACCATGCAACAGCACGTCCTATAACTCAGAGACAGTCCTTTCCCCGTGGGCTCAACCGTCTTCCACGAGAAGGTCTCCGGGCTGAACTTCCACAGGTCGTTGAAGGACTGTTTCATGACGTGGTTTTGGCCCCCGAATATGTACAGCTCTCCAGCGTGGGCGAATGCCGAATGACCCCAGCGTCGTTCCGGAAGCTGTGCGCAAGGCGTGCTCAGCCAGTGGTCGGTCTCTGTGTCAAACACTCTGACGTCGTTGTTCTCGTACTGGCCACCGAACACAAACATCCTCGTCCCGATGACGGTGGCGGAGTGACACGACGAGGCGGGTGGCGGAGTGCCTCTGGAGTTGATCAGAGACCAGGCCAGCAACCTGTCCAGCTTGTAGATGTCATTGGTGCATACGTTCAGCTTGTTGTATCCCCCGTAAATATACATGACCTTCCCCAAGACGCAGGCCGAGTGGTGGTACCTCGCCTCCGGAGCGGTCCCGGACACCTGGGACTTGACCCATCTGTGGGTGTCCACGTCAAATGCGTAGAGCCGGTCGCAGTAGTACTGCCCAGAGTACTTGATACCACCCCAGATGTAGATGATGCGTTCTATGAGCACGGCCGTGTGGCCGTCACGGGTGGAGGGAACCTCGGGGGGACATTCTCTTCCACTCGCCACCGGGGGCAGCTTGGTCCAGTGCAACGACACCGTGTTGAAGACCTGCACGGCGATCTGATCCCTGTCTTTCAGCTCGTACCCTCCGAACGAATACACCTTGTTCCCCACTGTCACGGCGGCACCGCAGTCTCCCTCCGGTCCTCCTTCCAGATTTACCGTCCAGCACAGCATCCCTCACACAGCAGCCCCACGGGGATCCAAATAGATTTGTTTCCAAGTCTTAGCTTGGTAGAACGGAGGCCTATCTTTGTGACCGGTATTATGTTTCAGCCGTAAAGTAGTCGGACAATGTCTGGGCCAATCAGTGGAGAAGATGGGTTGTTAAGGACACCGAGGCCTGTTGATATATATACACTAATGTGGCAAAATGGAACAATAGTAACTTCAGAAGACATGGGAATCCCTGTGCAAATTTCTTAGGGCAGTTGGTATGGTCAGGCAGAAACATTATTTAGAGTTGCTGAATGACATTTTGTGTATTTGACGATTCATTTTATAGGACATGGCTGTTGACGACATTGTGTTGTTTAGCCTGATGACGTTATTCAAACTGACAGAAATGTGATTTTAAACGTATGTGTCACATATAGGCTACACTCACCGGCCACTTTTTTGGGCACGCTTGTCCAACTGCGCGTTCCTCCTAGTCAGGCAATTACATGGCAACAACGTCAATGCATTTAAGCCTGTAGAATAGATATGGTCAAGACAATCTGCTGCAGTTCAAACTGAGCATCAAAATGGGGAAGAAAGGTTATTTAGTAAGTGACTTTGAACTGGTTATTGGTGCCAAACAGGCTTCGGAAACTGCTGATATACTGGGATTTTCTTGCACAATAATATACGTAGCCTATAGGATTTTTAGAGAATGGTGCAGAAAAGAAAAAGGAAATACCAGTGAGCGGCAGTTCTGTGGGGGAAAACGCCCCAGAGGAGAATGGACAGACTGGTTAAGGCAAAACAAAAATAATCACTTGTTCTCTGAATGCACAACATGTTGAACTTTGAGGCAGAAGTGCTACAGCAGCAGAAGACCACACCAGGTGCCGCTCCTCCTGTCAGCTAAGAACCGGTCACAGAGGGTACAGTTCACACAGGCTCACCCAATTTGGGCAACAGAAGATTGGAAAAACGTTGCCTGGTCTAATTAATCTTTTACTGTGACATTTAGATGGTGGATGCCAGACCCCGTCACAATGCAACATGTCGTGCAGCTTATGCATTTGAAATGATAAAATATGACTTGTGAAGCAATTATGTAACTTATTCTGTGAATACGTTTTTATTTTATTTATTTGTATTTTATTTATCTATTTGGCAAAGTGTGTTAATTGCGACCGAAGGTCGCAGTTAACCATGTTAACCTCAATTTCTATAGCTGACCTCAATGTCTATGGCTGACCTGCCCATAGAGATCCCTGATGTCATGGATCTCCATATACGGAGCTGACCAACACTGGCATCATCAACTCCACATCAACTGGATTGGTAGCAAATCTCCTGTTCTCCCATATATGGCCAAGACAGATGACCAAGACAGATGACGCAACCTCGCCTTTTGCCCTTAGGCATCTTTGTTAAATACAATAAATATGGATGAATAAATCCATAACCAAATAAGACTCAGGGACAGCCAAAGGACTATATCAATACATTGTTGTATACCATTGCACTGTGGCAGCTTTTCTCTCTCTCTCTCAAAATGGAGGTTAGACATACAGTAATAAAAGAATACGGTAGAACGGTGGAAGTCTTTGATTGGTTCACAGATCATAACAACAGAGACAATAGGTTCTTCACTAGTAAGTTTCCACTAGCAGTGACATACAGTATAATGATCTCGTAGTCAGGGCAACCCACAGTTGCAATGACCTGTACTGTAAGACAGTAGTTCACATAACTTTATGGTGATATGAGCCTCATGCATGGGTCATACATTTATGTATCATAAATTCATATCCAGTACATATAATATACAGTAATATAACTTATACAATTGTGGTGGTTGTATTTGGTCTCCCTGCTCATTTACTGTAAATCCTGTGTCTGGTTTCATTTTAGGCCAAAACATTGGGCCCCATATAATATTTGTTTAGCGTCCCCACAAAAACCTCTGCACACTTCGACTGCCATGTTATTTCATTCATCTATTTTGGCCCAGACTCAGCGTTGAGTCTTTGCCAACCTTCCCAGCCAAGATCATGATTTGACATGGCTTTAAGCCTCCTGAAATAAAGACTTTGGCGAGAAAGAGGGACCTGATTGATCGTCACTGTGTCTAACTCAAAGCGCTTGAAGCTAACACTAAAGGCTTTGACTGCAGTGAACAGTGAACACGGCAGTGAATTACTTCAAGGAGTAATCTCCAGTAATCTAAAGTCTTAAGTCCCCATCAGCACATCAGTGTTTACTGCATTGGTTCCCAAAGTGTGTGCTGTTATGCCAGTCCAGGGGTGCTGCAGAATAATATGATAATATTTGGAATTCATCAATATCACTACATCAATATTACTTAGTAAAACAGACCTGATTTGCACTGTACTTGATGAGATTCTTTTTCCATCTAAAGCCAACTCTCTTCGGCAAAAACAGCCGATCTACAGATCTGCTATTTTTGCAGATCCCCCCCCCCCCCAGAATAGGGATGCAGGTGATCAAGTGGTTAAACGTCAAGTTATTTTCAGTCAGTTCTGATGGAAACTGATATTTTGTCTGTGACATAGCCTACCGTATGTTAGGTGGAAAGATGTGCATATTTACGGAGCTCGAAAGATCTACAAGCTCGAAACGCTTTTTCTTGTAGATCTGCTACGTTTGATGCTTTTGAATTTGAATCCTGAGAAGTAACTGTTTTTGGACATATGAGGTTTCTACCCGACAGACGATATACAAAAACATTTTATGATTATTTGTATTAATTTAGTACTGTAGCAGTACTTTGTACGCACTCATTTCCCAATACGAAGACACATTCTTGGCGTGTGCATCGCTGACGGTTAATTTGTTTTTATTGATTATTGCATTGCACAGCCTTGGTTTGGTACTGTCGAACCTTTTTATACTTTGCTTCTGTGCTTGTAAGGCAAACAGCTCTCCAAATCATAAGCACACTGCCAACATATTTGTGATAAAACAAGTCCTGGTACGTTTGTTCCTTGGCCCATTCCGCCGACTCCTACCTACAGTACCTTGGCAGGCCTCACGTTGCATTTAATATTGGTGACCTATTGATTTATGTTGTCTAAAAGATCTTCCATCAAGGGAAAAATAGCAGGAATATAGTAATTTAATTTTCGAAAAGTTAAGGACCAGGGCGTGTGTGGGGGTGTGTGCTGTGCGTGCGTGCTTACAGTACCTGGCTGCACGACATTGAGGACTGCTTGTGCCAAAGAGAGAAGGATGCTGAAGATGGAGCTGCCAGGCAAGAGGAAGAGGAAGGTTCACGGCTGCGGTGAGAGAGGACATGCAGGTTGATCAGGGACGTGCAGAGAATGTTAGAGAGGCCCCTGCAGACATTTCTAAAAGGGCCTTTTGGTGAAAATATTGAATAATATTTTCGGTGTGTGATGATACCACACTGAACGAAGCATAATCAAGTCAATACTGGAGGAGATGTGGCGTAACGCCATGGATTTCTACACAGAGAGGGCAATTCTTTCAACATAAGATGCTGCATTCAAGTTCAGGAGAGTTTGGCAAAGGCAATTATCTTGAATGCAGCATTCAGGTAGGCCTATGGCATGGAAAGAAAAACTGCATTTATGGTCTGGAGAGGGCACTTTTTTACAGACTGATATAAGCTCCCTTTGATGTCTATGTGTGCACGTGCCTGAGGTTGCTGGAGTGACCGAGGAAGATGAAGAGAACAGTAGATGGGAACAGATGATCTGCTGTGGTGAACGCTGAATGAGCTGGAATGAAAGAAGAAATAAAAGTAATTATCAACAAAAGCCAACGGTATAAGTTTTAAAGCAGTGATTCTCAACCCAGATGATTAACCTAATGTGCAACATTGTTTTCTCACTACTAGATGCAGAAATTGTGAAAAATAGACGATCGTCGAGGGCCTCGAGGCATTGTGAGCATGTAGATTCTACATGCTCACAACGCCTCGTAACGGTTCACAATAGAACCATGTTATACAAAATGAAATACCTCAACTCATAATGCTCGTCAATATGATAAAATATGATTTTGGGGGTCGTGGCCTGAAAAGGTTGAGAACCACTGTTTTAAAGGACAACTCTTTTTTTTACAACAAGGGTTAGAATGTAATTAGAGAAAAGAAACGATGAGTGTTAAAATGTTTTCATTTACTGCTTGCAAGTGGCTAAATATGTCTTTTTAGACACAATAAACCAGCGATGTCTTTATTACTATTTACAGTAACACTACTAGCCCCCATAAGTCACATCTGCCCATGAAAGATTGCGGTGCATCTTGGGAACGGGCTTATTGTGTCTAAAAAGACATATTTCGCCACTGAAATCTGAAATCAAAATCATTAAAATTGCTAAAACGATAGAAAGCAGTGAATGAAAACATTTTAACAATCATCTTTTCTTTTCTCTAATTACAATCTAAAATATGAACCCTTGTTGTAAAAAAAAAAAGAAAAAAAAAGAAAAGAAAAAAGGTTGTCCTTTAAAATGTTTTTATTCCATGTTTTTATCTGCTACAGATGCTGAGAAATAATCTTTGAGCTGAACATTTTGTTCAAGTATTTTCCAGAAAACACTGAGGCCTAGAAAACACTATAGGCCTCAGGCGGGTCTAAATAAGTTGCAAAAGGCATGGAATTCAACATGACAACCATAAAGCCAACCTCGGTCTCTCAGCTCATTGCTTAAGAATGAACAGCGATGAGCTCTAATCAACACCCGCCCACCACAGCAGCTCACTGCTGCAACACACTGGTACAGCCAGTCGCACCGCTTTTGTTCCAAGCAGCACATCATCATAACGTTCTATAGACGGCTGATCTGACAGCTAATGCTCCTGAACCAAGCACAGCATTCACCACACTTACATAACACCCTGGTTCATCCCATGCACACTCAACAGTCATGTGTGTCGTCATTGTTGGGTGGAAACCTTAAAAAAAAACAAAAAAAAACATTCCTTTTTTTATTATTATTTTAAAGGACAAATTAGATTTTTTACAATGGTTCATATTTTAAATCGTAATTAGATTTAAAAAAAAAAGATGAGTGTTAAAATGTTTTAATTTAGCCTACTGCTTTCTATCGTTTTAGCACATTTTAGCCATTTAAGTGGGTGGGGGGGGGGGGGGGGGGCATTCGTACAAGTGGATAAATATGTATTTTTAGACACAATATTACTAACACTACTAGCCCCAATAAGTCACATCTGCCCATGAAAGATTGCAGTGCATCTTGGGAATGGGCTTATTGTGTCTAAAAAGACATATAGCCACTTGTACGCACTTGTACGCACCCACTGAAATCAAAATATAAAATCTCTAAAACGATAGAAAGCAGTAAATGAAAACATTTACAACACTCATCTTTTATGTTATCTAATTACTATATAAAATATGAACCCTTGTTGTAAAAAAAACAAAGTTGTCCTTTAAAAAAAATTAAAGTAGTGAAAATAGCCGATCTACAAGCACACAGCGCCTCGCACCGCACTCTTGTATGCTGAAGTAGGGCTTTAATTTCAGAAGGAAGGCTATTTTGAAACTTGGAGATACCGACAGTGACGATCGTATCTCCATATTCTAACTTAGTGTTTTTTTTTTTTTTTTTGTAAACGAACGAACACCCTACTTGATCACAATACAGCGTCACACAAAAGCATCAAAAGTAGCAGATCTACAAGCTTGAAACGCAAAGCGAAGCGAAGCAGTTATGGGTTCAGTGTCTTGCTCAAGGAAACTTGATTGCTTATCCAGAAGGAGCCAGCTAAGGACCAAACTTTGGAACCTTAGGATTCCAACACGGCTGCTCTACATCCTGAGCCACTGCTGCCCTACTTAGTTTTACAAGTGTTACAAGTGTCGTAGGAAAGTAGCCAAACTAGACCATCTACAAGCTGAAGATGCTATTCACCTTATTCCTGGCCCTCTCCATGGGTGCTCCATTGCCTTTTACAGAGATTCAACATCTTCTCACTTCCTCCCTAGTAAGGAAGTGAACAGGGAATCGTGTGTTGCCAGATTTAGCCAAAGAAACAAGCCGCCAGGCCCAATAGCAACTGGCTCAGACACACAAATTAAAAAAAAAAAAAATTATATATAAATATATATATATATATATATATATATATATATATATATATATATATATATATATATATTAAACAACACCAACCTTGTGTGGTCGTCCCTGGCACCACATATTTTCAGATGGAAGTCTGTGACTGGACAGATATATTAATCTGGGGGTCCAGATTAAAGCAACTACACTTTTTTTTTTACACAAGACCCACATTCCTTATTATAAGCAGACATGGCAACACAGATTTAACCCAGAGCCCAACATCATTGAGTTTCCTGTTTACCACTTTCCCGGGTGTTTCGCCAGGCCAGGTATTTCACCCTACTTCCTGGGAGTGGCCAGGAATAG
The DNA here is from genome assembly GCF_963921795.1 of Nannobrachium achirus. NCBI lineage: Eukaryota > Metazoa > Chordata > Actinopteri > Myctophiformes > Myctophidae > Nannobrachium > Nannobrachium achirus. The sequence continues at coordinate 17,420,475 of NC_137829.1, forward strand.
GCAATATCTTTTAATTTAATTCTGATAGTTAAAAGGCCTGTCCATACTTTCTCCGAAATATTCGGTGAGTTGGACTTTCCGACGTGCAGATTTCGGAACTCTCATTCGGTGTAATGCTTTTCAGAAGTCGCGAGTGACTCCATTTTGTAGTCGAACCGGACCTTTTGACCGAAAAAGGCGGTTTCGGTCAAAGTATGGACAGGCCTTAACACATACAGTATTTAACCAATGGCAAATAATAACTTAACTGGATCCATTGGAAAACAGGTTATTCTTTCCCCCCATTTCCGCAAGGTCCCACCCCGACAGGAGCAGTATATTACATTATATCACAAGGCAATTTCAAAGCCCTATTCACACAGTGCCATATCACCCTGTGTGAAGTCTACAAAACGCTGTGATCTTTTCATAAATGTAAAGAGACGCTCCTTGCGTGATTTCCCTCTAAATTACTGCTTACCACCGGCATTCCAATGAGTCTCTTTTGTTTGAGCTTTTTTCTTATACCTTAGAGATGGCTATTGTGATGCAAATATGCATTCACACAACCGGCGGTATAAAGACTAAAAAGAAATCTTTTGGAATACCTGACATCAGATTCAAAGTCCCCATGACTTGCTTATCACACAGTATAATCCCATCGCTACTTGCCCACTTCAAACACGGCATAACCACATCAAAGCATGCAGGGCTTTGATATGCAAATGCTCTGCGAGAAGGATATAAAACATTCTCGTTCTTCTCCTGCCTACACGTCAGCAGAGAGATGGAGATGCAACGTTTTGCCGCCTCCATCATCCCATTTCTGACGCAAAACGAGCCATTAAAATGTGTTTTTAAGATGTCCCCTATGCAGCGAGTCCTCGGACGGCATGTTCCATTTCAAAATGACAGCGGCTTTGAAGTGACAATGGATTTGAGGCCATGTCGTTTTTTTTTTTTTTGTCAAATCAGCTCATTTGGAAGTTGGGGAGTAGATTGAAGGTGGAAAAGACGTTAACCACTTATACGCCCAATATACTTTTGCACGACGGATGTCGAAAATAGCAAAAAGAAGCTTTCAGTATTCAGTAAGTCATGATATGATGTGTTGTGAGCTTGTCGATCTGCAATTCGTGCCATTTTTTATGGAAATGTAGTAAAAAGAATTTGGGTGAAACTAATGTGTTTATTTATTAGATTGTTGAATAATAAGGTATGGACCAGCCATGCGGAAAGATGGACGGAGCAGAGAGACAGACATGCAGACAGACAGACTGAAGTGACCTTATAGGGCCCCAGATTATTTTGGGGGGTCCCCAGATGTTTAGCTAAATGTTAACAATGTTTTCTCACTTAACAGTAAAAAGACCAACATACAGTATTCATGGTATCTGCACATTTCTAAAGTGACAATTTAAGGCCTTAAGACCTTTATAGTACCTCTCTGGTCAAACATTGGTCAAATTGTCAAATATTAGAAGCAGAAATTGTGAAAATAGCAGATCTACATGCTCACAAGGCCTCGCAAGGCGAGGTGTTGTGAGCATGTAGATCTTCTATTTTCACAATAGAATATCGAGTCAAACTAAATGTAATGCCAACTCCTACAATTCCAAGTGCTTGTGCAAGGTGGGGGGGTCCCCAGTTAAAATATCATTATTTTGGGGGTCGCGGCCTGAAAAGGTTGAGAACCACTGCTATAGGGCACTGGTTCCCAAACACTGGGTCAGGTCCCTTAATTTTTTGTTTCCTACATTTTGTTTTTAATTATTATTTCAAAACATATTCAAAAAACATTCCCCAAAAAGCAAAGATTATCATGAAAAGGTTTTTTCTAAGTAATTTCATAAATTAATAAAAGAAAATTTCTAAGAAATTCCATTAATTAGACAACAAATGTTTAAGAAGGGGACACGTTGTGAGCTTGTAGATCTGCTGTTTTCCCGGGCAAAATGTCTAGTTTATCTTTTGGGTCACAATAGCCAAAGAGTTTGAGGAACCACTGCCCCGGGGCATCTTACTGTAAGCGGTCGAAGCAGAACGGGCGGGGCATGCATGGCATGCACATTAACGCGCCTGCCGCTCGCTCACGCCGACAGCGCAGCACGACACTTCCTGCCTCTTAATAGCATCCCCCCTCTCACTTCCCTTTTTATTCATTTTTCTTTAAAAGCACACACACCCCGAGGCCATGTGTCTTGCAAATAGCAGGCAATGGAGGAACATTAAGCACAGTGATTCTGTGTGCACGGCCGCGTGTGTGTGTGTGTACTTGCACTACTATACTTGTGAATACCGAATTTGAGTCAAGTCCTTGTCTTCACTAAAAATAATGTTTTATTTTCTATTTGATTTTATGATTTATACTTATTTGTGTGTGCCTGTGCTGCACACCAAATATAGCAGATCTAAAGTTCACAATGTGTCACAGCAACAGCAGTGCGTGCATGTGTGTGTGTGAGAGAGATTCTTGTGGTTTGCACACTGGTATTTTCACGTAATTGTGTTTACATACCAACTAGGTATTTTATCCATATTCTGTACGCTTTAAAATTGTACGTTTCTTTGGCCAATTATCTGGTGGCCCATTTGCAATTATCTTCTCGGTCCAAGAGTGCATGGGCCCCGGGCCGGGCCTTACGCGTTGGTAATTGCTGTTATATACACATCTGTGCATGCTATTACTGAGTGCATGCATGTGCACATCTGTTGTGGGATGCAGAATGGAGTGGGAATGAGGTGTGGTGGAAAGGGTGGGGGGGTGGGGGCGGTGTCACTGGGAGGTGAATGATGTGTTTGTGAAAGGTACACAGAATATAGCGGGGCGTCGCATTAAGGGGGGGTGGCGTTAATGGTGGACGGCATGGAGAAGCGCCGCAGACAGCCAGCGAGTGTGGAAGAGTCACATGCTGCACGCGGTAACATTCACACAGCCGGGAAGACCATTATCTGGCCGGGGAATGGCACTTTGTTTACTGCTGTCTGTCTCTCTCGCCGCTAGCAAGTACACAGTTACATCAACGAATAACTGGGCCAGGCGAGGAATACGAGCCTAGAGAACCTGGGAGATATTCAAGGATGCAAAAGTTTCATCCTTTTTGGTTCATTACGATTTTACTCGAGGTCTCCCTAACTTTTCAACACCACTGTTGGTCAGCCAACATTTGTAAACCGCTGTGGTCAAATCGGTACTGCAATCTGGTCTTCCAGTTTCTCCATTTTCACTCTTGGCGGTTCCAGTACCTGTAAAGGTGTCCACCAAACAGCCTACTTCCAACAGCTCCAAACTGTCAGTCTGTTGTAGTCTGCTGGTATTAGTTGGCAAACTTTTTAATTTAAAAGTCAGGCGACGAACATGGCATTCAGAGGCTGGCAGATGCTGGTTTGACAGTGTTGCCAGGTCTGCTCATTATAAGCGACTTTGATCTTGTTTTCCTATAATGTTGCTAGTTGTGGGTTGCTGGGTTGTGGGTTGCTTTTGATGTTTCTCCATCAACAGGTCCCGACGGCTTTATCGACGGCAAGCTTCTCTTTGCCCGAAAAGCTGCCGATGGCTCCCTTTCGGCAGCAGACGCTTTCCGCCGCCGACGTCGTCCAAAAATCTGTGCAGTTAAAAGCTACCTTTATTCTTACTGAAATTTACCCAAGGTATGTAGGTTCCAGATTCCACCCCCATGCACTCCTTGTGTCTTTGCCTCTGCATGAGATACTTATTATACTGTAGATACCATACTAGTTATGTTATTTAATTGAATGTATTCGCTTATAGATGCTTATTGTGTTATTTTGATGGATACTGTATACTGTATCATGTTTGTTTGTTTGTTTGTTCACCGATGCAATGTGATGCGCTGTGATGCAAGAGTGTGGACAGGCCAACTCTAGCTGGGGACTTCAAATGTCTCTGTGCCTGGCCTGCCTCCATGGAACAGGATCTGAGGGTCTGGAGGACACTTGTCTATACTGCCTTGCATGAGACAAGGGAGAGTGTGGAAACCCGAGATGGGAGATGGCCTCAAGATGACCTCGTGGCTACAGTGGAATCTGTACTGCTACTGCTGTATGGGGCTGAGACATGGACGCTCACAGTACAGCAGGAGAGGGTCCTGGATGGTCTCTATACCAGAATGACACCACGGGTCACAGACGAGGGCAGGGAGAGAAGGATGAGGCTGGCAGGGCACTGTGTCAGTGACGGGAGTGCGACGTGTTTTTTTTTTTTTTAATCTGATGCTAGACAGGAGTCCTGAGTTGGTATTGGCTAGTCCGGCAACCTCACATTGTACCACCGATGCCAAGTATGTTGTGCGCTGCTAACCGCAGAAAATTCAAGCTCCTCACATGAATCACACGACCATTTACTTTAGACATTTGCTGACTAGGGTTCATGATGCCACATGCTCTGATCTTATGGCTTGTTTCCATTGGGGTATAGTTGAATGCAAATTCAGCAACTTGTGTGCGGTCCTCTGGCTTTCAACACAGAATTTCGGATTTGGTAGAAAAGCGGTCCAAACACAGAGCCATCCCTGAGCCCTGGAGGGTTTAAAGAGGTGGTGCCATAGTTTTGTACTTTTTCTGTTTTTCATGTGTCTAGGAGGTTGAAAGTACTTCATTAGACCCCCTTCTCTTAGTATTTGTTTGTTTTCTCTTGGAGGCTGCCACCTTGTGATGAAAAGTGTCAGTTAAAAAACACAGATAAGATGACATCACAGAATCAACTCCTCCCCTATTTACCATTCACCCAACACTATGGGGTGTGGCTATATCAGCTGGGTCACCACCCACCATGTCATCCATGCATACTTAATGAACTGGGGGTGTGTCCACATAAAAACCCAATTCTAACTCATTCTGTATACTTTTTTGGAAAAAATCTTCCTCCTAGTTTAATCATAATACCTGATAATCATGTTTTAGAGGGGGGGGAAATCATGGCACCACCTCTTTAAGTGGTGAATTAACAGACTGCTGCTGCTCCAGAGGATCATCAAGCATGCTGACACGGGCAGGCAGGGAGAGATGCACGTCAACAGGCTCAGCTACCAAACACAACATCTGTGTGGAGGATGGTTGTGAATTACAGGCCTACTCTGGATCTCTCTATGCTGGAAGACGGAAGTAGCAATGTCACATAATATGTATAAATACTCTGTTACAAGTAAAAGTCACAATATACTTATAGCCTATAATGTCCAATATAAAAGAAACGAGCACTAAGGTTTTCAAATAATTGTAGAGGAGTACTGAGTACAAAGTATAATATTTGTCTCTGAGATGTTGTCGAGTAGAAGTATATTGAAAAATAGACATTGCATTAGACAACATAGAGTAAAAGTACAAAAAAAAAGTGCAGTAGCCTATATGAGTAAAAGTGCTTTTAGTTACTTTCACTGGCATTGTTCGGAGACACGCACCTTTCACGCCAGCCTTCCACTTACGCATATTTATACTAACAACGATAACATTAATAACGAAGGTGAATTAAGGGCATGCCCGAAGGCCCTTTGATTGTGCGTAATGAATTCCATGACATTGGGGCTATTGTTCAGCTTTAATGAAAAGAGAGATGAAGGCGGAGGGGCCGAGGCACAGAATAGATTAATAGATCACACCGAATTGAACTCCATTTTGGAAATCTTAATGAGCTGTCAGTTTGTGGTTCCGGCAGCGTTTTAAGGCACCGTGCGCTGTGTGCACAGAGAGAGAGAGAGAACAAACTGAAGTGACAGAGCGCCCGGCGGGGGAGAAGAGGCCCATCTGGAGGTCAAGATAATTTAAAGAGTGCGATAGATGCCGCGATTATGACAGCATGCGGCCAAAGATAAGTTAAGCTGATAAGTGTGTTTCCCTCTCTGCCTTCTATAAGACGTCCGTTTAGTTATTTGGGGTGGCGTTTTATTTCCTTACGGGCAGTTTGTCACAAGACCTGTGACAACGCAGCTTCACTCTTCAAAGAAGCAGCTACCGTATAGGGCTCCATATAACACATAGAAAATAGTGTCATGAAAGTTCTTTCTTTCTTTCTTTCTTTCTTTCTTTCTTTCTTTCTTTCTTTCTTTCTTTCTTTCTTTCTTTCTTTCTTTCTTTCTTTCTTTCTTTCTTTCTTTCTGCATTGGTTTTCAAACATTTGGGTCCAAGGTACACCAATGGGCAAGCGAAAATCTCACAGCACACTTGTTGCAATGCACTCCATCATGAGCTTGTAGATCTTCTGTTTTAGCTTTTTTTAATGTAACATCCCCCCCAAAAAGGGTAAAAAGTGATCTTTGTCACTCCAGGGGCAGGGCCCGTCAGCGAGGAATGTTGAACAGGAGGTGTGGTATGGAGGCGCTAGGTCCTCTCGGTGGGTGCACCTCACTAGCAGGCGAGCTAGTAGTATCCTCTCAGTGGGGGTACAACAGTAGTGGCAAGTGGGGGAGGAAGTAATCGGCATGTTGACTAAATTGGGAGTAAAAAGAAAGGGGGGCTAGAAAATAATTGGCTACTCTAAATAAAATACAAATTACTAAAATAATTTACCCATAATCACATGCCCCAAATAGTAAAGCATGGTTAAAATATTAGTTTTAGGGTCTAGAAAAGGGAGATGAGCGTACACAAAGTACTTAAATTAAATTAAAGGGAGAGCAATAATTAAAAATGTCGGGACAGAGTTTGGGAACATTGTTTTATAGAAGGTCACACATCTGTGTGGCAATCAAACACTGTCAGAGTTTATACTGCAGTCGATCAGCTTGAATGCCTTCACCCTGACAACCTCGTAAACAAACACTAGATATGAGACAAACATGAGCTATGAGCTGTGTGATGACAGCATTGGAAAAGAGGACATTATCAGGACTCCATTTGTAAAGAAAACTCATTTTCGAAATCAGATAAGATGCATATATTGTTTTTTTTTTTCCATATTAAAAAAGAAAAAAAAGATGCATATATTGTTGCCGTCTTTCAGAAATCTCCTACTCTATCTACATTTAACTTTGCGCGTGTTTTTTTTTCTTCTCGTAAATTAACGCCCTACTTGATCATACTACAGCGCCACAAGCATCTGTGCATCTGCTACTTTTGCTGTTTTTGAAGTTGAATCCTGAAAAGTATATGAGTTTTGGACCTAATATGAGGTTTCCCGGGCGACAGTGTGGAAACCAATAACATTAAAAAAGTATACTGTATCTTAAAATACATTCATTGAAGCCCAATCTGTATTGAAGTATAGATTGTTTAAACATATTGTTTTTAATTAAATAATTATTATACAATCAATGGAAAGCTGTAAAAAAAGAAAAAAAATGAACATCACTTATGCCCCTTGCGCTTCAAGCCCTCGCTATGTTCTTAGCTGCTTCGACAGATACAGAGACCTCCATATATGGGCAGTTGTTGGCACATATGCGATTTACGTCACACTGACACGCACAGCGTTTTTCGGGCCGAATATCCCGAGTGCGTGAATAAAAAAATCAACCTAACATTATGTCAATCACGTTTGCACACTGCCGCCCGTTTCATATTTATTTTCGGACCAGGGTTCATTTTTTCCGATTTTCGCAGCTGTCGCACTGAGTCCCTTGCTCTCTCTCTCTTTCCTCTCTCTCTCCCTGGCCTACGGCTTTCGGATTTCCAAAACGCAACTAAAACACGCAGTGCAGTGTGCAAGCACCTTAAGTCCTACTGATGCCATCAGTGTTCTGTTCTCCATATATGGGCATAAAAGGGACAAGGACTGACAGATACTGACACGTACAGACTTTCACATACAGTAAATGGCCGTTTATGGTCCCTTACTACTAATTGAATTGACGGCACTGGACAGTTTACATTTCCCAAAATTAAATGCACATAATGCAGTCTGACAGGAAGCAGGTATAAAGCGTATCCCCACCTGCCATGTTCAACTTAATGACCAGACCAGGAGGGATAGCAAAATCAGAGGCACGGACAACAACAAAGGTATGTCTACACTGTGGTAACTGCTACTCTTATTGGAGTCCAAGATGTGAGCATACCGCCTCCGCCACTGGGGATGATGATGACAGCGTTTGAAAAAGGGACATGCACACAGCAAGTCGGGATTCACCAACAGAAGTGCCAGAAGTGCTGTTGTGTAGCACTTAGGCCCCTATCCAACGGAATCGGTCCAGGGGACTGATCAAATGCCAGCGCGGGGCTGTCTCGCTCCCGTCTCCGGGGTTTGACCTTCAGCCATCTCTGTAAACCACAGTCTACCTCAGGACGGGCCTCTGTGTAAAACGAGAAGTCACCTCAGCCAAGGGCATCCAGCTAAGTACATCATTTATGTAATGTAATTTATCCCCGTCGCATCGTAATTAAACCGAGTACTCTCTCTTTGCCGGGAGGCGAAAAGGTCGAGGATGGTCTCTCTCTGCTCTCTTCCAAGAGATAACCGGAGGAAATCGTCAGGCACGCGGGTGACACTTTGGTGTATTTGCTGTACTGTTTCATTAACTGTACACCCGTTGCATTTTGTGCCTTAATAATTCCCTTTCTGTCTTGTAATGGTCTTGCATCATCTCCATGTAGGCCTGTTGCCCAATGCTCCTATTCTGGTATTTCCCCCCCCCCCCCCAACTGAGCTTAACGTTTTCAAAGTGTTTTCAAGATATGTTTGTGTTTGTTGCAAATATTTTTTTACAATGTATTGTAGCACTTAGAGATTAATTTTTGCAACATAACATTATCATTATTACTTGCGCAAACAGAGCGCGGAAGTACTGTAATCGGCTGGGTATGTATGTATGTATGTATGTATATGTACTGTATGTGTAGTTGTATGTCGGTGTCTCCTCTTGTTGAAGACCGTAGACCAATCAGGGATATCACCAGTGGCATCAGCAGGAATGCTGGTCCCTCATTGGCTAATGATGATGTTGCCAGTGAGGAAGCCCCTTTTTCACATTCCCAAAAAGTAAGCTGTTTATTAGTGTTTTTGAACCAGAGATTCAGAGTTCAGGCTATGGGATCTGTCGCATTGGTTACAGCCCTGCAGGATATAGCCACTGACTAGACCTGGCTCACACACGCACGCACGCACGCACGCACGCACGCGCACACACACACACACACACACTGTCATTTAGGGCCTGTGTCCACAAATTACACAGTATTCTATGAGTGGGAGGTGCTTTGAATATCACCTCCATAGCACTATTTGGGCGTTAATTGTCACAGTACAAGGATAACTATTTGGGCGTTAATTGTCACAGTACAAGGATATGTTTTGAAGCTGCTCTTATTGACTCAGATAGATTTAAGCATCCGATTGTGTCCTCGAAAGAACATAATTATGGTCTATGAATGGTCTAAATATAGCTATAGCATATACCCCGAGTTGCTATACAGCCTAAAGTCATTGCAGCCCCCTGCCTGTAGACAACTAATTGTGGGCTCGCTAAAAGCGAGCGCACGTATGTTATCTTCATTATTTATCTATCAAGTTCTCCTCAAAATGACCTAATTTATCTATCAAGTTCTCCTCAAAATGACGTAATCTATCAGTCAAGTTCTCTTCAAAATGACGTAATCTATCAGTCAAGTTCTCTTCAAAATGACGTAATCTATCAGTCAAGTTCTCTTCAAAATGACGTAATCTATCAGTCAAGTTCTCTTCAAAATGACGTAATCTATCTGTCAAGTTCTCCTCGACAGTACAAAGGCAGGGCCCTTAGCCAATGGGGTGCAGCCAAAGGGTAGATCTTTGTGCCCATACATGGCGTTACATGCAAGCCCACACTGTTTCGTAGGAACAGTATTTCTAGTTAAGTAATTGTTAATTAATTAATTAATTTATTGTCTAATAGCCTAAATATCCCTGAATTCATCAACTTTCGTGACATAGCCTACTTTTACCGTATGCCTATGACATTTTTGAAAGAAAATAAACCTATAAAACCGAAATTAAATGTTTAGCACGCACATTGACACGCGCAATGTTCCAATCCAGGTTGTGTTATTAGCACTCAGCTGAAACGACATAAACATCAACGTCTCATGGTTGTGACTATGAGTGTCAGCGATTCCACGTGGGTTGAACCGGGTTGTCAAAATGTATTTAAAACTGCTGAAGTTGATTTGCCAGTCAATCAAGGTCGGTCGCTAAGCAACAACAATGTTCAGGGATGACACCATTATTAATCACAAATCACTTGTCCAAAACGTACAAGCAACGGTGTCAGTTTGTATTTCCATGGCACTTGCTTCCATTGAAAGGGGCTTGTAGCTGCCAGTGTGGACGCGCTATCAGGCCTCTATTTTGGGGGTATAGATGGTTTGGCGTGAGGCATGCAGTGGACAGGCGAATTGACAACTTCCGGAGGTATACAGTGTTTTTTTCCCCCTTGCCTGCTGCGTGTGCTTGGTATTTTTGGGCCTCGCCGTGTGGCGTTTGTGGGAGAAGAGGTGCAGCAAGGGTGTGTTGTTTGTCAAATCAGCCCACTGCAATTTGGGGGTCAACAAAGGACCACCATTTGCATACAGTATAGTGAGGCAACAAGCTCATCGGTTGCTATTTACGGCACACTTTATTTGTCAGAGGGATGACAGAGGGATGCCGCCCAGATAAACATCTCCAAAATCCCACAAACCTGTTTTATAATGTAGTTGTCGAGCTGAAACCTCTTATCTCCATGTTTTCTTTTTTTTTTCACGATTTTGTAAATCCTCTTTCACCCAATTACCTAAACTGTAATCTTGGGTTCTGCTCTCCCTCTGCCAACCTGGGGAGAGCCCCGAACTGAGCTCATGCTTCCTTCAGTGCATGAGGAGTGAGCAGGCCGCTTCCTATCACCTGATCAGGGGAGCTTCCCCGGTTGGATGTAGCGTGTGGAGGGAACACGTAATTCCACCAGTTCCTTCCCCTCCATCAGGCGCCCCAGGCTGGCCAGGGGGAGGCAGTATAGAGACCAGGATTACTGCATGTTTTTTGTGAGGGTACCTACCCTAGGAGACACAGGGAGAACATGCAAACTTGGGTATGGGTGGAGATGATGACACGGAGGAGCCCCCAGCGCCCACAATGTCCCCGGCGGTAATCAAACCCAGGACCTTCTAGTTGTGAGTCGACATCACTACCGACTGCACCACCATGCCCCCTTTATCTCCATGTTTTAACTTGATCACGATGCTTTTCAAGTTTGTAGATCTGCTACTTTTTATGCTTTTGAATTTGAATCCTGAAAAGTAACAATTTTGGACATAATGAGGTTTCGACAGACACAATATGTTATTCTTGCTGTGGTAGAGTGCAGTGTGGTTAAACATTTCATCCCAGTTCATATTTATTTCAGCCATTTGAAAATCTGATCTACAAGCTCACAATGCATCACAGTGCGTTGTGAGCTCGTAGAAGACTGTCTGTTTTCAACAAAGTTTGACATGTTTGGTCAATCATCACAATTCATTCACTTTCTTTAATTTATGAAGAAGAAAACAACAAGAAAACATCAAAAGTTGAAAAAGAAAAAAAACAAACAAACATGAAGATACTGTATATAAAAGGTTTTCTGCCTGCCTGGGACATTATTTTAATTGACAGCACACGCTCGCAGCAACGGCAGACAAAAGGTAAACAACGTGGAGTGTGGTTGAAACATGCCGTCATGTCATCTCAGTGGATTTCAACACCTTGCTTTTGTACGGCGTGGGAGAATTTCTCACACATTTCTCTCACACCTTCCCTCCCGGGCCGTCAACAAGGAATCAGAGAGAATGTGTCGCCGTTCATTATTTCTTCGCGGCTAGAGGATGTCCAAGAGCCCAGAAATAGAAATTGGCGCGGCCCACTCGCATATAGCTGAGTCATGGAAGGTCCGGAGTTGTGCGTTGTACGCATTATTAGCCTGAAAGCGTGTTGACAAAGTTTTGTGACCAGAGGTAATTAGCAGCGGCAGAATATAGCTTACATGCTCACCATTCATTTTCCATTTGTAGCACTTAGCTGTAGCAATTAGTGACTCCAACACCCATGGTAGTTCAGGACCAGATGCACTTTGCCACTTAGACAGTGTAATTGGAGCAAGCACTTACTGCTCACAAATACTCCCGAAATATCACTGTTGTTGGGCAGAAACCTTGTATCTCAATTTTCTTTTGTTTTTATTATTATTTTTGTTCCATAAATGAATGCCACACAATGCATTGCAAGTTGTGAGCTTGTAGATCAGCTAGGTTTGCTATTTTGGAAAGATTTGAAAGTGAAAGTGGTAAGTGGTAAAGGTCAACTCCGCCCTAAATAACATCTAGGCTCATTGTCCTACTTTTAATCATCCCAAATGACTGTCCATGGGGTTTATTAGGCAGAAATGTTCCTGTTGTCCAGTTTCCCCCGCAGAACCCAGCAGCCTGTTGCGATCAAAAGTGTTTTTGAGGAGTGTGTTACTAGTTGTCATTACTAACACATCCATGCCTTGGTTGTCCAATCCGAGCCGCCACAGTGTTGTAAATCATGTTTTGGGGTGAGCATTCGGCACAACTGGCAATCAAAGTGACTGTACTTGCCAATCACAGCGTGTCTTTTCCGGAACAGAGAATGGCCTAACAGCTGTTTAGCAGACTTTGGTGGCTTGTGTGGGACAACCAAGGCATGGATTTGTTTGTAATGACAACTAGTAACATGTTCTGCTGGGGAAACTGGACAACAGGAGCATTTCTGCCTAATAGACCCAATGGACATTTTGGTCATTTTGGATCAATGTAAGTAGGAAAATGAGCCTAGATGTTATTTAGGGTGGAGTTGTCATTTAAGTGTGTCTGTGGGTTTTGTAAATATTGAACCAATGAAAAGTATCAACAACAGCTTGTGACTAAATCCGAACTACATTGTTGTATAGATCCATTGGAACAAAGGTTATTCTATTTCCATTTCCTGACATACAAGGTTTCTAAGAGCACTTTATTTTATTTTGTCAAGTAAGACTGAAGCTTCTGCCAACTACATCAGCGAAAGATAGAGCAAACCATCAAATAACCTGCCTTAAATTAACATAGACAAAAAGTCTAACGACGTAGAATGTATGTGTCCATATGTGTGTTACCAGGCCATTAACAACCAATTACACCTAATAGGTGTGTGGGAAATCATGGGGGTTGCCGGAGATGAGTGCCTGGTTAGGCACTAAATGGCTAATTAGCTATTAAATAGTTCTGTAAGCACGCCATACATAACCAGTTAATTGTGTATCTTACTGTACAGTACATTTCTTAATCTCAGGCTCCCAGAAACAGACTTCATCCAAAGCTTAAATTAATTAAATTCCTACTTTAAAAAATTCCCCTCCTCTCCTCGGTTCGAACCACAAGTCGTGCTCGTTTGTCTCTTGATCACCCTCCTCCCCCCAAAAAGTCTCCTGGTCCTCAGCCAGGAGAAAGACGTAATATCTGTGGCATATAAACACCCCTCTAAGGATCCATTGACATTCAGAGCGGCGTGCGTCTCAGACCGAGGGGGGTCCTTAAGTGTGACTCAGAGTGCAAGTGGCCCGGAGATGAATCAACAAGCAGGTAATAAAAGTGTCTGTATATTATTTGTATTATGCTAGGTGGTACGGTGGCATAGATGTGGTGGTGGAAATGGCCGATCTATAAGCTCACGGCGCGCAGCGGACGCGATGCCGCTGTGAGTTTACGGATCTGCCGTTTCCAAAACGCGCGACACACCTCCGTACCCGGAAGAGTACACAAGAGACACAGATGTGTGTAACATGATTAATTCCAGGAAACTTCTGAGGCACTTTTTTTTTTGCATGCAAACGATGCAGGCAAAGGAAACAAAATGCTAATTTGATGTATGCTAGCTAGTGCGGCTCGAGGGGGGTGGGGGGGGTGGTGCAGAATGGCAAATGGCACGGCTGCATCGTCGAACAGCGGGCGACCTATAGAGAACAAAACTCACGGGAACGGGCAGGTAGGCTAGCCGGCGCCGCGGCGGTGGGATCTCCGCGGGGGAGAGTTTTTGGTGTTAAGTGCCTCAGTGCCGCGTGTGGGGGGATTGCGGGTGGGGGGTGGGGGGGTGGTTGTAGTCACAGAGTTGACTGTGAGGGATGATGTGTGTGTGGGGGGACGCTTTCAGAAGGAGCCGCGGGGGTTAATTTCTCTGCCATTAGTCAGCGCGGCAGGGGGGGTGGGGTGGGGGTGTTAGTCATAAGGAGGGTGGGGTGGGAGGAGGGGAGCAGGGACGTGCAGAGAATGTTAGAGAGGCAGGGGATGACATTTCTAAAAGTGCCTTTTGGTGAAAATATAGAAAATAGCAATGCGTTGTGAGCTTGGAGGTGCTATTTTCGGTGCTTCATACCACACTGAATTAAGCATAATCAAGTCAATACTGGAGATGTGGCGTAACGGCATGGCTTTTTACACAGAGAGGGCAATTCTTTCAACATAAGTTGCTGCATTCAAGTTCAGGAGAGTTTGGAGGGCATTTGAATTTCTTTCACCAAAGTAAAAACTGCATTCATGGTCTGGAGAGGGCACTTTACAGATGGATAAAAGGGCAGGGGCTCAAGCCCCCTTTGATGTCTAAGTGTGCACGTGCCTGGAGGGGAGGGAGGGAGGGAGGGGAAATGACTGGTGCTCTGTCACACAGATGCAGGACCTCCCATTTACAGCTGACACTATTATGCATATTGTCACTGTCGGGCAGAAACCTCGTATCTCCAAGTTTCAAGTTTGTATGTTTTTTTTCACCAAGTAAAGCCCTGCTTCATCATACAAGACTGTCGCACAAAAGTAGTGAAAACTGCCGATCTACAAGCACACAACGCCTCGCGGTGCGAGGCGTTGTGTGCTTGTAGATCTGCTATTTTCACTAGTTTAGTTCATTTTTAAAGTGACAAATACAAAACGAACAGTCTTGGACTTACAAGGTTTCCACCCGACCACGACGATATGTGGTATCCATTCCATTCCAAATGCTGTCCTGATAGTATTCAGCTGAAGTACCGTTTGCACCAAAAAGTGCCCTCTGGTACTTAGACCAAGGCTACACTAATCTGGATCTTTTTCTAAACTCAGATTTTCGTATATCCGCATAGAAAAATATCTGGGTCCACGCAATAAAAATATCTAGGTCTAAAAAAATCTATATGCCTATACACAGATCAACTGAATCGGGATATTTTTTGTAAATCTTTACAAATCTTTTTTATCCGGCTATAAAAAAGATCTGAAATCTCCAGCTTTGTGTGGCTGCAAGCCCCAATTGCACAAAGAAAGGTCCAGATTCAGAAAGATCCAGATTTGTGTAGCCTAGGCCTAAATGCAAGTGTGGTTAGATCTGCTATTTCTGAGTCTGACAGTGTTTCTTTCGGAAGGGGTCCACTCACAGCCAAATCATTTGGGGGTCCTCAACATGAAAAAGTTTGAGAAACACTGCTCAAGTCATCTGTCACTGGTGCAGGCAAAGGTAAAAGGAACAGAAGAAAAGTCCACACAAACAGCTCGATGCTCCAAATATTGTGCAAACAAGCAAACAGCCAAAATCATTTCGATCAACTTTGGTCTTTGGTCGAAACGTTGTTTGCCGTTTGTTTGTTTGTTTGTGAAAAATAATGATCAGAGCATCAAACTGTTTGTGCAGACTTTTCTATTCTTGGGTTACTTCTCTAGAATAGGGCTGCAACTATCATTCATCTTCTTCTTGAAAATACCGGATCCGTGATGCATTGTGAGCTTGCAGATTGGCTATAAAAAAGAAATATGAAAAAAAAAAAAAAAAAATTGTATATAGATTTTGTTTTAAATGTCTTAATTCAACTAGTTTGATGAACCTCTTAGAAGCTCTCATGGCTCTTTGACCTCCAGCAGAAGAAGCTTCACTCATGACCCTGACAGCTGCTGTGATGGATGAGCTAATGACCAGACACAGCTTCTGTGACAGCAATGGGCACCAGTGTGTGACAAGACATGTACAGTACAGTACAGTCCAGTCCAGTACAGTACCATTCCATCATGGATGCAGGACACACCGTTCACAGACAGATTCTGGGCCCTGGGTATAGGATTCACTGCGGATTATTAAAAAATATTTTGTGCTTTAACTATTGAAAAATAGCAGATATACAAGCTCACAGTGTGGCACCGAGTGCCGCCACGATGCGAGCTTGTAGATCTGCTATTTTTGAAAATTTCCAGTAATAATAGCCTACTGGAATTCATACAGAATTTTTAAATGTATGTATTAATTTAGAACATTTCCAAACCATTACATGATCTATAAGCTCACATCATGTTGTGATGCAACAAGTTGTGAGCTTATAATTGTAGATTGTCTGTTTTTATTATGTTAAGGGTTCAAGTGGTTCATTCAGGTATTTTTGTAGGCCTACGTTTGGGTCTTTGAAATGTAGTGGTTGAAAATCAGCTTCCAAAAAACATCAAATACTCAAGTAAAATGCAGATTTTACTTCATTACTGTCTGCCAGAGTGTGGCAGACACGCTTTGGGGGCAGACCTCTATTCAGAAACACCCCTACTTATTCAGAAATACCCCCACTGAGGTTAGGGTTAGGGTTTAGGTTAGGTTTAGGTGACACCTCCATTTAGAATAATGGAAGTCAATTTTCTGAATAGCAATATTTCTGAATAGCAACTATATTCCAGGGTAAAACGTTTGCAGAATAAATAGCAGATCTACAAGCTTACACTGTGCCACGTTATGACACGTATTTTTGCAGATTGTCTGTCTTCAGTGAAGTAAAAGCTAAAAGTAACAGATCTAGATTGTCAAAAGTTAAAACATGGCGATAGGAGGTTTCTGCCTGACAGGAACGTCATGGTAATCCCTGATAAGCTACAACCTTTTTCAACAATAGTTCCACACTCATACAGTTATACTGCACATATTCACACCTGGGAGGCACCCAGTGCAACCATACTTTTATACTGTTGGCCTCTTAGGTGCTACAAAGCGGCCATGGAGATTTAATATTGCCTATAGGCATTTAACCACTATACAGTAGCTTTAGAGGGCTCAGTACTAGCAAAGTTCTATGGCATTATTGCTAGTAATAATACTGGAGGAAGAAAAGAAGAAAAAGCTATAGCAACCAGACTACTATGCTCAACAAAACAGCTTGGGTTTAGCTTGAAACGGCACTCAATTTTGCTAAATTGTGGCTGTATTGTACCCGATGTGTCTGTCACACCATTCACGTAGCATTTTAGAATGTCAGGTGTTTTTGTCCCGATAATTACATGAGATGGTGCAGGACTGAAAATGGTGCGCTACAGTAGCTGCAACATCCCGGGGAAGGTGAAATCGGAGAGGCGTGCCTGTGATCATTAAAAGACACATGTCACACCCACGTGCCTGGTGTCATTATAGCACACGTTTGCCGAGCGCTAATCGCTCATCAGCGCTAATCAGAGGGTGACACAGCGATGTGAACACCACGGGTGGGTTTTGGATCACGCGGCGCGAGAGATAGGTTCTCAGAACGTCTAAATTGAGCGGTGACTCCTCGTGTGGGTTTTTGGTGCCGCCGCTCCTCTCTCTGTCCAACAACGCTTTCCACGTGCACTCTCCCACGTGCACAGCCGCCCGTCCCTCTGTCTCACTCTTTCTGACACTGTTTTTCTGTAAATGAGTCATATCGAGGCTGAGAACACAACAAAATATGCTTGCCATTCGACTTTTAGTTTTTGTTTTAAAGTGGGGTAAGTGATATTCTTTTGGTTCAAATAAAGCACTATATTCTGATAGTAATCGTTGCTCAGTAAACAGGGCTCTCCCTGTCTCTCCAGCTCTTTAATAAACAGAAAATAAACATTCAGGTAGGTGACTCAACCTTTCAGACAATCAGGAGAGATGCATAGTACTGTATTCTATCCGTCTGTCTTTCAATGTTATATGAGATACATAAAGTGGTTTCTGTGTAAATTAGCCGTAAAGCTTACTAGGATCTCCTTTTAGTTGACCTCGTTCCAGCGATTTGTACGTCAAGAAACTGTACCTTTTCCTATGCAACCTTCTAATAAAGTCTTCAATCAGTCAAAAACCTGCATTTATCAGCATCATTTTTACAGTGTTCCAGTTGTGTCTGGGGGGGGGGGGGGGGGGCACGGCCTGAAAAGGTTGAGAATCACTGTAGTAGACGATCAACAAAGCCATGGATGCACCACGGTGGAATTGAACCCACAACCTCCGCGGTGTGGTAGGCAGGTACTTAGCACTGCACCACCTGAGCGGAACCTTAAATACTGGCAGGTTTAGAGGCATACATTGTGCTTTTCTGGACTTCTATCACATTATGTGATGTGACTGTCCAGTGTGCCACTGTGTAGCAGCCTGTCACGCTCTCCTGACTCCCTCTGCATGTGGGAGATGGACTGAATAAACCTCTGCAAAGATGAAACCATGCGACCGCTCCAGGGAATCCCATACAGTTAACTGTAAAACATACCTTTTATACAGTATCTAAGGCTGTTGGTGACCGTACGCTCTCTCTCTCTGTGTGTGTGTGTGTGTGTGTGTGTGTGTGTGTGTGTGTGTGTGTGTGCGTGCGTGCGTGCGTGCGTGCGTGCGTGTGTGTGTAGAGTTATTTTGATAGAAGGAGACAGAGTATAGGGGAGTGTCCCCGGTAGGAATCGAATCTAGGACCTTCTAGCTGTGAGGCTCTTTGATTGACTTCCTTGATCGCTTTTGATGCAACAGCCCAAATAGGTTACCTCTTGTGGGGGTCGGTGGCCAAATACATATCATTTGGGGGGTCCTTTACATGAAAATGTTTGAGCAGCAAAAACATAAGGTTTTTTCAGTTATTGTTAGGATTTAAAAGGCATTTGTAGGATCGGCCTCAGGTCCATCCATCCAATCATCAATCTTCAACCGCTTATCCGGAATTGGGTCGCAGGGGTAACAGTTCCAACTGAGATTTCCAGAGTTCCCTATCCTGAGCAACTTCCTCCACTCCCTCCGGGAGTATACCGAGGCATTCCCAGGCCAGTGTGGAGATATAATCCTATCTGGTCTTAGGTCTGCCACGGGGTCTCCTCCCAGGGACGTGCATCGAGGACCTTCCTAGGAAGACGCTCAGGAGGCATCCGTACTAGGATGCCCGAACCACGTAAGCAGACTCCTTTCCAAGTGTCGAAGCAACGGTTCTACTCCAAGTCTCTCTCGGGTGACTGAACTTCTCACCCTATCTCTAAAGGAGATATCAGCTACCTGTCTGAGAAAACTCATTTCGACCGCTTGTGCCCGCAACCAATCAGGTCTTAACTCATTCCCTGCCAGGCCCGATAGTCCCGAGATTATTCCAATGTCTTTCCCCGCCAGGCCCGATAGTCCCGAGAATTAAAAAAAAAAAAAAAAAAAAATTCAATTTTTTTTTTTTTTTTTTTTAAATTTTGACCCCAAAAAATGGAGTAGGCATGATAGCAATCGCGAAATTTCATGTTTAACCCCCATAGCAACCCCATCTTTCAAGCATGGTAGCCATTTTGGCAGCCATCTTTGTTAAACATAGTGGCTGTTATCTCAGGAATGCCTGAACGGATTTCCATTCGGATTTTTTTGTTTGAAAGCTGTGAGCAAGGTGGACACACGTGGTGCATTATCTAGGCATGGGTGTGCATGATCCGTGCACACCCAATTACATGGAAGTCTATGGAGACGAATGGCAGGTGGGAGTACGGAGGTATGTTAAAATGGCGGTCAATGTGTTAATGGGTTAATTTGATTCAAGGTAAAGGCGACAAGAAGTGAACAAACAATTCGGAGGCCGTCGGAGGTGGTCTGTGTTTTTCGGCGGAAGCACGTAAACCAGGGACATGCAGAGAATGTTAGAGAGGCAGGGGCCGCAATTTCTAAAAGGGCCTTTGGTGAAAATAACGAAAATGGCAGACCTTCCAAGCTCACAACGCGTCACGCGACGCGTTGTGAGCTTGGAGGTCGGCTATTTTTGGTACTGAACTATGGATTTCTACACAAAGAGGGCAATTCTTTGCAACATTAGATGCTGCATTCAAGTTCAGGAGAATTTGGACAAGGCAATTCTCTTGAATGCTGCCTTGGGCATTTACATTTCTTTACCACCATAGTAAAAACTGCTCAAGCCCCCTTTGATGTCTACGTGTGCACATGCCAACTTTTTGAAACTTCAGTGCCAACTTGTTCTTTACCGTATGAATGATGCACCTGTTGCGGTGCCCCCTGGAGGCCATTGGAGCGTGTTAAACTCAGCGCCTTCACCTTTGTCCTATTGTTTTGGCTACAGTCAAAGGAGGAGGCGGAAGGATTTATCACAACAAAAGCAATTAACCCCACATTACCATGCATAAGCGGCCCCGAATCTCCCAAATTAATCACCGTAATCAGATTCTCTTCTCGGGTTGCACGCGGGGGCTTTTGTTTTATTTATTGTGACCTTAACCTCTGTAATTAATTTCGGCATGAATTTCTCATTGTGAGATTCGCTCCCGACGTGGCCTATTTCACTTGCAAATAATTGTCTGGGCGTCGGACTGTGTTCGCCGGGGCTTTTCATCAACGAGACTGCTCTCTGTCGTTTTTCCTATATCCACACGTGCTCCCTTCCCAGGGGCGTCACACCAAATTCTGGGCCCTGGGTACAAGGATTCACTGCGGGCCCCCCATGAATGTTAACTATTGAAAAATAGCAGATATACAAGCTCACAGCGCGGCACCGAGTGCCGTGCTGCGAGCTTGTATATCTGCTATTTTTGGAAAATCGTGAAAATGTGTGCAAGAAACCTATGTCAAGGACCCCCAAGATGATATGTATTTGGCCACGGACCCCGATCTCAAAATATTTAGTTCCAGGGACCCCCAGAAGCTAAATTTGAGTTAGAAATGTTCGCTTAAAAAAATACATATTCAAAGATTTTCACACATTTTCACAACTTTTAAAAAATAGCAGATCTACAAGCTCGCAGCGCGGCACTCTGTGCCGCGCTGTGAGCTTGTATATCTGCTATTTTTCAATAGATAAAGTTATTAGGGCCCCTCCACCTTGGGCCCCAGTAACTCAGTCCAACTTTCCTACCCCTTGTGACGCCCCTGCCCCTTCCTCTCCCCTTCCTCTCTATGTGCATGCAATTATCAGCTCCATTCTATTCTGACTCGGGTGTATCGCCTGAAACTTTTGCTCTGAGGCGCACACACAAGCGACAAAAAGTGCTCCAGACATTGTTCCACAACCCGAGTTGTTATTCAGCGCCAACAAAAAGGAGCGCTGGCTAATGAGAGACAGTGTCATTAGGCTTCGCCTCAGCCGGAACAATGTTAATAAGCAAGTTTTCGGAAATGCCGTTTCTTGGTGGGCCGTCAGTGAAGTCCGTGGGCACGAGAGAGAGAGAGAGAGAGAGAGAGAGAGAGAGAGAGAGAGAGAGAGAGAGAGGAAGGGAATGAAAAATAGATTGATGTGGGGCGAAAAGCATAGTTTTGCAGCGATTTAATTGCATTTTTTCCCCCGTCCCCTGGATCTGGGTTTTGTTATTCCGAGGGAGGCTCACCACCCGGGGGCAGACCATGTCCTGTCTGCCAGCCTGTTGGATGTGTTATGATCATTTAGTCCAGCCTGAATGAGAAACCCAACCGACGGCCGCTGCCTGTCACAGAGAGGTCAAAAAGCAACACAAAAGAAAATGCCTTTTAAAAACGATGGATGGCTGGCTAAAGGGGCACTTGTAATGATCCCCCTGCATAAATGAAGCAATATGCTGCGCTTTACAATGGTCCATTTAATCATACATTCTCCTTTAACCAACCCTATACTTTATGGACCCCAACCGTCTCGTAGTCTCCTCCTCTTTCCCCCCTCTACATCAAATCTATGGGTTCACCTGGTTAAAATGCTTAACATAATGTACTACAGTTGGCTCCTTTCCACGTCATTATGATGACATTATAATGAAGGTAGATGTTATGATGACATTATAATGAAGGTAGATGTTGCAGGATTTCCAGTAATAGTGTGTTATGTGATGCTGTTCCTGTCCTTGGGTGTCAGTATGTTCAAATAATGGAACTACAGTACATACTGTACATGTCACAATGTGCTTGTAGGGCTAGGACTCCACTGGGAGCGCTGCGTTGTGCCAGTGTCGTGACGGCATCAAAAAATTAACCGGGGCGAATTTGGCGTCCGACGTTGACAAGGGAGCGTTCCCAGCGCTGACGCAACTCTCAGCGCTCGCAGTGGAGCCGGGGGGTAAGTGTCTTACTCTAGGACACATCATGTAAGTTTAGTTTCTAGTTACTTTAAAGATTTCTTATTAAATACATGCATGAATCACTTCAGCCCTATTTGGCTATTTGAAAATAGCCGATCTGCTATTTTCAAAAGATTGTTTTAGACATTTTTGTACACATTTGAAAACAAATGAGTGACAATGGATGTCAATTCTTTTACTTTCACTCAAGTGAATTTTGAATTCTGGGCTTTCACTGGCAACAAGAGTATTTCTACATTGCAGTATTGATACTTTTACTTAAGTTAAACATTTGAGTACTTTTTTCCACCACATCCGCCATGACACAAGCATGTGGGGAAGGCCAGGGTGCAGCAGGCACGTGCACACATAGACAAAGGGGGCTTGAGCCCCTGCCCCTTTATCCGTCTGTAAAAAGTGTCCTCTCCAGACCATGAATGCAGTTTTCACTATGGTGAAAGAAATGCAAATGCCCTCTTGCCTTGTCCAAACTCTCCTGAACTTGAATCTTATGTTGAAAGAATTGCCCTCTCTGTGTAGAAATCAAGCATCAAAATAGCTGACCTCCAAGCTCACAACACGTCGCAGCGTGACACGTTGTGAGCTTGGAGGTCTGCTATTTTCAATATTTTCAGCAAAAGGCCCTTTTAGAAATTTCAGCCCCTGCCTCTCTAACATTCTCTGCATGTCCCTGGTTTCAGTTGCTGCAACAGATGTACAGTACAAGCTTGAAGCGTGGCACAAAGTGGCGCGCGGTGATCTTGTAGATCTGTCATTTCTGAATAGCCAACTTGTTAATGGATAAGGTGGTTAACATGATTGTGGTGCTACATTAACTAGTTTAGCTGGGGACTCCCCCTGGAACCCCCTCCAAGGACCCCTGGGGGTCCCCGGAGTCAGACCCTACTTTGAGAACCACTATAGGGTGCACTAATGGGGATTTTTAGATTCTTAGCCATGTGTTACAAACGGCTAATTAACTTCCCCAGACAACTTATACCCTTGAGGGAATCCCTTTCAAGACTATAGCATTTGTCATACTGTAT
Source organism: Nannobrachium achirus (assembly GCF_963921795.1). NCBI lineage: Eukaryota > Metazoa > Chordata > Actinopteri > Myctophiformes > Myctophidae > Nannobrachium > Nannobrachium achirus. The sequence continues at coordinate 17,443,691 of NC_137829.1, forward strand.
GCTGTGCCATTCTGGCAAGCATAGTGTGAATTATACAATGACAATTGGGAAATCTCCTCTCTCTCTCTCTCTCTCTCTCTCTCTCTCTCTCTCTCTCTCTCTCTCTCCAGGGCATTAAAGATAAGGCATGAAGCGCAGGCACATGCCTCAGTGAACCAACGTCTTACAATATCCTTATGGTATCAGCTTGTTTAATGTTATGTCTGCAGTACTGTATGCAGATGATGATAAATCAAATCCGTTATGCCAGCTCATGGGGGCACATATACTGTAGCACACGACAACTAAATACCCCAGCTCAGCAGTTCTTTACTTTCTAAATACAGTAGTGTAATCGGAAAAAGAACGAACACACACAAATCAACATTCAACAAACCAAATTGTATAGCCTATATCCTGTACTGGTCACAATACAGAAATGAATAGATCATACTCTATAGCCAGTCCTAGACTAAGAAGAGTGCCTTGTATCTCTTTGTGTGTGCGCGTGCGTGCGTGCGTGTGTGTGTGTGTGTGTGTGCGTGCATGTGTGTGTGTGCGTGCGTGTGTTTGCAAGTCTTTGAATATGTATTTTTAAAAGCAAACATTTGTACATTTTTGGTCCGCGGTTGAGAACCACTGATTTAGAAGAAGGGTTTAGAAGACATTTATAGAATCGGGTCAAAAATATTCAAAGACTTGCACAAAATTTATGTTTACGATTTTTCAAAAATAGCAGATCTGTGATCTGCGCTGTGAGCTTGAATATATGCTATTCCTTTCTTTAATAGTTAAAGCACAACATTATGGTTAAAGTAATAATACATTCAAATCCAAAGTGACACAGATTTTCGCTCAAGTCTAAACACACAGCTACAGAAGGCAGGCAGGGCAGCTGCAGTAGCTTTAGATGGTAATAATGGGTTTACCGGTATGTTAGTGAATATTTAGTTCCCTGTGCTGTGTTGCTAATGTTGAGTGAATACCAAAGCCTCTGCAGTGATGAGATTGAGATGAGACATAGAACAAACTTTAAGGTTAAGAAATGGTCCACACGAGGGGTATCTGAAATCATATTACAATAGCCTTCCAGGCATGGATATGGACCGGACATCATTATATGTAACGTATTATTTCCAAATAGTAGCACGCAAAATCGATTTGGACCCCAGGCGTTTAAAAGAATTTGCAACATTTATTCAGTCAGACCCTGACGAAGACCTAGAAGGTCGAAATGCGTTGGTCAACTTGTTGCCTTGCTCAGAAAATAAATTATATATTTTTTTCACTAAAGACGGAGTGCCTTGGAATTCCTTTCTCTGTAAGGGTCGATTCAGACTCTGATAAGGTGCAGAGTTTATTTCGGTTCGGCACTGTCCAGACCCAAATATGGGTCGCCCCCCCACCCCCGGTTTGGGGGAGCCTCAACAGATTAAACTCGGCTCCTCGGTGCTGCCGAAATGTTGTGACCTCCCGACTTAATGTCGGGCTCAGTGGTGTCTTCTCATTCAGCCCAGCTTCAAGTTCATATTTTCGGCTGTGAAACAAGACGACCTCCAAATGATTGTGGCCGTATATTGAGCGTTGCATAGCGGATACATTGTCAGCTGGCTCTGGCTGGAGAATGATGGCAGGCAGACTGGGAGGCACGCGCACGAGACACACACACACACACACACACACACACACACACACACACACACACACACACACACACACACACACACACACACACACACACACACACACACACACACACACACACACACACACACACACAGCTTTGCTGCGTGTCTCGCTAGTCGCTGACCGTTTTAAAGAGAAAAGAAGAGATTAAACACAACTTTGCAAGAGTTCCGTGTTGATAGGTTTATAGCTATAGCCTATATTAGGCAACCTCTATGGTTAATAGCTGATCTGCAAGCTCTGCATGCGCCACAGTCAGTGACTGTGGTGCATGCAGAAAGAGACGCAGCGAGTCTATAATTTGAGTTTCTAGATTAAATGTTTTCGACAGAGCTCGTGTGTGTGTGAGAGAGCGAGAGACCCCATCTCCATCTGGTGCTGTTGCTGGAGCTGCTGCTCACTGGACCTCCAGTCATTCAGCGTGCAGCCGCGAGGGTCAGTCAGATATGTATCCGTCCTGCTAAGCTCATTTATCGGCCATAAGCGTTTTCATGCCAAGGACCTTCAATATTTACAAGCGACTGTGACGCTAGCCGTTAAGAGAGTATGAATTGACTACCCCCGAACCTAAATAATTTTGGGTCAGGGAGCCCTCCCGTACTGAAATAAACTCGGCACCTTATTGGAGTCTGAATCGACCCTAAGTCTGCTGTCTACACCTTTGGAATTTAGCAGTACTTATTTGAAACATGCTTTATTCATAATTTATTTGTGTCTACTTTAATGGCATTTGATATGCAAAATGGGGTCAGACCCCTGGTCTACGATATGAAAATATACGGTATATGTACAGTATGAGATATAATACTCATATACTGTATATATATATATAGACATATTATGTCTACAGTAATCCTCAATTTAGGAGGGTCAGATCCACCCCAATCCCCAATCATACATGAAGACCAGTGGGTCAACATATGTTGTCTTTTTAACCTTTTTGTACTGAATAAAGCACCTTGATTTTTACGCCTGCCCTCTCCTGAGTGTTCAAAATCATTCAAAGTGAAACTTTTTTTTGGTGACGTGCTGTGAGCTTGTAGATCTGCTATTTTTGAATAGCCAACATATACATGGATAAAGTGGTTGATGCTACTGTAGACCCATCTCTCCTTGTCACTTTACCTTATCAAGTGGCTACTCGTGTAATGTACAGTATGTCAGGGTGCTGAGGGGTCTGTGCTGCTTACTGTGCTTATTGTATTAAAACACAGTCTTTGATATTATTTCACAGACTTGTCCCCAAATGCATTTGTGTCTCCATCCGGAATCAATGGGGGAACATTTATTGTAATCAAATTATTGTCTTAGGAATGCGACGAAAAAACTAAAAATATTATTGAACTCAAGTCTCCATGGCGTGAGTAATCAATAGGGATTTTTTTTTTTTGGGGGGGGGGGGGGTGAGCTACTCCTTTAAGCAATACCACAGTACAAAACCTGACTTTTTCCAAGTAAGCACAACATCTGCGTGCTTCCTCCACCACTGGTGTTAGACCCTAACACTTGAGCTTCCTAACAAAGAGGATTCAACGCTTTTTTTCCAGCCATGCACCTCTGAACTACACAGCAACCCAGGTTTTCATTCACTAATAAGGTAATGCGCTGGCCAAAAAGTGTCTCTCCTGCCCACCGCCTGAATTAATTTGTCGTCATCTCAAGCCTGAAGGACCATTTAGCAAATCCTCTTTTGATTCTAAGTAGACTCCTTAATGCAGTGGCCCCTTCTTGGTGCGGACATTTTCAATTAATCCCTTTGCATTATGCATGATTACATTAAACAATCCAATAAATTGATATGGAGTCTCTGGCTATGAGCAGACTCTGTTAATGGGCATAAAATGGAGTCACGCCACTCCCGAGATGAATTCATTATTTCAATTATGCTCAGAAAAGGTAACATGCTAGGTCTGGGAGCCATATCCTTTCCTCTTAGAAGGTAATTATCCGGGAAATATACATTGCTGTGTGTCTTGGTTGGAATTAGAATTGAGAGTGCTGTGGGCTTCAGTACTGTAATCAACAGACACCCATATGAAAGACTTCAACAATATACAAGTTTGTGCGGTGAAATGTGACTCAAATTATTTCACTTCCCCGGCATATATCACTGATACAATGATTGGTCCATTACGTTTTGTTGCATTTTGTGTTACCCCCAATAGATGGAACTATGCATATGACCATGGTGGACGAATTACACAGATCGCTGTGTTGAAGTAACAATATTGCACAATACACAACAATCTTTATTCAAAATGTTACACGTACACAAGTATTGGAAGGTATCAAATTTCGTTGATCTACCAGCTTGTGATGTGTCTGTGATGTTGAATTTGCAGATCAAGTATAAAATAAGGCTTAGGTGGTGCATGGTTTGTATTAATAACCCAAATCTGCAGATTACTACTGTAGTAAAACTGTCAATTGTAGTATAGTAAAAAGTACAATATCTGCCTCTGAGCTTGAGGTGTAGTGGAGAAGTAAAATGGAAATACTCAATTAACATCAACACTTGCACTCGTCTCGCATAGTCAGACAACTATTCTACAATCTCCGAATGCTATATTGTCTGTAACTACACATCCCGAAAACCAAGAACAGAAACTGTCATCTGTTTGTCATTTCTGTTCACAATGATAATCAGCATTGCAGCAAGCTATTATGCTTCAATCATTTTTATTGCGAGATAAACAAACGGAAGCGGGGAGGACACGTCACGTCCGCTTTTATCATCTTATCCATTTTCAGAGCTGATGAGTGTTAAAATGTTTTCATTTACTGCTTTCTATTGTTTTAGCGATTTTAGTATTTTGATTTGAGTGGGTAGGGGCATGCGTACAAGTGGATAAATATGTATTTTTAGACACAATAATCGCTAAAATCACTTTCCACTGCTGCACATGGGGGCAGTATAGTCCTACACGGTGTATCATTTCAGACTACGCAGTGAGCTCTGGTCAGTTGTTCAGAGCAATTAGCCAGTAGCTATGCCCCTCCCAAAAGCTTTTGTCCAATGCTAGCTTAGAATAACTTCCTGCTTGCCAAGGTTTGCCTTGGCAACAGCCTTAGCAAGCTGCCGGTTGCAAAGCTAGCATTGGACAAAAGCTTTTAGGTGAGGGGCATAGCTACTGGTTAATTCAACCTTTGCAACTCGTGGATGATAATCATTATCTTGTCTCTGTCGGGTGGAAACCTCATATGTGACCGAGTCTGGTGCTTTGTGTCATAAGGGGGCATTGGGGTTTATGATGTATCATTTGTTGAAATAGTAAAATGTTTGAAGAAGTTATGGACATTTGAAATGGGCTGTATGGACGGTGCTCAGAGCGTGAAACTGGAGAATAATGCATTCCGATGACCAAAATAAATCCAATACAAATCTCGGACCTGCACCTCTTCGCCCCCCACAGACACAGATAATATCTCCCAAAATCAACCCTATACATTGGCATATAAATGTAGCCATTTAATGACCTTAAAACAGCTTCTGTATCTGTTGGAATGAAAACCTTTATCAACATTCGAACTGTGTTAATATGGGGACAAAAAAGCAAAAACACAAAAAACTAAATCGAACGTATCTTCAAATTTTTTGCCGTTTTACAATTGCTGACAACAGGCCTTTTCTTCCGGCCTCAGTCATGTCCAAAACTGTTATCAGGATTCAAATTCAAATATAGCAAAAGTAGAGATTCCAAACGCATCTGCCACTTTTGATGCTTTTTGTGTGACGCTGTGTGAAAAACACAAAATGTTAGTATATGGGGATAAACGGTTTCTGCTCGACAGCATCTATATTATGCTTTAGCCTTTAGCAACTGACAAAATGGCTGCCGCAGCACACTGTAACTCAGGGTTGTTGTTGACACGGTGCCTCTGTTGCAGTTACTATTTGTAAAAATGTCCAACTCTCCAAATCATAGCTTTATGGCTCCCCTGCATCATTACCGTGGACATCCCCAGCACTCTGCTCTCTCCTCTCGCGTCCCATAACATCACCATTCTCCTCCCAAGTAGCATCATTACCTCTGCATTCTGAACAATTGGACCATTCTCTCGTTTGAGTTTTTTTTTTGTTTTTCCTCCCAGCCTTATTATGCACTCATTTAACGATTTTGACATGATAACGTTGTGCTTGGGGAAGCGCACAAGGTGCAGAGCAGCTGGACATAACCATCAGTTATACTGTAGATGAGTTTTAACAGCTGCCATTCAGCTTACTATTGCAGTTGTCTAGTACAGTGGTTCTCAACCTGTGGGTCGTGACCAAGAGGGGTCCCCACATGATTGATTGAAGGCTTTATTAGAGGTTTGCATAGGAAAAGGTACGGTTTCATGACAATACAGATCACTGGTACATTTTGGGCTTGTTTCAATTGGGGTCCTTTTTTAATTCATTTAACACATTGACCGCCATTTTAACATACCTCCGTACTCCCACCTGCCATTCGTCTCCATAGACTTCCATGTAATTGGGTGTGCACGGATCATGCACACCCATGCCTAGATAATGCACCACGTGTGTCCACATTGCTCACAGCTTTCAAACAAAAAAATCCGAATGGAAATCCGTTCAGGCATTCATGAGATAACAGCCACTATGTTTAACAAAGATGGCTGCCAAAATGGCTGCCATGCTTGAAAGATGGGGTTGCTATGGGGGTTAAACATGCAATTTCGCGATTGCTATCATGCCTACTCCATTTTTGGGGGTCAAAAATTTTTTTGAAAAAAAAAAAAAAAATATTTTTTTTTTTTAAATTCTCGGGACTATCGGGCCTGGCGGGGAAAGACATTGGAATAATCTCGGGACTATCGGGCCTGGCAGGGAATGAGTTAACATAGAATGACAGACAAATAGAACACAGTACTATGCAAAAAATATATTTATAAAAATGCATAATAAAAGGTATTTACAATAGAAAGGTCAGGGGGAGGTAAGGATAGGCTTTGTTTTCTTTTACCAGTTTCGAGTAGCAGCCGCCTCTAAGTGGCTAGTCCCTAACCTGGTGAATGCTCAATCCCTGTTTCTAAGTGGGGGTGTTTCTGAATGGAGGTCTGCCCCCGTCCTGGTTCTTCATTGCCGGAAGGTACTGTAGGTATTTACACTCCTTTAAGGCCTTCGGTAGGGTGTTCCATTTTTGCAGCAGAACAGATTTGACCTTTTTTTTTAGCCTTGATCCTTTTTTTGAGACAAGATTTGTTTGTTTTGTGTTTTGTTTTCTTTTGGGGGGGAGGGGGTCCAAGAAGTGGACTTAAGACCCTTTTAAACCCTACAAGAAATAAGAGAATAAAGATCATTACTGCGTCAAAAGTAATCAACAAACTATACTAAAAAAACTGGTCGAACATTGGCCAAATTGACAAAAATATAAGAAAGCAATGTATTTTATTTTAATTTTATATAGACGATCTCGCGTCTGCTGTTTTCACAATATTTATCTGATGAACCGAGTCAAACGAAATGTAGTCCTTTTGCCTCAACTGTCTCCTGCTCCAAGTGCTTGTGCCCGTGTAGCCGGTCTGGCCTTACTTCTCTGCAGACCCTTGCTATCGCTCAGCTCAGCGTTGTTTTGTGCTTTTGATGGACAAGGGGTTTCACTTTAGCCAAAACAGGTGGCATACTGCATTTATTTCCTGCACAAAATAAACAAAAATAATGCAGCAGCATTAACACACAGGATGCCTGCAGCCAGGGAACCCCCTCCCCCTATGAAGAACATTCATGTGGGGCCCGCAGTGAATTCTTGTACCCAGGAATTTGGTGCGACACCCATGCCTGCAGCACAGTCTCCTCACTGTCTGTGTAACAAGTCAGTGGCTAATAATGTCTTACAAAATATGCAGATATAAAATCTGTCACATAGTTCACAATAGAACACAAGTCAATTACAAATACACTTGACATTAATACACCACCGGCTAATTAATATTTTATGGACATGTAAATAAAACAATAAAATAAATACAGTTGTAAACAAACTAGACTTAAATAAAGGGAGCAACGGAGACATACCTGCACGAAATAAACAAAAATAATGCAGCAGCATTAAGACACAGACCGGACACGCCTGCAGGCTGCAGCATACCAGTCTGTAATGGGAGGGAAAAACAGCAATGAATGTGCTGCTGCACGTACTGTGTGTGAGTCCTCACAAGTACTGCGAAACAGTAAAGCAGCTAAAAGTTGGCCAACACCCAAACTCTTGCAAAACAATTGCACGGTAACAAATACATACATTATGAACTCGTTTTAAAAGTTTACGTTGGTTATATTCTCTTAAAAACAACTTTACAACCGAAATCTCCAGAGAGCACAGAACAAAGCAAACTCACCTCCTCACTGTCTGTGTAACAAGTGAGGGGTAAGGGAACTACAAGCAAGAAAATGCCCAACTACAGGAAGTGAAGACTCCAAAATAAAAGACACAAGCTCCCAAAACTTTATATCAAAATAAAAGTGACAACAAATAACAATGTGGGGACTTTTGGTTGAATGCATTCGGTATATCTCATATACCTGCTACACCTGGTTAAATATGATCATTTTGGGGGGGTCGCAGTCTGAAAAGGTTGAGAACCACTGGTCTACTACAGGTATAAGCTGAGTTGAAATTGTGTGAATGCATTTATTATTGTTGGTTTTTTTTTTTTTTATGTTTCTGTATATCTCTGCTACCCCCACCCCCAAATTGTATTCATATGTTCAAATGTTGAATGTCAAAAACAATGAATTAGTTTGACATCAATCGTCAACTTAATGTCGTCTAATTTTCAGAAAAAAAAACTAATCTCTTACCTGAATGAACTTTATGGAATCTCAAACTTTGCCCTCAATTACAATGCCCGGATCTATTAATATGCCACTATGCCACGCCTTCAGGAAGAACCCCTCATGAATATGCTAATGTGCCACATCCCTGTTATCAACGTGCAGAACTCCCCCCCCCCATCATCTTCATCATCATCATCATTATTATTACCGCCGTCACACATGTATCGCTGGCTAATTGCAATATTAGACAATTATGCCTTATAGCCTACTTTTTAATGTCGGCTTTCTAAGTTTTCGAATTTCTACGTTTTTGCAATGTAAATATTGTAACCTAGTTTTGAATTTTACAATGTAGGCAGTGATGGAATAAATGTAATTGTGTTCTGTGTAAACCTTTATAAAATTAACAACAGCATGTGTTGAAAATCTGCCATATTACGGTTTTACAAGCTCACAGTGTGGGTCTATGCAGGGGCGTCACACCAAATTCTGGGTCCTGGGTACAAGGATTCACTGCGGGCCCCCCATGAATGTTAACTATTGAAAAATAGCAGATATACAAGCTCACAGCGCGGCACCGAGTGCTGTATATCTGCTATTTTTGAAAAATTGTGAAAATGTGTGCAAGAAACCTATGTTTCCATGTCAGTGGTGCTCACACTTTTTCATGTCAAGGACCTCCAAGATGATATGTATTTGGCCACGGACCCCCATCTCAAAATATTTAGTTCCAGGGACCCCCAGAAGCAAAATTTGAGTTACAAATGTTTGCTTAAAAATATATATGTATTCAAAGATTTGCACACATTTTCACGACTTTTCAAAAATAGCAGATCTACAAGCTTGCAGCGCGGAACTCAGTGCCGTGCTGTGAACTTGTATATCTGCTATTTTTCAATAGCTAAAGTTACTAGGGCCCCTCCACCTTGGGCCCTAGTAACTCTAGTGTGGCCACTCAAGGTATTGCCAGGCTACGGACACGGCCACCCAGCCACCCAGCCAGCCACCCACCCACATACCCACGGACATACCTGTCTATTGGGAGCGCTTTCACCGCTCCAAAAACAAGGCATGCCTAATGGATCATTTTCAAATATTCCTATTGTTGCAAGAGGCCAATTCCACAAACTCCACCTCGACAGCACAGAGGGAATTGTCCCACTTACACTACGGACATTTCCCAAAGATTAAAACGAAGGAGTCTTTCATCCCATGGGGGCTTTTACACTCCAAATCTACAAAGTCAAAGCAGCATGTGTTACAGTGTTAACAACCAAATCAACTCTAAACCTTTTCATATGTCTGCAATTATCTGCTACACTCCAAGCGCCACACCCACATCGACATACAGTACACGATACAAACCTCACACAGCGAGCCAGTTAATACGACACAAACCAAGCCAAGTCTAATCACTTTTGCAAAGTGTCTTGTTTCATGACCTCACTCAAAGCACGCACTGACGTACATCATGAGAATAACAACCCTGGAACCCTGGAATGTTTGACACTCGGGATTTTAAGCAATGACGGCTACGGCAGTCTGTTACGGTAACAGGACATGGATCAGTGCTCGATAGATAAACCTGCTTGACGTCGCAGCCTTTCCTACTACAGCAGAAGCTACCTTTCCACGTAGCGTCTACAATGTCTGCTGCATAGAAACGTTACCATGGGAACCAAAGAGTTCAGTAAACGGGTTGGGAAAACGTCGCCGACGGCTGTTTGCTTAACGATTTTGACTGCTACGGCAATTCGCGTCATAGCAGCTGTACTTCCGCCTAGCGGAGCCGTCCTGAAACCTGAAAACCGTCCAAGCTTAAAGTCCCTATTAGCGTTGATATGTCTTCATCGGAAACACAACCATTAGCACTCTATTTCAGGAAACAACCCAATCCAATCTAGATGCTGTCTCTCGTTTTTGCGACAGTCAGTCAGTCACGCCTCATGTCACACTCCATATATGGCCAAGTTGGTACAAAACATGGATCTCCCTTATGTGGAGCTGCCTATCATCACCTGGATCTCCATATATAGAGATCACGACACTGACCTCATCAAACCCTGGATAGTCAGCCATCCATGGAGATGACTGGATCATCACCTAGGTAATGATGCTTAGGTGGAGTCTGAAGAGATGAGTCTTCAGGCCATGGCGGAAGCTAGGGAGTGAGCTTAGTGCCCTCAATACCCTCATACCTGTCAAACTACTTCTCCACAGTGAGTGACAGCCACAGCCACAACACTAGAGGGAGTGACCATGACCTAGTCCTTGTACCACCCACATTTAGAACAAACATGGGAAAGTCCTCATTCTACTGCTCCGTCATTAACATTTTAAACATCTATCAGGAGACCACAAAAGGGGGTGTATTTGTTGATGACAAGTACTATTGTGTACATTTTTGTATGTTATGTTGATGCATTGAATACATACTGTAGGACCACAATGGAAACAAGTCAAACAAATTTAGGTGAGGAATATTTGCACTGTACCACCATTTCATACTGCCATGTTTGGCGCTTAATTTGGTGTACTTTCATGGACGGACAGACATACACACGCACCAAACCATGTTGGATGGCTAGCAAATATATAATGTATGTGAGGAACATGTTATGAACTGGCTCTCAGGTCTGTGTTTTGTGTACTTTCGTAAGTTGTCTGAGCCGCCTGCATCCATTTAGCCAATCCATCTCACTTACATCTATTTGGAGACTCAATGCTTTCACAGGTAGCCAGACAGAAAAGCCCAAAAGAAACAAACAGCTCCTAAGAGAGCCCGAAATGTGGTAACCAGCAACGTGTTCCCCCATTTTAAAACGATTCTGGAGAATTAATGCGCTAAAGCCGCCCCGATTCAAAAGACACATTCAAAGTGGTCGATGCGTCAGCCGACTGCCTTGCCGCGAGACCCTCGCTTCCTGCCTGGAGAAATGTGTAAGTGAAACCACATAACATGCCATGTGCCATTACACGGATACTTTCATCCAAAGTGGCCCACAGGACAGGGAGGGCATACATTCCCCCTTAAACACAACCATATAGCCTAGAGCTTCCCAAAGCTTTTCAGCTGGACACCCACAAGAGACATTTAGTGTCTTCCCAGGACTCAGACTTAGAGAAAATACATGATGAATGATCCATTTAGAGCAGGGGTCTTCAACAGGGGGTCCTGGACCCCTATGGGGTCCTCAGAGTTACTACAGGGGGTCCTCCAAATCTTTGTGTGATAGAAACTTTTTTCTTCTTTTTCTATATTAACCACTTGAATGGGTCCTTATTGCCACCCAAAAATAGCAGATCTATAGCGCTGCGAGGCGTTGTGAGCTTGTAGATCAGCTATTTTTGTCAAAGAGCTTTGGTGTAGAGGGGAAAAAGAGCAGACTAATTACAGAGTGAAAGGTGAAGTTTATTAAGTAACGGCGGTTCAAGTGGTTAAATATCTGAAAACACAAATTGACATGAATCCAAAAATACACTGATGATCGATCTTGCTGACAAACAATTAAACTATATGGAATCTATGAAAAGGTTGTGGGGGTCTCTGCTTCATTTATCTCTCAGCTAAGGGGTCCTTGGCCTGAAAACATTGAAGACCCCTGATTTAGAGGTAAGCGCATTTTTTCATTTTACCTCTATATTCTAATAGTAGTCAATGCAGGACTCGCCATGTCTCTCCAGCTCTTTAGTAAACAGAAAATGCATTTTCAGGTTGGGATACCAAGTTTATGACAAGAAATTATGTAAATGGACACCATGAATGGGTACTCTCTCCTGATTGGCTGATCTCTGTTACTGAACAAGTAATCGAAACCTTTCAACAACAACGACAAAAAATAATAGTCACCTACCCTACCTTTAAACCCTATTTCAAAAATAGCACAAAAAAATAGCCAATCTACAAGAGGAAGCAGGAAGCAAAAGGGAAAAAAGCGACCTTTACACAACCCCAAAAATGAGTCCTAAGGCTCCCGACTATAGAATTGTTTGGGAAAGACTAGCCTAGAAGACCTCGGGTCGCAGAGCTGCGAGACCCTGTCAACATTAAACGGCCCTTAAAATGGCTGTCTGTGATGTCTAATCTCCATAGGACTTATTGTCCTACACAAGGGCTGGTGTCTGGGCTCAAAGCCGCCGACCGACCGAACGACCCGGGGCCAGCGATTCAGTGTAATTACCTGCACATGGGTCCAGGACGGAGGGGAGGTGGGGGGCTCAAAATCTACCACTTTCACAAAATCTGCGCTCTTTGATCATAACCGATATTGAATAGCATCCCCCCCGCCCACCCACCCACCCCCACGGGCAGAGGGGAAACCTGTTTCGTTGGCTCTGCGAACAGATGGTCACGCGATGGAGAGGAGGCTGTTGCTATTATTCTAAAGATAATTATAATCTCACAGAGAACGCGGAAGTATTTTTGTAATCCCACCACCATGCACTCCCACCGGGAGGAGGACTAGCTGGGCCTGTATAGAACGTTAAGACTTCATCGTATCGTCTGAGACGGAGGAGGATGCAAGTTCATTGTTTTTTTATTTATTTTTTTATTATTATTATTTGTGGTTCTGCTCAAGAGCTGTTGAGACAACAACAACACACCTATAAGTTAAAGGAACACCTAACCCGTTACACAACACACTGTATCTTCATATAACTGGTCCTCCTCACTAATACTCATTGTTAGATGGCACAATACCATATGCATTACATTGTATTGTGTACAGCATCTAACTATTAATTTACCGAATGGCTGTCCGTCCGCCGTCTGACCCGTCTGTCTGCATGCTGACATCACTGATAATAAACAGTGTTGCCACCATGGTAGCAGCCACATAAGGGCACCGATGTGCCCTTATGGTCATATCGGATCATATCGTTATCGGTGAACTGTCTCCCCGATAGAAAAAACAAATTATATATATATATATATATATATATGTTACAGTACGTTTGGGTAACTCAGTACGTTCATTGTAAGAGCGCTTGTTTTGTCGTTCACCACACACTAATCACCACCAGATGGCGACGACGACAGCCATTCACTAGTGAAGGCGCTGACGTCACTCGTTTGCGACTCTCTTTCTTTATTTACTAGCCTAGCTCGGCCTAGCTCGGCAGTGTTTAGCCATTAGCTTACTATGAGCTAGGGAGCGCTCCATTGTAGTCACTTGGACAGGGCGTTTATCGTGGGCTTGCCCAGGCCTTACGGCCTGGGCATAAATATAACGATTGCATTCACCACGGTTCGTAACTCGCTCGGCGCTCCGCCGGCCGCGCGGCCCCCGGCCCAGGTCCGCTGGCTTTCGCGCCGCTTGCAATGTCGTGGACAATCGGGCGGCTCCGCCTGGAGGACGTTGTTGTGGAGACCGCTTGTTCCGCCCCGTGCCGCACGACGAGTCCTCCGTTTCTCGACCGTACTGTTTCTCTATCAAACCGTGACATATATATATATATATATATATATATATATATTCAAATATCAGCACGACATGTGTGATGAAGGCTTGTAACAAGCCTAGCTTGTCCTCACAGTCATTATCCCACACACTAGACAGGTAGTTGGACATACATGTCTCTGTGTCACTCTCTTTTTCTCAGACACCTTGACTGATGAATAAAAAGAAAACAAGTCCTTAATAAAGACATTGGTTTAAGAAAGCACCTGTCTGTAGTACTAATGTTACTGTACCTTTGCATAATCATATTGGGGCAAAATCTTTGCACAAGGCCTTTTTTCATTATGCATAGGCCTACATATATCGGGTTGCATATCTGTTATCAGTGACTCTCTCTCAAATCGGTTTTCGTATCGGACACAAAAAAAGCCTATCGGTCGGACACTAGAAACAATGCCTACATCACAGGTATTGCACAACTGGACGTCAATGGTGACTGTTCTGCCCAACGGGCACTGGTCTGGGTTCTCCAACATACTTCTGAGACTCCTACATTCAATCCCTCATATTCTGTGCATACCCCCCGGGCACAGAAGTGTCTTACTAATTGACAATGGACCACAATGAAAACAAGCCCCCTGGGTTGTTGTTGTGTTGTCTTGCATAACCTTTGACTGTACCACAAGCACTGTTAACAAACTCAATGATGATAATAATTCCATCAAAGTCTCAGAGTAGGACTGTACAGTCCAGAAATCTGCCTTTTATTAATGCAAACCATGGCTTCTGTTTCAATATGCTATTATTGATATGCTAATATGCAATTATTTTGGGGGTCACGGCCTGAAAAGGTTGAGGACTGCTTTGGTATATTAAAAATATACCAACCAGAAACATGCTGAACTCACAGGATAACAGCATACAGGATGATATTTGATGTGAATAAACAAAAACCTTCAGAGTGTCTCTTTTTCTTTCTGCTAAAAAGCCAATACTGCTCCAGAGTTTGGGCAAAACATAGCTATACTCCTGCAGAATTCACACCTACACGTGTAGCTATTACTCACTGCAGGACTTAAAAACACTGAAAAAAAGCAAACTTGTGGAATAAATCAAAATGCTCAAGACATTTATTACCATAGATTATGATCATGACCTTACCATAACTTGTAATTAATTCAAGTGCGCGAGCGCCGGGATTGCGTTATAAAACTGTCAAAGATTAAAGATTTAACATTAATAGCCAGCGCAAACAATGTGACATGTTCAGTGGAGGGGGCTACAGGAAACCTCTGTGATGATGGCGGCCGCGATTATATACGCATTTTAATGAGCTTTGCTTTTCATGCCATCATCTGTTGCCGCGATATGGTCTTAATGAACCTATTTAAAATCACTGGTGTGTATTTACGTCCATAATGAGCCTCTCTAGCATCAAAGAAGAGACAAATCATTGGCAAATCCCCTCAGGGACGCTTATCACTACGCTGTTACCATGTGTACTGTACGCCCCCACACATGATACACACACAGGTATGATGATACGCATGTCGTTCGTTGTTATCGCTGTTCCCACTGTGTCAGAGCGACAGTGAGCATCCCCCCGCTTAATTGAATTAATTAAAGAGTATCGATTCTGAAAAAGGGCGGCCGAGGACGGTCATCGACAGATCCCATGCCGCGGGGGTTTGATTTGTAGAAGAAAAATACTGTACAAATCAACAGGAGGTTGACATTTTAGTACTGTACTTTGGGAGGTACTTTGGGAGGTTGGGCACCTGCCCTTTTGACATGATGACATGGTAACTACAGCACGTACATCAAAGGGGGCTTGAGCCCCTGCCCTTTTATCAGTCTGTAAAAAGTGCCCTCTTTGGCGATAGGGCCTTTCTGTGTGGAGTTTGCATGTTCTCCCCGTGTCCCCTGGGTAGGTACCCTCACAAAAACATGCAGTCATCCTGGTCTCAATAATGCCTCCCCCTGGCCAGCCTGGGCACCTGACGGAGGGGAAAGGAACCGGTTGGAATAACGTGTTCCTTCCACGTGCTACGTCCAAACAGGGCAAATCCCCATTGTCAGGTGAAAAAAGAGCAACTTGGAAGGAAGCATGAGGTCAGTCCGTTGTCTCCCCAGGCGAGGCAGAGGGAGAGCAGAGCCCAGGATTACATAGGCAATTGGCACTGGGTGAAAGAAAAAAATGGGTTACAAAATCGAGGGATAAATATTATTAAAAAAAGTGCCCTCTCCAGACCATGAATGCAGTTTTTCTATAGTGAAAGAAATGCAAATGCCCTCTTTCGATGCCATATTTGAAGGCAGCATTCCCTGAACTTGAATGCAACATCTTTGTCAATCAAGCATCGAAAATAGCCGACCTCCAAGCTCACAAGGCGTCGCAGCGCGATGCGTTGTGAGCTTGGAGGTCTGCTATTTTCGATATTTTCACCAAAAGGCTCTTTTAAGAAATGACATGTCCCTGGTAACTACTCAACCCAAACCTCTACCAAAGAGTCCCTTTGGTTGTTAAAAAAAAAAGAAGAAGAAAAATACAAAAAGTTCAAATATGGAGATACTGTAAGAGGTTTCTAAGTAACAAAAATAGCTCACAATGCTGTAGATCTGCTCTTTTTGCTATTGGAAAAGTGAAAGTGCTTATTTGTGTGTGGGGGGGTTTTATACATATTGAACCAATGAAACGTATTAACAAGAGCGTGTGACTAAATAAAAAACTACATTGGATCCATTGGAACACAGGATTTCTTTTTTGATTTCCTGAAAAGACATCATTTTGGATATACAGTAGCCTATGAAAGCAATTAAGGTCTTTGCACACTGCTGCGTTTTTCGTTGCGAAAGGCGTTTTTCAGGGCAAGGAGAGAGAGAGAGATAGAGAGAGCAAGGGACCGAGTGGTGCGCGAAATGGGCGGCAGTGTGCAAACGTGACTGACATAACGTGAGGTTGATTTTTTTATTTGCGTGCTCCGAAATTCGGCCCGAAAAACGCAGCAGTGTGCAAAGACCTTGTTTTCTTTGTTTGAGTCTTGGACTAATGGAAGTGAGACAAAAGAGAACGTCTCAGTGAGTTAATTGTGTTGACAATCAGTGGCTGGTTGTAGGTTTGTGTCGTTTAAATATTTAGCACAGTTGCCAAAGCGACGTGTTCCTTTTCATTTTGAAATCTGTCAAAACTCACAACACACACAGCTTTTATTATCACTGTAGCGGGGAAGCAAAATCAGTGAAAAAAGGCAAACCAACAAGATAAGATACCAAATATTGCCTCCTAGATGTGAGGTTTTGAAGAAAAGAGTTTGCCATGGTTGTCAAACTATTGTTCACCTGTCATGTCTGACAAGACTTTGTCGCTTCCTCTTGGGGGGAGGAGGGGGGGGGGGTCGCTTTTTTCACCCGACTTACTGTACTGTATCTTATTCTGCCTTCAAGCACCAGTGCCTGGAAGACAGAATACAGACGAAAATTATTGAAAGTAAACCCAAACAAAAACAGCCAAGCCACCATGGACTCATTGAATGAAAAAATAAAAATACAAATAAAAGACTAGGTCAAAACTTGATAGCTGGATCTTGTAAGAAATGCTGGGAATTGAAAAGGAAGAGATAAAGGGATGTGAAACCTCACTCAACTTAAGCTTAGATCAGGGCAGGGGCCCTCAAAATATATATATTTTTTCAGGCCAAGGACCCCTTAGCTGAGAGAGATGAAGGGACCCCCACAGCCCCCACTAAATATTGTACATTATACCAGTAAGACACCCTAAGGGTGAAAAGCGACCTCGCCCTGCACAGGACGGAATTCGTTTTCAGGTGTCATTCGAGTTGAGGTTGGTTGTTTAAGTTGGACCTTTATCCGCTTGGAGGAGGTGGATTTTGAGGCTTCATCAAATAAACTAATTGCGCATTAGTGAATTGAAATGGGTCAGCCAATAAATGCGAATAAATGATGACTTTCTGGTCCATTGTATTAGCATTAGCACACAAAACAAACCGTCTGAACTCCGTGTGTAAATTCCTCAAGTTTTCACAACGTGCCAGCTCTGCTGTAGCTCTTTACAGACTGTTGTGCAAAGACAACCGCCGACAGAACTTAAAACGAAGATTTGTTCAAGCTAAACTTATAACAAACTGCCTCAGTATCACGTTCAGTCTCTGTTTATGTGTTGTTTGTTTGTGTCGCTCTTCTGTGACCTGGCGTTTCCCAAGGACCCTAAGCACAACGGTGGGGGCAAGGAGGTTCTAGCACTACACTAATTCGAATGACACCCGCAAATGGAAACAGGCTAAATTTGCTTTGTCTTAATGCACATTTCTGATAATTCGCTTCCTATATTCGAATACGTTTATGGAAACATGACTATTGAGGCGTTACCTACCTACTTACTTACTGACTCGCTGACGGTCAGGATCTTCCGGGTTTGATAGTAAATGCTCTCTATTACTATTGTCGCAATTATATTGTCTCTGTTGGGTGGAAACCTCAGCAAGCCGATCCACAAGCTAAAAACATGTAGCGCTGTGTCACGTTTCGAGCGTGTAGATCATCTGCTTTTGTGTGACGCTGTAGTATGATCAGGTAGAGAATTCATTCATGTACGTAAAAACACAAAATGTAAAAACATGGAGATAAGAGCTTTCTTCCCGACAACAACGATATATTGTGAGTCATTGTGCTATTCAACACTGAGCAGCGAAGCAGGAGCGTGGAGACGAGTGCCTTGCACAAGGGTACTCCAGAGACGATGCCTCATTGTCCTCACAACCACATTTAAACAGCTTTTCAAAGGGACTCAAACTGGCAGCCTTCCAACCAAACAAAGCCTGATTGCATCTTGAATGTGCTCCCCTGCAGCTGACCTCAATTTATTTATTGCTATTCTATTTCTTTCATTTGTCTTGTGTTGCTACGATGTTCGAGGAGCCAAAAAAAACAGTTTTATTCCCGTGTTTATCTGCAGTGGTGGAAGAAGCACTCAGATTGACCACAAGCCAAGGACCCCCAAATTGATGTACTGTATCTGTACTCACGGATTTCAGTCGGGTAACTCACAAATAACTTGAAAAGATAATTATGCATGTTATGAAATGTGAATATTATTTGAACTCTTCTACCTCTGCTCAGCATATTAGCAGACAGCCATTTAACCTATTTAGACCTAGAATTATTGAATGCTTTAGCTATTGAAAAATAGCAG
Organism: Nannobrachium achirus; assembly: GCF_963921795.1. Lineage (NCBI taxonomy): Eukaryota > Metazoa > Chordata > Actinopteri > Myctophiformes > Myctophidae > Nannobrachium > Nannobrachium achirus. The sequence continues at coordinate 17,462,745 of NC_137829.1, forward strand.
ATATACAGTGAGCTTGTATATCTGCTATCTTTCAATAGTTAAAGCAAAATTATCATTAAAGTGGTTAAAATCTAACGCGACTCGGGCGCGTTCCAGGTATTTGAAGGTTAAAAGAGATATTTCACTTTCAAACATGTTTGAGGTCATTTTAACATCTCCTCAGGTTTTTTGAACACCCCAGACAGTTTTTAAGTTGCTTGATTGAATATTTAGAAATTGGATATTCATTTTACCCTTCCTATACAAACCATTGTAAATTCAAACTCCATTTTAACCATGATAGATTCCATCGAAAACACCCGTCCTTGGTTCTGGTGACTCACACTGCCTTCCTAAAACGTGAGAGGGCCATGATGTTTTTGATGGCTTTTTTCATTAATGTTATTGAATTTATTTATTGAATGTATTTTTTTCCAAAGCAATTATAACAAATAAAGGAAAAAGGTAATTGAAAAAACACAGCCCCTCAGAAATGGCAGTATGAGTCACACATGCAAACCATGGATTGACATCTAGACCTACTGCACACAGTATGAAACAGAGCTGATACCTTTAAATGCATTTTGAGGAAAAACAGTTTTTATTATTGTATTTGTGATACTTGCTTTGGCAATGTAAACGTATGTTTTCTCATGCCAATAAAGCTCCTTTGAAAAATTGAATTCCATGGCCGGGCGGATGATCATCTTTTCTTTCACCCGGAAAAGAAAAAAATATCCGCGATGATGCTTTACTAGTTAGGGTCTGTAAAAAAAAGAAAGAAAGAAAAAAACGCAATCTGGGGAAAGAATCCGTGATAAATGGGCCTGGCCATATATGGGCATATACTGATGACACCTGGGATCTCCATAGATGTACATAAAAGAGACAAGGCACAGAGATCTCCATATATGGGCATAAAAGGGACATGGACTGACAGGCACAGAGATCTCCATATATGGGCATAAAAGGGACATGGACTGACAGGCACAGAGATCTCCATATTTGGGCATAAAAGGGACTCTCCATATATGGGTATAAAAGGGACAAGGACTGCCAATACAGAGATCTCCATATTATGAAGGAATGACACATCTCTCTATCCCTCCATTGGAATGAAGGACAAGGTACAAAAGAAGAGTCATTTAATCCAAATGGACACAGAAACAAACGGATCCTCCACGCGTGCAGTTTGTGTGGTGCAAGGTGCACACATCTGTCCGTTTACACTTCAAAGGGGGTGCAGGGAAGGCATCGAGCCTGAACCCCCCTTTTACCCCAGGTTTCCCCTCCCTGTGACACCCATAGAGTCTCTGTCAGGTTCTTTGTGATGTGTTTTTATGTTTGGAAGACAGGGGAGGCAGCGTGTGATTTACATGCTGCTTCCAGGGGTTCTGTTTCCTGTCCCCAGAGGAAGCAGGTGGGAGGAGCCCCTGCACAGCAGGATGGCCTTTTGCCAGCTAGTCCCCTGTGTGTGTGTGGGCGTGTGTGTGTGTGTGTGTGTGTGTGTGTGTGTGTGTGTGTGTGTGTGTGTGTGTGTGTGTGTGTGTGTGTGTGTGCGCGTGCGTGCGGGAGCAACTAGGGGTTCAGAGTCTTGCTCAAGGACTCTTCAACACTAACTCTGGGGGAGCCCGGGATCGAACTGGGAACCCTTCGGGAACCCTCTGTGTTCTAATGGTGGTTTCTCTACCCCTGAGCCACTGCCGTAATGCTGTGTAACTTGTGTGATGATTTAGACTGATCTAGAACCAGCCCAAAGTAAGGCAGCACTGGAAGGAGGCTCTCAGAATGAAAAAAAGTATGAACCCTACCATTGCATGGTGCTTGCATGCACACTAGCACAATCACATGCACATGCACAATAGCAGCATCCTGACTCTGTTTGACCAGAATGAAACAGAGCCTTAACTAGCATATAACTGGTAATACCTGTGGCAAGAAGTAAGGAAGAGGCCCAATTTATTTCCAACATGGTTGCCGTGCATAGAGCCTATTCAACACTAGGGATGGAGCTCATTTATATTGATAATGAGCACCTTATCGGTCCTGCTTATTGAGCCGGGCTTTTATCCAGCCCACTATTTAGCGTTTTCTAATATTCTGTGATTTAGGGACACACGTAAAAAATATTATCAATAAATTATCACTAAAACAACCATTAATTAATGTGCAATAACTGTTAAACTGCTTTATATTATGAATAGTACTGTAATTAATCTTTTGATCACCTCTTGTCTTGATTTGCATGACGCCATGGGATGCTATGCTCGATAACAGGCTTGATAAGCCCAAAGCTTATTGATACCGACTACTCTATAGATTTGTTATCGAGTTTGTAGCGGGCCCTTGTTTCGAGCTCCATCACTATTCAACACCCACCGCTGAGAGGCTCCGCCCCCAGCCCGTTGGAGAGATAAATGCCCGAATGCCCGCCTTTTTTTTAAAGTAGACCAATCACAGCACTCGCCCCTACAGGTATATGTGCATGACATTATGTAACGCAGCGCGGCGGGAGGTCTTTAACGACCACAAACTGCTGCAGAGTGAACACGGCTCGTCGCTGCAGTTATACACCAAACATTGTTTGCTTTGAAGACGTTTACATTTCCACATCAAATAGAACGTGTTCGCTTTCCAGTTCCCATAAAAAAAATGAATAAATAAATCAAAATTGGAAGTCATAATGAGAACAGCAATAAACAACATGCCACAATGCAAACACTATTCTAATACTCCAGGGGTGGTGGTGGTTACGAATGCATGCCTAATAATCTAATCATGCAGTCAGAACAGACTTTTAATGTATGTATCATAATGAATTTCCCTGTGGAATTCGTGTTTCGTGTTTTCTTTCCCCTGACGTGATACAAGAATAGCGCCTGCATGCACTAATAACCCAGTAAACCCTTTGAGGAGGGCCTGGTGATGGCGAGGCGCGTTGTTGTTACTCCTGTTAGCGACGCGTCAGTTAGCCCACGTTGGACGGCAGCCGTGGTCGCCAGGCACGATTCATTATTCCTTCAATGGCGCGATTGATTAGCGATTACGTAGGCGTCGCATTGGCTTTTTCCAGTGAATAAATTGACGCCGGGCGAAGGTACACAGACGGCACGGAGGGCCTCGAGGATCTCACACATCAGATCTCCCGACACGCTTGCTTTGCGGAGCGGGGAGTGTGTTTAGTGGAGCTGCGCTCCGAGTAGCAATAAATGTGCTTCTCATTGAGATGGAGGAGGGAAGCATATGGTTGCAGGCGAGGTGATGGAGACGGAATCCAAACACAAGACCATGGAAGGAGATCAGAGAGTGATTGAAATGGTCAAACATGTCACTGTTCCTTTTTATTACGCCACAGCGCCTAAAGGTGGGAGACGTGTGTGTGTGTGTGTGTGTGTGTGTGTGTGTGTGTGTGTGTGTGTGTGTGCGCGTGCGCGCGTGTGCGCGCACGTGCGCACGCAATCCGTGCATGCATGCACAGCCTTTTGCACTGGAATACCAATGCATTTATGGGTCTTTAGGGCTGCAACCAAGGCAGGAATTTCATGGAGGCCATGAAGGCCATGGTCGTCGTTCTTGTCAATATCTAGACAGTAGACACTGGTGTCTCTTTAAATCAACCTGACTGATTTGATTGGCACAGGGCTGAGCATGGATCAGATTGTAAATACCATTATTTATCTATTTCACTGCAGATTAGGTTATCACTCCAAATCAACAAATTCTTTCAATGGACTAAAATCTTGTTTTATTTGATGGCCGTCCTGCCTTCAAAAAATGGACAACACCAAAGGCCAAGTGGCCTTGACCCTAAAAAAAACCCAGACATTCAAGGCAACAATCAATTATTCTATAGATCACTTCTGTGATAATAATCTAATAATCGAAAAGCCTGTTCTTTTTTAGGATTTGATTTATTCTCTGTACATACATTTGATTGCATCCATCTCTGTAGCAACTATAGGCTATGCTTTTTTTTTTTAGAAATGACAGGCATTAAAGGGGAAATTGCAAAGTTGAGTACTTTGCAAGCCAAAGGGGGGGGGGGGGGGGCTCTTATGCCTTAACTTAAAGGCCTGTCAATACTGTCTCCGACCACTGAACTTTTCTTCTTCAGAAAGGTTTTCAACTACACAATGACACCACTCTTATCTTCTGAAAAGCATTGCCCTGAATTAGAGTTCGAAAAGCTGCACGCCGGAAAGTCGACATTTTCTGACAAAAAGTTTGGTGCTCGGAGACAGTATGGACATGCTTTTAATTTAAGGCATAAGAGCTGGTACTTAAGACAATCAAAATACAGCCCCAAGTGTTCTTGTCCTTGTGAATGGAACACTTAGTGCTTTTTGGGGGACGGAACAGATTTTCACAAGGTGTGCATTCACTTTCAAAAGGACAAAAGGACAGCAGAATTCCCAGTGTCAGCTGAACGTTTTAACTTTGTCTTGGCTCTTTCCGTGTTGCTGTCACTGCCGCGTTCTCCTAAAACCTGTGTCATCCAGGGGTTCCCAAATGTTTTGAATAGTTTGGATAGTTTTGACAATAATTACAAATCCCTTTCCTTCTCATTCACCTCTCTTTTCCAATCGCCCCCCCTTGCGGCCCTCAATGGACTTGTTGGTCCTCGTTTGTGATGGTTTGATAAGCCACCCGGGATGAATTGCCTATACATGAGGCAAACCATTAGGCTTTGAGCCCCCGCCCCACCCCGTTTGATAAAGACCAGACCACCCTATCGACAAACTCAATCGGGCCTGTTTCACAGTGCTTATTGATGGCCGAACCCTGAGCCATGTCAGACAAAACGTTCAAACACAATTGAACACTTTGCTCTCTCTCTCTCAACTATTCGCTTTTGGGTCCTTGTGGCTGGTTTCAATTAGCCTGAAGTGGACAACAGACGAACCAGGGGCCCCAGGATTTATGGTCAATGTGTGTTCACACATGTAATGAGGCCAAGGGATGAATAAACACCCACCCAAAGGGAAGGCCAACTGAAGAACAACAGTTTGGATTACACCCCGTGGACACAGCAGTGGTGGAAGCAGTGTTTTACTTAAGCAGAACTGTCAGTACCACAATGTAGAAATGCATGGTTACAAGTAACAGACCTGTATTACCCATTTGACTATGAGTTTAAGTTTAAGTATATAAGTACCAAAAGTAAATGTACTCATTAAAATGGGCATTCTATGAAAACTCACAAACACGGTGCGTCGTGAGGGAGCGTTTCGCTGTTACTACAGTACGTGTCATCTTTTCGACACCCAACTCTAACCCTTACCCTAAACCTAACCTCCGTGGGGTGAGTCGCTAACCCTCTCGACGCTCCTTTGTCGAAATGACGGTCATTCGAAAGAGCGAGCTTTCCCCGCGTTGTGACACGTTGTGAGCTTCTACTGTATATCTGCTAATTCCGAATAGCTGGTTCATGTATGAATTAATGTTTTGTGTGCAAAAAGTGCAACATTTCTCTCTGAGATGTAGTGGCATAGAAGTTTAAAGTATACAAAACACTACACTCGAGTAACTTTCCACAACTGGGGAAATGAATGAGGCCCGGGGATGAATATAAACAGAATCTGGCGGCGAAAAAGAGCCCAACTGAAAGAACAACAGTTGTGATTACGCCCCGCGGACACGGCCGCACCTTCAGGTCCAAATGTCTCTCCTGGGGGGCTCGTTGATTGCGTGGGCCGGCGGGGAGGGATGGGGAGGTTAAAGGTGGAGCGAGATGTATCGCTCGGCGCCGGTACGGGGCCGGGGGGGGGGCTAGTCAGGGCGACCAGATCGTTTAGGTTTTAGGACGTGGCTGATGAGGCCTGACAGTCTGCGGTCGTTCCAGAGGGGGGGGGGCAACGGCCAGCTATTGTTCAGCCGCGGCAACAGATGTGGAGAGAGGCTGAACACAACCATATGCTGCTGGAAGCTAGCGCGCGTATGTGGTGCTCACGCTAGCGCGCGTACGTGACGACACATTCATTCTACCTCAAACTTTGACACACACACACACACACACACACACACACACACACACACACACACACACACACACACACACACACACACACACACACACACACACACACACACACACACACACACACACACACACACAGGGGACTAGCTGGCAAAAGGCCATCCTGCTGTGCAGGGGCTCCCTCCCACCTGCTTCCACTGGGGACAGGAAACAGAACCCCTGGAAGCAGCATGTAAATCACACGCTGCCTCCCCTGTCTTCCAAACATAAAAACACATCACAAAGAACCTGACAGAGTCAGGGAGGGGAAACCTGGGGTAAAAGGGGGGTTCAGGCTCGATGCCTGCCCTGCACCCCCTTTGAAGTGTAAACGGACAGATGTGTGCACCCTGCACCACACAAACTGCACGCGTGGAGGATCCGTTTGAACACGGAGACGAAATCGCACTTCTTCAGTGTCCATTTGGATTATACTCTTCTTTTGTACGTTGTCCTTCATTCCAAAGGAGGGATAGAGAGATGTGTCATTCCTTCATAATATGGAGATCTCTGTGCCTGCCAGTCCATGTCTCTTTTATGCCCATATAGGTGAGGTCAAGGTTATACAACATTGCCCCCTTGCCGAAAATAGCCAGGCTATTTTCAGATTAACTATGGATTCGAGGCTGAGGGCGTTTTTTTCTTTGTTTTTTGTTGTCTATAGTACATCAACAGGAAAGAACCACTGTTATTGTACGACGTGTGCCCTTTGGAAACAAGTGATGATGCTGTAATTACAGCAAAGTGCAGGACTGGAGGATGTGAAAGGCTTCGTTGAAAAACCCACAGCACTGCCGAGTACTGGTGCAACGAGAGAGAGTAATAACAGTCTTCTTCAGCATGGTGTGATGCTCTCCTCATCGCTTCAAGAGGCCAGAATAGCGCTGATCCGACAAGCATCACAAACGGTGCGTGTGATCCCTTTCGCTGCAGGATTATTATGTCTAAACGTCCCGAACACACAGACTTCAAAACTTGTTGAAAGTCAGCGTTTCGTCGCAGTAGCCCATGCGGATCACGAGATCCACGTGGGAACAGCGTGGCGCCCCCACATTTTGGCCAAGTTTTCAGCCACGATCCGACTGAGCCCCATTGGCTTGAATTATAAGATTAAGGTTACATATTTCATACAATATGAAACATATGTGAAAGCAAATCGCGAATGCGTGTGTGGGGGTACTTCTGTGGCCTACTGGCAGCATGCGCAATAAATTTGGTGCTGAACGGTCCAGTGGTTCGTGAGAACAAACAGACACACAAGACTGACAGACCAACAGACCCCATTTAGTTAGGGAAAGTTAGCTGAGTCTAAATGCTTACCAACAAACAGCCTTCTTCAAGAATGTGTTCATAAAGGTGTCTACTATCTCCTCTGAATTTTATTCCAACCCAACTCCCTTGGGAAACGTTGTGGGAGCCAATCAAAGTTGTGAGGGGTCAAATTATGGGTTTGTCTTGATTCTGAATCCATTGCAAGCATTTGTTTTGCATGAAAAACATTCCTTGGGCCAAAAACGGCCCCCACAAAACTGTAAAAAGTGATGACTCATCACTAAACCATAGTTCTACTGTAGATGGCTCATCTCCTACTGCAGTTTTTCCTTTAAGTGGGGTCCGGGGACCCCAAGAGGTCCTTGAGGGGGTTCCAGGGGGTCCCCAGCTTAATAATGAGTTGAACCACTTTAACCCCTGCACTGTATGTAGGCCTACTCTACCTACATTTTCCAAAAAGCTATTTCTGAAACAACACAAATCATGTCCCTGGCACAAAATATTTTCAGGTGGGGGCCCACGACCAAATATGTGTGAATCAAAAAAAAGTTTGACAACCACTGTCCAACCACCATCCAACCAATATATCTTCCTTTGCAGCACCATATCTCCATGAAATATCTGGAACACACTCCCAGAAATACTCACAGAAACTGCAGGTCTTAAATAAAAGCTTAAAGGAGTAGTTCACCCCCAAAATGACTTTGTTTTTATTGATTACTCACCTCATGGAGACTTCAGCTCAATAATATTTTTTTTGTATTTGTCACATTCCTATAAGACAAAAATGTGATTATAGTAGTACCCCCAAAAAGTGATTTTGGGGGTGAACTACACCTTTAAGACAGACTGTCCAGTTTGCTGCTGCCTGTGTTTTCAGTTTGCGTCATTTTTACGCAATTTTTTCTGTATTTATTTCACACTTGGTTTTATTTGTATTACACTCTCAAGCCATGTGCCTTAATGTCTTACTGCGTAATGCCTTATATAAAGCACTTCGAATTGCCTTGCTGTTGAAATGGCCTGTTCAAATAAACTGGCCATGATGCCTTCCCTTGCAGGTCAGTACTATTCCACCAGTGACTCAAACCTGTGTAAAGCCATCTCTGGTGCAGAAAGTGAAACCACATTTTTACTTTGCATGAGCATGATTGGACCCGTCACCACCAGACTCTTTGGTCCAGACTAGGGATGGGACGATAAGCGATAATATTGTTTATCGTGATAAAAAAAACACTCACAATAATCGTATCGTGGAGATTTAATTTATTGTGAAATCGTCCTCTGTCATGCACTGGGATCAATTCACCTTTTATTTGCCAAGCTGCATACCTGGTACCATTTAAACCTTCTATACTAAAGCATAGCCTACTTATAATATACGTACTTGATAGTCTTTTTTTCACTCTCTACTAAATCTCTTTGCCAAAAAATAGCCGATCTACAAGCTCACAACGTGTCGCAACAAGCTTGTAAATGGACATGTTTTTGGCATATGTTGCGCCCCAGGATAATGGATGTTTGGGATATTTAGATTATCGCGATAATATCGTAAATCGTGATTTCTTTGGTCACAATAATCGTGATGTGACATTTTCATATCGTCCCATCCCAAGTCCAGACACTATGAAGAATGACTGCAGTGGGCCGTGGGGGCGAGTGGGATGCGGGGAGAGGAAGAGGTTTTTGTGGGGGTTTATATTCCGTGGGCCAAAAGGCCCCTGCGGAGCCCCCCAGCCAGGGACCCCCTGGGTCTGTGAGGCATCTGGCCCCCGACTGACTCAGGAGCCCCCGCCCGGAGCACAGCACATAAATCCCAGCGTTTTGACAAGAAGGTCTGTGAGTGGAGAAGAAAAGGTTCTGCTTGTACCGAGTCGTATATGGAAAGACACGCACACACGTTTTATGTCACGAACACAATACCACGTATTGTAGCTTTAAAGTATCAGGGTCTGTCTCTTACAACAGTGAAGCCAGGAACACTTCCAGAAGCAAAGACGTGAGTAAAAAATGTTTTTTTGCACGCATCAAAGAAAAAAAAAGGCAGATCTGGAAGCTCATATCACGGCACTTAACACTTCTGATATGCCAATTACGTCCAGGAACGTGATAAGAAATACCGTGGTCCGACGCCACAGCCCCGGTTATAACATCCAGGGACGTGTTACCTGGTAAACAGGTGCTGTGGCGGCAGCTTGTGAGATAGAAAAAAACCTCATATCCCATGATGCAACTCGTCATTTAAAAAAAAAAAAACGTTTGATCGCGGAGAAACGCTTTATTTCACGGTGACACTGGGCCGCGACGGTCGTCCACGGTTAGAAATGTTCCTTTCCGTGTGAAAGTGTAAACCTCAGAACCATGCTCAGTATTTAGTCAGACAACATAACAGAGCTAGATTTCATTTGGGTAAATAGTGAAGAGGATATGCAACGGCATAAAGTCAGAAAGTCATTCAGAGTGTCCGCCCTGATTGAGAGCTTCAATCTCTGGCCGAGTCTTACCAAACACTATAAAAATGGTACGTAATGTCTCTACAAACTTCAAGAAGCAATCTTAAGATACAGTATGCGGCCAAGCCTCCCTTGGAGATTCTGAAGCCGAAACTGCAACCCTCCATCAACAATTGATACATCTTCGGCCCGGAGATAAAAGCCAACAAACACTCAAAGGCTACATTACGCCATGACTTCAAGACTGACATCGGAAAACTTCACGAGACCATAAAGCATGTGGAACAGGCTGAAATGGTGCAAAGCTCAACGGCATGCTTGAGCTGATTGCACAACTCAAAGGCCAGAATGTATCCATAGTGAATTGAAGCGACTGCGAGATAAATGTACTGACCTGGAGTCCATGAGAATCGGAGGGAGTGGAGGGATATCTAACCCACCCTGAACATTTCACATACCATGCAACTTGACTGAATGGGCCCTGAGCCAAAGAGAGTCGAGTGCCCTCGTCCCATCCTAGCACCACTGCTATACTATGCAAATGGCGGACATATTCGAGTCAAAAGCAGCCCGAAGCTTGCTGCTAACCTCGACGGCGAGGAAGAAGTGAACAGATTCCAAAAGGGCAACCGAAACTAGCCTGTCGTCCACTTCTTTCCGGATCTCGCCGCTTCGGGGCTGCTTCCGACTCGACGAAAGCCCAGCTGCGCGAGGCCAAGATCGAGTACAGCTTATATTCTTTCTCTCTGAGCCTCAGTGGCATGCAGGCACAACTTCAACACCCACACAGAGGATGTTGCAGTGTATACATACACTCTGTGAATACACACTCACAAGCAGGGACGTGCAGAGAATGTCAGAGAGGCAGGGGCTGACATTTCTAAAAGGGCCTTTTGGTGAAAATATCGAAAAAGCCGACCTCCAAGCTCACAACGTGTCGCAGCGTGACACGTTGTGAGCTTGGAGGTCGACTATTTTCAGTATTTGAGGGTCCATGCTCAAGTTCTCTCAGTACCCAAGGGTACCACACTGAACTAAGCATAATCAAGTCAATAGAGATGGCGTAACTGCATAGATCTCTACACAGAGAGGGCAACTCTGGCGGGAGTGTTTCGCTGTTACTATGTGTCATCTGTTCGACACCCAACTCTAACCCTTACCCTAAACCTAACCTCCGTGGGGTGAGTCGCTAACCCTCCCGACGCTCCTTTATCGAAATGACGGTCGTTCGAAAGAGCGAGATTTCCCCAACTCTGTCCATATAAGACGCTGCATTCAAGTCCAGGAGAGTTTGGCGCAATTCTCTTGAATGCTGCCTTCAGGTATGGCATGGAAACGGGGCATTTGCATTTCTTTCACCATAGTGAAAACCATAGTGGGCACTTTTACCTGACAGATAAAAGGGCTGGGGCTCAAGCCCCCTTTGATGTCTATTTGTGCACGTGCCTGCTCACAAGCATGTCATTATCATGCACAAGGGCTCGCTAACTCCCCAACACTTTGCAACAACAGGCAAATAGGAAATGTTGGAGGGCTTTTGTTCCCGATCCCTGGGAATATTCCTTCGATCAAAAGCGACCGATTTACTTTTCATTAGGTGCGGCATCATTCAAGGTGAGTTTGTTTAATGCTCGGCACAGAAGACACCAGGGCTCCTTTGTGTCGATTAGAGCATAATGGGCCCAGTAATGAATGGTGTAATTTTATGGCTGGTTTATCTCGAGACGAGACGAGGTGCCGCGTTGGTAACTGGGATTCTTTGGAATGCTAAATCTCTCATTATGCTGTGGCTGTTATTTTCTGCAGAGAACGCTGCAGCATGGGGAAGAGCTCATTAATAAACGCCACATGGCGGAATACAAAGTTACATGAAGTCTATAAGTCTTTATTTTGTTCAGTGAAGTTTTATGGAGGAGCTTGGAGGGGTGAAGAGGCAACTCACTGCGCTGCCCTCTGACATACAGTACAGTAATACACCACATGCAGATAAACAGGAACCCCTCTCCGTGTCCCTCTTATTTCAAAAGATGTGTTGTGCCGTGAGCTTGTAGATCTGCTATGTGTTGTCCCGTCCCCCCCTACAGAATAGGGAGGGTAGCTGTTTCAGTCAAATAATAATAGGCCTAAGTGTAATAATAATAGTAATAATAAGTTCAACAAGATTCTGCTGTCAACATGCATCCATGATGTGTTAGAAACGTCGGTGATAGTCCTCTCCTTACCTCAATAACAGGGTGATCTGCCAAAACAACACGTTGGACACGGTACAAACAAACACACGTCCACTCGCTGATCCGCTTACACCCCCCCACCTTCTCTTAAGCTTATTTATATTCCATCGTACCAACTGTCGCTTGCCAAAAAAGCAAATAAGAGCTGATCTACAAGCTAACAATGCGTCGCTTTGCGACACGTTGCCAGCTTGTAGATCAGTTATTTTGACACAGTCGTTTGCGACACAGTCATATATAAATGAGGTTTTACTAGACAGATCTGGAGCTCTGCACCACGCTATGACATCCAGCTTATGCAATAAATAATGTATCTGAGAGTGTTTTGGTGTGTTGGCAGGCCATGTTGATGCCTGGCAGGCCAGGTACAGAACATGTCATGTTCTCACAGCATTACTATTATGATGTTATTGGAGTCCAACTCGTGGCATTTGTCCAATGTTAATTCTCTCTCCAGCTTTCTATTTTTCCCCAATGTATTTCTCTGTCTGTCTCTCTCTCTCCGAGAGTGCCGCACTGCGAGCTTGTAGATTTTTGAAAAATCGTGAACATTTGCGCACGTCTTTGAATATTTTTTATCCGATTCTATAAATGTCTTGTTAATCCTTCTTCTAAATCACTGGTTCTCAAAACTTTTTCATGTCAAGGACCCCCAAAATTACATGTATTTACATATATAGACCTTAGTCTGTCTTTCTTCCAGCATGGCTGCCCGTAACCATGGCAACCAGTTTGAAAGGGAAATGTTTAGTGTGCATTGGTAGGACACTGGAAAAGCATGACATTTCTGTTCCTTTTTTTCCTCCTTCCTTTACAAGATCCAGTTATTAAACATCAAATTACTACATTTACATTCACATAATTATGAAAACAGCAATTTGCTTTTGCACACCTGTTTCTTTCAAAAATGATAAAAGGGCATATCTCTAGTCTAGGTCCACTCATCCCATCCAAACTAGAGTTCTCAACGGGCCTGAAAATTAAGGTCTGGCTGGGCCCAATCTGTGCCGGCTAGCTGCCCGACTAGTTAGCATACATTTTAGGCCCTACCCGGCACGAAAACGTTGGGTCAGGTCGGGTATGGTCGGGTTTGGAAAGAATTTTAGAACTCTAATCCAAATCAAATAATGCTTTGAGCTAAACGTGACAAAACCGAAGCACTGCGATTGGTGAGCTTGTACTGTAGATCAGCTACAGTACTTTCTAAATAATGTCGTACAATTTGGGGAAAAATAGGGCTTAAGTGGTTGCGCTTGTCAGAAGACGCAACCACAGTCTAGAATTGTCAAAACAGATGCAAAGCAACAAGGAAGGAGTTCTAACAACAACAACAGCAAAGAGAGATGAAGAATGCAGGAAAACAATCAAAAACAGCCAGAATCCCAGGGGTCTGCAAACATCTGTGAGAAGTTCCCCTTTTAAGTCTGCTAAATTATCTTTTTTTTTTTTTTTTTTATGCACGGCGCCCGCCTCAGTCCGTGCTATTCGGAAGAGTGTACAGATGTAACCAAATGGACCCTTAACAGGTCCATTTGGTTACATCTGTACACTCTTCGGAGTTCAATTAACACAAAGGATTGATACTGTGGTTTGTATACGAGATGGAAAATACCGAAGCCACAATCCTTGGGGAATCCCCAGGGGAGGACATCTGTGGGAAAACATTCCCCCCCCCCAACAAGGTATAGCTCTCGCTGTAATTACAGCCGCACGGCACACTTTCACCAAGCGTCGAACATCACAACACTAATTATGTGGAGAAGCATAAAAAATAAAGATCAAACAATGTGCGGAATTAAGAGGCAAAATGGAAAGAGGTGCCCTCACCAGGTGGAAGAGTCACTTCCTAATAGTGTGTAGTTGTGTACATAAATGCTAGTTTCCAGATGAGTGTGTGGGCACATACAGGTGTGCCAGTTCAAAACTTCACACGTCCTGCCATTGGCAAGACAGTAGATTTTCATTTGCAGAACATTGAGCTTGCAGATCAGCTATTTTTACTATTTTTGTAACATTCTCTTATTCTGAAGTTTAAAATCTACCGATGAAGGTGGATTCTGCTTTTCAATGGGAATGGAGTTTCTGCAAAAATACGCTCCATTCTAAATAAAAATTAGAAAGGCAAAACAGGGGAAGAAACCTGAGGAAATTTTAGGGAAAAGACAATGAAATACTGAATAGTTTAAACGGGCCAGCACATATGTACATACTATGTACACGTGCACGCACACACACACGCACACACGCACACGCACACGCACACACACACACACACACACGCACACACACACACACACACACACACTTTCATTTGTTGTTGATGATTCATAATAACTTACTGTACTATGCTACTACTATTATTATTACTAGAAGCTGGGCCGCCCTTCCAGCGTCTAGTCGGCGACCTGGCCAACTCGGAACAATGTAAATAGGGAATGAATGCCCCGCCCTTTAGGACCCGTTTTGACCATCTGTCTGCCTGTGTCCATTTATGCCCATATATGGAGATATCTGTATCTGTCTGTCTGTCTGTCGGCGTCCATTTTATGTCCATATATGGAGATCACTGCAGTTATAGTTCTGGGTCCATTTTATGCCCAGTTATGGAGATATCTGTCTATCTGCGTCCATTTTATGCCCATATATGAAGTATCTGTCTGTGCCTCCAACTGTGTTGCAGACACAGTGCCGGTTCCCCCTTTAATGCAAACCTCACACCTGTTGTCATAGGACCCGTTTTGAACATCTGTTTGCCTGTGTCCATTTATGCCCATATATGGAGATATCTGTATCTGTCTGTCTGCGTCCATTTTATGCCCATATATGGAGATCTTTGACCATCTGTTTGCCTCTGTCCATTTATGTCCATATATGGAGATATCTGTATCTGTCTGTCTGCAATCCATTTTATGCCCATATATGGGGGCATTCATTTTATGCCCATATATGGAGAACGCGCGTGCCCGTGGGACGAACGGTTCTCGAGATACGCGGATTACATACATACATACACACTCACAGAGATTTTTTGTTGACTCATGTGGCGTACGTGATGTCAGAGCCTTTTATGAAGTGATGTCACAATGAGTCAGAGCTTTCGCCGATTTCCTCCGGAACAGCCTGATGTCAACAATCAACCCCGCATAAGGAGATTCCGAACGTTTCGCGCCGGTTCGGGAAAACCGCGCGTCGGGTCGAGACCCGGCACTGCACTCCGTGCCGCGGCGGGGAACGCGCGTGCCGAATCTGAAGCCGGTGGGACGAACGGTTCTCGAGATACGCGGATTACAGACACACAGACAGACAGACACGCAGAGACTTCTCGCATTTATAGATAGATTATATTGTGTCCGTTTGCGTGATTTATCTGCGAGCAAGCTCTGTCAACCTGGCCATCTGGCCAGTGATGTATATGGGACCAGTTACCCATATATGGAGACCCCTGCATGATAGTCGACAATGTTATGTCAAAACATGCCCATATAACGGCATTACCAAATATGGGCATTCCCAGATATGTCCTTAATATTGATGACATTGGGACAGGGATCTCCATATATGGGCATAACACGTATGTTAATTAGTAAAGCCAAGCAGGGCCTTGGCAAGTTAGGGCCTGGCTTTGATGCCTGGGGATCTCCATATATGGGCATAAGGGGTACCCTAACAGGGCATCATCTGGGAATGCCCATACTATATATATGGACATTTTATTTATTTTATCCTACTACTAGTAGTAATACTGTAGCAGTAAACATTAAAAACAGTTTGATTTATTTTCAATGTGTGCCATTTCTTTAATGCAATAACAGACTGTGATATGATTATTCAGTTGTGACAGTTTACCTTATTTAAACTCCATCCTTCTCAGAAAACTGATAATTGGTGCTCTAAGAACAAAAAGAGAGGGAAAAAAACTGGTGCTAGGCCATAAGTTTACAGCAAGAGCCGCTGATACAAACGACCTACGGCCTGGTCGCGACTTAGGCCACGACTTGGAGGTCGTAGGTCCCGGTTCTGGAGGTTTTGCCCGATCTCGGTCGTAATTCAGCGACCTGGGAAGTCCGCGATCGAAACTCTACGCTTGCTAAGGGAAGGGACGCGAGTTTAGAAACTCTACGCTTGCTAAGGGAAGGAGCGCCGCGATCGAAACTCTACGCTTGCTAAGGGAAGGGACGCGAGTTTAGAAACTCTACGCTTGCTAAGGGAAGGAGCGCTCGTTTTCAACAGCGTCGGCAGGTTAGCTACTCAGTGTCGGCAGGTTAGGGTTAGGGTTAGGGTTAGGGTTAGGGTTAGGGTTAGGGTTAGAGTTGGGGTTAGGGTTAAGGTTAGGGTTAGAGTTAGAGTTGGGGTTAGGGTTAAGGATAGGTTTTGGTGCACCTCGCGCGGTCCAAGTGACTACAATGGAGCGCTTCCTACCTCCGGTTCAGCCAATCACAAGCTTCAAAAGGTTGAATAGCGCTGCTGCTCTAGAATATTCTGCAAAAAGACCTTTTAAATACGACCGCGGACTTCCCAGGTCGCTGAACAACGGCCCGATCGCGCAACAACGGCCCGGGGACGACCGAGGTGGCGCAACCACGGCCGGGGGTCGCGAAACTAGACCGGCCGCGACCTAACAAGTATGTACCGCGAACTACGACCTCCAGAACCGGGACCTACGACCTCCAGGTCGTGGCCTAGGTCGCGACCAGGCCGTAGGTCGTTCGTATCAGCGGCTGTCTCTCTAAGTTTATTCAAATTAATGCACAGACGAAGCAATGGAAATTCTCACTGGGCCTGAGTTTAAATTTCAATACACTGTCAACATCCCATGTGTAGTTCCTACATGTGTGTTATGTGCATACATGTGCAGTTCCTATGTGATGTACATGTGCATACTATACATGTGAAGTTCCTATGTGATGTACACACTGTACATGCCAGCTGTATGTGAGGCCCATATATGCATGTTAGAGGGATCGCTAGTGAGTGGCTGACAATTTTGCTTTGCATGACTTAAAGGTAGGGTAAGTGATTTCATTTAACTCAAATAATAACATAATGGGTCTATGTTCTGATAGTACTTGTTACTATAGAGTGTTTGGTCCATATTTGGACTTCAGCCTTAAGGGGAACACACACTGGACGTGGAGGTGGTGCGGACGTGGAGGTGGTGCGGAAGCGGCGCGTTATTTTCAATGAACTAACCCACACCGGCAGCGTCAGACGCGGGTCTGCCGCGCCGATACACAGCTGTTCTATTTTTCCAGCATTGCCGCGCGGTGAACATGTTCTCCCATGGTTCTCCCTACTGGGGGAAATAGATGTGCTGTGTGGCAGCGTGTCGCATCCAGTTGGGGTTACCGCCCGGCACTTCACGTGCGTCGATACCACGACACGACGCTGCGCAGCCGCCCGCGTCCAGTGTGTGCTCCCCTTTAGTCTCTGTGAGGAGAAAAAAGCAGTTTCAGTTGCTCCACCAAAACTGCTGGTTAACAGGTTTTCCTCCAATCAGGATAGAGTGGGGCCTTCCTCCAATCATGGTCGAGTGAGTGGGGGTGGGCCTTGCGCGCACCAAGGCCCACCCCCACTTGATCATGATTGGAGGAAGGCCCGCCTGTCACCTACATGAAAACTGAAACTTAAGTGAAATTACTTACCCTACCTTTAAAGGAGTAGTTCACCCAAAACATGACTTATTTTCTATCAATTATACACCCCTTGAAGCCTTGAATTCATGGAGATTTTTAGCCAATAATTTGATGACCTAGTTATCAGTAGGGTTGGAGCTCGTTAATTTTGATTTATAATGAGCACCATATCCATCCTTCTTATTGAGACAGGCTTTTATCGAGCCCACTATGAAGTGTTTTCTAATAATTTGTGAAAAGTGTGAGACGACAAATTCAGAACATAACTGGTATATCTCTGCTATCGGGCCAAAACCTCCTAACACAAAAAATTTCATTTTCGGGAAAATGAGCTCAAGTGGAGTTAGGAGGTTTTGACCGAAGGGATTTTTACAACTTTCCATTGGTTCAATATTATTTTAACCAACACACAGACTTAAAGGGTGTCCAATAGCACATATTTATGAAAAAAGAGAGGGACAATCGGGTGGAGTTAGCTGGTTTGGCAGAAAGTGTGGAGTTAGGAGGTTTTGTCCCAAGCACTTTTTACTGTATACTTTCCATTGGTTTAATATTAGTTTAACCAACACTCAGATGTAAAGGGTGTTCAATAGCTCTGATTAATGCCAGTGTAAGACATTAAGACAGTGACGATATATATTTTTTTATTGGCCAGTTGTGACTGTGAGTTTGTGGCTGACCACAATCCATGAAGAGACAATTGACAAAAGTAACACATATTTATCATTAAATATCATTAAAACAATCATTCATTAGTGTGCAATAAGTGTTAAATGGCTTTATTATGAATAGTACTGTAATAATTTCTTCGCCTGTCTGGATTGTTTTAACATGACGTCATAGGCCGCTATGCTCGATAACAAGCTTGATAATCCCAAAGCTTATTGATACCGGGTACTCAATACATTTGTTATCGAGTTTGTAGCGGACCCTTGTTTCAAGCTGACATCCCTAGTTATCGGTCAGTAGGAGACTTTTAGTCCCCGTCTGGAGACACTGCTGGTCAACAAATTATTGACTTAGGAATGCGACAAAACCAAACTGGGCTGTCTGTGTCTCGCTCACCTGCCAGCCTACTCCCAGAGCCCTGTTCTGTGACTTTGTGCCTGGCAAAAAAAAAGTGAAATGCAAATATTTGGGAGCGGGGGGACAAGGTTGCCAACAGAACTTTGCTCATGGCTCTGGGGAGTCATCTGGAAGCGGTGCAGGATTAGCCTTTGCCTTTCAGTATGGCTGGCCGGGAGGGGAGGGGAGGGGGGAGATATCCAGGCTGTCTACCCAGACAGAATTAAAATGTCAGACTGTGAAACCCGGAGTCGCCGACCTCTTGACCTTCAGATGCAAATGAGGAGAGGAAGCTGGGAATCCGCCAAGCTGGGAATCCGCCAACCTGGTAACGGTGGCGGTGCTGCGCTCTCTTTTACTAGCAATACCAACATGTTGAAATAAGCTGTTACAAGTTAACCCTTGTTCGGGTCATTTTGACCCGTTTAAAAAAAATATACAAGTTTTTCCACCTGAAACTCACTTGCCTTAAAGATTATTCTGTAAATGCCTATTTTCTGTATTCTTATTCATACCACCATTGTACAATGAAATATAATAGGCTACAGGGTTATGTGGTTCATCAGACTATGAATTAATAATAACTAGAAAGATGCAAGTATAAATTGGAAATTGGAAATTGCAAGTGTGGTTGCCAATTTATTGTCTGGGTAGCCAAATTGTCATGTGAAGCGTGACCAATAAAATCCTCAAGCTAGCACCACTGCCCAATTGAACTCAGTGGACTTACTCTATAATGGTGACCAAGAATGTAGCCTCGGAAACCCAGGCTTATTTTGGCGATCGGAAGAAGAATAAGCCTGGGCAAGCCCCCCTATAACTGTGCTGGTTCATGACATTTTAATTGTATATAAACTATATGTAGCCGTTCAGATATCTTATTTTACATCAGTATTGTTCATGTGAACTGGTTTGTTTAGGCTTATCCATTATAATTATAATATAAAATCTCTATGATTTATCACTCGTTTTCCACCGCGGATCACTTCCTTTACTCAAAGCGGACGGCAGCAGGAGTCATGTCACCCTCCACGTCATTTCGAGACGCCGGAGGACCCGGCGAGATCCGCCGGGCAGCATAGAATGTGCCGTGTTAGGTTAGACTACCGAGAATGCTGCTTCCTGATTGGCTATGTTTACGCAATGTTTGTGTTCCAGACTAGAACAATAGTCTGGTTGCCCTATACTGGCAACCACACTAACTAACAAGAAATTAAGTCGATTTGACATATTATGGCCCAAGTGCGTGCCACCAAAACTGTGGGAGGAGGAGTTGCGTGGCAAAAAGAAAAAGTTTACTTAGGAGACGATGGAAGACGGAAGATGGAATAAAGTCAGACGAGTACTTCAGGGGCAACCACATGATGATAACACAAATCGTCATAATCATCATCATCATCATACACTAAAACCGCATTGCGGTTGTCTGCCCGGCCATACTCAATGTACTGTAGTGTAGAGATTGATTGCCTGGAATCCAGACTGATTTACTCTGTTCAGTTGCCTTTTTAATCACTTTTGGCTTCTCAGTCTGGTATGTGCAATGATGGGTGCTCTCCTGATTGGGCCTTCCAAGGAAATGGTCTGTGGGCAGAGTGGGTACAGACCAGAGCCCGCCAATGTAAAATCCAAACCACTTCCCTTCTAACTATATCCAGCACTATCCAATCAGCAATGACTTGTCTATGCAACAGTTGACGTATAAGGAAACAAAGAGTTGTTCTAATCTGGAGACGGCCAGACTGAGGAGCCAAGTCGGCCAGCTGAATGAGCGAATGAAGACTTCGAACTGAAGGACTTTGGAGTCTTTCTGAGGTCACATTGACTTTGACCTGCGTCCACCTGAGTAATCAGTTAATCCTCAAGTCCAAGAACGTCTGTGCCAAAATGTCATGCAATCCCACGCAGGCGTTCCTGGGATATGACCACATTGGGACGGGCAGACGAGACGGGCAGGTTTAAATGACGTGCCTAAAATAGAGCCGCCAGGCAGTCAGGTTGAAAGTGCTTAAAGAGGTTATTATTTTATTTATTTTTTCTTCTGTGAAACTGATCTGATCCTTATTATTGCTGGCTCATACATACAGGAGGTGTATTACATCACCGCGTGCGGTGTGGCTTTCATTGTGGGATACGCAATCCTTTTGATATCAGCACTTTCACACACTTTCAATTCCAACAGTTTGTTTCAGCCAAGTCATTGTAATAGCCCAGTCGCTCTCTCTCTCTAAATTTGACAAACTAATTTCACTTGATATCCTCTTGAATGACTTGTAGTTGTTTGTATTCCTTTCCTTGCCTGCCTGCCATAAAAGGCGCTGCTGTACAATGACAGTCATTGCCTGAGTGCAGAACAGGGGAAAGAAAGCCACACGCTGCAGGTGAGATCACATACACACACAGCCTAACAAAACCCAAATAGAGAAAGCAATTCCAAGTTCCGTAGATTGATGAGGTTCATAATAATCAAATGATTTTCGGTGGAAGCTGTGGGAGGTGAGAAGGCTCTCGCTCTCTCTCTCTCTCTCTCTCTCTCTCTGTATACCAATGTCGCTCTGTCAGCTTCCCGTCTCACTAAACCACAGCGACGTCTGATCAGAGTAATAAATCGTCGTTGTCGGGTGCAAACCTTGTATGTCCAAGACCGTTCATTTTGTATTTATCATTTTAAAAATGAATTAATCTAGTGAAAATAGCAGATCTACAAGCACACAACTCCTTGCACCGCGAGGTGTTGTGTGCTTGTAGATCGGCTGTTGTCACTACTTTTTTGCGACAGCCTTGTATGGTGAAGCGGGGCTTTACTTGGTGAAAAAAAGTACACATTTGAAACTTGGATATACGAGGTTTCTGCCCGACAGTGACGAAATAATAAATAAACAGTGAATAATGATAAAGTTTCATCTCCTTTGTGCAAAAGTGACAGACGTCTGTGTGCTAATTTCACATCCCGACAGACGGATCATTGTGATCCTGACAGATCTGAGAGAAATGGGAGAATGTGGGCGGCCTGCTTTATGCCTGGGTGTATAATAATTAGGGATGGAGCTGGAAACAAGGGCCCGCTACAAACTCCATAACAAATGTATTGAGTACCCGCTATCAATAACCTTTGGGCTTATCAAGATTGTTATCGAGCATAGCGGCCCATGACGTCATGTTTAAACAATCAAGACAAGAGTGGTGATCAAGACATTATTACAGTACTATTAATAATGTAAAACCATTTAACGCTTATTACACACTAATGAATGATTGTTTTAATGATGTTTAATGATAATATTTGTTACTTTTTTCAATTGTCATCTTCATAGTTCTGTCCAGAATTTGTCGTCTCGGATCTTTCCACAAAATATTAGAAAACGCTCGATAAAAATCCCGGCTCAATAAGCAGGATCGATAAGATGCTCATTATCAATAAAATTAACGAGCTCCATCCCTATGAAAATGCAACGTTGCACTGCCAAACAACCGGCAGATCTACAAGCTCACAATGCACCGTTTCAAATGTGGCAAATATTGCACTTTGGAAAAAGTAGGCTTACATTATAAACAAACAAACAAACCCTATAACAAAGAAATTGCAGATCTACACGCTCACAATATTTTTTTAAAATATTCTGGAGAATCTTTTATTTGTGGGGGAGGGGGATATCTAAATTGCACTACACACACACACATATATATATATATATATATATATATATATATATATATATATATATATATATATTCCACTTGTAACTCATGTACATTTTTCAGTAAGCAAATTTCACTTGTAGTTGAGTAATATTTGACCACGAGTACTTTCTTTGTCATCCATTGTGCATTGCGTGTCTCAAATAATCTGTATATTATTATTTTTTTTTTCATCAAACTGGCTGTAATGCAGAGGCCATCCCAGGGGAGACATTATCGAATGCCCCAGAAGAGGGGGTGGGAGGGGAGGTGGGGTGATAAGCCAAAAAAAAGAGAAGAAACTAATTGCCTGACCTTTATCGACTCCTCGGGAGGAGAAACAGGCCGGTGCAACGCCATCCCTCGTTACATCCGCATAATTAACGCCAATCGATCCGCCTCCCATTTTTCTCTGCCTTGATGCGGCCGCCCCTCTCTCTCTCTCCCTCTCTCTCTCTCTCTCTCTCACCCAAACCCCGGAGAGTGACGGCTGTCGCATGGCGTGACACGGCCACGAATACATTACCACCCCTCCTCTCCTCCCCTCCGCCGCTCAATGCCAACTCGGAGCAGAGGAGAGAGGGGTTGGGGGGGGGGGGGTAGAGAAGAGGAAATCCATCGCTCTTCATAGATACGCCAGGGACGACGGAACGTCGCTCAAACTCGTGGGGTGGGGGGGTGGGTAGGATCGGGGCCCATCATCGACCGGCCGGGCGTTTATTTGGATATAAATGTCGTTGTCCCGCGCCATCGATTTTTGCTCCGTCAGCGGGATGCGTCATATCGTCGCTGTAGGGCAGAAAAACCTCTTATCTCCATATTCTATTTTTTTATCTTATCTCCATATTCGATTTTCCAACGCCCCATAGTGCATTGCGCAGACGTCTGCTTCGAGCTTCCGCCGCCGATTTACAAGCTCACAACGGGTTGCATCTGCGGCGCGACGTGAGCTTGTATGTCTGCTGTTAAACCCGGAAGTATGGTCCTGATAGTCTCCAGTAAACCCCCGGGGAAAATTGTGGATACCACAATTTTGTAACCCATTTTCTTTCACCCGGTGCCAATGCCTAAGCTGTAATCCTGGGCTCTGCTCTCGATCCCTCTGCCAACCAGGGGAGGGACCCGAACTGAGCTCATGCTTCCTTCAGTGCATGAGGAGTGAGCAGGCCCCTTCTTATCACCTGACGGGGGAGCTTCCCCAGTTCCTTTCCCCTGCATGCATCAGGCGCCCCGGCTGGCCAGGGGGAGGCAGTATTTTGTTTTTCCGTAAATTAATGCCCTGCTTTGATCATACTACAGCGTCACACAAAAAGTGTCAAAAGCAGCAGATCCACAAGCTCGAAACGCTTGCTTGAAACGATGCGTTTCGAGCTTGTCGATCTGCTGCTTTTGATACTTTTGAACCAGAATGCTGAAAAGTAACGGTTTTGGACATATGAGGTTTCCACCCGACATGATGCTGGAGGATGGAGATGTTAAAAGGATGGTCACGCGCCAACGCCGCAGGCCTCGCTATAAGAACACAGACCGCGTCTCAAAGCCACATGGGAACGGACGTTGATATAATTACGATGTTATGTATTGAGGGCAACATTAAACGGTCTGTAATCTGACGGGTCAATGCGTGCGACCGCGTGAACATTGACTTTATTTACGTTACTGAGCATACGAGAGCATAATAATCTGTAGTGTGGTTTTAACCCGGACATTGGACAAATACTGTACAACCAAATGGATGCGTTGCACTGTAAAATCTGTCAAATGTTTATTTATTTGTTTCAAGGACCCCCAGTTTGCTGTGCATTAAGCTCCGAACCCCTGTATCTGAGAATGTACACATGGAACCAACCATGTCGTTCATTCTAAGTATCGATAGTTTTAGCTGGGGGACCCCCTGGAACCTCCCCCAAGGACCCCTGCAGGTCCCCGGTTCACTGCCACTACCTTAACGGGTCCATTTGGTTGTCATTTGTACCCTCTTTGAGTCAAAGGAACACTGAGGATTCGACTGTGTGTGTGTGAGTGCCGCAAACCTCGCCTGGACAAATGAACGTTAACACTTTGGTTGACTGAAACAGCTCACTCGCATCAGGCTTATGAATATTTACACGAGTTAGCGCCGTACTTATAAATATAAATACATATTATACAAATTGTTATAGGGCGAGTAGACAATCGCGGCCCCCCGGGCTACGCCATTAACGGCCGATATAACTATATCTGCAATTTGCATAAAAGTCAAGGCTGCCATTCCCCAGCAAGCGTTGTCGGCGTAACACATGAGCACATTTGGGGCTGGTGGTGTTTGTAGCCATTTGCAGGGGGGGAGACATTAAAAGTAAGCAGCATGGAGGATGGAAGTGCACCATCACCACCGCACCCCGAAGCCTCCATTACCTTTATGGCTGGAATGCGTATCTTGTTGTCACTTTCACAACCCATCCAGAAGGGAACAGAACACAACACCACACAAAGGAACAGCACTGTTCCATGCCTTGTTATTACAAGCGACTTTGGGCTTGTTTTCTCTGCTTTAGATACAGTATACACGTATACTGTACTATGTCGGTCTGTTTACTGTTGAGTGAGAAAACAATTAAACATCTGGGGACCCCCCCAAAATAATTTGGGGAACCCTCTGGGGGTCTCGACCCACAGGTTGAGACCCACTGGGTTACAGGTTGAGAACCACTGGTTTCCACTGGTTTAAACCAGTGGTTCTCAACCATTTTCACGCAATGCAACATAACGTCTCTTCCCCTAAAGGGGATGAGAGAAGTGGTGGAAAGTAACTTACGTACAATTTTTAGATACTTTTAAGTTAATTTATGTCCATTTTGCAATACTTTATAGCCTACTTCTACAACTCAGAGACAAATATTGTTTTTTTTTAATTATTATTGTTGTTTAACTTTGTAGATTTAGATCATTATTATTACAAAACCTACACTAACCAATTAAACCCTATTTTATACAAAAAAAGATTTTCACAAATAATGAAAGCTTTTGAAAAATCCGTGGAGTTTATGACTATCTTACTGATCTGCCAGACAGCGTAACCCTAGTCTATATTGTATTCAAATGAACTGCAAGTCAATATGAATTATTGAAGTCCTCTATCTGACACGTGCAAGGAAATTAAATTATGATACAATAATGCAAGGAAATTAAATTATGATACAATAGATGGTGACATCCAGCACACTGTACCGAGTACAGTAGCATACACACGCTCACCCCCCCCCCCCCCCCCCCCTCTCTAGCACTCACACACAAACACGCACTCACCAGTGGCAAGTCTGTGCCTTGAGACAGTGCCTTGATAGAAATATGGCCTATTGCATTAGACAAACAAAAACAAACCTGTATAAAAACGGAGGAACTAATATTTATTTGAATGGTTTTATGCATTCTCTTTTATCTATTCTTTCTTATACTGTACTGGACTTAATGAGGTTTGTCATTAAAACCCTGCATCACCCTTTGATTACTCTCTCTCTCTCTGTGTGTGTGTGTGTGTGTGTGTGTGTGTGTGTGTGTGTGTGTGTGTGTGTGTGTGTGTGTGTGTGTGTGTGTGTGTGTGTGTGTGTGTGTGTGTGTGTGTGCGTGCGTGCGTGCGTGCGTGCGTGCGTGCGTAGTAAATAGAATCTGTCTCTGTGATCAGCTGAGAAATTAAATGCGGCTGCCGGCTCGCTTCTGTCGCCCTGCATAAATAACACGGCTGTTTTCACAACGTCTGCCTTTACCTGCCGCGGCCATAATAACTCCATTATACCGCCGCCGTCGCGTGGAAACCTTCTATGTCCAAAACCATTCTATTTGCACTACTTTTGTGCGACACGCTTTTATTATTATTTTCTTTTTCTTGAGTTTTTATCCCACGATTTTTATAACCCATTTTTTCACCCTTTGTCATTATTGTCTAATTGTAATCCTGGGCACTACACTCCCTCTGCCAACCTGGGGAGAGCAACGGACTGACCTCATGCTTCCTTCTATATGCACGAGGAGTCCAAGCTGCTTCTTTTCACCTGAGAGGGGGGAGTTTCCCCGGTTGGACGTAGCGCGTGGAAGGAACACGTTATTCCAACCAGTTCCTTTCCCCTCCATCAGGTGCCCCGGCTGGCCAGGGGGAGGCAGTATAGAGACCAGGGGGAGGCAGTATCCGACACGCTTTTGTGATGGAGAAAGGCATTAATGTACCAAAAAAACAGAATAAGTTGAAATATGGAGATACAAGGTTTCTTCCGCGATATGAAGCATCACATTCCACGAGCACTGTTGTCGTTTTTGCCTCCCCTACCCGCCCCCCACCTCCATTGTTTTTTGAGGGAGAGCGAGTGAATTCTCCGGCAGCGGCAGAACTGCCGCACGGGTACCTAACCCTAACCTCAGTAAAACTATGCCTAAACCTAACCCTAACCACCGTTAGACTAATGGGACGTCGCGCGCCTCCGTCACGGTAAACTTTCCACTTGCCGGTCCGTGCGGTGGTGGCTGCTGCATTAGTTTACCGGCGATGTCTGTCTGCCGGCGACGCAGCGCGACTGCCCGTCCAACGGCCGGTCCACGGCAGTTACGCGGCTTCTGCCGCTGCCGGAGAATGCACTCTCTCCTTCTGTGTTTTTTTATATGGAATGTGGGTAAAAAAGGAAAAAGAAAAGAAAAAGGAAAAAAAGGCAGTAGGTCCTTCATTAGCTGTTGCTGTTTCACCATGCTTTGGTGGTTGATGCAACTTAAGGTGCAGAGGAGAGCTACCTCGCTAGCAGGGAGGTCTGTATGCAGTAAACGCTCCCTTGATTATTCAGCATGACTCAATGTCTTGTCTGACTCTACTGTACAGTACATGCAAACTGGAAGCAACCAGACACCCATTAATCCTTCTGCTGGCAAAATTGTGTATTTTTAGGAGCCCTCCCAACCCGAGTCCCTATTTTGGTCATGTCATTATGGGCCAAACATTTCCTTAATATGTCTCCAACTTTGCAAAAATAAAAAGTCCAAACTTTAAAACATTATGTCCAGAAAAGTTAAACATTTTCTTCCACCATACAGCCAAAATAGTAGATCTACAACCGGAAAATGTGTTTTGCGATGTGATGCATTTTCAGCTTGTAGATTAGGCCTTAACTATCAATTATTTAATCCAATGGATAACTTTTTTAGATTAATCAAATAATCGAGAAGCATATATAAGTATTTTATATCAACGAATCAATGAACCACTGCATGGTTTTATAATTCATACTGCATTAGCACTGAGTTGCACGCTATTGTCACATTAGAATGCATAGAAACAACGCCCGACTCACGCTGGCTTCTTGGAGGATTAAATATTTCACAAGTCTTTTCCTTATGGGTGTACTCATTTCGACCGAAGGTCGCAGTATACCATGAGAAATGTCGCAGCTTGTCCGTCCGTACAGGAAGTGCGGTCCATCCGACCTATTAGTGCGGGAAATTAAGTCAATTTTTTGGAAGAATCGTTCAGTTTGTGATACAAGCACCAAATTTTGCACAAAGTTTCCTCTGGACCTACTTTTTCCAAAAAGCAAAAATCTGCTTTAAGTAGCATGTGAGGGGTCAAACTAGGGTTTTTTCATGATTCTGAATCCAATGCAAGCATTTGTTTTGCACAAAAACATTCCTTGGGCTAAAAACGGCCCCCACACAACTGTGAAAAGTGATGACTCATCACTAAACCATATAGTTTTGTGGGTCTTTTTTTAGCCCAAGGAATATTTTTAGTGCAAAACAAATGTTTGCATTGGATTCAGGATCATGAAAAGCCCATGTTTGACCCCTCACATGCTACTTAACTCTCCTACTGCCAGATTATTTATTTATTTATTGGGTCTGGTGCCATCAAAAAGCGGCTTACCTTTGCGACGTTATAGCAGATAGACAGACATTTATTTATTTATTTATTTTTTATTGTGCAATAGTGCACTTTGGTCTGCCAGGCAGCAGAGGGCGGCGTCATGCGAGAATGAATGTGAATTTGCCTGTTATGTGTTGAAGAAGAAGAAGACCAGTCACTGGCCACAGAGCCTTACAGCCAGAGGAAATCAACAAGGAAGTGAATTGTTCTCCGTTGATCTAACGCATAATGGATTTTTTACACCATCACCGCGGAAAATGTGTTTACAGTAGACGGCCGCGCGACCCCTCATCAGCTTACAGTCATCAGACGAACGAACCGAACGAGCGCCGTATTGGCATCGAGGTTCTGTAAAAAATGGGGCGAACGTTAACGTTCAAAGCGTGGGGAGAGTTAAAGCAGATAATTCTTTTGAGTGGCTAACGTACTTTTTGGAAAAAGTAGGTCCAGATATGGTAAAAAGTCCATATATGGGTATCCCTTTTATGCCCATATATGAAAATCCCTGATGTCATCATCGATATACATCACTGGCCAGATGGCAAAGGCATGGCCCATATCTGTGTGGCTGGTTCAGTATGGGCATAATATATATTGTATGTATATGGATACATATTATTATTAAAGGATAAAATAAAATAAAAAGTACTGATCATTCCCAGAAACAAAATCCCTTTTATGCCCATATGTGGAGATTTCTGATGTCATCAATCCCAGGCCCTAACTGTCCCAAGAGCCTGCTTTACTCTGATTTACACCCTATACCTTCCCCGAAAATGTTAATATTAAGTCCATATATGTATATGGATATATATTAATAAAGAATACAATAAATAAAATGTCCATATACAGTATGGGCATTCCCAGATGATGCCCTGTTAGGGTACCCCCTTATGTCCATATATGGAGATCCCCAGGCATCAAACCCAGGCCCTTACTTGCCAAGGCCCTGCTTGGCTTTACTAATTAACATATGTTTTATGCCCATATATGGAGATCCCTGTCCCAATGTCATCAATATTAAGGACATATCTGGGAATGTCCATATTTGGTAATGTCCATACAGTACTGTATATGGGCATGTTTTGACATAACATTGTTGACTATAATGCAGGGGTCTCCATGGGTAACTGGTCCGATATACATCACTGGCCAGATGGCGCGACCTCGCCCTTTAGACCAGTGGTTCTCATGTCGCTCTGAGGCGTCTTACTAGTGTTAATTTTCCATATGAGTTACTCCTCTAATAATCACTATAACAAATCCTGCACTCACACAAGGCTGCCCGTCTTTCCAGAAACCTCTTATCTCCATATTCTGAACTTTTTTTTTTTTTTTCATAAATTAACGGCCTACTTGATCATACTACAGCGTCACACAAAAGCATCAAAAGTAGCAGATCAATATAAGCTCTGCGAGCATGTACAGTAGATCTGCTAATTTTGCTCTTTTTGAATTTGAATACCGAAAAGTATAAACAGTTTTGGACAATTCGTTCCTTGAGCGTAGAGCATATAGGCTACACAACCTGAGACGAAAAGCGCAAATACCGCAGCTCATCCCCACAGACGTAATTATGATTATGATTTAAATATGATTATATGGAATGTCTTCAAGGTGTTGGTTGCACGTTGTTCACAGTAAGCCGTACACCGTACCCCCCTTTGCTGTCGGAAGATTTGAGACTCAGGATGGAAAAAAAGGTGTAATAATAAACAACTATGACAAAGTCAATATGCCCATAATTGCATACAGCTGTTAAGGATGAAACGTTTGATAAAGTAGGTATATTATGCCATTAGGTATTATTTACAGCGTCAGCCACGAGCGATTCTAAATTTAAACGTCTGCGGGTGTGTTGGCCCTGTGATCAGCTTTGATTTGGTTTATTAGACGTTACGTTTAAAAGAAGAAAAAGAAAAGAACACATGGCGTACGTGCTTCTCACAGAGAGGAAACATCAAAGCCAGAGACTGGTTTACATTGTGGTCCTTGGTCTTGGACAGAGAAAACACAACAAACGACATCATGGCATTGGTACAGTGCATCAAATTCTCAGGCATTGGAACATCAAATTCTCAGGCATTGGTACATGAAATTCTCAGATGGGGAGGAGGGGGGGGGGGGGACTGAGTTATTTATAGTATATTTATAGTATGTTCGGGACAAAAATATTCAAAGACTTTTCAAAAATAGCAGATCTACAAGCTCAGTGCCGCGCTGTGAGCTACTTAATGCACAAAATAATGCAGGATAATGCATTCCCAGTCTAAATGGGTTAAACTTAAACCCCCTCCCCCTATGAAGGACGTTCATGGTTGGCCCACAGTGAATCCTTGTACCCAGGGCCCAGAATTTGGCGCGACACCTCTGGGTGTGTGAGTAATGTGGAGGTGGAATTACGTGAGCAGCCGCTCAGGTCTCCTCATCATTTACAGTATATTTTACAGTATGTTCTTTTTCTTGGCCGAGCAAAATAAATAAATAAAATAAAAGGTAGAAAACGGCCTACGTTTTCAAATGGCAGTTCAAGCACATATCACCAGCGGCCCAGAGGAGAACTGACAGTATCGGGTCTGCCGACCCAAGCTGAACACTTCAACTAAATGAGAGTGGTATGAAAAAAATAAAATAATAATAATGATAACAAGAAAAAAAACACGAGGGAAGCAAAAATGGGAGAAGAAAAAAAATGTTTTAGCTTGTTGCCGGCAGCAAGAGACAACATCCGATGCACATCATGTGATAACCACAAATGCCACAGTCCCAAACGTTGTTATCTTTCAGTTAAATCTGTCTCAAAAGACAAATAATAATAATAAAAAAATAAAAATAAAACATCTTGTACTGTTGGCGCACCAGATGGGGCATAGAAGACTTTGCACAGAGAAGTATAAATCAAATCAAATAATTCAGTATACGTATTATATATACATTAAAATAAGGAGATAAGATGAAAAGATCCCCCACCCACCTGGGAACCCGGGTTGGGAAACATTGGTCTAAGACAGTGGTTCTCAACCTTTTCAGACCATGACCCCCAAAATATTCATATTTTAACTGATCAAGCTCATATTGTCTTCTTACATTACTGACATTTGCCTAATAATGTAACAATAAACATGTTGTAGGGGCATATTTTTGTATTAAGTAACATTTACCCCTCTGCACTACTCTACTTTGTAGTGCTACGGCAGGCAGATTAACAAATGCCTCGTTTTTTAACAAATCTGCTTCTGTCATACGAAGCCATCTCTGTGGAGATATTGTACTCGGAGCGCATAATCGCAATTCTTCGTCATGTAGCACCATTACGCAGTCAAATCCTCAGTGTGCATTATTTATCCATTTGTAACTCTTAGAATGTACTATTGGAATGTACAAATGTCTCCAAATGGACCTGTATTCTAAGAGTTATACATTCAACTTTGCCGGCTGTTGCCTTGAGCGTCTCCCCTTCCCCACTACAAAAGAAAAGGCTAATGTATCAACGTCATTACACTTACAGCCTTTTTTCCTTTTCCCTTTTTTTCTCCCTGTTTTACTATTTCCAGCTCATTATGACAGCAGACTATGCTGCTGCAGGCTTGAGCTATTCCCCAGACCGCATGGTGTTCACGTTGTGTTTAATGGGGCCCAAGGGTGAAAAGAAGAGAGAGATTAAGTGTGGCCGGTCAGTGGCTTCCTCCTCCTAGTCATGTCACATAAAAAAGAAGAACAACAGCCTCAGCGTTTGACGTTTATGTGATGGAGGGGCCGGCAACATGACGCTTCGCTTTGTGTTTATGTGATAGAGGGGCCGGCAACCTGACACTTCGCTTTGCTGCTGCTGCTGTTGTCTTTTTGCAGGTTATAGTTTGTTGAATTGTGGGTTGTGGGCCTGTGATGAATACAGCTAATTAAAAGGCATAGACCATTGAAGTCTGACGTAGTTTACGCATCCTACTTGTCTCAACGTGTCATATAAGAACTGTGTTCCAAATATGTATCAAATACGAGTGACTGACTATCGCAAAAGCCAGCTCCCTGACAATATTAAGACTATTCTAAGATGACCCAATGTTATTGAGTTTAAATACCTAGTCAGACTTTTCATCATTTCAAAGAGTTCAGATCAGACCTCTGAGAAAAGTTACCTGACCAAAACGTCAACATAATGACCATTTGGGAGGGAGCGAGAAAGTGTAGACGTGTTGCAATTTTAAGCCGGAAATAATAGGCTACTTTTCCCCTGGCATTTAAACAGCTCAGTGGCCTTGGGTTTAAAGTGTCCGCCGTGAGGTCAGGGATGGTCAATCCTCCTGGCCGGGTCATACCAAATTAAACATGGGACCCGATGCCTCCCTGCTTGGCTCTCAGCATCAAGGGTTGGATCGGCTCCATGTGACATACAGTACAGTACTATCACATCATGTCCAGGAGGTGTACTTGTACATCTAGCCTGGAAACCAGGCTAACCATGATTCTTCCACAACAAAGTTCAAGACTAACATGTATGTATGAAGTGATATTAGTCTGGCCATACCAGGCTAGTACATCTCCTGCACGCACGCACGCACGCACGCACGCACGCACGCACACACAGTTTCTACATTGGACATTGGAAAACGTATAAAAGAATCCTCATCTCAAAAGTAAATGGCCTTTATCCAAGGCGCTTTACAGAGATTGTGCATTACATTCACCCATTCACACACACATTCATACAACGAGGGCAGAGGACACCATGCAAGGCATCAACCTGCTCACTGGGAGCAACTAGAGTCTTGCTCAAGGACTCTTAGACACTAACTCTGGGGATCAAACTGGGAACCCTTCGGTGTTGTAATGACAGTTTCTATTCCCCTGAGCCACTGCCGCCCCCTGTATACAAAGTACAGTATGTATGTTGGTGCATGCGGGCATGCATGTATGTACCGTGTGTGTGTGTGTGTGTGTGTGTGTGGGTGGGTGTGAGGCGGGGGAGGGAGTGCGGGGGCGTGTCGAGTTATTTTCATTCAAACATTTTGTTTGTGTGTTTTGTGCTGTTTTGGTTTGGTTCTCTGTAAGCCTCTTCAAAAGAGTCTCAGCCTGCGAGCGTTTGAAGCAAATCCACGCTGCGTGTCTAATGCGCCGTGGGACGCCCGCTCAAGAGGCCTGTCACTCTGCTGATCTCTCTCCCCTCTCTCTCTGCTGCTTTCCATGCTCTCTCTCCCCTCTCTATGTCAGTTTTGCCAGATTTTGCGAGAGAAATAAGCGACCAGGTCTATGAAAACCCCAAAAGAAGTGATTAGCAGGCCACATGAGCACTTTAAACATACTGTATATTGCCTATTTTTATCTGAGAACTGGTTTAAACAATAATAGAAAAATTTATTTGAAGCAAGTCCTCATAACTACACTTTAAAACAAGCGCAAAAAAACGCAACCCACAACTAGAAGCGGGGGGGGGGGGGGGGGGGGGGGGGGGGGGAGACCAAAGTTGCTTATAATAAGCGGATATGGCCTGCCTCTCTGTCTCGCTCTCTCTCTCTGAATCAGATATATTTATACAGGGACGTGCTGGCCATTGGGAAAAGCGGGACAACTCCCGAACGCCTGGTTCATTCCCGGCCGGTCCAGGCCGGCCATTAGGAAAAAAAATTAAATAAAATGTCGGCCCTTGTTCCATTTTGGGGGCTGGGCGGCCAACAAAGTAAATCGTTACTGTCGGGCAGAAAACCTTATATCTCCAAGTTTCAAATGTGTACATCTTTCCCCAAACAAAGCCCTGCTTCATCATACAAGGCTGTCGCACAAAAGTAGTGAAAACAGCAGATCTACAAGCACACAACGCCTCGCACCGCGAGGCGTTGTGTGCTTGTAGATCGTCTGTTTTCACTAGTTTAAATCATCTTTAAAATTGTTTTGGACATTGTCGCCACCCGACAATGACGAAATATAACTCATGTAATTGGCCCACTGGCTTGTCACTTGTCATGATCTGAAATGGCAAATCTTTGAGTAGCAGCAGCTTGAAAATAGACGATCTACAAGCTCACAACGCGTTGTGAGCTTGTAGATCTGCTATTTTCAAACATTTTTGGACTTTTACTTTTGGTACATTAAGTACATTTGGATACCAATAATTTTGTACTTTTACTCAAGTGCATTTGGAATTCCGGACTTTTACTTGTAACAGAGTAATTCTACATTATAGTATTGATACTTTTAATTAAGTATAAAATGTGAGTACGTTTTCCACCACTGCTCTCTGTAATGGAGAAAAAGCACAAGAAATTGGAAATACTTCCTCTCAACATTGTACTTAAGTAAGTACAGTACAGTTACTTTCCACCACTGGTGTGTATATATATGTGCCGGCACACGCACATGCTTGAGAACAAATGCCATTGTATACAAAAGGCGAGTCATCCATTATGGCGGGATTAAGTCCAGATTGAGTCATGACATTTGTGCTGTTCTCCCTAGCAGGAGAACAATAGCAAACAAAGACATTGGTATCCAGGCCTCCTTCACACCAGCACCGCAAACAGCTTGAATGCTTTGAAACCCCACCGAAGGCTGTCTACACCCCCAGGGGGGGTGTAGGGTCCCCAGATGATTAACTTAATGTGCAAGATTGTTTTCTCTCTCAACAGTTAACAAACAAACATAAAGTTTAAGTGTACAGCGCCACGACCACGTTATCACACACATGGACGTGTTAACCGGTCACCATGGTAACCAGGTTCTGTGGCGGCGGCTGGTTAACGGAAAAACTTCATATCCCATGATGCATCACGAATGCTGCTTTTGCCGACTTCCCCTTCCTCATTCACATCTATTTATCTGGGTACATTAAAATGGCTTTTTTCTCTGTTTGTTTTCCCACCTCGCTTGTTTGGTCAAGACGGCACCATGTTCTATGGACTATATCCAACTCATGCCTCGCCGCGTTTGTATTTTTTCTTCTCCGTGTGAAAGACAAGACGTTGAACGGCCGCGAACGAGGGCCGCCGCGCGCACGCCTCCACCGAAAATCAGGTAAAAACAAGAGGAAAGATACATGGTAGTAACTGGTAGTATCTGCATTAGTTGTGACAAAACTACGGCAGCCCGAGGGTTAATACCTATTACTTACGGGTAGAATTATATTATACTGAATTAAAATAACATAGCTATGCATATTATGTTATCTATATATTCAATTTAAAACCTTTCAAAACAACGTTGTGGCCATCATTTCCTCAAAAAGATCTTTCGAAATTCGAAGCTTTCCATATAGCAGTGTTGTTGTGTAGATTAATGAGGCCTTTTGCAGGTCACTAGTGTTAATTGTCCCAAACTAACAGCGTTACGGTGAGTCAGTGGGACGTCGATGAAATCTATAGATTGATTTAGACCTGCAGGGACCTCGCTGAGATGATGCATCACATAATCAATACAGCCGGCTGATAATTAGCTATGCTTAAAGGAAAAAAACAACATAAATGTATTTTGTTGACCTGTTGACCCAGTCAAATTGACTACAGTAGGAAATTGGGCCGTAAACATCAGAAACCCAAACCCGGCCTGGTAGGACATTAGTTATGTCTGTTTAAGTACAGTAGTGTAAGCCAGTGTTTTTCAACCTTTTCAGGCCGTGTCCCCTAAAATAATCATATTTTAACTGGGGACCCTGACAAGCAATAAGAGTTGAGGCATTACATTTTGTATAACACGGTTCTATTGTGAAAACAGCCGATCTACATGCTCACAACGCCTCTAAAATTTGACAATTTGGACAATGTTTAATTCGTCATTTTAGAGGTATTAAAAAGTCCTTAAATTGTCACTTTAGAAATGTGCAGATACCCTCTATACACTTAAACATTTTGTTGATTTGTTTACTGTTGAGTGAGAAAACAATGTTTCACATTAAGTTAATCATCTGGGGACCCCCCAAAATAATATGGGGACCCCCCTGGGGTTCCCGACCCACAGGTTGAGAACCACTGGTGTAAGCGACGTGGGTGTGGGTGCAGAATAGACTCAGGTCGACACAGACGACACTGTAAAAGGTTCTGCTCAAAACTTTACTGTATTCTCTCTGCAAAGAAGTACAGTTCAGCAGACGTAAACAAAACGTTCTCTCCCTCTCTTCTAATCTGTATCGCTCTCATACATGGCTGAATTTCACTCTTATAGTAGCACGACATGGCATCACGTTACGTAATGATTGTAGTGATCTTCTTCATGGGTTAAGGAAAGTGGTGATTTTGTGGACTAAAACTATGATGAATTCTACTACCTTCTCTCACTGACGAAAACAAAATAAAAACTATGGCTAAATATAAGGACAAATTCATCGACAAGTACAAAAGTATTGGCATCAAAATGTACTCAAAGTACCAAAAATCTGAATCGATCTTTATTGTCACATTACATGTAAAGGTGGGTGAAAGTCTTAGTTTCGCAGGCTCCTCATTGCAGTTAAAAAGTAAAAGAACTCATTATGCAGAATGTTCGATTTCAAGTTTTCAAATGTATATACAAATCATTTGAAAATAGCAGATCTACTTTAGATCGGCTATTTTTAAATGGCCAAAATGTATACGTATAGGGCAGAGGTAGTTAATGTATGTTTTGTGATAATAATCAAAATCAACAAAGTAACTAGTAACTAGACTTTTCAAATAATTGTAGTGGAGTAAAAGTAATGTTTGGATCCAAGATGTAGTGGAGTTGAAGTAGGGAGTAGTACTGGAAGTAGGAAATACTCAAGTAAAGTACAAATACCTCAAAGTTATACTTGAGTACTTATGTACTTGGTTACTTTACACCACTGAGCCACCTGCATGGCAGTCCTCTGTCACCGCAGCCCTATAACCTGTCTTTCATTTCGCCCACAAACTAATAATATTGTAATTTATGCACTGAGCAACTGTGGGCAATAAAATTCACTCAAAACCAATAATAATCTTCCAAACACAACATGGTTGAGGGCCTGTCGATCTGAACCCGCGATGGCATTTCCATCCGCTAGCAGCCCGGAGGTGCTGGTCAGGAGCCCAGTTCCTGTCGCCACGCATGATTCATAGAATGAGCGCGATGCGTTTTGAACCGCTTACTAAAATATATTTACCTTTTTTCTATTGTTTTCTTTGCATGAGTAATGAGACTGCACAACCGCGGGGATTTTACTTCCCCGGGACATGATCCGTCTTTCTCCCTCGTTCTTTCTTTCTCGGTGATGTGGCATTTTGACCTTCTTAACAGCCACCAAAGCGCTGCCCTCTGTTCTAAGCCCAGTATGTCAACTGGAAACACTGCCATATGCCAGATTCAAGCAACAACAACCGCGATCCAGCTGGCACACAGCAACAATGTCAGTGGCACCCCAACGCTCGCTCACACACACACGACACACACGACACACACACACACACACACACACACACACACACACACACACACACACACACACACACACACACACACACACACACACACACACACACACACACACACACACACACACACACACACAC
The DNA here is from genome assembly GCF_963921795.1 of Nannobrachium achirus. Classification (NCBI taxonomy): domain Eukaryota; kingdom Metazoa; phylum Chordata; class Actinopteri; order Myctophiformes; family Myctophidae; genus Nannobrachium; species Nannobrachium achirus. The sequence continues at coordinate 17,500,444 of NC_137829.1, forward strand.
ACACACACACTAAAACCCAGAGCGTTCGTTTAACTAACCCATGAACCCGCAAGGGTCCACTCCCCCCGTCTGTCCGGGTTAAATCAACACTCTGGGATTTCATTCCGCAGGATTTCCCGCTGTGGAGCCATCGCCACCGGGGCTCAGCAAGCCAACGGCTGTTTGGCCATTTTGGAGTCAAAGATCGCCGTGAAGGCTCGCAGCGGTGCTTCCGACCAAAGCGGCGACCTTGCGGCTGACCTTGCAGGGTTCCTGCTGGGGGAAATAAAAGGGAGCCCAGTGTCCACAAACCACGTGGGGGTTGTAAAAGCATGGCCGCTCTTAACGCTAAATTACCCTTTGAACAAAAGGTAGCGGAGCAGCCGGGGCAGGTGGTCGATGCTCTGCGTTATCACGGAGCTATTCCAGACAATTTAACGTCGCCTTGGGAGGTGGACATTCTCCCCTGTGGCTTGTGTATGTGTGGCGCGTCCCCATGGCCTCCCGCCCCCTCTCCCAACATCACATATCATCGTCACTGCCGTGGCGGAAACCTTTTATCTCCATATTTCAACCTTTTAGGCTTTTTGTTTTTTTGTAAATTAATGTCTTACTGTTGTACAATAAATAGCACAAAAGTAGATAAAATGGCTCATCTATGTATGCGCCGTTTCAACTCTTCAGTATTTAATGCTCTTTTCCTGAAAATGTCCTGCTAATGCATTTTTTCCACAGGTTTCTTTACCTGTTTTGCCTTTCTAATATTTATGGACAATCAATACGGATATTTTTACAGAAACTCGCAAATAGCAAGAAACCACACCATTCCTATTGAAAAGCAGAATCCACCTTCATAGGTAGATTTAAACCTCGAAGTCAGAGAAGGTCATACAAATAGCTGATCTACAAGCTCAATGTTCTGTAAATCCCCTGAGAATCTATATTGTCTTGCCAATGGCAGGACGTGTGAAGTTTTGAAATGGCACATTTGTACAAGCCCACAACGCGTTGTGAAGCGACACGCTGTGAGCTTTTAGATGAGCAAATGTTACGTTATTGTTTATTTTAGAATAAAATATTGTACAGATTTAAAATTATTAACCAGAGCCACATTGGATCCATTGCAACACACAGTAGGTTATTTTTTTTTTCCATTTCCTGAAAAGTAACAGTTTTGTACATTATGAGGTTTCCGCCCGACATGGAGGAGATTCTCCGTTGGTTAGCTCGCTTTGGAAAAAGGGCAATTCTGACACCACGGTTGCAAATCCTGCTGTGAATGTATTTCTTGCTCGGAGCACACTTTTTTTCTTTTTTTTTTCTCCCTGTCTGTTTTTCTGCCCGAGTCTCACACTCTCACACAAACATGCAAATAACACTAACACAGACGGTAATTGCTGCTGCTGTGCTCCGACCCCTCCTCTGGTGAGATGCCGGCGCACATATCTCAGAGGAGGGGATGCTAAGAAAACAACATGCCTCGCTACGCTTACAACATGCCGGCATACCATACGGGGCGATTGAAATGTTCTCGCGGTGCTGAAAAGTAGAACATACATCTTTGCATTTCATTTCACGGTAAACATGATGGCAGAATGCAATCTGGCGACTGCTCTGTGATCCCATCCTTCTCTAGTGCTTGCTGGGTGATGCCAGGGTTAGTTGTCCTCCTCAATGTGGTATCCGGGGACCCCCAGGGGTCCTTGAGGGTTTTCTATCTACATCTAAATGTAGATAGTAAGGAACCAAATGGATCCTTATGGGTTCGTAACACTGAGTGAGCGTTCAAATGTAACAAAAAGCCTCTAAGGAGACAGTGACTCTGAGAGTAAACGCATGGAAACAAATGAACCCTTACGGGTCCATTCCAAGATGGCGGCTCACAGGCGGTGCGAGGCGTTGTGTGCTTGTAGATCGGCTGTTTTCACTAGTTTAGTTCATTTTTTTTAAATGATAAAAACAAACGGTTTTGGACATACGAGGTTTCCACCCAACAACGACGATATTGGTTCTCAAAGTTTATTTTATTCTTTGGCTATTCAAAAATAATAGATATACATGGATATATTGAAACATCTTGAAATCTTGCATCTCTGAATAGGCTATATATCCTTTTTAAAGACATCTTTGCTCCTGGGGGTCCTTGGAACAAAATATTTTGAGATGGGATATGTTTGTGAAATGGGACACTTGCAGTATGTATAAAGAAAGAGTAATTCAACTTTTGTTACATTAAGCCTTACGGCAAAGCATCTGTGTCATTGAACATTTTAGCCTTGGCCTTTCAAAAATAGCAGATATACAAGCTTGTGCATGCCGTCCTGCAAGCTTCGGATCTAATATTTTTGAACATTAATTTTAGAAAAAAAAAAATAAGTGTGAGAACTACTGATTTAGAAGGGGTAAGATCCATTTGATTGCTATGTTATTTTGCTAATTAATGACTTGGGATGGAGCTTGTTAATTTTTATTGATAATGAGCACCTTATCGATCCTGCTTATTGAGCCAGGCTTTTATCGAGCCCACTATTGAGCGTTTTCTAATATTGTGTGGAAAAAAGAAAAAAAAAAAGTGAGACGACAAACAGAACTGGTATTTTTTTATTGGGCTGTTGTGACTGAGTTTGTGGCTGACCACCATCTATGAAGATGACAATTGACAAAAGTAAAACATATTATCAATAAATATCACTAATAAATGTGCAATAAGTGTTAAATGTATTTATGAATAGTACTGGAATGTCTTGATTGTTTAAACATGATGTCATGTTTAAACATGACTATGTTCTCGATATCAAGCTTATTGATAACGGGTACTCAATAAATCAAGTTTTTAGCAGGCTCTTGTTTCGAGCTCCATACCTATTAATGACGTCACAGCAAGGAATGGTCATATTTGATAAAAGAAAAAAGTTATCGAAAAAAAGAAAAAACACAGCCAGCTCACGTATTAGGAGGGTAGTATGACGGAAAAAAAGACGGTGTTTTTGATGAATCTAAAATGGAAAGTTTAAAATGGAGTTTGAAGTTACAATGGGTTTGATAAAATGAATATCAAATATCTAAATATTGAATCAAGCAAATTAAAAACTGTCCAGGGTGTTCACAAAAGCCTGAGTAGACGATAAAATGACCAAAAGTTGTGTGTGGATTGGAAGATAGAATCCTATCAAAATGGGCGTCCGTGTATTGTATGCCTATCAAACCGGGGGACTTAGGAATCAGGCTAGGTAATCAACAGGGAACATTACAGGCTCTCCGTGTTGCAAAACACTTTACCTAGCAGTCTGGACCACCCACACCACGTCCCCAAAAAACCAATGCCTCACCTCCAGCAAAACACTATAATCAAGGGGGCTGTGTGTGAGAGAGAGAGAGAGCATATCGTCTTCGTCGGGTGCAAACCTCATATGTCCCAAACTGTTTACTTTTCAGCATTCAAATTCAAAAGCAGCAAAAAGTAGGAGATCGACAAGCTTGTTAATGTGGCGCAACGAGCTTACAGATCTAGTACACTTTTGAGTCTTGGCACTTTTGGGTGACGCTGTAGATATAAATACAGTGTTAAAAAAGTGTATTTAAAAAAAAAATACAGTGTTAAGCCATTTGGGTCTGAACGCAAATCTGTGTAACTTTAGATTTTAACCACTTTAGCCATTATTTTTATCTTTAACTACTGCTATTTTTTTTTTATCGTGAACATTTGTGCAAGTGTTTGAATATTGTTGACCCGATTCTATAAATGTCTTCTAAATCCTTCTTCTAAATCAGTGGTTCTCAAACTTTTTCATTAAGGACCCCCAAAATTACATGTATTTGGCTGGAGACCCCCCATCTCAAAATAAGTTGTTCCAGCCAGGGACCACACAGAAAGCAAATATTTGAGTTACAAATTTTTTTGCTTTTAAAAAAATATATTCAAAGAAAAAAAGAACAAGATTTTTCAAAAATAGCAGATCTACAATTCTAGGCCTGAATATGTTTACACATTTACAAACAAAAAGATTATAATAATAATAATAATTATAATAGAGGAAAAGGTTATACTATGGAGATAAGAGGTTTCCACCCCGACAGTGGAGATATTACACCTGCACAGACATCGGTGTGACAACGATGCACTCTGCATCTAAATAGACCCCCTCCATTGATCTGCTCCTGATTGCTACAGCAGAACACATCTGGCCTCTGGCTGGGGAGTGCACAGTGTGAGGTGCACCCACCCACGCACCATTATGCACACACCTACACACACAGTACATGAGCAAACAAACACACATGCTCTAACACCACCCATGTGCCCTTGCTCTGATTCACATGAAAGCTTGCACATGTACTGTAAACACACACACACACACACACACACACACACACACACACACACACACACACACACACACACACACACACACACACACACACACACACTCTTCCCTCGTTTCTGTGTCAGTCTCACACATCCACACACATTGTTTTGGTACCAGTTCTAAGCACAAGCGATTACCTTTGAATAATCGCACACACACACACACGCACGCACGCACGCACGCACGCACGCACGCACGCACGCACGCACGCACGCACGCGCTTGTCACAGATCATTAGCACTCAGACAGATAAAGGATCATTTCATCAACATTGATTCCAGGTTTAGAGGCTTAATTGTATTTTTCCCCTCGCATTGTGTTTTTCTCTGCACTGCGTGAATTTCATGCCGTATCCGTATCCAACATGACAGCCATGTAAACAAACACACAGTGTCATTTACAACTAAACGTTGCTCTCAAGAATGTTTTTATTATTTGACAAACACTTCCTTGTTTTCCAAGGCGTCCGACCGTGTTGCGCTGGGGGGACGCCCAGTGCAGCACTTGTGGAATGCTTTCACTACTGTAAACAAGGAAATACTGTTTTGTTTTTAGTTTTGAGTCAAATTGTTACTTTCATGCCTTGTAATAAGCGAGATAACGTCTGGCTGAGTGGTCGTTATCGAGAAATAAAAATACCTTCGGCCTGTCGGGACTTTTATTTCTCGATAGCGACCGCTCAGCCAGACATTATCCCTTACCTAGTGGCTGTCCAAAAATGATATTTTTCATACAATGAAGAAAAAAAAAGAATGAAAGAAAAACGTGGATCGATTATTATTATTTTTTTAGGACAGTGACCCACAAATAATATAACTATAATGACGTGACGTGACGTGACGTGACGTGATGTGATGTGACGGACAGACAGACTGACTGACTGACTGACTGACGGACGGAAAAAAATAAAGAAAAAAATATTAGTTCTCTTTCAATCCTTGAAACATTTGTTTTCATATAGTGATATCTGATAACAATAAATAATAAATGTTGGGACAGTTGATCTAAGCTGCAACACAAGTGATTGATTGTGTTTATCATTTATCATTAAAAGAATCATGCTCTGAAAATGCAAACACTTTAATGATTTTCAAGTGCTCCTAATCCAGAAAGGGTTGAGAATCACTGATTTGGTTCACAAGCTCTTATTATTATAATTATTTGAATAGCTAATTAATACCCATAATACGAGCTTTGTAAATTGTAGATCTGCTGTGTTTGCTACTTTTGAATAGCAGTTTGGTTGTCAAGATTTTATTTAAGGGGTTGGGAGATACAAGGTTGGAGATACAAGGTTTCTGCCTGACATGCTATGTACTAAATGATAAATAGTGCTCAACAATGAACAAAAGCTCAGAACCACAACTACTATCATGGGAGTGATAGATGTTTTTCATTCAAATCTCTAGACCAGATGAGAATCTGGCACACGTAAAGATCTGGTTATGAAAGATCATGGGCATTGTTCTCTACCACCAGTCTTGTGCAATGCAAAAAACTCCCAAATATGCTCAACGGAATATACTGTTGTTGCACTGGGTAGCTGCCAGATTTAATTTAAGTGAAAACAAGGCGCTGGAGCTCAGCCAGTTTTCATTGAATAAGTAAGTTGTAAAAGTTGTAAAAAAATACAATAAGTAGCAGACCTAGCAGACTTTGATGCTTTTGTGTGACGCTGTAGAATGATCAAGTAAGGCGTTAATTTACAAAATAAATTAATTAGGGCTGAGACTTTAACTGATTAATTGCGATTAATTAATTACAGAAAATTAACGTGATTAAAAAAAGTTAACACATTTTAATCGCACTTCGTTTTTGCACCACAGAACCTACAGTTTCGGGCATAGCGATCATAGCGATGCACCAACCAAGAAGAGACAACAAACGCAAATGTAGAAGTAGCCGATCAGAGCGCTTTGCTTGGCCCAGTGGATGCAAAATTTAGATTTAAAAAACTCACTCGTTGATTCACTCGTACAACAAAATGTGTTTTATTTGAAAAAAATGCTTCTCAGGTCAAATATCGATGTGCGATTAATTGCGATTAATTAATCACAGAGCCTGTACGCAATTAGGCATAGCTCAGGGGTAGCTCAGGGGTAGAGAAACTGGTATTAGAGCACGAAGGGTATAAATCCCGAAGGGTTCCCAGTTCGAATCCGGGCTCCCCCTGAGTTAATGTCGAAGGGTCCTTGGGCAAGACTCTGAACCCCTAATTGCCTCCGGTGAGTAGGTTGGTGCCTTGCATGGCTTCCTCCGCCACCGGTGTATGAATGTGTGTTTGAATGGGTGAATGTAATGCACAATCTATGTAAAGCGCTTTGGATTAAAAGCGCTATATAAATGCACCATTTACCATTTACCATTAAAGATTTTAATCGCATCCCAGCCCTAAAATTACTACAAAGTTTCAGAGGTTTCTGCCCGACAACAACGATATGTGGTCAACATATTACTGCCATTGGGGACCTGAATCTCTGCCCAATTCAACATAAAAAGAGTAGGTTGCTGCCACACACGCTGGACACCATCTCAGTACAAAAAGTGTTTCTAGCCTACGGTCAAGCATGGTGGTGGGAGTGTCATGGTCTGGGGCTGTATGAGTGCTGCTGGCACTGGGACGCTACAGTACATTGAGGGAACCATGAATGGCAACATGTACTGTGACATACTGAAGCAGAGCATGATCCCTTCCCTTCGGAAACTGGGCCGCAATGCAGTATTCCAACATGATAACGGACCCAAACACACCTCCAAGACGACCACTGCCTTGCTAAAGAAGCTGAGGGTAAAGGTGATGGACTGGCCAAGCATGTCCCCAGACCTAAAGCCTATTGAGCATCTGTGAGGCATCCTCAAACGGAAGGTGGAGGAGCGCAAGGACTCTAACATCCACCTGCTATGTGATGTTGTCATGGAGGAGTGGGAGAGGGTTCCACGTTCCAGTGGCAACCTGTGAAGCTCTGGCGAACTGCATGCCCAAGAGGGTTAAGGCAGTGCTTGAAAGTAATGGTAGCCTCAAAAAATATTGACGCTTGGGCCCAATTTGGACAATTTCACTAAGGGGTGTACTCACTTTTGTTGCCAGCGGTTTAGACATTAACGGCTGTATGTTGAGTTGTTTTGAGGGGGCAATAAAGATTACACTGTTATCTAAGCTGTACACTGACGCGTGATTATGGGTCCAACTGGGAAAGATGGATAACCACGCCCCGGACTCATTTTTGAAGCTTGTGATTGGCTGAACCGGACGTAGGGAGCGCTCCGTTGTAGTCACTTGGACCGCGCGAGGTGCACCAAAACCCAATTATCATGGCGTTTATCGTGCGCTTGCCCAGGCCTTACGGCCTGGGCATAAATATAACGATTGCATTCACCACGGCTTCGTAACTCGCGCGGCCGGCCCTGGACCAAGGTCCGCTAGCCTTCGCGCCGCTTGCAATGTCGTGGACAATAACTGAAAACGATCGCTCTTTGCCGTTTCCATCCATCTTTCCCAGTTGGATCCATAATCACGCTACACTGACACTTTACATTGTATCTAAGTGTCATTTCTTCAGTGGCATCCCATGAAAAGATATAATTACATATTTGTAGAAATGAGAGGGGTGTACTCACTTTTGTGAGATATAAATTATCATATACATACTGTACACACACACACACACACACACACACACACACACACACACACACACACACACACACACACACACACACACACACACACTATGCTCGGTTATTAGATTAATCAAAAAATTATAATTGCTAAGAAGATAATGATTAGTTGCAGCCCTAGCCTGTGGTTTCAGCACCCTGGACAGCGCTCCTTCTAAAAGCTTGATCAGCACCATGGACAGCTGCCGTGACTGGCCAGGCAGCACAGCAGGGCAAGGTTCACTCTCAGGGGCCTTTTCCACCAAAAGAACCCTGGTTCAAGAACCAGTGCCATTCAACTTTCTTGGAACATTGGTTCGTTCTTGCGAACCGTCCGCGAACCGGCTTGCGTTACCACCAAATTAAGCCAGATTGAACCAGAGGAACCAAGCATTTTGTGGTTCCCCTTCCGAACCAAGTTTTACCGCTCGGAACCAACTCGGTTCTCAGAGGAAAAGCTCACCTCTGGTTCATCCCATAGGCGGGGAGAAAGAGCCCGAACGGGTCGAAAAGTGCACTCAGTGCAATCAATGAGGTGGATGTACAGTATCTAAAAAGTGGAAAAGTGGAAATCATTAGCAATAAAATAAGTTCATTACATTCAATCAATAAAGACTCTGAAAATGAAAAGTCTGCCATAATTATAGAAATTATCAGTGGCAGGCCTGGTAATTTTGGGGCCTTGGGGGACATTAATTTCTTAATGTGAACTGTGCCTCTCTCTGCTGAATCCGTCAAAAAGTTAATGCAAGTCATGGTGAATTACTTTTTTTTGTAAAAGCATGTTCCAAAATGTTGTAAAAAGATGTTCATCTAAGAGAAATGCTGTGCGTTTGGAGAGGGATGAGAAGTACAGTATCCTGGTGTCTATCGTATTCCCCATGCATGCCGAAAGTTGTCTAAATTGTCAAATATTAGAGACAGAAATTGTGAAACTAGCCGATCTACAAGCTCACAACGCAAGGCGTCAGGGTGGGGGGGTCCACAGTTAAAATATGGTTATTTTGGGGGTCGCGGCCTGAAAAGGTGAGAACCACTGCTATACCATACCATACCACACCACACCACACCACACCACACCACCACCACTCCCCTGCTGGGGCTGAGGCCATTCTTGACTCCTTTCCAATGGCCGCCTGGTGGGTTTGGCTCACAAACAACATCAATTAGAGAAAGGTTACCTTGCACTACTGCTGGCTGTTTGTCCGTCTGTCTGTCTGGCTGCCTCCCACCCAAAAAGAGGCCGTGTGTGAAAACACAAGAGGAAGAGAGCTTGTGTGGGCAGCTTAATTTGTCCCCCTACACAACCAACCTCCTCCATATCCCCCCCTGTATCCCTCTCCTCCTACTCCTGCCAAGTGTTTTATTTTCAAAGGTCACCTTCATGCACTTAGTGGCCTCCCGGCTCTTCCATGACCAATAAAAGACACCAGGCAGGCGGAGCCCGGGTCACAAAACATTTTGCCAGGGTTCTTTGGGACGTGATACTTTCTTTTTTAGACCGAGAATCTTAAAAAGTAGGCCTTAGCCATTAATTGCCCAAGGTTGAAATGGTAATATTTAACTAGGGATGGTAGTATAGGGTTTAATTTTGTTTGGTTAAAAAAGATGCCACTGTTTATGCCACTGGATGTTTACCGGGGCTCTTGGGGTTAAATTCCTAAACCCGTCATCTTTGTTCATGGGATTAGCGTCCACCGCAGGCTCCTTCTAAAACGGGCACTCCAGCATTAATTATAGAAGAATACCATGCGCCGTAGGGGGAAGCGCATGTTATCTGTATGTCTTTCAGACTGCTGTTGACTATGTGTGTGGGAGGCCCTGATGCTTGCATGTACGCTAGGCTAGCTATGCATGGATACACAGTAAACTCTATGTGAACTCTCAGAGTTAAATTAACGCTATACGGACTTAACTTTTAAGACTTAATGTTTGTCAGTGTGTGTGACACTCGATATTGTTTTGCCAGGAAGACAGTTCCTCAGTTTTCAACTGCATTATTTCCAGTAACTGATCTTAGTACCCAAAGACTTTAGTTTCTCTAAATGTACATACAGTATTTAGTAACATCTGTGTTAACCCAGCCTCGAATTATTGAATACTTTGACCAGTGAAAAATAGCAGAAAAATAGCAGCTCACAGCGTGCCGCACTGCTAGCTTGTAGATCTGCTATTTTTGAAAAAGTCGTGAAAATGTGTGCAAATCTTATTTTCAAAGCATTTGTAACTCAAATTTTGCTTCTGGGTGGTCCCTGGAACTAGATATTTTGAGATACGTGTCCGTGGCCAAATACATATAATTTTGGGGGTCCTTCTCATGAAAAGGTTTGAGAACCACTGACATAGTAGTCTTTCAAGAACAGACTAACTGAGCTCCAGTTAAGTGAAAAGGACCTTTTCTTTGACGATGGCTGGCCAGATTGCTGACATAGAAACATAGTTTTTTCAAAAAAATCTTAGAAGGATTCAAAAGACACTTATAGAACTGGGTCAAGGTTTTCACGATTTTTCAAAAATAGCAGATCTACAAGCTCGCAGCGCGGCACTCGGTGCCGCCATCCATTTTGTAAAAAAACATGCAGTAATCCTGACTGATGGAGGGAAAAGCAACTGTTTGGAATAACGTGTTCCTTCCACGCTATGTCATTTCAAAGCCATTGAACAGTGAACAAAAGCTCCCTGATAACAGCCGTTAAGAGGAACCTGGCCACGAAGGCGAGCCTCTATAGAACTCTCTGGGCCCCGGTTTGGTTTCCCCCAAACTGAAAATGGTGGTAGGAGAATTCTCCTCACAGCAGCTTTTCATTAAGCCAAGTTCTCAATTAAAGGTGCCCGGGGGTAATCTTTACCAAGTGCTTAGGCCCAACTCACATGTCTCATTTGGACTAATGTCTTAAGTGGTCTTGAAAATTTTAAAAGAACCCTCCCATGTTCTTCCCTCTCTAATGCGCAGAAGGCATGCAGATGGCATAGCGAGAAGAGAAGAGAAGAGAAGAGAAGAGAAGAGAAGAGAAGAGAAGAGAAGAGGAGAGGAGAGGAGAAGAGAAGAGAAGATGTTTGCTTCATTTACAGATCAATCTCAGACATTTAGAATATTTTGTAAATAAGTATGCAGATGCCATAGCACCCCAAATCATAACTGACTTCGGAAACTTCCCACTGGACTTAAAGCAACTCTGACTTCAGAAGGTTGACATTTCGCTAATATAAATCCTTGTTTTGAGTGGTCTTGTCTTGTGTAATATTGTAATATTTTGAAACATGGACTTTCATGAGCTGTATGCCATATAAATTCATTTTTTTAACAACAAAATGGTTTGGAATAATTCATTGAATGTACAAACTATGTAGAATATCTGAATGTTTCAAGAAAAATATGAAGGTATCAAGAATATTTACTTTTACAAAATATTCTAGTTTTCTGAGATTGATCTGTATAATGATACTCCGTTGTACACTGGCGTCGAGAGCTGGAAATCGCTGATCTCTTAGCTCACAACTTATCGTGATGCAACACATTGTTGTGAGCTTGTAGATCAGCCATTTTTTTGTTGCAGCACCACAAAATGTAGGACCAGGATTGTTGCCATAAAAGAGAAAGCGAGATCATAAGCATGGAATAAAAGAGTCATACAAAAGGGAAAAGAAATAAGGGAAAAAAATATGAAAACCCCCAATACGACACAAAGCGTCTTGCATGCATGGAAGAATATAACGGCCGCAGAGAGGGAGAGAGAGAGGGAGAGAGGGAGAGAGGGAGAGAGGGAGGGAGAGAGGGAGAGAGGGAGAGAGGGAGGGAGAGAGGGAGAGAGGGAGTGGGCGGGAAATGAAAAGGAAGTGTGTGAGTCAGGGAATCAGAGGCAGAACGGAGATAGACCAGCCAACGGGAACAACAGAAAAAGAAGAAGAAGGAAAAAGTTCCAGCGCAAGGCGCTGGTGCACATCAAAGAAGCAGAGCGATGCAATGGGGTGGGGTGGTGGTGACCAGGGGTGTCACACCAAATTCTGGTCCCTGGGTACAACGATTCACTGCAGGCCCTCCATGAATGTTCTTCATAATATGGGGAAACTGGGAACCCATTATTATGCATTGTTTTGTGCTTCAACTATTGAAAAATAGCAGATATACAAGCTCACAGCGCGCCGCGCAGCGAGCTTGTTGATCTGCTATTTTTGAAAAATCGTGAAAACTTTTATTCTGATTTCAGACTCTGCGCTGAGCTTGAGTCTGACATTGTCCCATTGACAAGAGATTTCAAAGGGGAGGGGATTTGAAATTTGAAATTCCCAATCACAAGAGATCTGGTGGGAGGGGTTGTGTTTGACTTGTGTGTACACAAAAACATTCCCCCCCTCCCCTCTATGACAGGCATCAAACAGGTTGTTGTCTTTGATGCTAACGAGATAAGCACAACCACCTTTGAAGTTCAAAGGGAGCAATTAAGAGCTTTGGCTGAGCTCCCCCTCCCTCCACTGTTTCTGTTGATTTTCAAAAGTTAGACCCACCCCCTCCTCTGAGGCTCCGACTTTCATTGGCTTGGTTCTGCCTAAACGAGAGAAACTAAAGCATATGACAAAAACATGCAGTAATCCAAACATTTTTTGCAAACATTTTCACAACTTTACGACTTTTCAAAAATAGCAGATCTACAAGCTCGTAGTGTGGCACTCTGTGAGCTTGTAGATCTGCTATTTTTCAATAGCTAAAGTATAAAATAATTAAGGCCCCTCCACCTTGGGCCCTATAGTAACTCAGACCCACTTTTCCCTCCCTTGTGACGCCCCTGAGAGAAAGGCCGGGGGGTGGGGGGCATAGGGTTCGAGGGGGTAGAGGACAAGAGGAGGAAGAAGAAGAAGGGGAGGAGGAGGAGAGAAGAGAAGAGCCAGTGACCCGTGGGGAGACGTCAGGTGTGTAGACAGTGTAGGGACACGTCACAGACCGGGGGTCGGGGCTGTGTAGGTCTGCTATTTTTGAAAAATCATGGACATCTGTGCAGGTCTTTGAATATGTTGACCCTATTCTATAAGTGTCTTCTAAACCCTGTGTTTCTATGTCAGTGGTGCTCAAACCTCCCCCCCCCCCCCCCCCATCTAAAATATTTAGTTCCAGGGACCCTCAGAAGCAAATATTTGAGTTATAAATGTTTGCTTTAAAAATACATATATTCAAAGATTTGCACACCTTTTCACAAATTTTCAAAAATAGCAGGTCTACAAGCTAGTGCGCTTGCAAACTGTGAGCTTGTAGATCTGCTATTTTTCAATAGTTAAAGTATTAAATAATTCTAGGCCTAAATGGGTTAAATTGGGAGCGTGTCGATATTGCGACATAGCATCTGTTCAACGGTTCTTCTTTCGACACGGGTGAATGTTAACCTGGTGAGTAACCGTGATGCGGGTGAGTAGCTAACCTGCCGACTCCCTTAGTCGGGACGGGACGTAGAAATAGCGAGATTTCCCTGGTTAAATTATGGTGGAAAAACTGCAGCAGATCAAAATTCGAGGGGGGTAGAGGACAAGAGGAGGAAGAGGAAGAAGGGGAGGAGGAGGAGAGAAGAGAAGACCCAGTGACCCGTGGGGAGACGTCAGGTGTGTAGACAGCGTAGGGACACGTCACGGACTGGGGGCCGGGGCTGTGGGCCTGGTGGCTGGACAGAAAAGGACGAGGAGGAGAGGAGGGGACACATCTGTGTGGCCGCGGCCCAGCCGTGCGAGACCGCCGCCCCGCAGGGGTACGCCTGTCAGAGCAGGGACCGCTGGGGAGGGGGAAAAACGGGGGCAAGGGCAGCGCCGCGGGAAGACAGGTGCCCAGACAGTATAGCGCTGGGGGGATGGAGGGGGGAAGGGGGGGTTGAGGCAGTGGGCGTGAGTGGTGGTAGAGGGAGAGAGGATGGAAGAGGAATTAGAAATATGATGGGGTTCTAAGAACTAGAGGGTGTGAAACTTCTGATCTATTTTCTATATATTTTTGTCTATATTACTGCTAATATTATCTCATACCATAACATATGTGTGTGTATTCTATTATGTTATTCTCTTTCAGACATACCGGTATGTAAACATCATGACACCCTATGGCCTATAGGCTGTTTTTTTTAGTTGGTTAAAATAGGGTTGCGACCGTCAGGTCGCAGTTACTATCAAAACCTCGACCAGCTGTCTGTCAGTCCGTCAGTCTGTCTGTCACACGTCACACTTTTGCCCTGCTCATATCTCCGCAACCGTTGGCTCGATCCATGCCAAATTTTGCACACATACACTCCTTGCCTACCAAACCACAACCTCCACCCATCAATTCTCACATGGCCCTCTTCTAGCACCACCATGAGGCCGATTCTTGCAAAACACATTTTTGGACACTGCTCCTACAAATTATGCCCTAAAATCATGCAAATCGGTACACACTTGCTCATCTACACTCATGTCATCAACATGGATCTATCCCATTTAGCGCCACCTTCAGGCCGATTTTTTAAAACACATTTTTGGACACTACTCCTACAGATTTTGCCCTAAAATCACGGAAATCGCTACACAGTATGTCTATTGTGAAAATGTTCAGTCCTCAAAAACAAGTCTTCTGCAGTACATTTACACATGTACAACCGTGCTGCCTATAACAGTTAAGTGGTTGATATACATTTTTGTAAGAATAACCAAAATCAGTCAAAGTAACTAGTAACTAAAGTTTTGAAATAATTGTAGTGGAGTAAAAAAGTACAATAATTGCCGCTAAATGGAAACATTCTCAAGTAAAGTAAAAAACTACCTCAAAATTATTAACTACATCATACAGTACATCGCCGTACCAAGATCAGCCAAAAGCATGAAAAGGAAAAAACTCTTCATATCTCTCTCTCTCTCTCTTGAGTCAACTTTCTGTATATTTTGACATAACATTTTTAGACATTCTTCTCCAGCTATCCAAATCCTTCTCCCTCCAGTGATGACGCCCCAGAGACCTTTGCTCATCATTTGTGGCATATCAGCAGAACACCCCCCTAACCCTAGCCCGTATCAGCAGAACAAAACAACAGAGGGGATTTGTGGAATGGAAGAGAGGAGTGTGTCAAGAAACCAGAGGCAAAACAGTAGAAAACTGAATGCTTATGCTCTGCTTTCCAGACATGGCTGGTAGGAAACAATATACTGTATGTGCACACACACACACACACACACACACACACACACACACACACACACACACACACACACACACACACACACACACACACACACACACACACACACACACACACACACACACGTTCCGTCTTACTCCTGCTGACTTTGATTATACTTCTATATTGTGAGGACAAGGGTCAAAATAATCCACCACTCTAAATAAAGACGAATTAAAAAATAATAATGATAAGAATGTAATTTGAAAAGAATGTTCTCTCTTTCTTAGTTCAGAACACATTTGGGAAACAAATACGATCATGATGATGACGATGATAACAATAATAATTAAAAAGAATGCTTCACACAACGTGAGCTCTGACTTGAGGGTGTGTGTTTGAACATTTTAGCTTATTAGGCCTAGTTCAATATCACGTTCATTCATCACCAGTCTGAAACTTTGAAACATTTACAGCTGCCCTTCGCATTGTTTCAGAACAAGAAAGTGTAATTAAAATGTTAACAATGGGCTTCGGTGCTCATTATTCTCTGGCCGGGGTGCCGATCCATCCCGATGGATTCGTTGCATTTGAACATGTTGAGCTCAAGGTGAGAAATAACCCTCCTTTGTGTCGGAGGAACAAGGATCTACATTGTAAAAGCTCACTTGAGGGATGTCTTTTGTTCGCCCACCTTAAAGATTAAATGTGACACCTTTGTTATAACTTAAAAGGTGTCAGCTTTGCTGCTTGGAGCGCTAATTAAAGTTTTAACCCATTTAGGCCTAGAATTGTTGAATGCTTTAACCAGTGAAAAATAGCAGATATACAAGCTCACAGCGCGGCTTGTAGATCTGCTATTTTTGAAAAAGTAGTGAAAATTTGTGCAAATCTTTGATATATATGTATTTTCAAAGCAAACGTTTGTAACTCAAATTCTGCTTCTGGGTGGTCCCTGCAACTAAATATTTTGAGATGGGGGTCCGTGGCCAAATAAATATCATTGTGGGGGTCCTTCACATGAAAAGGTTTGAGCACCACTGACATAGTAGTCTCTCAAGAACAGACTAACTGAGCTCCAGTTAAGTGAAAAGGACCTTTTCTTTGACGATGGCTGGCCAGATTGCTGACATAGAAACCTAGGTTTTTTCCAAAAATCTTAGAAGGATTCAAAAGACACTTATAGAATCGGGTCAAAATTCTAATTTTCACGATTTTTCAAAAATAGCAGATCTACAAGCATAAAATATTGCATCATAATGTGTTCAGTTAAACTTCTATAGCCTAGCATATACAGGACAATGTGCAAACCAGGCGGTGGTCATGGCTGGATCATGTTATGTATGAAGCACTTTTTGAAACAATTTGAAACGAGAGACACAGCAATAGGGATGGGACGATAAGCGATATTATCGTTTATCGTGATAAAAAAACACTCATGATAATCGTATTGTGGAGATTTAATTTATCGCGATATCGTCCTCCGTCATGCACTGGGATCAATTCACCTTTTATTTGCCGAGCTGCATATCCGGTACCACTTAGACTCTCCATAATTGTGGGCTCGCCTGGAAGGCGAGCACACGTATGTTATCTTCATTATTGTGGGCTCGCCTGGAAGGCGAGCACACGTATGTTATCTTCATTATTGTGGGCTCGCCTGGAAGGCGAGCACACGTATGTTATCTTCATTATTTATTTATTTGTTGTGGGCTCGCTGAAGGCGAGTCCAGCTTGTTCTACCCCAGTTTATGTTTATTGTGGGCTCGCTGAAGGCGAGTCCAGCTTGTTATACCCCAGTTTATATTTATTTATTTATTTCTAACTTCCAAGGTTCCGTACCCTTTCTTCGTCCGCTTTCAACTCCCTCACACTTTGTGCTACAAACTTCGTTCCAACTTCAACATGTTCAGCTTTCTACAGTGATGTGTGCTTGTATTTTTCTTTTCAAAATATTTCATATTTTTGGAAATATTTAACTTTTAAACTTTAATTTTTCCTCCTTATAATGGGAGTCTATGTAGAAAAGTGCCCACTTTTCTGGTGCAAATTCTTTGTGCTCTTATAGCTCTTTCATACTTTCACATAAAAACCTCGTTCCAACTTTGAAATGTTCAGCGAGGTTTGAAGTTTCATTGTTGTTTTAATAATTTTGAAAAAAAGTTTATACTGTTTGAAATATTTAACTTTATTCATAAATCTTTCATCCCATAGAGAATGAATGGGATTTGACTTTAACATTTTTACTTTTTCACTAAACTTTATAGCCTCATTACTCTGGCATACATTTACGTAGGAACGCGATTCAAACTTAAAAAAAACAGTTTTTTTAAGTTTCAACATTTTTTTTTTTTTTTCAACATTTTTTTTTTTTTTCAAAAAATTTTTTTTTTCAATTTTTTTTTTTTTCAAAAAAAAATTATTTTTTAAAGTTTTTTTTTTCAATTTTTATTTTTTATTTTTTTTTATTTATTTTTTTTCAAATTTTTTTTTTTCAAAATTCTTTTTTTTTTCAAAATTTTTTTTTTTTTTAATTTTTTCTTTTTTCAAAACTTTTTTTTCAAAAAACGTTTTTTTTCAAAAAACTTTTTTTCAAAAAACTTTTTTTTTCAAAAAACTTTTTTTTTCAAAAAACTTTTTTTTTCAAAAAACTTGCGCTTAAATGCATTTTCTACTATTACTTCATAACAGTTTCGAGCGAGCCCACGCAGTTTCTGCAGGAACTGCTTTTCTAGTTCTTTAAAACTTCCAAGGGTCCGACCACTTTCTTCGGCATCTTTCAACTCCCTCACACTTTGTGCTAGAAACTTCGTTCCAACTTCAACATGTTCAGCTTTCTACAGTGACGCGTGCTTATATTTTTCTTTTCAAAATATTTCATATTTTTGGAAATATTTAACTTTTAAACTTTTATTTTTCCTCCTTATAAAGGGAGTCTATGTAGAAAAGTGCCCACTTTTCTCGTACAAATTCTTTGTGCTCTTATAGCTCTTTCATACTTTCACATAAAAACCTCGTTCCAACTTTGAAATGTTCAGCGAGGTTTGAAGTTTCATTGTTGTTTTAGACATTTTTTAAAAGTTTATACTGTTTGAAATATTTAACTTTATTCATAAATCTTTCATCCCATAGAGAATGAATGGGATCTGACTTTCAAATTTTCACTTTTTCAATAAACTTTATAGCCTCATTACTCTGGCATACATTTACGTAGGAACACGATTCAAACTTGAAAAACGCTCACACGCCTTTGGACTTCTTCATGGTTCAAACGGTATTCGAAAACGTCATACCGTGCTTCCACAATCGCAGTCCAAAGGTAGAGTGCTTTGGGGTATTTTTGGCGGGAAAACCATCCCTAGAGTGTGGCTACTACTGGCTAGAGTGGAGGAGATTTTTTCTTGTTCCCAGATTTTCTGTGAATGTATTGTCCTCACGGCCAAAATATTTAAAATGTATGCATGTTTTTTGGCACGTTTGTAGCCACGCTCGTCGTGTTTCGTAAAAAGCGACTAAAATAAAACAGAGACTTACAGAATTTCATCTATGGCCCTCTGAGTGCCGGGTCGCGCCTCAGACGCCCTATCAACCTCCACTCATTTTCTTCTGTTTTTCAGAATTCTTTTATTTTCCCCCAAACATTTCTAGCTTGCTCTCATGCGCACATTATTGATCCTTTTAACATCAGAATCGCAATGTTCGTAGAGCCACTCAACGAGCCACTCCCCGAGCAAAGACTATGTGTTTTCAACTTTTCGTGTTTCCGGGAGAGCGATCAGTTCGTACACTTGCGCTCCCTATTCAAACCAATGGATATGGCCCATATCTTGAACAAACAGTTCTACAGCTCAGAAGCAAAGGTGCTCCTTATTAACTTTAATTACAGTGCTGAGTCAGTGGTCTCACATGATTTACAAGCTCACAATAAGTTGCACTGTGTAACTTTGTGAGCTTGTAGATCGGCTATTTATCTGGTTCTCAAAGTGTGGTCCAGGGAACACATGGACGCACGCAAGCATGTATGCACACATACACATGCATACTCACACGCACGCACGCACGCACGCACGCGCACACACACACACACACACACACACACACACACACACACACACACACACACACACACACACACACACACACAGTCACTTCCACATGATTGGTAGATCTAATTCTAAAACCAATCCCATCTCAATGATTTTTAGATCTAATTCCATCGGCAGTTCCAAACCATAATTTGTAGCTCTAAATCCATCACATGTCACATCCACATGATTTGTAGATCTAATTCTAAAACCAGTCTCATCCCAATAATTTGTAGATCTAATTCCATCGGCAGTTCCATACCATAATTTGTAGCTCTAAATCCATCACCTGTCACATCCACATGATTTGTAGATCTAATTCTAAAACCAGTCCCATCCCCATGATTTGTAGATCTAATTCAATCTGCAGTTCCATACCATAATTTGTAGCTCTAAATCCATCACCTGTCTCATCCACATGATTTGTAGATTTAATTCTAAAACCAGTCCCATCCCCATGATTTGTAGATCTAATTCCATCGGCAGTTCCATACTCAAATATGTTTTACTTCATAATGAGTACTTTTCAATTCTTAACGAGTACTTTTACTTTGATACTTTTACTCAAATATGTTTTACTTCATAATGAGTACTGTTCAATTCTTAATGAGTATTTGTACTTTTGATACTTTAACAATACTTTTACTCTTTGGTATTTTGAGTACTTTTACTCAAATATGTTTTACTTCATAATGAGTACTTTTCAATTCTTAACGAGTACTTTTACTTTGATACTTTAATGATAATTTTGTACTCTTTGGTATTTTGAGTACTTTTACTCAAATATACTTTTACTTCATAATGAGTACTTTTCAAATCTTAAAGAGTACTTTTACTTTGATACTTTAATGATAATGTTTTACTCTTTGGTATTTTGAGTACTTTTACTCAAATATACTTTTACTTCATAATGAGTACTTTTCAATTCTTAACGAGTACTTTTACTTCGATACTTTAATGATAATTTTGTACTCTTGAGTATTTTGAGTACTTTTACTCAAATATACTTTTACTTCATAATGATTACTTTCGATACTTTAACAATACTTTTACTCTTTGGTATTTTGAGTACTTTTACTCAAATATGTTTTACTTCATAATGAGTACTTTTCAATTCTTAATGAGTACTTTTACTTTTGATACTATATTGATACTTTTTGCCCTTTGGTATTTTGAGTACTTTTACTCAATTATACTTTTACTTAATAATTAGTACATTTAATTCAAAATGAGTACTTTTACTTTGTATACTAAATTGTACCCTTTTGTATTTTGAGTATTTTTACTCTTTTGTACTTTGATTACTTTTACTCAAATATGATTTTACTTCATAATGAGTACTTTTTATTTCTTAACGAGTACTTTTACTTTAGATACTTTAAAAATACTTTTACTCTTTGGTATTTTGAGTACTTTTACTCAAATAGGTTTTACCTCATGAGTATTTTTGAATTCTTAACCAGTACTTTTACTTTTGATACTTTATTGATACTTTGTGCCCTTTGGTATTTTGAGTACTTTTACTCAAATATACTTTTACTTAATAATTAATACACATCATTCAAAATGAGTAGTTTTTATTTGTATACTCATTTTTACTCTTTGTACTTGTACTTTCGATACTTTAACAATACTTTTACTCTTGGTATTTTGACTACTTCTACTCAAATAGATTTCTATTTCATAATGAGTCATTTTCAATTCTTAAAGAGTACTTTTGCTTTTGATACTCTAAGTACATTTCCATTTGTACTTGTTATGCTATTTATATATAACTACTTCATACTATAGACAAAGACTTGTGTACTTTACACCCTTGCGCTTAAATGCATTTTCTACTATTACATCATAACATTTGCGGCAGTTTCGAGCGAGCCCACGCAGTTTCTGCAGGAACTGCTTTTCTAGTTTATTTATATATGTGTATCTCCTCAAAACTTTGGCGCGCTTCATCTCTTAAACGCTTACACCTTTCAACACCATTCAAATTTTTATGTGTTCAGCTTACTGAGGACACGTGTGCTTGTATTTTTGGTTTTGAAATGTTTTGTAGTATAAATATAAAAAAATAAAAATGTTTAACTTTAAGCACCCAATGCATTTCCAATGGGTTTAGTGAGTGGGGACAGAGTGGAGAGAAGGATAATAGACCCATGTTTATGTTAAGGCGCTGTGGCTGCAGTGTTCACACTTCAGATATGCTATCTATATCATTGCGTTCACACAGGTCTGCTCTCTGATTTGATCCAAATATCTAAGCTTTGTGATGTATATATTCTGAGTTAAAACTACACATATCTATACATGTCCCTCTCCACTCTACTGATTGAGACAGCTGTGATTAAAGGCCTGTCTGTCATTGGCTGTTCTGTGGTGCTGCAAAGTAACTAAGTACATTTACTCAAGTATATACAAGTACTTGTACCTACAGTACAATTTTGAGGTACTTTTACTCTACTTTCCATTTTTGTTACATATACTCTACTATAAATACAGCATTTGACAGCCTCAGTTACTTGTTACTTTGCAGATTTTATTATTAATAAAAAACATAGATGGACCACTTAATACTGCTATGAAGTTGATCTACAATGTGCACACGCACGCACGCACGCACGCACGCACGCACGCACGCACGCACGCACACACGCACACACACACACACACACACACACACACACACACACACACACACAAACAACTGTTACTGTGTTACTGTGAAGACGTTTGCTTGTATTTGTCTTTGAGACATGTTTTGTAGTGTTTTAGAAATTGTTCTTAAAAAGAATAAGGTTTTAGGATCCCGGGCAATGGGATTTACAGTATATATCCTAGAACCCGCAGGGACAATCAGCCGTATTAGTGGTTGTTGTTGGTTTTCAGGGAGATATCACAACCGATGCATTTTCAAATCAGATCCACAAACACAATAAAAGTCATGCTCCACTCCTCAGTCTGGAGTGGCCACATAGAAGAACGCCTTGGTTATAGACATAGTGGAGGACAGATGTGATCTGGGATTGTTAACCTACAGTATATGCACTCAATATACACCTCTAGAACACATAGAATATGTACAGTAAGGTTCAGTAGAGTACAGTAAAAGTACAGTTAGGTTCAGTAGAGTACAGTAAAGTACAGTAAGGTACAGTAAAGTACAATAAAGTACAGTAAAGTACAATAAAGTACAGTAAGGTACAGTGGAGTACAGTAAAGTACAGTAGAGTAACGTAAATTACAGTAGAGTACAGTAAAGTACAGTATAGTAAGGTACAGTAGAGTACAGTACAGTAAGGTACAGTACGGTACAGTAGAGTACAGTATAGTATAGTACAGTAAGGTACACTACAGTAAGGTACAGTAGAGTAGGGTACAGTAGAGTACAGTAAAGTACAGTAAGGTACAGTACAGTAGAGTACAGTAAAGTACAGTAAGTTACAGTAGAGTACAGTAAGGTACAGTAAAGTACAAAACAATACAGTAAGGTACAGTAGAGTACAGTAAAGTACAGTAGAGTACAGTAAAGTACAATAAAGTACAGTAAAGTAGAATAAAGTACAGTAAGGTACAGTGGAGTACAGTAAAGTACAGTAGAGTACAGTAAAGTACAGTAGAGTACAGTAAAGTACAGTATAGTAAGGTACAGTAGAGTACAGTACAGTAAGGTACAGTACGGTACAGTAGAGTACAGTATAGTATAGTACAGTAAGGTAGAGTACAGTACAGTAAGGTACAGTAAAGTACAGTAAGGTACAGTACAGTAGAGTACAGTACAGTACAGTACAGTACAGTAAGGTACAGTACAATACTGTAGGGTACTGTACCTTACAGTACCTTAAAGTATCCTATTTGTTGGGTTGGAATCGAGCCCACACTGTTTCGAAGGAACAGTATTTCTAGTTTATTTATTTATCTATCAGTCAGTCAGTATCTCCTCAAAACTTTGGCGCGCTTCATCTCTTAAACGCTTACACCTTTCAACACCATTCAAATTTGTATGTGTTCAGCTTACTGAGGACAAGTGTGCGTGTATTTTTCTTTTTGAAATGTTTTGTAGTATAATTATAAAAAAATAAAAATGTTTAACTTTAAGCACCCAATGCATTTCCAATGGGTTTAGTGAGTGGGGACAGCGTGAGACAGAGGAAAGGGACCCATGTTTATATTAAGGCGCTGTGGCTGCAATATTCACACTTCAGATATGCTATTTATATCAATGCGTTCACACAGGTCTGCTCTCTGATTTGATCCAAATATCTAAGCTGTGTGATGTATAAAACTATAGTTATAGTTAAAACTATAAATAAATGTCCCTCTCCACTCTACTGATTACACAGCTGTGATCAAGAATCAAGTCCGGGCGATGGGATGTAAATCCCATAGCCATATATCCTAGAGCCCGCAGGGACAGTCAGCCATATTAGTGGTTGTTGTTGGTTGTCAGGGAGATATCAAAACCAATGCATTTCCAAGTCAGATCCACAAACACAATAAAAGCCATGCTCCACTCCTCAGTCTGGAGTGGCCACATAGAAGAACGCCTTGGTTAAAGACATAGTGGAGGACAGATGTGATCTGGGATTGTTAGCCTACAGTATATGCACTCAATATACTCCACTACAGTTGGAGTCCATTTGACAGTTGCTGGTTCCCAAACACAGAATCAAAAATGTAGATCTAGAACACATAGAATATGTACAGTACAGTAAGGTTCAGTAGAGTACAGTAAAAGTACAGTAAGGTTCAGTAGAGTACAGTAAAGTACAGTAAGGTACAGAAAGGTACAGTACAGAAAGGTACAGTAGAGTACAGTACAGTAAGGTACAGTAAAGTACAATACAGTACAGTAAGGTACAGTAGAGTACAGTAAAGTACAGTAGAGTACAGTAAGGTACAGTAGAGTACAGTAAAGTACAGTATAGTAAGGTACAGTAGAGTACAGTACAGTAAGGTACAGTACGGCACAGTAGAGTACAGTACAGTATAGTACAGTAAGGTACAGTAGAGTACAGTAAAGTACAGTACAGTAAGGTACAGTACAGTAAGGTACAGTAGAGTACAGTAAAGTACAGTAAAGTACAGTACAGTAGAGTAGAGTAAAGTACAGTACAGTACAGTAAGGTACAGTAAGTTACAGTAGAGTACAGTAAAGTACAGTAAGGTACAGCAGAGTACAGTAAAGTACAGTAGTGTACAGTAAAGTACAGTACAGTAGTGTACAGTAAAGTACAGTAAAGTACAGTAACGTACAGCACAGTAAGGTACAGCAAGATACAGTAGTGTACAGTAAAGTACAGTAGAGTAAAGTACAATACAGTACAGTAAGGTACAGTAGAGTACAGTAAAGTACAGTAGAGTACAGTAGGGTACAGTAGAGTACAGTAAAGTACAGTATAGTAAGGTACAGTAGAGTACAGTACAGTAAGTTACAGTACGGCATAGTAGAGTACAGTACAGTATAGTACAGTAAGGTACAGTAGAGTACAGTTAAGTACAGTACAGTAAGGTACAGTACAGTAAGGTACAGTACAGTACAGTAAGGTACAGTAGAGTACAGTAAAGTACAGTACAGTAAGGTACAGTAGAGTACAGTAAAGTACAGTAAGTTACAGTAGAGTACAGTAAAGTACAGTAAGGTAGAGTACAGTAAAGTACAGTAAGTTACAGTACAGTACAGTACAGTACAGTACAGTAAGGTGCAGTACAGTATAGTAAGGTACAGTACAATACTGTAGGGTACTGTACCTTACAGTACCTTAAAGTATCCTATTTGTTGGGTTGGAATCGAGCCCACACTGTTTCGAAGGAACAGTATTTCTAGTTTATTTATTAGTGTGGTTGCCCTTACAGGGCAACACACTATAGTCCTCGGGAAACTTTATTTATTAAGTGTGCCTATGCATAGCATGGGCAGACTTATTGTTATCGCTCATATTTATTTACTTACTTACTTAAGTCTGTCCATACTTTTCCCCAAAGTTTGGCACGCTACTCCTCCCACAGTTTTTGCACCACACACTCGCGCCATATGTCAAATCGACCGGCTTACTCGGGAATGGTGTGCTATCAAGTTGCTAAGAGAAAGGTTCTATAGTTTAATTGATATTAATTTATTAGTGAATTAATTTTCCCCATTGACTTATAATGGGAATCGCATTCAATTATTTTTCTCTCGCAAACCATAGGGGCTACAGTTTCAAGACTTGGAGAGGAGGTTCATAATGATTGTAAGAATTAATCAAAAAATAATGACATCACTCGGCCTCATGGTGGCGCTATAACGGCCAACTTTACGTTTTGCCCCGTAACTCTTGAACCGTAGGTCGGAAAATGAAAATTATTTTTTCCCTGGATTCCTTGGGTCATGACGCATCTCCCCATATAGGCCACGCCCATTTGCGTATGGATAGATTTTCCGCCATCTTGAATTTTCTCCAAAACACACTTTTTGCTCCTTTTCCTACATATTTTCTTCAAATGTCTCAAAAACCGGTACACATGATCTATGAAGCTACGCGATAAACATAGTCAAAGGATATTTCGATAGTCCCTACCGTTCGTTCGCAACGCGCTTCCAAAGTTAGCGGGAGGGGCCCGTTTGGCAAAAAACAGCCATAAATCACAAACAATAGGTCGAGTCAACACTGAATTTCAACCACAGGTCGGGGGCGGCATACTCAACGAATCCCCAAAAGCATTTCCACTTCGACCCCTAGGGGGCGTCACAAACGCGCGAAACGTAACCGTTTCGTGCCAGAACGCGTTTTTCACGGGGACCGACCCTCTCACAACGAAACGCTGACGACTCGGCGGACGGTCACTCGCGCCATATGTCAAATCGACCGGCTTACTCGGGAATGGTGTGCTATCAAGTTGCTAAGAGAAAGGTTCTATAGTTTAATTGATATTAATTTATTAGTGAATTAATTTTCCCCATTGACTTATAATGGGAATCGCATTCAATTATTTTTCTCTCGCAAACCATAGGGGCTACAGTTTCAAGACTTGGAGAGGAGGTTCATAATGATTGTAAGAATTAATCAAAAAATAATGACATCACTCGGCCTCATGGTGGCGCTATAACGGCCAACTTTACGTTTTGCCCCGTAACTCTTGAACCGTAGGTCGGAAAATGAAAATTATTTTTTCCCTGGATTCCTTGGGTCATGACGCATCTCCCCATATAGGCCACGCCCATTTGCGTATGGATAGATTTTCCGCCATCTTGAATTTTGTCCAAAACACACTTTTTGCTCCTTTTCCTACATATTTTCTTCAAATGTCTTAAAAACCGGTACACATGATCTATGAAGCCACGCGATAAACATAGTCAAAGGATATTTCGATAGTCCATACCGTTTGTTCGTAACGCGCTTCCAAAGTTAGCGGGAGGGGCCCGTTTGGCAAAAAATTGCCCTAACTCACAAACAATAGGTCGAGTCAACACTGAATTTCAACCACAGGTCGGGGGTGGCATACTCAACAGATCCCCAAAAGCATTTCCACTTCGACCCCTAGGGGGCGTCACAAACGCGCCAAACGAAACCGTTTCGTGCCGGAACGCGTTTTTCGAGGGGACCGACCCTCTCGCAACGAAACGCGGACGACTCGGCGGACGGTCTCACGGTCCGAACCGCCGCACGAGGTCGCGCATTTAGCGCGCTGCAGGCACACTTGTCAAAATTGACTCTGTCAATTCTAGTTCCTTATTTATTTCTAGATAAACTTTTTTTCGGCGCGTTTCACGGCCCACAGTTTTTGTGCCACACACTCGCGCCATATGTCAAATCGACCGGCTTCATCGGGAATCGAGTGCTTCCATTTTGCTAAGAGAAAGGTTCTATCGTTTAATTGATATTAATTTATTAGTGAATTAATTTTCCCCATTGACTTATAATGGGAATCACAAAAACTCACATTCAATTATTTTTCTCTCACAAACCATTGGGGCTACAGTTTCAAAACTTGGAGAGGAGGTTCATAATAATTTTAAGAATTAATTAAAAAATAATTACATCATTCGCCCACATGGTGGCGCTATAACACCCCACTTTACGTTTTGCCCTATAACTCTTGAACCGTAGGTCGGAAAATTAAAATTATTTTTTCCCTGGATTCCTTGGGTCATGACGCATCTCCCCATATAGGCCACGCCCATTTGCGTCAGGATAGATTTTCCGCCATTTTGAATTTTCTTCAAAACACACTTTTTGCTCCTTTTCCTACATATTTACTCCAAATGTCACAAAAATCAGTACACATGATCTCTGGACCCATGCGATGAACATATTCAAGCGATATTTCGATAGTCCATACCGTTCGTCCGTAACAGGCTTCCAAATTTAGCGGGAGGGCCCGTTTCGCAAGAAATAGCCATAAATCACGAACAAAACATCCAGTCAAGACCACATTTTAACCACTAGTCGGGGGTGGTATACTCAACAAATCCCCAAAAGCATTTCCATTTCGACCCATAGGGGGCGCCACAAACGCGCAAAACGTAACCGTTTCGTGCCAAAACACGTTTTTCAGGGGGAACGACCCTCTCAAAACGAAACACAAACGATATCGGGAGCGACGTGACAACATAATCGTCTTGCAAAACTCGTGGGAGGGGGGCGGGCGAGCAACCACACTCGCAATTTCCCAAATTGCAAATTTTCTAGTTTATCTATCAGTCAGTATCTCCTCAAAACTTTGGCGCGCTTCATCTCTTAAACGCTTACACCTTTCAACACCATTCAAATTTTTATGTGTTCAGCTTACTGAGGACACGTGTGCTTGTATTTTTGGTTTTGAAATGTTTTGTAGTATAAATATAAAAAAATAAAAATGTTCAACTTTAAGCACCCAATGCATTTCCAATGGGTTTAGTGAGTGGGGACAGAGTGGAGAGAAGGATAATAGACCCATGTTTATGTTAAGGCGCTGTGGCTGCAGTGTTCACACTTCAGATATGCTATCTATATCATTGCGTTCACACAGGTCTGCTCTCTGATTTGATCCAAATATCTAAGCTGTGTGATGTATATATTCTGAGTTAAAACTACAAATATCTATAAATGTCCCTCTCCACTCTACTGATTGAGACAGCTGTGATTAAAGGCCTGTCTGTCATTGGCTGTTCTGTGGTGCTGCAAAGTAACCAAGTACATTTACTCAAGTATATACAAGTACTTGTACCTACAGTACAATTTTGAGGTACTTTTACTCTACTTTCCATTTTTGTTACATATACTCTACTATAAATACAGCATTTGACAGCCTCAGTTACTTGTTACTTTGCAGATTTTATTATTAATAAAAAACATAGATGGACCACTTAATACTGCTATGAAGTTGATCTACAATGTGCACACGCACGCACGCACGCACGCACGCACGCACGCACGCACGCACGCACACACGCACACACACACACACACACACACACACACACACACACACACACACAAACAACTGTTACTGTGTTACTGTGAAGACGTTTGCTTGTATTTGTCTTTGAGACATGTTTTGTAGTGTTTTAGAAATTGTTCTTAAAAAGAATAAGGTTTTAGGATCCCGGGCAATGGGATTTACAGTATATATCCTAGAACCCGCAGGGACAATCAGCCGTATTAGTGGTTGTTGTTGGTTTTCAGGGAGATATCACAACCGATGCATTTTCAAATCAGATCCACAAACACAATAAAAGTCATGCTCCACTCCTCAGTCTGGAGTGGCCACATAGAAGAACGCCTTGGTTATAGACATAGTGGAGGACAGATGTGATCTGGGATTGTTAACCTACAGTATATGCACTCAATATACACCTCTAGAACACATAGAATATGTACAGTAAGGTTCAGTAGAGTACAGTAAAAGTACAGTTAGGTTCAGTAGAGTACAGTAAAGTACAGTAAGGTACAGTAAAGTACAATAAAGTACAGTAAAGTACAATAAAGTACAGTAAGGTACAGTGGAGTACAGTAAAGTACAGTAGAGTAACGTAAATTACAGTAGAGTACAGTAAAGTACAGTATAGTAAGGTACAGTAGAGTACAGTACAGTAAGGTACAGTACGGTACAGTAGAGTACAGTATAGTATAGTACAGTAAGGTACACTACAGTAAGGTACAGTAGAGTAGGGTACAGTAGAGTACAGTAAAGTACAGTAAGGTACAGTACAGTAGAGTACAGTAAAGTACAGTAAGTTACAGTAGAGTACAGTAAGGTACAGTAAAGTACAAAACAATACAGTAAGGTACAGTAGAGTACAGTAAAGTACAGTAGAGTACAGTAAAGTACAATAAAGTACAGTAAAGTAGAATAAAGTACAGTAAGGTACAGTGGAGTACAGTAAAGTACAGTAGAGTACAGTAAAGTACAGTAGAGTACAGTAAAGTACAGTATAGTAAGGTACAGTAGAGTACAGTACAGTAAGGTACAGTACGGTACAGTAGAGTACAGTATAGTATAGTACAGTAAGGTAGAGTACAGTACAGTAAGGTACAGTAAAGTACAGTAAGGTACAGTACAGTAGAGTACAGTACAGTACAGTACAGTACAGTAAGGTACAGTACAATACTGTAGGGTACTGTACCTTACAGTACCTTAAAGTATCCTATTTGTTGGGTTGGAATCGAGCCCACACTGTTTCGAAGGAACAGTATTTCTAGTTTATTTATTTATCTATCAGTCAGTCAGTATCTCCTCAAAACTTTGGCGCGCTTCATCTCTTAAACGCTTACACCTTTCAACACCATTCAAATTTGTATGTGTTCAGCTTACTGAGGACAAGTGTGCGTGTATTTTTCTTTTTGAAATGTTTTGTAGTATAATTATAAAAAAATAAAAATGTTTAACTTTAAGCACCCAATGCATTTCCAATGGGTTTAGTGAGTGGGGACAGCGTGAGACAGAGGAAAGGGACCCATGTTTATATTAAGGCGCTGTGGCTGCAATATTCACACTTCAGATATGCTATTTATATCAATGCGTTCACACAGGTCTGCTCTCTGATTTGATCCAAATATCTAAGCTGTGTGATGTATAAAACTATAGTTATAGTTAAAACTATAAATAAATGTCCCTCTCCACTCTACTGATTACACAGCTGTGATCAAGAATCAAGTCCGGGCGATGGGATGTAAATCCCATAGCCATATATCCTAGAGCCCGCAGGGACAGTCAGCCATATTAGTGGTTGTTGTTGGTTGTCAGGGAGATATCAAAACCAATGCATTTCCAAGTCAGATCCACAAACACAATAAAAGCCATGCTCCACTCCTCAGTCTGGAGTGGCCACATAGAAGAACGCCTTGGTTAAAGACATAGTGGAGGACAGATGTGAT
The DNA here is from genome assembly GCF_963921795.1 of Nannobrachium achirus. Classification (NCBI taxonomy): domain Eukaryota; kingdom Metazoa; phylum Chordata; class Actinopteri; order Myctophiformes; family Myctophidae; genus Nannobrachium; species Nannobrachium achirus. The sequence continues at coordinate 17,530,986 of NC_137829.1, forward strand.
CTGGGATTGTTAGCCTACAGTATATGCACTCAATATACTCCACTACAGTTGGAGTCCATTTGACAGTTGCTGGTTCCCAAACACAGAATCAAAAATGTAGATCTAGAACACATAGAATATGTACAGTACAGTAAGGTTCAGTAGAGTACAGTAAAAGTACAGTAAGGTTCAGTAGAGTACAGTAAAGTACAGTAAGGTACAGAAAGGTACAGTACAGAAAGGTACAGTAGAGTACAGTACAGTAAGGTACAGTAAAGTACAATACAGTACAGTAAGGTACAGTAGAGTACAGTAAAGTACAGTAGAGTACAGTAAGGTACAGTAGAGTACAGTAAAGTACAGTATAGTAAGGTACAGTAGAGTACAGTACAGTACAGTAAGGTACAGTACGGCACAGTAGAGTACAGTACAGTATAGTACAGTAAGGTACAGTAGAGTACAGTAAAGTACAGTACAGTAAGGTACAGTACAGTAAGGTACAGTAGAGTACAGTAAAGTACAGTAAAGTACAGTACAGTAGAGTAGAGTAAAGTACAGTACAGTACAGTAAGGTACAGTAAGTTACAGTAGAGTACAGTAAAGTACAGTAAGGTACAGCAGAGTACAGTAAAGTACAGTACTGTAAGGTACAGTACAGTACAGTAGTGTACAGTAAAGTACAGTAAAGTACAGTAACGTACAGCACAGTAAGGTACAGCAAGATACAGTAGTGTACAGTAAAGTACAGTAGAGTAAAGTACAATACAGTACAGTAAGGTACAGTAGAGTACAGTAAAGTACAGTAGAGTACAGTAGGGTACAGTAGAGTACAGTAAAGTACAGTATAGTAAGGTACAGTAGAGTACAGTACAGTAAGTTAAAGTACGGCATAGTAGAGTACAGTACAGTATAGTACAGTAAGGTACAGTAGAGTACAGTTAAGTACAGTACAGTAAGGTACAGTACAGTAAGGTACAGTACAGTACAGTAAGGTACAGTAGAGTACAGTAAAGTACAGTACAGTAAGGTACAGTAGAGTACAGTAAAGTACAGTAAGTTACCGTAGAGTACAGTAAAGTACAGTAAGGTAGAGTACAGTAAAGTACAGTAAGTTACAGTACAGTACAGTACAGTACAGTACAGTAAGGTGCAGTACAGTATAGTAAGGTACAGTACAATACTGTAGGGTACTGTACCTTACAGTACCTTAAAGTATCCTATTTGTTGGGTTGGAATCGAGCCCACACTGTTTCGAAGGAACAGTATTTCTAGTTTATTTATTTATCTATCAGTCAGTATCTCCTCAAAACTTTGGCGCGCTTCATCTCTTAAACGCTTACACCTTTCAACACCATTCAAATTTTTATGTGTTCAGCTTACTGAGGACACGTGTGCTTGTATTTTTGGTTTTGAAATGTTTTGTAGTATAAATATAAAAAAATAAAAATGTTCAACTTTAAGCACCCAATGCATTTCCAATGGGTTTAGTGAGTGGGGACAGAGTGGAGAGAAGGATAATAGACCCATGTTTATGTTAAGGCGCTGTGGCTGCAGTGTTCACACTTCAGATATGCTATCTATATCATTGCGTTCACACAGGTCTGCTCTCTGATTTGATCCAAATATCTAAGCTGTGTGATGTATATATTCTGAGTTAAAACTACAAATATCTATAAATGTCCCTCTCCACTCTACTGATTGAGACAGCTGTGATTAAAGGCCTGTCTGTCATTGGCTGTTCTGTGGTGCTGCAAAGTAACCAAGTACATTTACTCAAGTATATACAAGTACTTGTACCTACAGTACAATTTTGAGGTACTTTTACTCTACTTTCCATTTTTGTTACATATACTCTACTATAAATACAGCATTTGACAGCCTCAGTTACTTGTTACTTTGCAGATTTTATTATTAATAAAAAACATAGATGGACCACTTAATACTGCTATGAAGTTGATCTACAATGTGCATACACGCACGCACGCACGCACGCACGCGCACACACACACACACACACACACACACACACACACACACACACACACACACACACACACACACACACACACACACACACGCACACACACACACACACACACACACACACACACACACACAACTGTTACTGTGTTTGTGTTACTGTGGAGACGTTTGCTTGTATTTGTCTTTGAGACATGTTTTGTAGTGTTTTAGAAATTTTACTTAAAAAGAATAAGGTTTTAGGATCCCGGGCAATGGGATTTACAGTATATATCCTAGAACCCGCAGGGACAATCAGCCGTATTAGTGGTTGTTGTTGGTTTTCAGAGAGATATCACAACCAATGCATTTTCAAATCAGATCCACAAACACAATAAAAGTCATGCTCCACTCCTCAGTCTGGAGTGGCCACATAGAAGAACGCCTTGGTTATAGACATAGTGGAGGACAGATGTGATCTGGGATTGTTAACCTACAGTATATGCACTCAATATACACCTCTAGAACACATAGAATATGTACAGTAAGGTTCAGTAGAGTACAGTAAAAGTACAGTAAGGTTCAGTAGAGTACAGTAAAGTAAAGTAAGGTACAGTAAAGTACAATAAAGTACAGTAAGGTACAGTGGAGTACAGTAAGGTACAGTACAGTAAGGTACAGTAGAGTACAGTAAAGTACAGTAAGTTACAGTAGAGTACAGTAAAGTACAGTAAGGTACAGTACAGTAGAATACAGTAAAGTACAGTAAGTTACAGTACAGTACAGTACAGTACAGTACAGTACAGTACAGTACAGTACAGTACAGTAAGGTGCAGTACAGTATAGTAAGGTACAGTACAATACTGTAAGGTACTGTACCTTACAGTACCTTAAAGTATCCTATTTGTTGGGTTGGAAGCGAGCCCACACTGTTTCGGAGGAACAGTATTTCTAGTTGGTAAATGGTACTAATATATGTACTTGATACAGTCTTTCTTTTCACTCTCTATCAAATGTCTTTGCCAAAAAATAGCCCATCTACAAGCTCACAACGCGTCGCAAACGCGAATCGTTGTGAGCTTGTAGATCTGCTATTTTTTGGCAAATGTTCCGCCCCAGGCTAAATGGATTTTGATTATCGCGATAATATCGTAAATCGTGATTTCTTTTGTGGCAATAATCATGATATGACATTTTCATATTGTCCCATCCCTACACAGCAAGCAGCGACACTCAGAGCTCAGACTTCTGTTCACCCCATGACCTGAGGCCGATGCTACATGCCTTCAAATATACCGTAGTTCTCAAAGGTTTCTTTTTTTTTTTTTGTGGAAAGGACCCCCAAGCCAAGGTGATATGTATTTGATCGTGGAACTAACATCTGAAAATGTTTTGTGCCAGGGACCCCCAGAAGAGAATATTTACTTTCAAGATTTTTCCAAAACGTTTAAAAATAGCAGATGCACAAGCTTGCAGCGCAGCACAAAGTGACACGAGGGAACATTTCATATCACGATTATTGTGAAGAAATGATTTACGATATTGTCACGATAATCTAAATTTACCCAACATCCATTATCCTGGGGCAGAACATTTGCAAAAAAAATAGCCAATGTACAAGTTGTGAGCTTGTAGAGCGGTGAGATTTGGTAGAGAGTGAAAAAAAAAACAGTGTATATCAAGTATGTTATTTACATGTCCGTTTTACCGATTATAGTGGTAAGTGGTGAGGCAGCGCGGCAAATAAAAAGTGAAATGATCCCAGGGCATGAAAGAGGACGATTTCACAATAAATTAAATCTCCACGATACGATTATCGTGAGTGTTTATCACGATAAACGAAAATATCGATTATCCTCCCATCTCTGGTTTCCGGCCGACAGCGAGGATGTATCGGCCGAGGAAGTGCTATACTTCACCGAGGAACGCAGGTATCACAAACAGAATGCTCTTTAGGTCCGAGGACATTTATCATGAGAGCAAAAAGAAAGAGAGAGAGAGGTTAGACTTATACTTTGCTTTTGGAATTGGGATCAATAAGTCATCACCCCCCCTCCCCACCCAAAAAAGGCACACTGCATCGCCCCAAAAAAAAGGCATTTCAACTCAAAGTCTTCTTCAGGGCATGACCCGGAGAAGATTGCGAGTTGAAACTTTTTAAAACGCTTTTTTTATGTTTGAAAAGCGTTGTGGAGCTTGGTGTTTTTGGGTGGGGGGTTATGACTTATTGATCACAGCCAAAAGTATAAGTCTAACCTTTCTCTCCCTTTTGGCCTTCAAAAAAAAAAATATATCAAACCCGTTTGATTTTCTCTCCGTGTCCCTAGGGACAGGCCATCGCCCAAAGTAATGTGTGAAATCGGTCCCCCCACCCCCAGTTGCCTAGTTAGACACCCTTTAGGACAGAAAGAGCAGCAGAATTGCAGAAGTTAAGTTTGTCTCCGAGTAAAAGTCATGTAGCTCCAGGCAGGGGCGTCACACCAAATTCTGGGCCCTGGGTACAAGGATTCACTGCGGGCCCCCCATGAATGTTAACTATTGAAAAATAGCAGATATACAAGCTCACAGCACGGCACCGAGTGCCGCGCTGTGAGCGTGCCACGCTGTGAGCGTGTAGATCTGCTATTTTTGAAAAATCTTGAAAATGTGTGCAAGAAACCTAAGTGTCCATGTCAGTGGTGCTCAAACTTTTTCATGTGAAGGACCCCAAAATGATATATTTATTTGGCCATGGACCCCCATCTCAAAGTATTTAGTTCCAGGGACCCCCCAGAAGCAGTTACAAATGTTCGCTTAAAGGTGATACACCATGCATTTAAAAAGTATTTATGTCATATTGTTTATGTCCCAAAAACGTTTTTCAAAAGGTTTGAGGCTAAATTACCACTCCTGAATAGAGAGCCTCTCTCATTTTTGAATGGCTCTCAGAGCATTTCAGCTGCAGTACCACCTTTGGCCTGAACTGCGCCACCCCCCCCCCCCAAAAAAAAATTTTGGAAAAAGATTTTTTTTTTTTTTTCTCAAAACCAGAGAAAGACACAACGGTCAGAAATGGGACTTTGTGAGGATAGAAGGTGCTAGTGGGACCCCAAAAAAAGGTTTTAAAATGGTGTATCACCTTTAAAAATATATATAGATTTGCACACATTTTCAAAAATAGATGATCTACAAGCTTGCAGCGCGGCACTCGGTGCCGCGCTGTGAGCTTGTATATATGCTATTTTTCAATAGCTAAAGTTACTAGGGCCCCTCCACCTTGGGCCCAAGTAACTCAGTCCCACTTTCCAGTTTCCACCCCCCTGATGCCCCTGCCACCAGGCAAGGAATAAGTTGCACTTGCTTAGGGGGAGTATTAGGGACAGTGGAAATCTATAAGTAAGCCTTCGACGACAAGGTCCCATCCCTGCACAGCACGCCACCCGTGAGCATAACACTGTAGCTGTAATATTTGACCAAGAGTATCACGTAGAAATATTCTGTTCACTCTGCTTGTCATATTTATATCTCTCCAAAACAAGATTCAATTTGGTCCAGACTAGGACGAAGATAAAATTCATGAGCGTACACGTACGGTACATACACGGAAAAGTGCCGAGTCAGCAATCTTCCTGTTCCTCTCCTATCTCTCTCTCGATCCCCTCCCGTTTGTCTCTCTGTTTACATTCCAGACATTTAGCTGACGCTCGTACCCAGAGTGACTTGCAGCATGAGAGCATCAGTAGGATACGTTTTAAAAGCCCAGTGTGCCGCCGCAGCAGTTGTTGGCTGGGGTGTCGCACCGAATTCTGGGCCCTGGGTACAAGGATTCACTGCGGGGCCCCCCATGAATGTTCTTCATAGGGGGAGGGGATTTAACCCATTTAGACTGGGAACGCATTATTACGCATTATTGTGTGCTTTAACTATTGAAAAACCGTGAAAAAGTTTTTCTTTTTGAAAAACCTATGTTTCTATGTCAGTGGTTCTCAAACTTTTTCATGTGAAGGACCCCCAAAATGATATGTATTTGGCCACATACCCCCCATCTCAAAATATTTAGTTCCAGGGACCCCCAGAAGCAAAATATGAGTTACAATTGTTCGCTTAAAAATGACATATATTCAAACATTTGCACACATTTTCAAGACTTTTCAAAAATAGCAGATCTACAAGCTCGCAGCGCAGCACTCAGTGCCGCGCTGTGAGCTGGTATATCTGCTATTTTTCAATAGCTAAAGTATAAAATAATGAAGGCCCCTCCACCTTGGGCCCAAGTAACTCAGTCCCACTTGTCCCCCCCTTGTGACGCCCCTGGTTGTTGGATAACATCTGTTGGGTGGATACCTCATAATGTCCCAAACTGTTACTGTTCAGGATCTTTTTTCTTCTTTTTTGGGGGGCTGTGGCGTCGCACCGCCTTAATTCTTATCACATTCCTGTACGTAATTGGCATTGGAAGTGTTAATTGTGAACGCTACGCGTCGGAGCTAACGTGGTAATGGAAAGTAAACAACAGCTGCATTCATAATGAATTATGAAATTGCTCTAGACATTATGAGAAAATAATGCCAGGGATATAGGATAACAAATGAGATCGGCAAGAGGCGAGAGAAGTCATCAAGCAGCCTAAAGGTAAACGAAAAAACATGTGTTGACATGTGCAACAGATTAACATACTGTAGGTGCAAGAATCCCAGCCATTAAAAAGTAATAAAAAATGTAATACCTTACAATTAGTGTTTAAAATTCCATTTTGCCGCTTTGAAATAGGAAAAATAAATGAAAATAGGCTACTAAATTGTAAATAAAGTAAATAAATAATTTGGACCGACTTAATTTTGATTACACAATAGCTAACATATTTACATTATGTATTTTATTAATTTGTTGTTAGGGTTGTGTTTTTAATATTGACATAATCAGGGCCAGAGTTGGCCCGCGGGCCGCCAGTTGAATGGCACACATATAACGTAGGTCTCCTGTACATCTTTGACACACCAGCAAGTTCTAATACATTTGTAAATAATGCTCAGCACCAGGCACGTGCACACATAGACATCAAAGGGCCGGGGCTTGAGCCCCTGCCCTTGTATCTGTCTGTAAAAAGTGCCCTCTCCAGACCATGAATGCAGTTTTACTATGGTGAAAGAAATGCAAATGCCCCTTTCCATGCCATACCTGAAGGCAGCATTCAAGAGAATTGCCTTGTCCAAACTCTGAACTTGAATGCAGCATCTTATGTTGAAGAATTGCCCTCTCTGTGTAGACATCCAGGCTGTTAGGCCACATCTCCAGTATTGACTTGATAATCCTTAGTTCAGTGTGGTATAATCAAGCACCGAAAATATCCGATGTCCAAGCTCACAACGCGTCGCAGCGTGACGCGTTGTGAGCTTGGAGGTCTGCTATTTTCGATAATTTCACAAAAAAGGCCCTTTTGGGAAATGTCAGCCCCTGCCTCTCTAACATTCTCTGCACGTCCCTGCTCGGTGCACATCAATTCCTGGCTACATAGCCTACTACCACAAACATGATATTGACCATTACAGCTATACAGGTTCTGCGCAGCGGCAGCAGCAATAACCAATAATTAACAATCCTGCATTTGCCTTACCCGATTTGTTACAGACTCCAAAACGTGGCAATGAATGAACGTGTCAGCTCCATCTTCTTCTCATCCTTAATGTTCAACTCAGTGTCATGTAGCCACGCCCTTGTCTCTGGTCCCACTAGGAAGAGGCTGGCCTCCATAAGGTGACTTGTACAGTACACAGTGTACAGGGGACAGGTGGTGATTATGTACTCTGCAGTCTGCTCAGGTTCGCCACACTTGTTCATACTAGACACGTCACTCTGTCAAAAACATAAGATGAAGATAGAATGCTTGAGCGCATGTACACATACACAATCGCCTAATCGTCAAAATTCGTACCCATGATGCACTGTCTGTCAGGCATTAGAGCAGTGGTTCTCAACCTGTGGGTCGGGATCCCCATCAGGCGGGTTCACAATTTATTTTGGGCAGTCCTCAGATGATTAACTTAATGCGCAACACTGTTTTCTCACTCAACAGTAAACAAACCAACATAAAGTTTAAGTGAACAGCACATTTCTAAAGTGGCAATTTAAGGACTTTTTAATACCTCTGAAATGACAAATTAAACATTGGCCAAATTGCCAAATATTACAGGAAGGAATTGTGAAAATAGCCGATCTACATGCTCACAACGCCTCGCGTTTGCGAGGCGTTGTGGGCATGTAGATCTGCTATTTTCACAATATAACTGTGATACAAAATGTAATGCCTCAACTCTTAGTGCCTGTAAAAGGTGGGGGCGCGGCCTGAAAAGGTTGCTCTAAACTGCATTAGAGCATGCACATTGCACCTGGACAGCTATAGTCCAGCAGGCACCCAAAGTCTTGTGTTATTTAAGGTAGTGGTTCTCAAACGTTTTAATGTCAAGGACCCCCAAATGAATAAGCATTTGGCTGCGGACTCCCATCTGAAATCCTTTTTGTGCCAGGGACCAGACCTCCATCCATACAAGACTTGTTATGAAAATGTTTAAAACATATTCCAAAATGTTCACATTTTCTCAACATGAAAATACGAGATCTACAATCTTACAACGTGTTGCAATGCAACGGGTTGTGAGCTTGTAGATCAGCCATTTTCAAGTGTAGTCCTATTCAGTGTTCAAGTGATTAAACTGATTGTGATGCTACTGTACATTGAGTAATTTTGTTGGGGACCCCCTGGAACCCCCTCAGGGACCCACTGTGTTAGGGTTAGGTAAGGTTATCACCTCCTAGCCCCTTACGTTTCTGATTTTTTTTTAAATATTTTGATATTTTATATTGGTGCAGCGTATTTTGGCTAGCTGGTACTGTCAGCCTGTCTCTGATAGATCAGAGGCAGGAACGTAGCCAACCACACCGCGGGGATGCGGGACATGTGACGTAATGTGGAAGCGAGAGACAGTTTGGAAAAGGCTGCTAAGTTTTCACAAATAGATTAAAAATACATAACGGCATCGCCGATTAGCGCCGCTTCGCACACGTTTCCTCGCTCTCCTAGTGCAGTTCTGGGTATCTTTAAAGAATCTCAACAACATCTGAGCGACGCTGTATTCGTCCGAGACCAGACAGTGGTAGCGTTGCGTATCAGGAAGAGTGAACTAAGGAGCAAGGGACCCTAAATACCGTCTTCCAAATACAAAAAAAGGTCATTTAAGGGTCCCGAGAGGGGCTAATCACCTCCATAACACCCCATCATTGATGGCCTCTTAGTAGAAGTCCTTGACTATCTATAGGCTAACAATTCAATGTATTGATTCCTTTGATCTGTTACTTTAGAATGTGCATTTATTTAGCAACAATGTACAACACAATACATTGTTTCACAACACGGGGGGTCCTCCGAGTTACTACAGGGGGTCCTCCAAATCTTTGTGTGATCCCTTTTATATTAATCACTTGAACTCTAGTGCCATATTCTGAGAACATTAGCCAAAAATAGCATATCTATCTACAAGCTCACAACGTCTGGCGCTGCAAGGCGTTGTGAGCTTGTAGATCGTCTATTTTCGCAAAGGGCTTTGGTGTAGAGGGGGAAAAGAGCAGACTAAGTACAGAGTGAAAGGTCAAGTTTGTTTAGTATTGATGGTTCAAGTGTTAAATATCTGAAAACACAAATTGACATGAATCCAAAATACACTGATGATCATGTCAAACAATGAAACTATATGGAATTATGAAAAGTGGGGGTCCCTGCTTCATCTCTCTCTCAACTAAGGGGTCCTTGGCCTGACAACATTGAGGACCCCTGCAGTATTACTGAGAGTGAAGCATAAACAAACAATTACGGTAAGCAGCTAACAGTAGCCTAGGAAGCTAACTCTCCTGTAAAATCCATTCAATCAGAAAGCCCATGTCATAGAAGCTTACATTATAAGTTGTTTAATTCACTCTTTTACTTCCCAACTGAGCTTGACTCAAACAGCAGCTATCAGCTACCTAGCAGGAGGGTGGTAAACTGTGAAGTCTGATTCTAGGGACCGTCTGCAAACATGGAGTGTGGTGTAGCAACAGTCAGCTGAAGGGATCGTCTGTACATTTTTACCTGCAGGGTTCCGTTTGCAGTACCAGTGGTCCACAGTCTGCAGACCATATAGGGTTTAAAAGTGGTTAAACTCTTTAGCATAAGGGGGGGAAAAGAATAATAAAAAAATAGTGATATATATGTTGGAAATACTCAGATTGTTTAACTTAAGTAAAAGTACCTATAGCCTACCACTAGAAATACTGTCACAAGTAAAAGTCCAGTATCCACCATTTTTACTTGAGTAAAAGCACACAAGTGGTGGCATCAAAATATACTTCAAAGTAAAAGTAGGATTCTCTATACAGAATCCAATGTTGTTTTTTTGTTTATGCTTTTTCTGCCTTTATTTGATAGTGCACAGTGAAGAGAGTCAGGAAACAGGGAGAGAGAGTGGGGGAGTGACATGCACCAAGGGTCCGTCGGACGTGGGAATCGAACCTGCGACTCGCTGTCAGACATCAGAGCTGCCTAATGCGATGTCCTACTGCGCTGGTTCTCCATGTCGGGCCTGGGGACCACTGGGGGTCCAAATGGAACGCCTGCGGGTCAGAAACTCGGTGAATGTACAAATGGAATCAAATGGACCTGTAAGGGTCCATTTGACCATTAAGATCCCATTTGTACATCTCTCAGAGTTAAATTATTACATTTACTAAAAAGTATTTATTTTATTTTAAATAAAATGTTACAGTGTAGATTGGGGGTTCCAGAGATGAATAATTGGGGGTCTGTGGGCCTAATGCAGATCAAACTGAGGGTCATTGAAATTCAAAAGGTTGAGAATCGTTTGGGCTATAATATAGCCCAAACGATTCTCAACCTTTTGAGGTGAACTCATATTATGAGTTCACCGCATTAAACCCCTTATCTCCATGTTCTAACTTTGTGTTAGAATGTGTGTGCGTGCGTGCGTGCTTCCGTGCGTGCGTGCGTGTGTGTTGGTGTTGTTGTTGTTGTTTTTTGTAAATCAACAGCCTACTTGATCATACTATAGTGTCACACAAAAGCATCATAATTAGCAGATTCACATTAAGCCCGAAACATGTAAAAGTTTCCAGCTTGTAGTTCTGCTACTTTTTGATATGTAGGTTCTCTATATTTATTTAAATTTGAATCCTGAAAAGTAACTTATGAGGTCTCTGCACCCGACGGAGACGGAAATGTTGTTTTGCCGGCACAACCTTCCAAAGTCTTTCACACTTTCCAGTAGATGTGTGCACATTAATTTGACTTCATTTGGACTCCTCCGATTCCAAACCTATTGATTTGTATTAACACGGATAAGAGATGCTAATGCGCTTCCCACTCTCTTGAGCGGCCAAAACGCTGGTGGTGCAGGTGTTTTATGTGTGGCTGGGAAACGACTTCCTCATTTGCATTAATAACTCAGATTGGCTCCTTAAAAGCCGGAACTATTCCACTGAGCAGGAGGATTTATTCGCATGACTGGCTGTTTTTTTACTTATTTCATTTTTTTCTTCTTCCTTTACTGCGATGTCAGCTCAGATTAATTATGCAGCATGATTACAGCCAAGGTGTGAGACGGATTTAAGCCAGCAGTTCTCAAAGTGGGGTCTGGGGACCCCAAGGGGTCCTTGAGGCGGTTCCAGGGGGTCCCCCAGCAAAATGAGTAAAAGGAGCATTGAGATCAGTTCAACCTCCACAACCCTACAGTATACTGCCTATTTGAGAATAAGCTCAAAATGTGTGTAGTGTAGGCCTATGTATTAATGATAAAGTACATACATTAACACATTTCACATAAATGAATACATTTCACACAAATTGATACATTTCCGGTGCCTATCTTTCAGCCCCCCATGGTGCTTATACTTTTTAACAGTACTGTCAAAAAACACATTCAAGTAGAATGGTTATTGTGGAAAGATATAGGCCTATACCAGTCAAAAATTATATAAAAAATAAATTGTGTCCGGGGCGCCCGCTGGCCTACTGGTCCAGGGGCATACCACATAAGGCATTGCCACATAGGCATTGATGCCTGATGGCGTCGCCGGTTTGATTCCCGATCCGGACGACTTTTGCCACATGTCACTCCCCATCTCTCCCTCCATTTCCTGTCAGTCTACTGTCCTATCGAATAAAAGCCCAAAAAAAGAAGAAATGTGTCCAACTTAATTGAAAAAGTTTTACAGTATGACTTTGAGCAATAAATCTAAAACTAAATATAATTTTGTTTCCAGGTTGAATATCCAATGGTTGAAACTCCACATGCTGGGTGGTAATTCCTGTAACGTCTGTATAAGTGAGGTGGAAATAAATTATTCCCGCTCCCATTGTGATCCAATGAAAATAGCAACAATAAAAATCGAAGCCTTAGATGAGAGGCATTGAGAGTGGAAAAATACATCTTTCTACTCATCCCGAAAAGAATTATAGCCTAAGCCGCAAGAAAAAAAAAACTAATCTATTATTATTATTATTACCTTGGAAATTACCCGGCTTTAGCTGCTGATAAAGGCACACATTGTGCACTGTACGTGTTCGGTGCGCTTCCGCGTGCAATGAAAGTGTCAATCTTAGGTCTTAATGCGCATCGGGGGGGCTTGCTGCTCGCCACAGATGATGTGAAGTTAAAGGTTTAATTTATTGCGTATCCTCGCTGTCTGTGGAAACCTTGTATGTCCAAAGGATCCTGTGGAGCTATTATTCAGTCACCAAGCTCCTTTTTAATACTTTTCACTGGTGCAATATTTATAAACCCACAGACGCAATTTAGCACTTAAGCTCTGAGGCCGAAAATGCCTTCTAAATCAGTGTCAAGGACCCCAAATTGATATATGGCTGTTGACCCCCATCTGAAAATGTCTTGTGCCAGGGACCCCCAGAAGAGAAGATATGTGTTAAAAGAAAATCTACATTATTCGCTTTCAAGATTTTTTCTTAAAAAAGAACCAGTGTTGCATTGCTGATTCAACATCAGCAACAATAGTATTTTCATGATGTCACGTACACTTAAAGGCCTATATGCATACAGGCTTGTTTCTTTGTTAAAACACCCTGTTGTGACAATAAAGTGTTAGCGAGGTGTGAACTTGTTTGGCAACAAGTATGTCTGCCAAGGACCTCCAGAAGAGTTAAGATATGTGTTAAAAGAAAATCTACATTATTCACTTTCAAGATTTTTGGTTCAAAAATAACCAGTGTTGCATTGCTGATTCAATGTTTGGGGGTACACGATGTTCATGACTATATGCATACAGGCTTGTTTATTTGTTAAAACACCCTGTTGTGACACTAGAGTTTTGTCAAGGTGTGAACTTGTGAGTTGTTTGGCATCAAGTATGTCCTTGTACGTGAGAGGTGTGAACCTTGTAGCAACTCATAATGTAATAACGGCTCATAATGTAATAAGGGCTCATAATGTAATAAAAAAAATGTAATAAAAACTCATAATGTAATAATCAGCTCATAATGTAATAAAAAAACGAGCGCATAACGTAATAACAGATTTTTCAATAATGTAATAATGTAATAATGTGTTACATTAAGAACCTCCACATAGGAGGCTCATAATGTAATAAAACTTCATAATGTAATAATGTATTTTTATTACATTATGAGCTGATTGTTACATTATGAGCTTTTATTACATTTTAATTACTAGAAGCTGGGCCGCCCGAACCTGGCCAACTCGGAACAATGTAAATAGGGAATGAATGCCCCGCCCTTTAATTCAAACCCCATTATACCTGTTTTCATAGGACCCGTTTTGACCATCTGTCTGCCTGTGTCCATTTATGCCCATATATGGAGATATCTGTATCTGTCTGTCTGTCTGTCTGTCGGCGTCCATTTTATGTCCATATATGGAGATCACTGCAGTTATAGTTCTGGGTCCATTTTATGCCCATATATGGAGATATCTGTCTATCTGCGTCCATTTTATGCCCATATATGGAGTATCTGTCTGTGCCTCCAACTGTGTTGCAGACACAGTGCCGGTTCCCCCTTTAATGCAAACCTCATTATACCTGTTGTCATAGGACCCGTTTTGAACATCTGTTTGCCTGTGTCCATTTATGCCCATATATGGAGATATCTGTATCTGTCTGTCTGCGTCCATTTTATGCCCATATATGGAGATCTTTGACCATCTGTTTGCCGCTCCATTTATGTCCATATATGGAGATATCTGTATCTGTCTGACTGCAATCCAGTTTATGCCCATATACGGGGGCATTCATTTTATGCCCATATATGACGATTAATTGTCACTCAAATAATTGACGATTAACAATTTAATTGTGTTTTTGTCGTTGATAATTACATTTCTGTTTGGCTTTTAGGCTTTGAAGTTGTACATGGTAGATATGACACATAACCTAAATATACAAAGAAATTACTGACATATTTGACAACTTACTACTTAAAAAATAACTTTGATAGTGGAAATAGCCGATCTACAAGCTCACAACGTGTCACGATGCGACGCGTTGTGAGCTTGTAGATCTGCTATTTCCACTATTTCGGAAATTTTTCAACATTCACGATTATGACGATTATGACAAAATAATTGCGATAATGTCAAATAATCAAGATTAGACGATTATGTAATAATTGTGACAGCCCTAATGCCCTATACACACCCTGCCAACTTTGTTGATGAAGAATGGAGCAACTAAAGCTAAACATGCAGCAAATGAATACCGTAATTGCCGGACTATAAGCCGCAGCTTTTTTCTCATGTTTTGAACCCTGCGGCTTATACAACGGTGCGGCTTATATAGAGATTTTTACAGTTAACGGCCAGTTAGTTTTACAATGGTCTTTAACTCAACCTCTGCCAAAAAAATACCCCTTTGTACCCCTTCCCTGCCATGCCCAAGGAACCCGAAGATTTAATAAGCTTTAATTAAAAAGAAATAATTTATCGAAGCGGAACTAATATAGGCCGTAACTAATGCTCCGTGATCGGTTTCTACACGGACACATTATTGAGCGGACCAGTTAACATTGAGACCGTAAACCGGAAGCGGCTGTCCGTCCTCTATCCTCTATTCGTCAGCTTTCTGTGTAAACACGGCAGCTTACAGACGGAGAACTTATTGATCAATTGAAAAAAAATAAAAGGATTTGAGAAGCTGATGGAATATGCGAACACACGATGCATAGCAGTGTCCGATCACGCACGATGGGAACTGGATTAGCGGCCGCTTTAACAGGTAGGAGAAGCCAGCAGTGAAAGACATAGAAAAAACTTCGGGCTCCTCGGCCGTAAACTACGAATGAATTAACAAGGATTTATATATAGATTTTTACAGCAAATGGCCACCAGGGGCGCTCTAGCAGGAAGCAGGAAGGACACCTGCGGCTTACAGTCAGGTGCGACTTATATATGTAACCATTTGTTTTTGTGTTCTAAATTTAGCTGCTGCGGATTATATTTAGTTGCGGCTTATAGTCCAGCAATTACGGGTACATTTGGGGATCATTTAACTGTACAAAGTCACACACTTGATTCAAAGAGTCCAGGAAGCAGAGGAGAGCGCACCACTTCGAAGTGTGTGACTGGTCCATCAAGGCTTACATAATGGTCCCCATGACCTTCGGCAAAGTGGCCCAGAACTAGCAATGGCAGACTGTCGTCATACTGACCACATGGGGATATTATCGATGTTGCATCAACACCCAGTGTCGATACAATCATGAACTGTACGTTGAACATTGCGGATGCTCTTTGTACAGTTAATGGTTTTACACCATGCATTTAAAAATAATTTATATCCACCTGTTTCCACAAGAATTTACTGTAGCATTATTTGCGGAACACTTCCGGTTAACAGCAGACATACAAGTTCACGTCGCGTCGCAGATGCAACCGTTGTGAACTTGTAGATCACTCTCGGCTGCGGCGCCGGAAGCTGCCTGCACATTCTGCGCAGGATAACATTGTTTGTGTCCCAAAAACGTTTTTCAAAAGGTTTGAGGCTAAATTACCATAAATGCCCCTGTCATTTCTGCCTGTCTTTCAGAGCATTTTCTGCTGCAGTACCACCTTGTCCTGAGTGGGAGGGAGGCCTGCGCTATTGTGCCAGTTTTGGCCCCACACTCCTCCCCACCTCCTGCTCAGCAGGCCTGCCCACCCCTCCCCAACCCTCTCCCAGCTCCTCCTGCCTCCTTCTCAGGCCTGCCCACCCCTCCCCAACCCCCACTCAGCACAGCAGTAGCAGTAGGTCCTGATTGTGCTGTCACAATCTGACCTAAAATCAGACAGCCCGTTCTGAGACCTGCTTACATAGATCTGCCCATAAACTCAGAAAGACACAATGGTCAGAAATAGGACTTTGTGAGGATAGAACGTGCTGGTGGGACACCAAAGAAATACATAAAAATTGGAAAAATGTAAATTCATGGTGTAGATCCCCGTATTCATTTGCTGCATGCTTAGCAGATAGTTGCTCCATTCTTCATCAACAAAGTTGGCAAGGTGTGTTACCCGCAACCAATACGGTAATAATGGCTCATAATGTAATAAAAAATGTAATAAAAACTCATACTGTAATAATCAGCTCATAATGTAATAAATACAGAGCGAATAATGTAATAATTAAAATGTAATAAAAGCTCATAACGTAATAATCAGCTCATAATGTAATAAAAATACATTATTACATTATGAAGTTTTATTACATTATGAGCCTCCTATGTGGAGGTTCTTAATGTAACACATTATTACATTATTACATTATTGAAAAATCTGTTATTACGTTATGCGCTCGTTTTTTTATTACATTATGAGCTGATTATTACATTATGAGTTTTTATTACATTTTTTTTTATTACATTATGAGCCCTTATTACATTATGAGCCGTTATTACATTATGAGTTGCTACAAACCTTGCTCAGAAAAGATACGGGATGGCAAATACCCGCGTGACCAGAGCAATGCAACATCTGCCATTTTTGAATAGCCAACGCTGGAAAAAAATGACAGATACTTTACTGGTTTTAATGGGTTAACCACTAAAGCCCTACACTACCAATAGGTTGACCAGAGTGCCTCAAGTACATGTACAAGTACATGTCGTGTTTTCTCTCTATTTTCAATGAAAATATCTGATCTGCTATTTTCCGCGAAGGTTTTCCACAGAATACGGATGCTGGGGGTTCAATGGCCTTCCTATATTGGTCAATATGTTTTAGAATGGTTTGAAAACCCTTTTTTTTACAAGGCTTGTAGATCTGCTATATTTGTTACTTTTGCGGCCATTTCAAAGCTTCACACGTCCTGCCATTGGCAAGACAATAGATTTTCAGGGGATTTGCAGAACCTAAATCTACCTATGAAGGTGGATTCTGCTTTTCAATGGGAATGGAGTGGTTTCTTGCCATTTCCAAGTTCCTGCAAAAATACTATTCATTCTCCATAAAAAATGTAAAGGCAAAACAGGGAAAGAAAGCTGTGGAAAAAATGCATTTGCAGGAAATTCTCAGGAAAAGAGCAGCAAATACTCTACGACTCTACTACTACTACTAGTCTCACAACAAAGTACTGTATGGCATTTGGGGTATTCGTTGATGAGAAAAGACATAAATGCAGATACAAGGTTTCTGGCCGACGGCGAAGCTAAATGTTGGTGTCAGTAAGGCCATGTGTGTGCAGTGCTCTGATAACGCTGGTAAAGAAATAAACATACCAACGAACAGACACAGACAAACAAACAATATTGACACAAAGACACGCCGACACACAATGAGGAAAGAGAATTCAGAAGAGAGAGAGAGAGAGAGAGAGAGAGAGAGAGAGAGAGAGAGAGAGAGAATAATGTCGCTGTGTCGGGTGGAAACCTTGTATGTCTAAAAAACTTCAAACTTCAGAAAATGGAAAAAATAACTTGGGTTTCCAATGAATCAAATGTACTGTATCTATTATTTAGTCACAAGCTCTTGCTAATACTTTTCATTGCTTTAATATTTACTAGTCCTGTGCCCGGGGGTGTGCGACGAGGGATTGAATGTAACCCCATTTGGTAAATTGATAAAACTTTCACACATAGCCTATACACACTTACAACTTATGAGCTTCTAGTAGATAGCTACTAGTTTTGTGCGACACCGTCATACAGCAAAATTGGGCATTAACATAAAAAGTTGAAATATGGAGATTAAAGGTTTCTGCCCGACAGAAAACACAAGCTCACAACGTGTCACAATGTGACATGTTGTGAGCTTGTACATTGGCTGTTTTCTTTTTTATAGGAACGGTTTTGGACATGCGTGGTTTCCACACGACAACATTGACATTGAACCATTCTGGATGTCCATTAGCCAGGGAATCCCCTCTGTCAACACAGATCATGCCACAGTTGCATTGTTCCCGCAGCGATGCAAATGTCTTGTATTGTTGTCGAAGGAATGAATTGTATTAGCAATATGCTAATCACAGCAGCATTATGGATAATTCATAATCCATCACATTCTTTGTCTCCATGCCATTGTGGAGTGTTGTGCGTCGTATGCGTGTGAGAGAGAGAGAGAGTGTCTGTGTGCTAACTGTGTAACTGCGGTTGTGCGGTTGTGTGTGTGGCCTATATGAGAGAGAGAGAGAGAGAGAGAGAGAGAGAGAGAGAGAGAGAGAGAGAGAGAGAGAGAGAGAGAGTGAGATAGCTTTTGTGCACACGTGCAAATCCTGCACTCCGCACGGCCTGGAACAGTTTTGCACGTCGCCTCGCCCGTGACAGCGGCTTTAATCGTTTGTAACTTAATAATGTCGCCTGGCATTACCGGAATCTGGACGACAAACAATAACAACAACAACGTCCCACCGGCCATGGGGGAAAAAAATAAACACCTTTTTTTTCCTTTTTTTCCCTCTCCCACGCAGACATTGATTTATGTTGACTCGTCGTACGTCTCAGACCTGCGGCCTGACTTTGCATAACACGCTGCCAGCGGCTTTTTCTTTTAAGGTGGTGCCAAGGTGAGCCAGTTGCCCACCGGTTGCGACGTGACATGACAGCGAAGAGTGCAGCGCTAAGCCTAATATATGCTCCGTCACACCAAGGTTCAAGCTCACAGCGTGTTGCCGATGCGACGCGTTGTGAGCTTGGGCAGTACGTCTGATGCTGTTTTCGGCAACGCGTGACGCCATCGTGCCGACAAAGTTTACAAATTGGGATTTCACGGGAAGGGAGCTGGGAATGTGTTCAGAGTGTGACCAGGTGTCACAAGTAGATGATTGGTGGACGACGCACGTGGGGCAAAGTGAGGGCATCAGCAGATTCAGCACACGCCCCGCGTCTCAGGTGCAACTGACAGCTTACAGTATCCATGTACATCTGTGCGTGTGTGTGTGTGTGTGTGTGTGTGTGTGTGTGTGTGTGTGTGTGTGTGTGTGCGCGTGTGCGTGTATGTGCGCGCTCCAGGGGAGGCCTACCCCCCCCCACTGCATTGTGTGAAGGACACAAAGCAGCGTGCGCCACCGGCAGGAGATAACGGTGATTTATGAGCGCCTGTCACAACAGCGGCAGGTAAACATGCACTGCGGGGGGCTGTCTGACTCCTGGGCCTCCCACCCTCCCCTCCTCTCCCCTCCCCCACCCTGTCGTTCAAGGAGGTACAGTATGTACAGTAGGCATACATGCAAGTGCCATTGTGCCCTACCCCCCTACCCCCCAATGGAAAGAAATAAAGCGTTCAAATCTGAAACACACACAAAAAAATGAAAAAAATCTAAACTAATAAAACATTCATGTCAATGGTATATGTTGCCATTTGTTGCCAATATCAACCGAGTATTTGCAAGGTTATGTATCCAGATTACAAGTTGGTACATAGATACTGCACTAAATGCATACCTCGGAGCAAGTACTATAAGCAGGACATTTATGTATTTTCTGCTGAAAAAGGGGAATTTCCTAGCCTCTCATCTACATGCTCAATGTTATTCCCATTTATTCTATTATCTTTTAAACTGACTCATGTACTGTATTTTGTGTACATACTCCTACTGACAGAGCAGCCGTGGCCGTGATCATTTTCTATATAAGATGGTGTTTGGCAACATTGTGAGATGTCTCTTTTTGTTTGTCTTTTGTCTTGTGTGTTTTGTTCATGAAAAATGAATACAATTTAAGTGAAAAAAAATAATAATACTGGAGTGGAGCGAGGTATAAAGAGGCAAGCCTTTACCTTCTCCCAACAATGGGGCAGGAGTGGCTCAGTTTATAGAGATGCTGTCGCCTTGGAATCGGAAAGTTCCCGGTTTCGATCCCTGCATGGCTCCTCCTGTTGCGTGTCTGTCCTCGAGCACTGAACCCCTAAATGCTCCTGATGAGCAGGTTGGAGCTAGGCTTGCACATTTTCCTCCGCCATCGGTGGAAACATTGTTTCTTTTTTTATCCCATGATTTTGTAACCAATTTTTTTTACCCGGTGTCTCATGCAATCCTGGGCGCTACACTCCCTCTGCCAACCTGGGGAGACAACAAACTGACCTTGTGCTTCCTTCTATGCATGAGGAGTCCAAGTTGCTTCTCATCACCTGACAGGAAGGAGTTTCCCCGGTTGAACGTAGCACGTGGAAGGAACATGTTATTCCAACCAGTTCCTTTCCCCTCCATCAAGGCAGTATAGAGAGCAGGATTACTGCATGTTTTTTTGTGAGGGTACCTAATAGGAGACACAGGGAGAACATGCAAACTCCACAGAAAGGCCCTTTTGCCAAACCTCAAGGATATGGGCAATGATGACGCAGAGGAGAAAACACACCCCCAGCAGCGACAGCGTTCCCGGCAGGAATCGAACCTAGGACCTTCTAGCTGTGAGGCGACAGCGCTAACGACTGTGCCACTGTGTCCCCTGTGTATGTAAAGCACATTGTTACATGCTTTGGAGAAAGGCTGTATATAAATTTAGCCCATTTACCAATGAGAATGAAAGTCTTAAGAAATAGCTGGTGAGGTGAGGCGAAGTCAGGTCATATGAGGTGAAAGTGATTATAAGCCTCTATTTATCCCACATGCCGCACGCTCCAATTATGCAGTGCATGGGCAATTTGTCCTGTCTGTCATTTTGCTGTGCTATTTTACCCGTTGTTCACCTGTTGAATTGCCCCCTTACGTTGTACTGTGCAGATTATTGTATTTTATTGTATTGATTTTGGGTCCTATACCCGTCCATCAAGAAGCCTTCTATGAATTCATTCCTAATGGCAGAGGTTCATTCTTCCGACAGCTTGGAGTCTGATAGTTAAAACTGTGATTTCTAGAATTCAGTTTCATACAAATCCACAGAAATGTGCCACTCACTCCATTGCACAAATACAGTTATACGGTCCTATAACGCTGAGAATATTTCGGAATCCCTATGTTTGGTCTGGAAGCTGCAATGCTTGTGTAGCCTCGGCCGGGAGGCAATCCCGGGACCCCGATATCTGATGGAATGTACGTTACCAGTCAGCCAAAGAGCCAGGCTCTTTAGCAAGCAGCAACGCACACACCGTGTAGCCTACACGTGCACTGGAAAACTGTTCAGACAGTGGTGAGGACAGCGGAGAAGATCATCTGGACTTCAATGCCCTCCAACAAGTACATTGCTCACAACCGCTGTCTGTCTGACCAGGGCCAGTAACATCATGTCTGACCCTACCCACCCACATCATGGACTGGTCACTCTGTTGCCCTCTGGCAAAAGGTACTGCAGCATCAGGGGCAGAACAGACAGATTTAGCAAGAGTTTCTTTCACCAAGCCACAACCTTTCTCCTAGTTGCGGGTGATGACCCAGGCCTGCCACTGGTCACCCAGCGGTATTGCAGCTCATGCTACATAGTTACAAAGTTACATACAAAGTTACAAAGTTACATACAAAGTTTCAAAGTTATATACACACGCAGTCACGCATAGGAGACAGTGTTCCACCGCTCAAAAATATATATTTAATATTTAATTGTAATAATATGGTATGATTTTAAGTAGACAACTACATGTCTCCTCCTATACACATGAAGTTAGCGGCCCCTTCTTTTTCCCTGACAGTGAGGAGTCTCACCAGGAAGACATAACATATGGGGAGGAACACACTATCCTGGGTGAATTTGGTACCATTTGTACCCTCTCAGACTTATTTTTGTCCAACCAAGACACAGAAACCAATGGATGCAAAGAGAGGCGGGACAACGGGCGGGACTTTCAAAGGGTCATTCATTCTTCCACGGGAAGATGCTTCACCCCTGTGCCACCCATAGTTTGAGACTAGTGTTCCTCCTCAAACCAGATGCCGGTGGTCATTAAGTGAACAAATGTGTGTAAATGTGCTTACAAAGCAACCGCGCAAATGCACAATCAGACACACACGGTGTCCTAGTATCTTCTGGGCCAATCTTGTCACATTTTATGAGGTGAGGTATCTGCCTGGCAGTCCTATCAGAGGCTGATTCCTATCGTGTCCCAGGCAGCTGCGAACGAGAGGCTGACTCACTCACGCTCTCTCAGTCTAGGAGAGCTTCAAATGGACGCCTGATAAGGACAGAGCGCGATAAGTCATTCCAAGATTTCCACACTGCTGCCTGCTTTCCACAAGAACCCAGAGGACTAAATGAGGCCTGATTTATCATGCTTGGTTGTAGAGCTTGTAGATCAGCAATTATTTGGTGCGCGACACCGACACTCACACAAGTATAAATCAGCCTTCAAGTCACACCAATAAGGCAAGGTTACCAGTCGCCTACACAAGCAATCCCCACATTTTCATTTGGATGTTTTTGCTTGTCAGAATGTCAGTGGCCACAGTATTACACCCAGAATGTCTTTACATGCACATTAATATCCTGTTATTGTTCACGATACGCCATCCATCGTATTCGCTGTGGTGCATAAAAACCTACTATGTTATTCACAACTGCACAGATAAGAGCTCTCATCCCTGTTATGATTATCATGAATAACAGAGAGATGTATGTAGAGATATCACCCAGGTCCTCAATTCAACGGAACGTATAAATGTCACCATGATATTAAAATACAAGTAGAAGTTTGTCTTTTGTACATATAACCAGTAAGACTCCCTAATCGGGAGATAAGCGACCGTTGGTCGCTTATCTCCACAAATATCACAACCTCCACCTCTCACGTCATACGGGTAGCCATAGTTACACCTGGAATGTTGAATCTCCATATATGGAGATAACCTACGCATCACACAAAGTCTGACCTCACCAGCCCATACTTGGGCATGGACGACTTATATCTCCATATACGGAGATGGCCATATATGGAGATACGATGACATCACAGAGTCCACAGCTGATGATGTGGCGTGATGTCATACAATACACAAACAAGCCCTATATACTGATGCGATACGATGACATCACAGAGTCCACAGCTGATGATGTGGCGTGATGTCATACAATAAACAAACAAGCCCTATATACTGATGCGGAGATATGAGCAGGGCAAAGGTGTGACGTGTGACGTGTGACCGACCGACGGACGGCCGGTGGAGGTTTTCATAGTAAACTGCTCCCTGACGGTCGCAATAACATTGTTTTGTTGACACTCTCAGTGTCATTTTCCAGTTGGTATTTCTTCCTGGAAAATGTGAAAGAGATAACGATGACCTCATCCTTCTGAGAGAGAGAGAGAGAGAGAGAGAGAGAGAGAGAGAGAGAGAGAGAGAGAGAGAGAGAGAGAGAGAAAGAGAAGAACAAACTTTCAGACAAAAAAGTAAGTTCAAGTTCAAGTTCTAAACATATCCGATTTCCAGGCCTCCCCATCGGCTGTCAGCCCCCCCCACCCCAATAAAAAACTGCTATTTCCCTTTCCAAAATATGTCTTGTCTACGGTCCAGGTGGTTGGAATTCATACATTTTGAAGAGCAACGGAACGTTTGCCAACTCCAGACTTTGCAAAAAGCATCTTTCGGTTGACTGCTTTTCCAACTATGGACAGATATATGCATGTGTCATTTCTTTCCTTGACGGAGCACGTACACGCTCCATCACTGCATATAGGCTACTGTCTGTCCTTATAAGCATATATACTCCAAGGGTATAAAAAACAGCCAAGTTATTCAAACAATGTTTTATTACATTCTATATTTGTCATTAGTCTGTCATAATGTCAATTAAACTAGTCCCCAGGGGGTATGCACAGACTGAGGGATTGAATGTAGGAGTCTCAGAAGTAATGTTGGAGAACCTAGATCGGTGCCCGTTGGGCAGAACAGGCACCATTGACGTCCAGTTGTGCAATACCTGTCCATGACATAGGCATTGCTTCAGCATGCGGCTGTTACAATGGTGGCGACACTGTTTATTATCAGTGCAGCATGCAGACAGATGGCGGACATCATCTCCAAATTTGGTTTGAGCTTGCGGCTATTACCATGGTGGATGTCACCATGCTCATCTCCAAATGAGGCACAATGTGTAGTATCAGTGATGTCAGCATGCTCATCTCCACATTTGGGCATTGTTTCAGCAAGCGGCTGTTACCATGGTGACAACACTGTGTAGTATCAGTGATGTCAGCATGTAGACAGACGGTCAGACGGACAAACATTCAGTAAATTAATAGTTATAGATAGATGTGATGCCTGGATATTCAATCATGCAGGCATACTGCAAGTCCAAGCGAAGAAGCCAAAATTGCCCTGAATGCAATGTGATGGGTAGTTTTATGCTTTGTCTCTGTGGGGGTCACTGGTTCTTGATTTAGTCAGACTACAGTGTCACACAAAATTCACAAAACTAGTCGATCTGTGAGATGTTTGCGTTTTTTTTTTGTTTTGTTTTTTATCTGAAATGTAACACTATTGGACATAATGAGGTTTCCACTCGGCAACCTTTGCCCAAATATGGAGTCATGCATCATAGCGATGTCACACGGAATTCCACATTGGAGCCACGCCATTCCACACGATTCAGTATTTGAATTGGGTTTCATTGTTTCACAGACGTTCTTGGACGGAGCCGAGCTGCACACCGAATCACCTGGCTCCCAGTGGGCCTCCTGAAATGTTGACGCAATCTTGGGACAATTTTGTGGTCAGCCATTTCAGCTGATCCCCCGTGCACTGCCCCAGCTGTGCCAAGCCCCCCACCCCCTCCCAGAGCTATAAGCCCTCCCCCCCTGCCTGTGTTCAGAAAAGCCGGGAGAGAACACAAGCTCATTAGCTACTGAAGGGCTGATGATTATGGAGATGGCGGATTGGCAGGGGGCTCCATTTATTTAGTGCGATTAGCAGATTGCTATTTCCAAAGCCTTGACACTTTTTGTTGTGTTTTGTAGGGAAGTGTGTGTGTGTGTGTGTGTGTGTGTGTGTGTGTGTGTGTGTGTGTGTGTGTGTGTGCGCGCGCATGCGTACGTGCGTGTGCACGTGTGCGTGTGTGTGTGAGGGGGGGGGGGGGGGGTATTAATTATGGTAGACATAATTAATACCAACAGCAGTTTATACCCTTTACGATCTGGCGTAATGAAGATTTTGATGTATAGACGACAAGCAGTCATGTCACGCGCACGCACACATGCGCACACACAGACGCACACACTAAAATATACACTCACCGATAATCCCTTTAGCAAGAGTTCAAGTCAGGACTCTGTGTACTGTAGACTGGTTCTCAAAGGGACCTTACAGGTCTGTAACTGTTGTACAAATGTATCCAAACACATGTGTACTCTCTCTCTCTCTCTCTCTCTCTCTCTCTCTCTCTCTCTCTGGTATGGGGGTCCCTGGAACTAAAAGTTTTCAGATGAGGATAAGCGGACAATGACATGTTCATTTGGGCAGTCCTTCTTGACATGAAAATGTGTGAGAACCGGTTTAAACAACTTTAGGAAGCAACTACCAATATTTACAAGCGACTTTAAGGACAAACAAGCCCAAAGTCGCATGACAAGACATGGCAACACGGACTGAACTCTTATGTGAATCATGATCGGAGCGTCTGCCAGGGGTGTCGCCCTGGGCACAAGGATTCACTGCGGGCCCCCCATGAATGTTCTTCATGGGGGGAGGGGGTTTAACTCATTTAGACTGGGAACGCATTATACCGTTTCGAACGTTAACGCTCGTCCCAATTCTGAACGTGGCTCAAAGCCAATACGAACGCTCGTTCTTTTACCTTGTTTGATGACTGTAATCTAATGAGAGGTCGCGCGGGTGTGTATAGTAAAAACATCTCCCGTAATGCTGCTTTCAAATCTCCACCACACGTAAACATCAATGGATGTCCAATTCACTTCCTGGCTGTATTCTGTGGACCTGATCTAGATTATGCATTTCTACGCTCTGAACGACGGAAAGAGGAGAGGGCCATTTCACATCCATTCATTGCATAAGGCAGCCCCCTACCGTCAGTTTGGCTACAGTACACATATGTCCACCGAAAATGATTTGGTTTCGATATAATCCATAGATAATTTTCTATAACATTGCAAAGGTAAGCTACTTTTTGCTGGCACCAGCACAAATAAATAAATAATAAATCTGGCAGTAGAACTGTTAAGCATTATTTTGTGCTTTATTTATTGAAAAAAAGCAGATATACAAGCTCACTGCGATATGCTGCTATGTTTGAAAAATCATCACAATTTGTGCTTTGTGTCTTTTTGACCCGATTCTATAAATGTGTTTTGAAAAACCTATGTTTCTATGTCAGTGGTGCTCAAACCTTCTCATGTCAAGGACCCCCAAAATGATATGTATTTGGCCACAGACCCCCATCTCAAAATAATTTGTTCCAGGGACCCCCAGAAGCAAAACTTTAATTACAAAATAATGTTCGCTTAAAAAATGCTTATATTCAAAGATTTGCACACATTTTCACAACTACCAAGGCCCCTCCACCTTGGGCCCTAGTAACTCAGTCCCACTTTTACCCCCCCTTGTGACGCATCTGACTGTGGAACACATGAATGTCCAATCTTCATAGTCTCGCCGTGGCCAGACTGTTGACTCCCGCGATTTGCAAATGCTCCCGTCATACAGTCTGGGGCAATGGAATCATATGTCTTATGATGAGTATGGGATAAAGCGGATGTGATGCACCCGCTCCCTTGGTGCAGTAGCGGTAACAAGTCCTACTGGAAGCGTTATGTCTTCTTTCATTATTTTTGGGGTGTTATTTTGTCTTTCTCTGGTGTTGTTGGTGTTATACTTCCATGATGTTTTCTATACACACATAACAAGAATATGCCGCTCGAATGACTGTCTGTGCTAGTGTGTTTCTGTTATGTTTCCAATGGGACTACAGTTCTGTGCAGCAGTGACTACTTCCGATACTCGCCGTTTGGGAGCTGTAGTTCAAGACTCTATATAGCATTCGGAGATTGTGGAATAGTTGTCTGGCTACGCGAGATCTAAATCTTTACATCACCAGTTCTTACTGACCTGGACGACCATATTAGGGCTTAGCACTCCCCCATTGCCAGCCTTATACATCAGTGGTTCTCAACCATCCTTGAGGGGGTTCCAGGTGGTCCCCAGCTAAATGATGGAGAGTTGGTAACCAAATGGACACTTATAGATCTTTAACTCTTGAGAGCGTAAAATGAAACCAAATGGACCCGTATCTTAGGGTCCATTTGGTTTACATAATATTGTACATTTCGGTCTGAGAGGCAAAATCAAATGGTGCTCCTTGAACCAAATGTTAAATAAATAATGGTCCTTGATATACAGTGGTGAAAAGTAACTAAGTACATTTACTTAAGTACTGTACCATGTTGCGGTAGCCTATTTGTATTTTACTTGAGTATTTCTTTGTACTTTTACTCCGCTACATTTATTTGAAAACTTTAGTTACTAGTTACTTTGCAGTTATAAATTATAATATTATAAAACATACATTAACCACTTTAGCCCTATGTTATACCTAGGATAATTGAAAATAGCCAATCTACAAGCTCACAACGTTTACTTTGATGCCGATACTTTCAAACTTTTATTCAATTTTGAATTCTGGACTTTTATTTGTAACAGAGTACATCTATGTTGCAATATTGATACTTTTACTTAAGTAAAGAATTTGAGTACTTTTTCCACCACTGTTGATATGAAAAGGCTTGAAAAGCACTGACAGGTTGATTAACGGTAGCGTGAGAAGGACATTCATCCCATTACTGGTAAACAGGATGCTAGAGAGAACGAAGCCTGTTCATCGTACATACAGGACAGGACAGGACTTATTGCCCTATCTTTTGAATGACTACAGAAATGGCAGGGCAGCTATTGAATGGCTTAAAAAGGGGGGATCATTGATGGGACACGCTGTACTGACTCACCAGACAATTGGCCGATAGGCAGAGAGGATGCTGGGTGTAGCCATGGCAACAGCACAGCGTGTCACTTCCAAGAGATGGGGGGGCAGGGGGGGCGGGGTGGGGGGTGGGGGGTGCAGAGCACAGAGGGATGGAGGGAGGGAGAGAGGGGGGGGGGAGGAGGGAGTTGCACTGTCTGCATCGAGTAATCTCTCTCGATACACGACAACTGTTTCACCCCTTTCAATTGTACATATTTTATTTTGATTGTATTATTGATTGATTGCATTGTGTACTGTGTACACTTCTGCTTTGGCAATGTGAACGTATGTACTTACTCATGCCAATAAAGCTGTTGAATTGAAATGAATTGAAATTGAGAGAGAGAGAGAGAGAGAGAGAGAGAGAGAGAGAGAGAGAGAGAGAGAGAGAGAGAGAGAGAGAGAGACAGAGAGAGAGAGACAGAGAGAGAGGGGGGGGCGGAAGGGATGGAGTGGGGCAGAGACAAAGAGAGAGACAGTGACAGAGAAAGATATCCTTATCTTTAATTCATCTTGGTGAGCAGGCCTGTGTGCCCCGCCCTCTACGATAGCCCCACGTCATTAGCAGGCGCGCTATAGCCTATAGAGTCACAGGGGAGGCTGATGTAATCCCCGGAAAGGTGAGAGACACTGGGAGACGTGGCGGGCTGCATGGCTCGCTCACACACACACACAAACACACACACGCACGCACGCACACACACGCACGCACAGACCCAGCCACGCCAAAACCCCATTTATACGTTCATGACCTTTCAAGTACTTTATATCGAGGATATATGGCAGCTGTGCCTCGCCTTGACCTGTGGGCGCGTCGGGTTTACAAGTACCATCTTGGACTTGCCGTTTTCCCCTGAGAAAATCCCTGCGATTTTTTATCATATGTTTCGTATCAACACACTGATGTACAGTAACTACGCCAGGTACATGCACACATTTCTTATCCGCCTGTAAAGAAGTGCCCTCTCCAGACCAAATGCAATTTTTACTATGGTGAGCATTCAAGAGAATTGCCTTGTCCAAAGTCTCCTGAACTTGAATGCAGCATCTTATGTTGAAAGAATTGCCCTCTCTGAGTAGAAATCCATGCCGTTACGTCACATCTCCAGTATTCACTTGATCATGCTTAGTTCAGTGTGGTATCAAGTACCGAAAATAGCCGACCTCCAAGCTCAGGTCTGCTATTTTCGATATTTTTCACCAAAAGGCCCTTTTAGAAATGTCTGCTGATGTAACTACACCCCGGTGGCCTGGGCTGCTGAGGGCCTACAGTGGAAGGCATGGTGGAGATGTCATGGGACAAGCTTGGTGATTGAAGGCGGTCATATCACATAGGTTATGAAGTCAAGTGGACACCTACATACTGTACAGCAGTGGTTCTCAACCTATCCTATGGGATGGCCAATGGTCCGTGGGTCGGCGGTTCACATCCCGGCTACTCCTGTCTACATGTCGAAGTGTCCTTGGGCAAGACACTGAACCCCGCGTTGCCTCCAATGGTGTCAGCTGGTCAGTTGCCACTATTGGTGTGTGAATGTGGGAAGTGAGGACGCTGGCGTTGACTGTTCGCCGCTTCACCTCCCAATGTATGAATGAATGAACCATTGTAAGCGCTTTGAGTTCGCAACTTGCTTAGAAAAGCGCTATAAAAATGCAATTCATTATTATTATTATGGGTCGGGACCCCCAGGGAGGTCCCCAAATTATTATTTTTTTTTTGGGGGGGGGGGGGGTCCCCAGATGATTCATGACCTACTTGATGAATGTCGATAAATGGTGCATTAATATAGTGTTGTTGTTTTTTTTTATTTTTTTTATCCAAGGCGCTCTGCAGTGATTTATCCACTGTATTTCTTTTGTATTCTCATTCAGTGAAGCGGTTCACCATGTCTTTAGCCTTGTCATGAACATTTCCTGCTGTGTCACATATGTCTTAAGCGTAGGAACTGGCCGAGCGGAATGGCAAAATGGACTGCATTTATATTGCACCTTTCTAGCCTTCATGCCGGCCATTCTTTCAGAGTGCTCTACAATGAAACTTCATACTCACCCATTCACACCCACATTCATGCACAGATGGCGGAGAAAACCATGCAAGGCACCAACCTGCTCATCGGGAGCAAATAGGGGTTCAGAGTCTTGCTCAAGGACACTTCCACACTAACTCTGCATGGGGAGCCGGGATCGAACTGGGAACGTCACGGACGGTTCCTATCCGGCTGCTCCACTGGCCACTCTACCTGAGCCACTGCCGCCCTATCTTGATCATACAACAGCGTCACACAAAAGCAGGAGTTGACACTAAGCCTTGCCCACCTGCCTCTGGTAGGTAAATACAACTTTAGGGCTGATGGAGTTTGCTTTCAGCTTGCCCGACCGGGCAAGTGCTCATTTGAGAGGGGACACGACCGTCTACAAACACAACATGAGATATCTGTCTAAACACCTGAACCAGCTAGCTTCTGGTCTGTGGAATGTAAAATAAGAGCACTGTTGACCTATAATGTGCTGTTTTTACTGTTGCTATACTTAAAAATATAAAATAACAAGTGTGAACCCATAGTCATATTCATAGCTACTGTATGTAGGAATGTGCCATAAAAATTTAGATATGACATTTTGTTTTTGTTTTGTTTGTTATTGTTCATCCTGAAAAGTAACTGTTTTGGACATATGAGGTTTCCACCCGACAGAGAAGATATGCTCCATGCTGAAAACAGCAGATATATATATATATATATATATATATACAGTACAAGCTCACAAAGCGTTGTGTTGCGAGCTTGCTTGCCCAGCTCTGGTCACCGGCATACCACAAAGTATAAATCAGTCTTTCAAGGGGGCTGAGCTATAAATGATGACCCCCCCCCTCGCCCTTCCACGCTCTCTGCACCACTCACGTCTATATTTCCCCACCCATAATCGTAAACATCACGCCTCTGGAGACACACACACTTTACCAACCGTCTCAAACAATGCCATCAGTCTGAGAAATGGCATCATGAGCTTGAAATCAAACCGCTGTCAACCCATAGTTGTGGCTACAACAGTATTATATAGATAGTATTATTGTGGGTTCGCTGAAAGGCGAGACTGATACGTAACATACTGGTCTCTTTGGTATAACATTGTTATACCACATCTTTATAGGTCAAGTTTATTCTCCTCAACAAAAATAAATAAATAAATAAATACAATGGCAGTACAATGGCAGGGCCCTTAGCCAATGAGGAGCAGTGTTTTTGGTGACATCACCACCAACAAGTGCGACCTGATATAAATAGCAACACGTGGGCTCGAGACCAATAACCAGTATGATATACCAAAACTTTATAGACCAAGGTTATTCTCCTCAAAAACATAACCGACAGTACAAAGGCAGGGCCTTTAGCCAATGAGGAGCAGCCAAAGGGTAGATCTTTGTGCCCATACATGGTGTTCCATGCGAGCCCACACTGTTTCATAGGAACGTAGGAACAGTATTTCTAATTGTTTCTCTATCTACCATACATGGCCTACTTGTACTTGTGCGTTAGACGCAAGTTGGCACCTCAACAGAGTGCATTATTATATTCATAAATGAAGGTTGTAATTGCCGCTATTTAAACAAATTAGAGAGAATTAGAAGCGCATTATCTAAGTTTGGGGAAACTTGAGGTCCCTTCCTCGAACTTGCAGATAACATAACCATGCTGTTCCAGACTGATTAAGCTTTAACTTGATTTCCGACACAGCTTGTTCTATCCGTATGTCTATTAAGAAGAACTATGTGTGGGTGTATCGTGTAATTGTTCTCTCCTTTGTTGGCATAGGATTATGCAATGTATTTGTCTTTGTTTCTGTCATGCAGTGGTATGGCATTTATATTCTATTCTGTTCCCTGGTGTTTTACACCATGTAAGTTATTGTATGCAAGCCCTGAAATCCTGAACAAAAAGAGAGTTGCACTGCAAAAGTTTCCCTTTACTTTTTAAACATGTTGAAAGTGAAAGTGTGTCTGTAGGCTTTAAACATATTGAACCAATGGAAAGTATTAAGCGCTACCAAGACTACACAATAACTTCATTGGAACACGCAGGTTCGTTTTTATTTATTTATTATAATATTTTCATTTCCCCACCGAAGTAACGCTTTGTTTTGGACATACAAGGTTTCCCCCTGCTGTCGCCAAAATATATACGCGCGAGAAAGGGGACTACGCCTGGAATGACACAAACTGCTGACTGCACAAGCAGGGCAGAGCGAGTGACAAGTGCATCTGATAAACAGATGAACTTGTCAGCCCCGTTGTCCCATGTGAGAGACATGCCTCACTGTGTGGATGTCACCCAAACCCCAGGCTTCTGTGGGGGTCTCTTTAGACATTAGTTGATGGCTTCCCTGCTATATCGGGGAAGGACAAGGGGAGAGTTTGAGGAGGATGAGGGGCCTTCGGGCCTAATTGATATAGTAGCTGAAATTGGGAACTTATTAAAACAGCAATCGGTAACGGTATAATGTCCTCCTTGGGATTTGAACCCGGGTCACCCCCGCCTGGAAGGACAAAACTTCTGACCAGTGAGCTAAGACAGTGGTTCTCAAAGTGGGGTCCAGGGACCGTCAGCATTCCTTGAGGGGGTTCGAAATGGAGTTTTTAGTGTAGCAACATTTTCATAAAATACCGATGAAGTATTCCATTTTGTATTTACACTAAGATGCGCTTGACACAAGAGGTCCCCCTTCGGCTCCCTTCTGCATCGCGCAGTGACACGAGACTGGGGGCGTGAACTTTGGCAACAACGTGAAAATATCAAAAATAGCAGAACTCCAATCTCACAATGCGTCGCGCTTCACCATAGTACAAGAAACTGCATTCATGGTCTGGAGAGGACACTTTTTACAGATGAATAAAAGGGCAGTGGCTCAAGCCTTTTGATGTCTATGTGTGCACGATACGTGCCTGCCGTGTTTGACTGTAGCCTACATGTAAACTCCACTCACCAGGGAGTTTCACATATCTTTTATTTCTACCCCTGAAACACGCAGCACAACATACAGTATTTAGGCATATATTCAGGACCACAGGGGCATTTTTCCTGCTTCATGTTTCCAACTGCTGCTTATAGTTGTAAAATACAATATCCAACATGTGGGGGGGGGGGGGGGGGGGGGGGCTGATGAGAAATCTCCTGTCACAAAGTGATTGATTGCTCAAAATGAAAATAGAAAACGAAGGCCATTCTTTAAAGGACAGCGGGGAACTCAAGCACATTTATGGACTGAATTCTTGGCGTTATTGGACTGACTGACATTTTCTTCTTGTCCCCAAGGATATGCGGCACACATAGTCAATGTTCAAGCAGCACTTGTCAGAGTGTTCTCGCGCTGAAGTGAATGCGACGGGCTCGTCTTTGAGGTGCTCTATATATGCTACTTCACCTGTGCTAGCTCATTTCATCTTGTGAAGGGCTTATGGCATGGATGGAATTATGCTCTCAGTCACAAATGTCATATAATGCCAGTCTCCTTCAAAGCCATCTCACACAGGCACACTGTGTAGGGTTTTACCATGGCAACTATGTATTTAAAATGGGGGCATGCCTACCTTACTTCAGCAGACATCCCCATAGCACTTACCGTAGCACTCGCCTACCCTCGAGTCCTCGACGACCATACATGAAAGCTAGATAGCATTCTTTTTTTTTTACTGATAGGTGCGTGGTCTACCTACGTTATTGTTTTTCTAGATTGATATTCCGGTCCCATCCTCTTTTACAGTACACTTTAAGACATAATAAGACATAATAAGACAGAATGAAGCCATAATAAGAAATAATGTGTTGGTAATTAGAGCTAATATATTTTATTAGACAGAAACAAAGACAGAATAGTAGAAAGAGCGAATACATTCTCTGGCACCGCCACCTGCCGCGGAACTGCAGCGGCAGACACTGCCGCACGACCGCTAGTTCGACCAGCAGTCGCACTGCATCGCCGGCGATAGGACCAGCAGTCCCGCCAGTAGGACCGGCGGCCGCCGCACGGACCGGCAGGTCCTGTAGCTGTAAACTGCCCGTCCGTGCGGTGGTGGCTGCCGCGGCAGTTACCAGCGATGCCGGTGCCAGATAATGTATTCGCTTTCTGGGCTGGGACCGGACCAGTCTTGGGAATCCACCAGACGCCAAACCACGTGCCCCAAGCATACAACCCTGATTGGCCCATTCAATTCGCCCGCTCCTCGGGCGAGAAGAAATCAAATATTTAATCTCTGTGGTCAGTCCACACTACACACCACCCACCAACAGGGGGTGGTAATGTGCGGACTGATTTATCAGGCTAGGACCGGTCGCCATTTCCGGGAGCTTTACTGCCATCTTGAGGGTGTCCAGGAGCAGACACTGATTTCTGGGAGACTCCCGCAAATTCCGGGAGACTTGGGGGATGTCTGCCTCAGCCCTATGGTCCATCAATCCTATCCCTTATCCCAAACCCCACCGACCCTTTTTTCCCTTTCCAATATGTCTACTGTGCATAGAGCCTACTTACACAAGCCATAAAAGGATAACAATACAAAAAAACTTGATGGCTTGTTTCCATTGTGGTCCTATATAATCAATTCATCATATAGTTGCCATTGCACTGGGGTTCAAGGACCCTCAAATAGCCTCTGGCTGCTGCCTCCCATATTGTGAAATGGCTTAAAATCATCAACATTGTTTGTGCAGATGGCATTTTTTTATGTTCTGCAAATGGTTCTTTTAGTGTTTCTGCTGGTCCTACGGCATATACAATATAGTAGCAGCATGCGCAGGGCCTATTTCAGTCCATAAACAACATACTGTCTCATTTGATACATACTGTATGTGAGAGATGCGCTCCCAGCTTGAAAATTGGTTTTCACATCATCATCGCAATGATTGCAACTCCCACATTTAAACCACTTTAAACCTGGCAGGCACTCCCATTATTCTGGGGGCGTTTCACTGCAGGCATTGTCACTATCATCTGTGTGTGTGTGTGTGTGTGTGTGTGTGTGTGTGTGTGTGTGTGTGTGTGTGTGTGTGTGTGTGTGTGTGTGTGTGTGTGTGTGTGTGTGTGTGTGTGTGTGAGTACACTATATAGACAGACAGACAAACTGCAATGTCACATCACTACGCGTTGTGCGTTTTTAGATCGAAAGACTATCTCTAATGCCAATGTGCAGGTTGTTTTGAGGGGAACAGGGGAGAGGCAGGGGCTGAAATTTCTAAAAGGGCCTTTGGAAGAAATATTGAAAATAGCAGACCTCCAAGCTCACAACGCGTGAACTGGGAGTGCGTTATACCACACTGAACTAAGCATAATCAAGTCAATACAAGAGATGTAGTGTAACGGCATGGATTTCTACAGAGAGAGGGCAATTCTTTCAACATAAGATGCGGCATTCAAGTTTGGACAAGGCAATTCTCTTGAATGCTGCCTTCAGGTATGGCATGGAAAAGGGGCCTTTGCATTTCTTTCATCATAGTAAAAACTGCATTCATGTTCTGGAGAGGGCACTTTTTACAGACGGATAAAAGGGCAGGGGCTCAAGCCCCCTTTGATGTATATGTGTGCACATGCCTGCGTACCACCTTGACAATTAGTGTCCTCAGGTGGTTCTGTGAATAGCGGACAGAGAGATATGTCACTCTGAATAATGCTAAATATACATGTTGTAAGACAGTTGTGGTTTCTTTTTAGTTCTGAGAAACTCTCCCATTCAAGGACTTTGGCCTCTTCAGTGATTTATCCACTGTATTTCTTTTGTATTCTCATTCAGTGAAGCGGTTCACCATGTCTTTAGCCTTGTCATGAACATTTTCTGCTGTGTCACATATGTCTTAAGCGTAGGAGCTGGCCGAGCGGAATGGCAAAATGGATTGTGCATTTATATTGCGCCTTTCTAGCCTTGCCGGCCATTCAGAGTGCTCTACAATGCACTTCATACACTCAGCCATTCACACAGCGCAACGGCACGGAGACAGCGTGACACATTATATGCTAATGCATTCTCACACAGACGGGCGGAGGCAACCATGCAAGGCACCGACCTACTCATCGGGAGCAGTTAGGATAAGTGTCTTGCTCAAGGACACGTCGAGCAAGACAATGAGAGGACCACAGTGGAAATAAAGTCTCTGACTTGCTCGTGTTTTTTATCCTCAATTGTCCTATAAACCTCAATTGTTTGATGGTCACTGGCAATTAAATAAAACGACACACGCAGCCAGGAGAACACAGGGATCGAATAATGCTGTTGTGCGTAACCCAACGCTCTTCAAACAGTTTAATTTCAAGGACCTCCAAATTCATTCATGTATTTGGCTGCAGATCCCTATCTGAAAATAATCTGGGCCAGGGACCTCTCTAAAAGATTGGTGTTTGTTCATTTGTTCATTCATTTGTTTTTAAAACAATTCCACATTCCAAAAAAAAAAAAAAAAAAAGATCTCCCCAGCCACCAATAATGCTTGTAGATCCGCTATTAAGTGGTTAAATGGTAAGTGGTGCATTTCTATAGCGCCTTTATCCAAGGCCCTTTACATATATTGTGCATTACATTCACACATACACTGATGGTGGAGGAAACCATGCAAGGCACCAACCTGCTCACCGGGAGCAACTAGGGGTCTTACTCAAGGACTCTTCGACACTAACTGCTGGGGGAGCCGGGATCGAACTGGGAACCCTCCACGTTCTAAGACGGCAACTTTACCCCTGAGCCACTGCTGCTGCATGGTTAAATTGGTCCTCATTTTGATGGGGAGCAAGGTGGAACCCAATTAGAGATCCAACTACTTACCACATAATTGCAATGTACATTGCACTGCTTGCACCTGTATATGAGTGAGTGACACAAATATCACTTGCATCTCGGTTTATTTAAAATATTACGCAATTAACTGTAGTGGCGTTTCCATAAAGCCACTTTTTGCGCATTAACGGCTTATTCGCAAAATGTTTTTATGGAAACACTTCAATATGTGAATAAACTTTCATTATCAGCAAAAAAAGTTATCCGCTTGGAGGAGGAGGATTTTGAGCCTTTATCGAATAAACTAAATGCGCATAAGTGAATGGAAACGGGTCAGACAATAAATGCAAATAGATTATGACGTTCTAGGTCCATTTCCCCTGCCGCTTTACGTCCATGGTATAGCGTTAGCCCACAAAACAAACCGGTTGTTTGTTACACACGGAGTGACACGGACCGTGTGTAAATTCCTCCTGTTTTCACCTCCCGGAGTCAAGCCATCGGTGGCGAACCCTTCCTCATCACACAGTGTTGCGTGCCTGAAGTGCCCAATCTACTACGTTGTGAGCTTGCAGATCGGCCACCTGACCTTCCAGAGGACGCTGAAACTTGCAGGATGAGCACTGCGATGCGACCGCGGTTTTTCCGGTGAACCGGTAGCTTTATGTATTGAGAGGAACTCTTGACAATTTCGTAAGAGACTCGTCGCCAATTGTAATATATCTAAAAGTTATTTGGGGCCATGATGATGACTGATAACCCCTTCTTCCCACTACAAGACAGCGACCGAGTCACAGCAGTCAGACGTGCAGACGGTGCAGTGCTCAGGTTCGGTCTGAAAAAAATCAGCCCGATCAACTCTTGCGACCGTCGCTAATTCGAATGACACCCGCAAATGGAAACATGCTAAATTCGCTTTGTCTTAATGCGTATTTCTGATAATTCGCTTCCCTAATTCGAATAAGTTTATGGAAACATGGCTACTGACTAGAAACACGGTTCCAAAGATTTACACAAACATAATCAATATGGGGTCTGGGGTCTAAATCATATCAAACTGGAGGGGTCCGTGAAATGAAAAGGTCAGTGGTGGAAAAAGTACTCACATTCTTTACTTAAGTAAAAGTATCAATACTGCAATGTAGATGTACTCTGTTACAAGTAAAAGTCTGGAAATCAAAATGTACTTGAGTAAAAGTATGAAAGTATTGGCATCAAAAAGTACACCAAAAGCAAAAGTACAAAATGTTTGAAAATAGCAGATCTACAAGCTCACAACGCATTGCGATGCAACGCGTTG
Organism: Nannobrachium achirus; assembly: GCF_963921795.1. Classification (NCBI taxonomy): domain Eukaryota; kingdom Metazoa; phylum Chordata; class Actinopteri; order Myctophiformes; family Myctophidae; genus Nannobrachium; species Nannobrachium achirus. Next base: position 17,569,332 of record NC_137829.1, read on the forward strand.
TGAGCTTGTAGATCGGCTATTTTCAAATAGCCAAGATATAAAATAGGGCTAAAGTGGTTTATGTATGTTTTATAATATTATAATTTATATCAGCAAAGTAACTAGTAACTATAGTTTTCAAATAAATGTAGTGGATTAAAAGTACAACATTTGGATCCCAGATGTAGTGGAGTAGAAGTAGATGTATTGGAAATTGGAAAGTAAAGTACATCTCAAAATTGTACCTAAGTACATTACTTAACTCATATAGTGCCAATCCCGAGAAGACTCGTGAAAAGTACTCAGAGTACCCGGAGTGCCAATCCCGAGTATACTCGTGAAAAGTAATATATTACTGTAACAGCGGATATATTACCGAGTACAATGGCCGGAGGTCCGGAGCCGAAATCCGTCGCTGATTTCTCATCATCACGGCTCCACGAGCACAAAATAGTCATCCCATAACATTGAGGTGGACGGGGGATCTCATCTTTAATGTCCATTATCTCAAAACTACACTTTAGAAGCGAAGATGGAGGCAGATGCTCGCTTATGTTACACATGTATAAAAGCTCCGGTCCGCCATTACACAACTCCACGTGGACAAGGATCGGTTCCGGCGCAGGACGCGATGACGTCAGACTGGAAGTGTTTATGCTGTGGACTTCTGGCCTTCAAAATAAGATAACGGGAGTGATGCCAGCCTGAAGGTGGCATCGTGGACTTTATAATCCGTTAATTTCAGGGGCACTAAATGAGTTCAGTAACTGTACTTAGTTAGTTTACACCACTGGACAAGGTGTGTAAGCAATGGGCTACGTGTGCCTGGGCTGGTTTTGAAGGAGAGCCATGCAATGAGCCCTTCACTAGATGGAATAAGCACGCTATGATGAAGAGCTTTGGCTGGCAGGGTAGCATTCACCCCACTGAAGGTCAAGACCAAATGCTCTCTTTTGGACATGTGTTATCAAAATAAAAGCTTCACGTCCATCTGTGTGATTGCGACCGATGGTCGCAGTTTAGTGTGTGAAACGCCACATGCTGACTCCGTCTGGACGTGTACACCTTTTTATGGTCTATGGGTTTGCTGCTCTGACATCACCAACAGAATCCCTTTTATGCCCATATATGGAGTTCCCTTATGTCATAAGCCCAGCATCTAACAGGACTTCATATGGGAATGCCCATATATGGAGGCCACATCAGCCACATACCACACCAACAGAATCCATATATGGCCAAGACAGATGCCAATACAGCCCATATCTGTGCACACGCACACATGCACGTGCGTGTGTGTGTGTGTGTGTGTGTGTGTGTGTGTGTGTGTGTGTGTGTGTGTGTGTGTGTGTGTGTGTGTGTGTACACACAGTATGTGTGTGTGAGCCAGGAGCTCATCAGAGTTATCTGCTTAAACTGGTTTTATACTCCAGAAGCATTTATTTACAATCCCATACTCGCGCCATATGGGCGGAATTAATTTTAGCTGGCAATAAAAATAACCCATTTAATGTGTGTGCTGTTGTGTTATAACGCTCCCACTAACTCTCTCTCTCTCTCTCTCTCTCTCTCTCTCTCTCTCTCTCTCTCTCTCTCTCTCTCTCTCTCTCTCTCTCTCTCTCTCTCTCTCTCTCTCTCTCTCTCTCTCTCTCTCTCTCTCTCTCTCTCTCTCTCTCTCTCTCTCTCTCTCTCTCTCTCTCTCTCTCTCTCACTCTCTCTCTGTATCTGTCTCTCTTTGTTTGTCCGTCCAGAATGTCTGTCCGTCCAGATATGAGGAGGAACATTTTTGGAAGCCTGTGATCGCGCGTTAATGAGCACGCGTGTACGAAAAGCGATTATTTGTCAACAGGCGGCAGCCAGCTAGGGCTTGGAAAGCAGGCTAGGCAGGAGAGAGGCACAGGGTGTAATGTTTTCTAATGAGCCGCCATTCATGAAAGGCCTGACACAAATTATAAATAATGGCAGGATGGACTCCCCACAGCCAGTTGTGCTTGATCAGGCCGCGCGGCGAGCCAACACACTCGATGTGCTCAGCCACCGGGTGTTCAATTAATTTCTGAATCCGTTTCATTTGAAGCACCCCTTTTAAATTGATTTCCCTGGACACGCATCGCCCCAAACTCAATACTTAATGCTGAAGACCAATTACCTTCGTTTTTTCCACTATCATCACACCACTTCCAGGACCCTGCTGGCAAACCTGACATGTTGCAGCTGTCGCGTGGAAACCCTGTATGTCCAAAAGTTGTGTGGCCAATGTGTGTGTGTTGAACTGTGTTCCATTTGATCCAATGTTGTTATTGTTTATTCTCAAGCCCTTGTTGTTACTTCTTCTTCTTGGCAATCTGCCTTGCATGCATGAAAATATACAAAACTATGTGTAGTGATACGCGGAAGCAGGGATTGAACTCAGGGCTCCCACTCGCCAGTCCAAGACACAAACCGTCGAGCCCGATTGGCAGGGCTGTTGTGGGCTGGTTCATGGCTGTACTAACTATGGGGGCTACAATCACCACCCCCTACTGCAAATGTCCAAGTTTAAAACTTTGAATATTCATAACAAATTATGTTGTAACGTTAACCACAATGTGGGGTCCCCCAGTTCAAACCTAAACTGTTTCTGTCGGGAAGAAACCTCTTATCTCCATATTTGCACTTGTGTTTTTTGGTAAATGAATGCCCTACTAGATCATACTACAGCGTCACACATAAGCATCACAAGTAGCAGGTCTGCAAGCTCAAAAGGTTGTGAACTTAGAGAGTAGAAGTAGTAGTAGTAGAGTAGATCTGCTACTTTTGCATTTTCTTTTATTTGAATCCTGAAAAGTAACAGTTTCAGACATCTGAGGTTTCCACCTGACAGAGATACAAGGTTTCTAACCAAACTTAAAGCCACGATGTAGTAGTCAGTGAATCAAAAAGAAAAGAAAAATATCCAACTATGCGAGCCATGGAATTGTTAATTTCCCCAGTTAATGACGGGGGTTGGAATAATCCCACAGCATGACAATGACACTTCCCCTTTCTTTTGCTTTCAAGTTGAAGTGACATTCTAATGCCTTAGCGCAGCAGTAGTGAACCACGGCGAACAGCAGCTGCATGGCTGGCAAGGCTACAGCCGCTGTAAAGCCAATTTTATCCTTTGTCGTATACCATGAAAAAACAGCCGATCTGCAAGCTCGCAACACGCTGCGTCCGCGGCATGCTGTGAGCTTGTAAATCGGCTTCGTCATAAGACAAGTATAAATAGAGCTTAACATATCCCAGCAAGTCACAGATGACACAATCCTGCAGGATGTCCTGACATTGGAGAGAAAAGTTGGGAGAAAAGCAATTCTGCTCTGTTCAAATTAAGACCTTGGCCTTTTCCCCTGCGTGTCAGAGAAGTTGCTATGCAGGGGGAAAAAGAAAAACTCCAAAATAAATAAAGAACTAAATAAAACCCAAACATTTCCAGCTCTTGGCAAAGAGGGAACAAGTGGGGAGAAAGGAAATCTTATGCAACGCCTTGTTATACTGAAGATCGGTTCTTTTCAGCGCCATCGCACGATGGAGCATGAATTAAACAAACGTCACTCATAATATATATATATATTTTTTTTTTCTTTTTTTTTTTTTCCCCATCAACTAAATGTGCAAAACATTGTTTTCTCACTCAACAGTAAACAAACCAACAAAGTTGAAGTGTAGAGGGTATATGCACATTTCTAAAGTTACAATTTAATGACTTTTTAATACTTCTAAAATGACAAATTAAACATTGGCCACATTGTCAAATATTAGAGGCTGAAATTGTGAAAATAGCCGATCTACGTTGCGAGGCGTTGAGAGCATGTAGATCTGCTATTTTCACAATAGAACCGTGTTATACAAAATGTAATGCCTCAACTCTTAGGGCTCGTCAGGGTGGGGGTGGGGGTGTCCCCAGTTAAAATATGTTTTTGGGGGTCGTGGCCTGAAAAGGTTGAGAACCACTGCGTTATAATGCAGATTTATTTGGGCCAGTAGTATAAGGTGCTCAGCAGCAGCGGTCCATCAGTTTTGTCACATTGACCCGAGTTCTTCCACAGATGTTGAGGTGAGATTGCATTGAGCGTCACCGGAGAGTAGGAGGTTCCTGTCACCTGGTGTCACCCCATGTCCCACGGATCCATTCTATCGCATCACTCCCTTTCAGGGGTGTCAATTGGGTATGGCAGGGCTATGCAGCTGCCATACCCATGGGTCCAGGGGGGAAAATAAAAGTTACTTTTAAATATAAATCCATGAATGTCTCTTTGTCTATCTGTTAAATTACAGTAAAATAACTACAAATGCGAAATGTAACATTATGGTCACTGTAACGAGGTATTATAATTATATTCTCCACACTTGTATTCTCCCCATCTTGAGAAAATGGTATATTCCCAGGTTCCGCAGGTCAGCTGCACAGGTGCAATGCATTATTGTTAATTGTGGCACGTTTACTAACATGCTAAGTTTAGCTGCACTTGAAAAAACGTTCTAGGCTGCCATATCCAGCCCAAGAAACCGTAGAAACCTGTGTAAAAAACTGACAAAAGTAGTTTCAGACAATGTGAAAATAGCCGATCTACATGCTCACAACGCCTCGCGCTGCGATCTGCTATTTTCACAATAGAACCGTGTTATCCAAAATGTAATGCCTATTTTCCATGAGGAATCCCAGCTTTGCCATACCCTAGCTTTTGCTGAACTGACGCCACTGCTCCCTTTTGTGTGGTTTTAATTGAAACAGGCACCACATAACTGGCTGCCCGGCGGGACACAGATTTGGGAAGTCTTTACTTAAAGAGGCGGTGCCATAGATTTCTACTTTTTTCATGTGTCTAGGAGGTTGACAGTACTTCATTGGACCCCCTGGTGTGGTTGTTCTGAGCAATTACGTATTCCCAATTACGTATTTGGTTTTTTTTTCCTGGAGGCTGCCACCTTGTGGGTCAAAAGTGCCGGTACAAAAACACAGATACAATTACATCATAGAATCAACCCCTCCCCTTTTCCCATTCACCCAACACTGTGGGTGTGGCTAACTTCAGCTGGGTCACCACCCACCATGACAACCACGCATACTTAATGAAATGGTAGGTGTGGCCACAAAAGAACCTAATTTTAACTCTTTCTGTACACTTTTTTGGAACAACCTTTCTCCCATAATAATAATAGCTGATAATCATGTTTTATAGGGGGGGGAAATCATGGCACCCCATCTTTAAGGGTGTTTTCAATTGCTTTTCACCCTTAGGTGTCTTACTGGTTATTATCTCATCATGGGATCCTAAGTGCCTATTGATACTTGTCCTTGAAATGAAGAAAAGTTGAGCATCTTCACTGGACAAAATGACAAAATGACCCGAAACTCCAAGTTCGTACAAAGAAGACAAATAAACAAGAAAAAAATAAAGTAGAAAGTGAAAAAATAAAAATAAGAAAATAAAGTACAGTCCAGTTTTGTTTGTTCAGCTCACTGGTTTTCTTCTGAGTGACAGCAACTACAGTGTGTGTGTGCACCTTAGAGGGCGCGTGTGCGTGCGTGCGTGTGTGTGCGCGTGTGTGTGTGTGTGTGTGTGTGTGTGTGTGTGTGTGTGTGTGAGTGTGTGCGTGCCCGTGGTGTGGTGTGGTGTGGGTGTTGACAGCAACGTGGAAGGTGCAGGGCCAGCGGGGTAGCCTTTTGATGGAACCGGCGGAGCGTGACCGGGAGATGTTTAGCTCATCTAGCCGCTCCGCTGAAAAGAGCAGCTCTGGCTATAGGCCACCAGACAGCCAGGGGAGGGGGAGGGAGGAGGAGAGAGAGGGAGGGAGGGAGGGAGGGTCAGAGGCACCGCGCTACTGCTGAAACCAGTGCTGTCAGATTTTGCACGAAAAACAAGAAACCAAGCAAGCTCTAAAACAGTGGTTCTCAACCTTTTCAGGCCGCGACCGCTTATAATAAGCAGATGCGGCAACACTGGCTGAAAGCTCGTCTGCTGGACATGCCGGGCTCACACACATGCACGCACGCATGCGAGGAGAGACTCTAAAAGGATAGCGTTATTTTTTTTCTCTCTCTGTTCACCTAACTTTTGATCTGTCTGCGTATCTGTGGCGCCCCGGCCGCCTGTCTGTCTGTCTGTCTGTCTGTCTGTCCATCCTTTCAGCAAGAGAGAAAGGGTGAAAAATAAACAGGGAGAAAGAGAAAGAGAGAGATTGGGAGAGACAGAGGGAGAAAGAGGGACAGGAGGGGGGGGGGGGGGGGGGGTATAGCCTGGAAACCAGACAATGATCTGCCATTGCAAAAAGAAAATGCCCTCTGCAGATTTCGTCTGGCACTGCTCAGTTTTGTGATTGGATTTCACTCCCTCCGAAGTTGTGAGGGACCAATCAGGGCCCTGTATGCAAATATGGGGCGGCTTTGTCAGCAGAGGCATTTTCTTGTATCTGCCCCCTGGAAATGCAGGTTCGGGAAATACAGAGATTCCAGACTAATATCTAGGCAGTGATATTAGTCTGGCCATGCCAGGCTAGAGGGGGAGAGAAAGAGAGAGAGCTTTAGGTTTACTTCAGTATACAACCCACACAATTTACAATTTACAATTTAGGCATTTAGCAGACGCTCTTATTCCAGAGCGACTCATAATAAGCAAGGTAATACATCAATACATCAACATCAATTATTATCAAAATACATCAAATGCATAGAAATATCAATCTAGAAAAAAATATAGGTAGGTATAGGTAGACCAAGAACCTAATGAGTAAAAAATGTAATATAAAACCTAAAAATGCTATCTAGCTTTCATGTACTGTATGGTTATTGAGGGTAGGCGAGTGCTACAGTAAGTGCTATGTAGTTGGAGTCTGAAGAGGTGAGTCTTCAGGCCACGGCGGAAGCTAGGGACTGAGTCTGTCGTTCTAAGTGCAACAGGGAGTTTATTCCACAGTTTGGGGGCCAGGAGGGCAAATTGTCTAGGATGAGTGGATTGTTTGCCCACACACAGATGCCACACACTGAATGGCACAATGGTTATACAATGGAAGAATTACACAGTCATATACTGAAACACACGCACACAAACATAAACGTACACGCGTCCGACGGCAGCAATAGCAGAAATAGGCTACTCCTGACTTTCCCCTTCATGCTTTTGCGTTCCCATGGCAACAGTACCAACAGCGGTGCGGATGCTATACAGCATCCAGAGTATCAGGGGAGAGTGTGTCGGGTCATTCCAGGTCCGCCATATTTCCCCTCCGGCCATCGATGCTAAACAGAGATGCACTTTATCTCCGTCCCGCACACGGTGGAAGGGCCGGAGGCGGCGCTGATTCGGGCACACAGTGTATGCGCTCTCGTGTCTCCGCACGGAGACATGGATCACAGCGGAGAACACATGCAGCAAACGCCCCGCTGGCGCTGCCCTACCTGCCGTGACCCTGGCATGGGGTTACCGTGCCACGGTGACCCCGGCATGGGGGTACCGTAACACAGTGACCCTGGCATGGGGGTACCGTGCCATGGTGACCCTGGCATGGGGGTACCGTACCACAGTGACCCTGGCATGGGGGTACCGTGCCATGGTGACCCTGGCATGGGGGTACCACGCCACAGTGACCCTGGCATGGGGGTACCGTGCCACAGTGACCCTGGCATGGGTGTACCGCGCCACGGTGCCCTCACTGGAGCCTCTGCAGCCAGCCTCCATGGGCCGTTTGGAACCAATCCGTGTCATTCTAGATTTTAACCACTTTAACCATTATGTTATGCTTTGGCTATTAAAAAATAGCAGATGTACTAGCTCACAGCGAGCTTGTATATCTGCTATTTCTTTGAGAATTTGTGCAAGTCTTTGAATTTTTAAAGCAAACATTTGTAACTCAAATCTTTCTTTCTCTGGGTCCCCATGGAACAAATATTTTGAGATGGAGGTCCATGATCAAATACATGTAATTCTAGGGGGTCCTTGGTCCTTGACATGAAAAAATGGTTGAGCACCACAGATAAAGAAAGGTAAGTTTTTCAGAAAACCATTTAGGATTTACTTTTTTCAGGTCTTAAATTAAGCATGACTTATATGTGTTTGCGCACCGAGTTGTGCTCTGGAAATAGCTGATCTACAACGCCTTGCGACACATTCTGACACCTTGCACCGTGCTGTGGAGCATTATGACACCTCTGTGTGAGGCGTCACATTGGTCACAACACATTTGCATGTAGCACAATGTGTTGAAATCAACCTTTCCGCTGCGGCGGTGCCATGGTGGAACGCTGGCATGGTGACACAGGGGCTCGTGCATGGCTCTATGACACAGTGGCTTGCTGGCATGATGACACATGGGGCTCGGTGGCTCCGTGACACAGTGGCACGGTGGCGCGGTGGTGTCCCCCCCCCCCCCCCCTCTCACAAGCAGAAGTTTTGGATTCCTCCCCTCCCATTGTGTGAGTAGAGCTAAACCTCCTGCTATTCACCATAGCGTGACAAGGACAATTACTGTCCCTGTGCAATTCCTAAAAGAGGGGACACCTCTTACACCTCTCAGTGACACAACCTTCCCTTAAAGCTGTTATTTCCTCTTTATAATACACCATATATTTACCCCCCACCCGCCCACAAACTGGCAATGTCGCCTAGGTCTAGCTTGCTGTAGTTACTTTTGAAAAAAGTAAATAAAAAATAAAATAAATCACGTGAAAGTAGAGAATCATCGCTAGCTTCAACATGAGATATTGCTTAATTAGGTTGGCTCAATGGTGGAACTAAACCTTATAGAACTGAATTCAGGGTTCCCACACATTTTTACCAATTAATTTCCAAAACGTTTCCAAAACTTTTCCGGAATATTTAGCCCAATTTCCAGGACTATATAACAATAATTCAGCTCAATAACAAGTCGCTTACTCCTATGCGCAATGCCCAAAGACAGGTAGTGTATGCCAGTGGTTCTCAACCTTTTCAGGCTGTGACCCCCGAAATAATCATATTTTAACTGGGGTCCCGGCACCCTGACGAGCACTAAGAGTTGAGGATTTTTTTTAACACATTTCTATTGTGAAAATAGCAGATCTACATGCTGTGAGCATGTAGATTGGCTATTTTCACAATTTCTGCCTCCAATATTTGACAATTTGGCCAATGTCTAATTTGTCATTTTCAGAGGCATTAACAAAATCAATAACCAAAGACAATGCATAGCTATTTTTTCCAGGACCTTCCAGGACCCTTGATCAATTCCAAAAGCTTTCCAGTACTGGAAAAATATTTTTCTAATTTCAAAATATTTCCAGGAATTTCATTCAAAAAGACGCGGTTCAAGAAGAAAAAGGCCTTTCAAAGGTTAGGGACACTCATTGACACTTTCTTTTCAGAGAGCATAATGTGTCCCAGGGTAGATGACCTCTCTCTCTCTCTCTTCTTCTCTTCCTCTGCATCCATTTCCACCGTTAACCAGCGGTGGAAAAGGTACCAATATTTCTTCTTTCTCCGGAATTCAAAATACTGTATACCTTGAGTAAATGTATCAAAATAAAAATAAAATTCAGGGTTTCTGCTTTCTATTGACTCTAAAGTTGTGTGTGCATCTTCAAACTCCAGGAAACGTCATCTCGTCTCTTCTCACTCGTCGTTCCGCCAGAGATTTTGTCACCTGCTTTGAGGACTGACATCACGTGTAGCTCCTGTTCTCATGCAGTCAAACCCTCTCTCACGTCAAGCCTCTCTCTGTTCCTCTGATGCTGGCTTAACTCACTCTCTCTCTCTCTCTCTCTCTCTCTCTCTCTCTCTCTCTCTCTCTCTCTCTCTCTCTCTCCCTCCCCCCCCCCCCCCCCCAACTTGCATCCTTGAGGCGGAAAAAAAGAAATCGACTACTCCAACGGACCGCGGGAGGAGAGTGAGTTGGAGAGATTTCATGGCCTCATGCCATCTCAACCCCTATAATCCTCTCTCCTCCACAACCAGACCATCCATGCTGATCTCTCTCCTCTTTCCGGCACGACCACGCGGCCAATTCCTCTCTGACATCTGGTCGCGTTCCATCTGCCTCCCGGTAAGCTAGCATTACCCCTCAGCCCCCCTCTGATGAGCCAAAATGCAGACCATGCACCACTCTTTAGGTTTTGTTTCCTGCAGCAGTGGACAGAAACAAAGTACATTTACTTGAGTACTGCACTTAAGGCACATCTTGTGGTTACTTTACTTGAGTAGTATTTGTCTTTTTTTGGGCACTTGTGACTTTCAAGTCACAACATTTTTCAAAGCCAAATAAGTACTTTTGACTCCATGCACAACATTTCTCGGATGGGGGAAAAGTACTAAAATAAACCACTTAAGGACTGTTTAATCTGATCTGTATTGCTTAAGCACTTGAACCCTACTTTGACCGGGTTTCCCAAGACTCTGCTTGGCCTCTCTTTTCTCTCCCCCAAACCAAACCAAATCTTGCACGCAAACTTGTGTTTTTAGATTGCCTATTTTCACCAAATGTTCACCTATTCCATGCCCAGAAATAGGGACGCTGAGGATCATGTGATGTTCAACTCTGAAATAACTAGAAATGGAGCAATACGTTTAGGATTTGGAATTGGCTCAGACACCTCTCCCTCTAGCACACCACTCTCCTCATATCACTTCTTGATGCTACAGCTTACTATACAGATAGGCTACAGTATATTGTGCATAGATCTGTACTAGGAGGCATTAAAAACACCGGTCGTGTCTTTCCAGTCCAGTTTCAGGCTTTTCTTTGTGTAAGCTCCAGGACGTTGCCAGCCTCCACGCAGCATACTGTATGTGATGCTTTTTTGGGGAGCGTTTCGCAGTTTCTATGTGTCATCTTTTCGACACCCAAACCTAACCCTTACCCTAACCCTAACCTCCGTGGGGTGAGTCGCTAACCCTCCCGACGCTCCGTTGTCGAAATGATGGTCATTCGAAAGAGCGAGATTTCCTCCTTTTTTGTCACATAGGAGTCTCAAACAAGGTTGTTTCCTCCACTGAATCTGAATGTTTTGGGTGTAATTACTTATTTACACGGGTGATTTATTTTATTTTTTATTTTTTTGCTGTGTACGATAGTTTTCTGTCAAATATGATAATTTTAAGCCTCCGGTACGATAATTCAACATTTCCCATCTGGCAACGCTTCTGGTCTTCCCACTCCAGTCAGTATTGTGCAACCACTGTAGTTCCATTGCATCATGAAGTGTCTAAAGAATGTGCTCTAAAAGTACCTCACATCCACCCCCGACCAGATCACTCAAACTTAGCCCGGCCGCGTCTCAGAAGAAAGTCAATTAAAGTCGACTTCTTTTCTTAGCCCTGAGTCTGAGCTCAGTGCTGGCACTGAAGCATCATCTAATCCTCAACAGGAACCGTGGATTTAACCTTGTTTTATGCTGCTGTTTGTCTGTTCTGTACTTGTGTCTGTATATTAAATGTCTGTATCTTAAATGGCTGTATTTTAAATGTCTGTATATATCATTACTGTATATTAAATCAGAAACAATAAAATTAAAATGAAATTGCTAAATTCTATCAAACTACACATTGCAAAATATGCTATTAACCACTTTAAACCTATAGTAGCTATAAGGCATGGTGATAAATCCTTAACCAAAAATTAACAAACATCTAACAAGCCGTTAATAACTCATGAATTAACAGTTTGTGAATGATCTTAAATATATAGTTACGGTATTCTAAAATGTTAACCAATTTAGTTCGGCAAGGTAAGGGGGAGCAAATCCATTTGGTTACATTTGTACACGGGTCAGTGACGTGACGCCCCAAAAAATGTGTTTTTAAAAAAACTTTAAATTGCAGGCATAAAAGTTATTTACTTTTGTTCTACTCACTCTCAACCTTATGGAAATACATTTTGTTTTTAGATATTTTATTGGAATCAGACTTTATTCAGCAGTTTGTTGTACTTGTGCCTAAAATCGTCATATGGTGTGACATGAAAATAATTGTTCATAAAATGAAAATGGAGTACATCTTTCTTAAGTTACTCACTTTATCAAAGTCCTTTATCATAACTAACCAGTGATCCACTATAGTTTTTTGAAAATTAATTATATCTGTATATTTTTTTCATAATCGACACTCTGTGTGAGGCCCATGTTCATGATCTTACAACATATTTTAAATGTATTCTGTCAAAACTTTCTCTAAAATTACACAAATATTTGTGACTCTTCCTGATAATATTCTCTATGTAATCCATAAACATTTTTTTGGTTTAATCATTAATAAAGGTATGATTTCTCACTATTTGGAATGTCACACCAAATGATTTAGTGTCACACCGTATGATCATATCTTCATGTGTCAAAGCAAACTGTGTTTTAACCTACCTATTAGTGAGTACTGAACTTTACTGATTGATTAAACAATTACCCAGGATAACATGGCCTTAATATTTCTGAACAGGATATTATTGTAGGGCTTTAACATGGGATAAGAAAGAATTGTAGTAGTAGATGGATGATGAGGATGTGCACAGGAATGCTACGCACACCTAAGTCTTCTGCCGGCCCACGGCAGAAGGATCCTAAAGGGACAATAAGGCGCATAGCCACACTTGGAGCCAAGGCATTGAAGGCAACATTTTATTAACACCAATTAGTGGAAACAGAACTCAGCATTCAGGTAAATTGCTTTTTTCCGAAGTCTCCTGAACTTGAACACAGCATTTTTTTGTGTTGAACAAATGTAATTAGGAATCATGACATTACACCACATCTCCACTAGCTAAAGAGTGCTGGGTTGCGCAACTCCGAAAATAGCTGATCTACAAGCTCTCGCAGCACAACGTGTTGAGAGCTTGTAGATCAGCTATTTTTGCTAGTTTTGTCTCGGGTCCTACCTTAACACTGTCCACTGTCCAGTCCAGTGAGTGAAAGTACAAAAGTATTAGATCAGATTAGATTATACATTTAGACTGTATTGTACATCAGCCAGTCGTATTTGGTGAGGGTAGCAAACCGGCTGCCTTGTTGCGGTTCTGCTATGCCACAGACAACCTCCTGCTCTTCGTAGAAAATGCAGTCTCGCCCCTTTGGCTCCTCTCTCCTTGCTGGGTCATTGTTTAGTTTCTCCCTGTACTTTCTCGTTCTCTCAGCACTTGTCATTTTCCAGCTGACAAAAGAACATGGAATGTATAGTTTAAGACAAAGAGAAAATATTGTTTAGATTGAAACAATATGTTAAGGTTTCTGTGAAGGGGTTTCTGCTCTGTCTGATGAATTTGAAGTATCACTGAATGAAGCTAAATTACATTTTATGTAAAAATGTTTAAAACAAATGTTTAAATGTACAAAAGAAACATGGAACTTTGTTATTTGTTGTTATATCTGTAGTTAAATACAGTATAAATCATATGGTGTGACAGTCAAGTCATATGGTGTGACAAGCAGACATGTCACACCATATGATTAAGTGTCACACCATATTACTGTTTTCTCCATTTAGGTTTACCTTGAGGCTACTATGTACACATTAGCATGCTAACAGCATGCTAGCTATAACAAAGCAGCCTAGATCTACATGGAAATATGACCAAAACTTCAAATAACTTAAGCTTTTTTTTAAGAAAAGGTGTCACACCAAAAGACATCCAGAATGGTGAGTTTGTCAACGTTTCAACAAGATGGCATTTCATGAAAATGTTAAAATCATAACTCACCTCAGACACCTGTCTTGCAGTTGTGCTGGGAGTGCTGAATAGCCTTACAGAAGAAGGACCTCTCTAGCCAATAGGTGTCCAAATAATTGCCTGTTTAATTTTTCCAAACTAGTGTCACACCAAATGATTTTGGGTTGGGGGACAAAATGTTTTTGATCAGAAATGACTGAAAACATTATGCTTTGACTTTGAAAAGATATAGGCTCAAAATAGACATTTTTTTTAGCCTAAATTCATTTTCAAATGATTTTTAGCAATTCTTTTTCTTAGTTTTATTCAAGTTCCCACTTTGAGAAACAAGGTCAGGACAGTCACACCATATGAGTTTTGCCATGTTTGGTTGAAGATTCTGAAGAAATGAGGAATGAAATGTTTTAATCTTGAGTAAGTTCACATAAAGCTTAAGGTCCTGCACAATATTCAGAAGGTTTTTGACAAATATATTTTTTATTTATACATGTTTGACACCGAGGACAGCAAAAACGTTACGTCACGTCACCCACCCACACACTCTGAGTTTAAAGAACACGGATGATTCCACAGCGCAGTGGTGGTAAAATGAAAGTGTTCCTATATACATTCACAGGACCAAGCCGTGGTCAGAGAAATGATGTGTGCGTTGAAATGAATAAAACATGGGGTGGGGCAAGTGCACAGGAAACGCAATCTTCTCCCCCACTTAATCGCTGAGCATTTGTACTAATTAGAGCAAACATCCCAGTGATGAGGAAAGCTTTTTAGCATGCATTTAGGGGCCCCCGCTCTTTCCCCGCTCCCGGTCCGAGCCACCTTATGTAATGCTGTTCCATCAAACGCATAGAAAGCTTCTTCTTGACCTTGATGGATGAGCCTTCTAGACAACATCCTCCAATATGTGCCATCTGTTGCATAATAAATCCGATTTTCCTTCCAGATTACGGTTAAGTGCAACGCAATTGATATTTTTGAAATGTGTGATATATCACGGATTTGACAGATTTGCAAGTAAAGCCGCCTTCGCCGCCGCACATATACGGTACAGGCCATGGCGAATATTTTCATGAATATTTATAGGCCCGGAAATACTGGGGAGCAAACACTGCACTACTATCAAAGTGATTCAGCATTATAAAAATAATAAGAATACAAATAAAAGAAATGCATGCAAGCAAACTATATCCAGTGCACTGGCATCTTCACATTAACTCCTGTCATTGCAATTCACTAATTAGGACTCGTGACATGAATCCTGGAATTTTTCTTGAGTAAAATCCCCTATGAGCGGGCGTATAATCCCGTGTGGAAATGATACCAAGTCAAACGTGGCATATTAAGGGCTCTAATGCCCCAATTAAACGGCACAATGTTCTGCTCGGTTCACCCGAGCTTGTCAAACCAACTAAGTGACGCCCATAAAAAGGCATTTCTTTTCTTTTATAACAAGCGGGCACAATAAAAAATAAAAAAATAAAAAATAACCATCAATCTGCTTGGGGAAATGCAGGCATTGTTTGGCCACACACCTGAGACTTATCGCTGGAAGACAACAGAGCTAACAGCTGTTATGCGCTGGAAGGGTGAAAAACATTCCACACCCCTTACATGGAACCGTCGTTCTCCCTCTCCTGTTTCCATTCTCCTGTCTCTCTCTCTCCACTGATGTACCTACTCTCCCTTAGGCCCCTTTTTTTTTTACCTCTCTCTCTCTCTCTCTCTCTCTCTCTCTCTCTCTCCCTCTCTCTGTGTTTTCCCCTCAGCCTTTGAAATTCTGAAACAACGTCCTTGTAACTTATTTCTCCCTAAACTCCCTCCCTCCTCGATCCCACCATCTGTTTGGGAGCAGGTCATGCTCTCTACGGAGAGATGTGGGGAATGGAATGAGCACGAGGAGATGGGGGGGGGGGGGGGGGGGGCTGCAGGTAGACACGCCTGAAGCTTGATACAGGGGTCTTCAACGTTTTCAGGCCAAGGACCCCTTAGTTGAGAGAGAGATGAAGCAGCTATAGGGACCCCCACAACCTGTTCATAGATTCCATATAGTTTACTTTTTTTGACAGCGCAATCATGAGTGTATTTTGGATTCATGTCAGTTTCTGTTTTCAGATATTTAACCACATG
Organism: Nannobrachium achirus; assembly: GCF_963921795.1. Classification (NCBI taxonomy): domain Eukaryota; kingdom Metazoa; phylum Chordata; class Actinopteri; order Myctophiformes; family Myctophidae; genus Nannobrachium; species Nannobrachium achirus. The sequence goes on from NC_137829.1 coordinate 17,585,085, forward strand.
AACTGTCTATACTTAATAAACTTGACCTTTCGCTCTGTACTTAGTCTGCTCTTTTTCCCCTCTACACCAATCTCTTTGCCAAAAATAGCCCTGCGAGGCGTTGTGAGCTTGTAGTTCTGCTATTTTTGGCTAAAGTTCTCTGAATATGGACGCTAGGGTTCAAGTGGTTAATATAAAAAAGGAGATAAGAAGCGGCCTGCTCACTCCTCACGCACTGAAGGAAGCATGAGCTCAGTTTGGGGCTCTCCCCAGGTTGGCAGAGGGAGAGCAGAGCCCAGGATTACAGCTTAGGCAATTAGCACCGGGTGAAAAATGGGTTACAAAATCGTGGGATAAAAATTAAAAAAAGAAATACAAGCTCACAGCCAATCGCAAATGTGACGCGTTGAGTTTATTGGAGCTTATTTATTAGTCAGATATTTTTGCCGCACAACACCGACGCACGCCGACGTGTAAAGGAGGCTTTTCGTGGTGCGTTTCTCTGCATTAATGGTGCGTTCAAGCAGGGGGATCTGGCCGTTCCGCAGTCGTGCAGTGCTTGACAACAATGGAATGGGAATCACTGCAGTGGCCCAGACTGACAGCTTTGCCGGCGTGAGGTTTTACTTGCTAACAAGCACATCAACGTCCCATTAAAGCCAGCACATAAAGACACACCACTGCAAGGCCTGTGAAAACTGGAGGTAAAATAAGCGACGCGTGGGTGGGCAGCGCAGAGTCCCTCTCATGAAAGTCACATCAGATAAGGGGCGACGCGGCCCGGTGAACCGCGGGCATTATTATTGGGGGAATAATTCGGAGATTGCATCAGAAGCCTAGGACAGGGAAATGTGCAAGGTATATAAAGGCAATATCCTCTTTTTTCCCTTTTAATAAGCGGGTCCCGGTGCTCTGCAAAACAAACAGCGGAACAGCTGCGACACACAACAAACCCCCCCCACTCAAAATCTGCAGTGTAATTCACCACCTAACAATATAACTGTTACATCTGTATGGTAGAGTATATTAATACTATAGTATGGTAGAATATGTTAATACAATACTAGAAATACTGTTCCTACGAAACAGTGTGGGCTCGCGTATGGGGTTACATGTCTCCTTACCGACATGTCTCCATTCCAACACTAACCCTACAGCTAACCCAACCCTAACCTCTATGGAAGTGTTGCCACTCCGACAATAAGAAGTCAATGTCGGAATGGAGACATGTCGGAATGGAGACATGTCCCCCATGTATGGGCATAAAGATCTACCCTTTGGATGCACCTCATTGGCTAAGGGCCCTGCCTTTGTAATGTCGAGGAGAACTTGACTGATAGATTACATCACTTTTTAAGGAGAACTTGACTGATAGATTACGTCACTTTTTAAGGGGAACTTGACTGATGTATTACGTCATTTTTGAGGAGAACTTGATAGATAAATACGCTACTGTTTAGCTGCAGTGTCGCCACACAACCGCACACACACACATAGGCCTACAGTAGGTGCCACTTATATTGACACCACAGTTATGGTTGCCACTCTGAGAAATCGGTCTATACGTTAATATAACTTATTACAGGGCTTGGTTGAATGCTGGATTCTCATTGGTCAATTGCTGAAATCAGCGGTCTGTTCTTTCTGGATAACAGACCGCTCCGCTCTATAACAGACCGATGCCTAATCAACGGCTCAGAGCACCTGCTGCACTCAGGCTGCACTGCGTGAACTTTATCCAACGTGAGAGCCATGTTAACAAACACACAGTGTCATTTACAACTAAACGTTGCTCTCAAGAATGTTTTTTAAAATATTTGAAGCGAGAAATAAACGATGCAGTGGCCAACAGAAAATGAATTCTATTTGACCAACTTCCTTGTGTTTTCGGAGGCGGGCGTTAAAAATCTGGATTTTTATTTCTCGATAGCGACCGCTGAGCCAGACGTTATCCCTACATAACTGGTATAGTAGAGTATGTTAATACCAGTAAGACTCCCTAATCGGGAGATAAGCGACCGTAGGTGGCTTATCTCCACAAATAGGGCAAAAATGTGTTTTTCCAAAATCTTCCTGATCCATGTTGATGACATGAGTGTAGACATGCTGTGTAGTGATATTCGTGATTTTAGGGCAAAAACTGTAGGAGCAGTGTCCAAAAATGTGTTTTAAAAATCGGCCTGAAGGTGGCGCTAGAATAGGGCCATGTGAGAAATGAGGGGTGGGGTCTCCGCGTTGCCTTGGCGGACGAATAGGTACCGGCCCCGGCTCTCCCGGACGCTCCTAGGCCGAGTTACGGCATTTTATGTGCGCTGCAGTGGCAGGGGGTCCTCCACTGGGGGCGCCACCACTTTTGCATCCGTTCTGGAGCACCAGGAGTGGGTGGTCCCCGGGAATTCCCCGTGAGCAGCCCCGTTGGGGTGGTCATTTGGTCATTTTTGCACATTTGGTCATTTTTTACATCTGGGGGTCCCCCAGGGACCTGGGGGGTCCCTGGGGCTCCGGGGGTCCTTGGAGGTTGTAGTTTGGCAGGCAAGGAGTGTGTGTGTAAAATCTGGCATGGATCGGGTCAACGGGTGCGGAGATATAAGCAGGGAAAAAGTGTGACGTGTGACGTGTGAGCACATTTGGTCATTTTTTACATCTGGGGGTCCCCCAGGGACCTGGGGGTCCCTGGGGCTCCGGGGGTCCTTGGAGGTTGTAGTTTGGCAGTCAAGGAGTGTGTGTGCAAAATTTGGCATGGATGGGGGCAACGAGTATGTTAATACAACATATCCCCAACCTTCCATTGAGACTTTTAGATCCTAGTTGACACTAACTGAAGCTCTATCTTGGAGCACAATAATATCTCCCCCCAGGCCAACATGGAGATTCCCTCTTACATCTCCAGGTCAGCGGTAGATGTGTGGTACGGTCTCCCATGCGGGGAGACCCCGGGTTCGAATCCCGCAGGTGTGAGAGAAGCAATTATCTCTAGTCTGTTGGGAGAGGAGATAAAAACGTAGGAATTGTATAGCTTTAAGTTGACCCTGAGGATTTCATGGTGTAATGCACTCCTTCTCTCACTACGTTGATTCCCTCCGTCCTTCCTAACTCCTCTCCTCTTCCCCACCAGGGACGTGCAGAGAATGTTAGAGAGGCAGGGGCTGAAATGTCTTTTGGTGAAAATATTGAAAATAGACGACCTCCAAGCTCACAACGCGTCGCGTGCTTGATTTTTACACAGAGAGGGCAATTATTTCAACATAAGATGCTGCATTCAAGTTCAGGAGATCTTGAATGAGGCAATTCTCTTGAATGCTGCCTTCAGGTATGGCATGGAAAGAGGGGCATTTGCATTTCTTTCACCATAGTAAAAACTGCATTCATGGTCTGGAGAGGGCACTTTTTACAGACAGATAAAAAAGCCCCCTTTGATGTGCACGTTCCTGTTCCCCACCTGCTCTCTTCCTCTCTCTCTGTCTGTCTCCCTCCCTCCCTCCCTCCCTCCCTCTCTCTCTCTCTCTCTCTCTCTCTCTCTCTCTCTCTCTCTCTCTCTCTCTCTCTCTCTCTCTCTCTCTCTCTCTCTCTCTCTCTCTCTCTCTCTCTCTCTCTCTCTCTCTCTCTCTCTCTCTCTCTCTCTCTCTCTCCAGATCTCACATTTTTGTTTATTTTATTATCTCACATTCCAATGTCTGTTCTTTGTTGTTGTTTGAAGACCTTGGCTTTATTGCGGGTCTTTTTTTTTATCCTTGACGTGTTATTTGTCACTGAAAAGCGTGCATTAGGCCTACATGTATTTGGTTTCTTTTACCGTGACGTCCAAATAGATCTAATCTCTCTCTCCTCTTCCTCCTTCTCCCAAATCTCTCTCCATCTCGCTTTCTTTATCCTCCTCCTTAAAGCTGCTATATACAGTATTGATGTGCGTGTGTGTGTGCGTGCGTAACTAGTAGGCTACAGCCAAATGAGGTGGTTGGACAGTAATACTGGTTGATGAGTCGTGCTGCCTGAAGTTCATGGGCCTGCCTGGCCTAGCTGCCTCTCAGATAAGCGTTTGGAATTTGGTCTTTGGTGCGGGAGGCATAGGGAGGGAGTGAGGAAGGGTTGACTGCATGGGGTTCGAATCCTGGGTATCGGACAACGTTGAGGATAGCAGCTTTTAAAGCTCCACCTCATACCGTCTCAAATCCCCCCCCCCATTATCACTTCAGCCCTGGCTCTGCAGCTGCACAGCGTAATCCTCACTCCGTGGTCAATGTATCCCTGCATTTATAACTCCTGAGTGTGTGCAAATGTAACATACGGGTCACATTAGCACACACTCAGAGTGAAATGAACACTAAGGCTTTTTCACTGCGGTAGCAGCTATAGGGATGGGACGATATGAACATTTCACATCAGGATTATTGTGACCAAAGATATCGCGATTTACGATATTACCGCGATAATCAAAATATCCCCAACATCCAGTATCCTGGGAAACATTTGCCAAAAAATAGCTGATTAACAAGCTCACGCGACGCGTTGTGAACTTGTAGATCGGCTATTTTTTGGCAAAGAGATTTAGTAGAGTGAAAAAAAAATACTGTATCAAGTAGCCTACGTTATTTCTAGGGCCATTTGACCAATTATAAAGGGTTTACTGGATATGCAGCTCGGCAAATAAAAGGTGAATTGATCCCAGTGCATGACGGAGGACGTTATCACGATGAATTAAATCTCCACGATACGATTATGGTGAGTGTTTGTTATCACGATAAACGATAATATTGCTTATCGTCCCATCCCTAATATAGCAGCAGCAGCAGCAGCAGCAGCGAGCTAGCTGCTGGTGGTGTGGTGTGGTGTGGTGTGGTGTGGTGTGGCTATAGCTGGGCTAGCTGTCAGTGCCTGGGAGCTTGTCTCCGTTAGATTATGCTATCATATTGCTCTACCGATGCAGTTATCTCCCACTCGGGCCGAGGGGGGATCCAGTTTCATATCGGCCATTAATGTTTAACGAGACAGGAGTTGGGAGGCGGGGCGGGTGACCCTGAGGACTCCATCCCATCACGCCAGGCGGCTGCACGCAAGGCCAGGAGCGAAAGAGCGCTGAGAGCCGCGCAAGCCGCTAGCACATACGCCGGCGTGCACGGCACGCGCAAGTGCACTTGTGTACCTGCACTCACAACATACAGTACATGTGCATATATTTGTGGGCTATACGAGTGAGGCTGTGCTTATCTTTTCATGTTATGATTGAACAAAACACACACTCGATTATGGTATACTGTAGGTATTGTAAATCTATTTATCTTTCCTGTCGGTTTTAGAAAAGTATTTTTACTGCTTAGGTGCGTGGTCTACCTATGTTATTGTTTTTCTAAATTGATATTCCTATGCATTTGTTGTATTGCTGTTGATGTACTGACATATTATCTTGCTTATTATATTGATGTATTACCTGCTTATTGTAAGTCGCTTTGGATTAAAAGCGTCTGCTAAATGCCTAAATTGTAAAATTGGAAATTGTCTTACTGTAGGTATCTATCTATCTATCTATCTATCTATCTATCTATCTATCTATCTATCAGTCTATCCATCCAAATAGGCCTATATAACTGAAGTGAGGACGCATGGATGGAGAAAACACACACACACACACACACACACACACACACACACACACACACACACACACACACACACACACACACACACACACACACACACACACACACACACACACACACACACACACACACACACACACCCCAAACTCAATTCATTAAAAATAAAATAAACGTTAGACGGTATCTTCACTCTGTTTAGTTTCCCCCTCTCTCCTCTAACTTTGGCTATCGTCTATCTGAGCCGAGGCCCGCTTTCACTCTGCTGTCATACATTTCCAGCCCATACTCATTACAAAGAGATCACGGGTCCATCAGCCGCTAGCAATCTGGCCGCCCGCCAATCTTAAGTCATTAGCAGTACCTTCGTTGATGGAGGAAAGTGCTTGAAGAGGAGGAGGGGAGAGGAGGGGGGGGGGGTGGTGGCGAGAAAGAGGAGAGAGAGCGAAAGAGACATTCATATCTGTGACAGATGCTGCTGCTCTTTCCAGTTCTCATGTTCAAAAGTATTGATTATTTTTAAGAGTGCACAAAGCTCTTAGTGCCGGGGAGAGTGAGCTGGTTGATATTCAATCAAAAAAGAAGAGGAAGAAAGAAACGGTTTTAGCAGCGGCGTGTGTGTGTGTGTGTGTGTGTGTGTGTGTGTGTGTGTGTGTGTGTGTGTGTGTGTGTGTGTGTGTGTGTGTGATTGAGTTCCTATTTTATGCCTATTTGTGTCTTTATGATTATTTCTGTTTCTTATGTCTGACTTCTCTCTGGTTTATTGTGATCTTTGTACACTTATTGTTGTCTCTTCGACATTTTCCGTAAAGTTCTATTTATGTCAAAGCAAGGGCAAGACTTTAAAAAAAGGAAACTTTCTAAAATGCTGAAATGGGTTTGTGTTGGTTTTTAATTCATACTTGAACAACATAGCCTATTGATCATGATCAACACAACATTAACCAAGAGGACATCTCCATGTGGTGGCTGAGTAGTACTGCAATTAGTTGTCATGTTTTTGTGTGTGTGTTTATTGACAGCACTTACTGCTGCATGAATGAACCCTAGCGTCCGTCCATGTCATAATAAGAGAACATTTCCAAAAATAGACAAAGATAGGTGAATAGTCTGCAAAGATATCCCCAAGCTCACAATGTTGCGGTGCGTTGTGAGCTTGTCGATTTTCTGTATTCAAATGGCCTAAATGTACTTACGTATACTGTATAGGGCTTATACGTTTTCAAATAATTGTAGTGGAGTAAAAGTAAAATATTTGCCTCAGAGATAGTGGCGTAGAAGTAAAAGTACTGAAAATTGTAAAATACTCCAGTAAAGTAAAAATATCTCAAAATTGTACTTACGCACAGTGCTTGAGTAAATGTACTTAGTTACTTTACACCAGTGGTTCTCAACTTCTTCAGGCCGCGACCCCCAAAATAATCATATTTTAACTGGGGACCCCCCACCCTGATGAGCAGAAGAGTTGAGGCATTACATTTAGTATAACACGGTTCTATTGTGAAAATAGCCGATCTACATCACAACACCTATTTTCACAATGTCTGCCTCTAATATTTGACAATTTGGCCAATGTTTAATTTGTCATTTTAGAGGTATTAAAAAGGTCCTTAAATTGTCACTTTAGAAATGTGCAGATAGCCTCTATAGGCCTACACCTAAACCTCATGTTAGTTTGTTTACTGTTCAGAGAGAAAACAATGTTGAACATTAAGTTCATCATCTGGGGACCACCCAAAATAATTTGGGCACCCGCATGGGGGTCCCGACTCACAGGTTGAGAACCACTGCTTTACACCACTGACTGTGAGTCTATGTTCCTACGGAACAGGAGACCACGAACCCCCCCCCCCCCCCCCCCCCCTTCCAAAAAAAACCCTGCATAACGGTTAGATTCCAGACTGTGGTTTTATAGTGCTAAACCTTTTTAAAGGCCTTCTCCCTTTTAGCCAACGATCAAACGGCATCCGTCACCCGCGTGTGAACGTACAATGTGTAGTTTACAGCGACGCACACTTAGCGGCCGCGTGTCTGTCTGTCTGCGCCGCCGTGTCATACAATCCCATGACACATCAATAGCCGTCTCCAGACCAGACCTCCATTACTGGTTTAGTGTTGCACTGCACACATTCAAACCCCCCCTGGTTGCCCGGAAATGACCGCGTCTTCCTCTTGGTGTGTGTCTCCACACGTGCACACCGGGGGGGGGGGGGGGGGGGGGCTAATGGCGTTGACGCTCGGCAGCTGAAAACCAATCCATCACACGGGACGCGTGGCGAGGTGGGGGAGAGGAGGGACAGGGGGGAACGGACCAGAGAGAATAAGGGAAAGGATGGGGAGGGGGGCTTAGGGGAGCAAAAAAACAATGGCCGCGCTGTACTTCATAGTTTTAAAAGGCTATTCATCACAATGGGCACCACTGTCAGACTCCCCCCCCCCCCCCGTCCCCCCCCGTCCTGGCCGCTCATGTATGTGTCTGTGAGGGGATTCAAACGAAAAGCCAAACTCGTTTGAGGAAGTTGAATGGAGAGAAACGGACCATCATGGAGTCACAGTGCACAGCCACCTGCATGGGTAGCCTAGCAGCAGGTGTGTGTGTGTGTGTGTGTGTGTGTGTGTGTGTGTGTGTGTGTGTGTGTGTGTGTGTGTGTGTGTGTGTGTGTGTGTGTGTGTGTGTGCGCGCGCACGCACGTGTGCGTGCGTGCGTGCGTGCGTGCGTGCGTGCGTGCGTGCGTGCGTGCGTGCGTGCGTGCGTGCGTGTGTGTGTGTGTGTGTGTGCGTGCGTGTGTGTGTGTGTGTGTGCGCACTGATCTGGAGCTGAAGTAAAAGGAGAGGACCTTTTTTTTGGTACATTAATGCCCTACTTCATCATTCGAGGCACAAAAGTAGTGAAAATTGCCGATCTACAAGCTCACAAGGTGTGGCGATGTGACATGTCGTGGGCTTGTGGATCTACAATTTTGACAATTTAATGATTTGTAACTATGTGTTATAATAGAACACAATCACAAACAAGCTATAAGTAAGCTTCTAACTAATGACTTAAGTACGTGTTAATAGTTGTGTATTATTAGTAGTAATAATTGAGTATTTTACATGGGACTCAATCAGAGTCAAGGACAGTGTTGTTTTTGACAGCAATTTTTGATTTAGTTTTAATCATAGTCTTTTGAATAAAATGTCATTTAGTTTAATCATAATTTAGTCACCTGAAAAGTTTTAGTTTTAGTCAAATTTTAGTCGACTAAATATCATACGATTTTAGGCGACTAAATCTACAGTTGATTTAGTCAACTGAAATATATTTTGGCAGGCCATAATGGCATCGTAATTACTGGTTTTACACTTGGTAGCTTGTAGATCTGCTATTTTCAGCATGCAACACCTGAGAGCAACCAAACATAAAATGACTCTCTTCTCCACTAGTCCCTCCCTAAGTCTAAGTCTCCCTAAGTTTTAGTCTAGTTTTTATTTTGTTGACGGAATTGTCAATACATTTAGTCTTAGTTTTAGTCATCACAGCTTAGTTTTTATTTCGTTTTTATTTTGTTTTCGTCAGTGAAAAAAAACGCAGTCAACAAACATTTTTCGTCATAGTTTTAGTCGACGAAATCAACACTGGTCAAGGAGTGGAACAATCTTTTTTAGAAAGATAATCACACATAACACTGACAATTAAGCTCTAGCCATGTGCTGTTTAGCTACCTGGAGCATCAATAGTACACAGAAACAAGTGTGTTGTTGTTGTTGGTGGTGGTGTATTCAGTTACGTCCATAACACCTCCCAGAAGGCTGTGCTGTAAGTCAGTATGTCCCAGAATCCACAAGAACCATCCGCTTCAGCTCTGCGGTGCCGGTCAGACAAAGGAATGACACATCCACAGATTCCACGCCTACACATGCGCTTAAATTTAGCCCATAACATCTCTCCCTACGATGCACAAATCCCGCCATCAATAAGCTAAGGGGAACGGCTGACCCTGATGGATTGATGCGGCCCACTCAGTGTTGCACCATGGGAACCGCGAGCGAGCGAGCGCTTATATCCTTCAGCGTAAGAACTCAACTGTCCCCCGCAATGGAAACAGGTGAGCTTCCAGGCAACGCTGGAGATGTAAAGGCTCAGTCAGAAATGGATAAGAATAAACTGTCAAGAGAAATAGCTCTGGCGGTCTGTCTGTCTGTCTGCCTGCCTGCCTGTGTGTGTGTCTCTCTCCCTCCCTCTCTGTCTCTCTCTCTCTCCCCAGGGGCGTCACAAGGGGGGGGGGGGGGGGGGGGGGGAGTGGGACTGAGTAACTAGGGCCCAAGGTGGAGGGGCCCTAGTAACTTAAGCTATTGAAAAATAGCAGATCTACAAGCTCACAGCGTGCAAGCTTGTAGATCTACTATTTTTGAAAAGTCATGAAAATGTGTGCAAATCTTTGAATATATGTACTTTTTAACTTTTTGCTTCTGGGGGGTCCCTGGAACTAAATATTTTGAGATTGGGGTCCGTGGCCAAATACATATCATCTTGGGGGTCCTTGACATGAAAAGGTTTGAGCACCACTGACATGGAAACATAGGTTTCTTGCACACATTTTCACAATTTAAAAAAAATGGTAGATCTGCTATTTTTCAATAGTTAACATTCATGGGGGGCTCGCAGTGAATCCTTGTACCCAGGGCCCAGAATTTGGTGACGCCCCTGTTCTCCCCCATCAGCCTCTCTCTCTCTCTATCTCTCTCTCTCCCCTCAGTCTCTCTCTCTCTCTCTCTCTCTCTCTCTCTCTCTATCTCTATCTCTCTCTCTCCCCTCAGTCTCTCTCTCTCTCTCTCTCTCTCTCTCTCTCTCTCTCTCTCTCTCTCTCTATCTCTCTCTCTCCCCTCAGTCTCTCTCTCTCTCTCTCTCTCTCTCTCTCTCTCTCTCTCTCTCTCTCTCTCTCTCCCCTCAGCTCTCCTCTCTCTCTGTGCCCCCAGGGGCAGAACAACTCTAGGGCGAGGGACGGCGCCTGGGGAGACACTCTGGACATATTGGATCAGTTAGTGTCTCCATGGGATTAAGAGTGGTGGGGAGTAGGAGGAGGTGAACCGAGCAAAGATATAAAAGTATATACACAGAAGTGTCAAACTTTTGACTGTTAATTCAAGTCTGAAGGTGTGCAAATGGAATCAAAATTATGCACCTATGCTGTAACTGTAATAGCTCTTTCCAGGTTCCTTAATGATTCTTATGGACCCTTACAGGTCTGTAACTCTGAGATACAATACATTTACCCCCACTGATTCCGGATGGGGACCCAAATGCAATTTGGGTCCCCATCCGGAATCAATGGCGGTACATTTATATAATCAATTGTTTTTGTCTTAGGAATGCGACACATACCCAAAAATATTATTGAACTCAAGTCTCCATGGCGTGAGTAATCAATAGAACATTTTGGGGGTGAACTACTCCTTTAAGTACTGTACTGAAGTAATATGCTTAGTTACTTTACACCACTGCTCGACAGAGGCGATGCCACAGTGCATACACATCTTGTTCTCCATATCTCCATATCTCTGCATCCATCCACCATACAGTCTCATGTTTCCCGTGCTGTCCATTAAACAAGCCTTCACTTCCAGCTCAAACAAACGGCTCGGTGTCGGCTGAACAAAATCAGATCAAAACAAGACAGGCTCTAATAGCGGCATTGTGAAGCTATGTTTAGCGAGTTACACATAATACACATTTGTGATGAATTTGATAATATTGCTATGGTATGCCATAAGCTCATATTAGCACATTATAGCAAAAACATTGCTGCGTCATTCTGTGAATGAAGCAGCATTTTGCTATAATGTAGCATATAGAAATATTATCAAATACATCACAAATGTTATAAATTCAGATTGCTATAATGTAGCATAGCATAGAAATATTATCAATTACATCACAAATGTTATAAATTCAGATTGTGTGTAGTAAGTAGTAAGTATAAGTAAGTAACCTTTCCGAGCCATGTGGCCCTCATGTCAGGAGCCTATATCATGTTTCTGTAGCGTGAGGCAGCTTGAAGCACACATACATCCCCTGGACATGATGCTAGAATGTCGCAGGGGGCACAATGCCTCCTATACACTCAGCGAAAGGGTTGGATTGGGGAGATCTGAGTGAGGGATTTTCTGAGTGCCAAGTAGGGAGGCATTGTGTCCCAATTCATCCTTTGTCAAGTCCCGCCCGTTGTCCCGCCCATCTTCACACCCATTGGTTGCTGTGTCTTGATGGGACAAAAGTCCTTTCTCTCCATTCACTACCATTGAAATTAATTTGCTTCTTATTGTTAGTATTGACGGTTCAAGTGGTTAAATATCTGAGAAGACAAATTGACATGAATCCAAAATACACTGATGATCGTGCTGACAAACAATGAAACTATATGGAATCTCTGAAAAGGTTGTGAAGGTCCCTGCTTCATCTCTCTCTCAACTAAGTGGTCCTTGGCCTGAAAACATTGAAGACCCCTGGCGTAGAGAACGTATGTTGATGAAGCAGTGGTGCACCGTGCAACACAGCGCGTGTTAACCGTGTTCGCTCTGTGTGTGTGCGTGTGTGCGTGTATGCGTGCGTGCGTGCATGTGTGCGTGTGCGTACCTGACAGACCTGGCCGAAGCAGCATGCTGAAACTGAGCTGACACTGATGGATGGACCGGCTCCTGCAAATCCCATATTATTGGGGAAATGAAAGTGAGAGACGAGTCAATAAACATTATGAGGTGGGAGACAATATACCTGGTGCACAGCCCCGCTCTGACCTCACCCCCACACACATGCACGTGCGTGCACGTTGTGGGGAGAAAAGATCAAGGTTAGGGTTTGATTGGATGTGTGTTATTGACAGTGGCCTACAGCAGTAAGGAAAAAGAAAGAGATAATCACACAAAGAAACACCAAAGGCTCCATTGTGGTCCACACTATCAACATCTAAATTACCATCCAATACAACATACATGGGTCAGGGTACTTAGGATAGAGCATTTAGGTTTCAAGTTCAGGGTTTGGCGTATAGATTTAGGATAAACATAACAAAATAAAAAACTAATACAAAAGGTAAATTTAATTTTGAACAACAATTCCAATCCTAAAATGTTGTTGTCCTCACAAAGCATGCCATGGAGATAACACACATGCACACCTGCATGCACGCACACGCACACGCACACGCACGCACACACACACACACACACACACACACACATGCGCACCAGAGAAAGTGAGGTGCCCATTCCTATTTTGACTCGGTTATCTCCAGCAGAATCTGGCCTGCCACGAGTGCCACGTTGATTAGCCTTCCCATCTGATTAGCTTCAGCTGTTGGTACAAATCTGCGGCGTATAAACGTCACGCTCTATCAACTCATAAACACTCATTCTGACCAAAAACTAATGGAAGAGGCTTGTTGCACACATGTTGTTTAGCACATACAATGGTGGGACATAACCCCATATATTTAACACGCTTATAAGAAAAATAGCTAAAAATGCCTTCTAAATCCTAATGGTTTTCTGAAAAACGTATGTTTCTTTATCTGTGGTGCTCAACGATTTTAAAGTCAAGGACTTGTTACTTAGGGGAGGCCATGGGGCTGGCTGTCGTCTTCTCCCCTTGCTGACGTCGGCTAAGGCAGGGTTTGAACCACTCACCTTCCGTATGAAGGGCATATTATGCACTAACCACTACACCAACGTCGCGCCCAGAATATATCTAACTATTAATTTAGCTAATGTCTGTCCGTCCGTCTGACCATCTGCATGCTGACATCACTGATCCTACCACCATGGTAACCGTCTGTCTGCATGCTGACGTCATACTCTGACGTCATAGTAGGCCCTACTGACATCACAGACTGGCCTCGACACGAAACCCAACGGGCACTCCATATATGGGCATAAAGATCTGCTCAAAGGACACTCCAACATTACTTCTGAGACTCCTACTGTACATTCAATCCCTCAGATACTGTGCACACCCCCCGGGCACAGGACTAGTATTAAAAGATTTGCACAAATGTTCAAGTCTTTTCAAATATGGCAGATCTACAAGCTTATAGCACTCGGTGCCATGCTGTGAGCTTGTAGATCCGCTATTTTTGAATAGCTAAAGTAAGAAAATGCATAGTTAAAGTGGTTAAAAGACACAGATGGGTTAACATACCATACAGATGTGCTGCTTGTATTAACATACTCTATACCATACTGTAGATGTACACGTCATGTATATTGTAACCATACAGATGGTTAATACACTTAAAATAACATGCAGTCATTTCTGGATGGCAGCATTAAACTCATCATGCATGCATGCGTGTGTGAGTGCGTGCGTGTATGCGTGTGTGCGTGTGCATGCGTGTATGCGACTATGCGTGCGTGCGCGTGGTTGTCATTATGAGCTGTATGACAGTGACAGCAGCAGGCATGTTTCAGATGACATCTCATGCAGGCTGTTCTCACTTTGATGTCAGTCATGCATATGTGTGCAGACTGTGCACATACGCACGTTGCACGCAGCGCTTGCAAATAATTCCCCCCTCTGTCACAAACAGGTGTGCTAACATAAGACATGCGCACGCACGCGTATACACTCACTGTAGTGCATGCCCAAGTCCAATACTTGGAGCACTACTGAATGCTGACGGCCAAGATGTTGTTAAAGTTATACTATGTAACTTTTTTTATAAAACATATCTTAATATTGTCCTAAATATTATATCGCAAAAGTTTTAGAACCCCCACTCCGTTAATTTCAGCCCCAAAAGCCTGTGTTTGATCATTTGTTTGTATGCTAAAGTTCAGGAGATGCTGCATTCAAGTTCAGGAGAGTTTGGACAAGGCAATTCTCCCTTGAATGCTGCCTTCAGGTATGGCATTGAAAGGGGGGCATTTGCATTTCTTTCACCACAGTGAAAAATGCATTCATGGTCTGGAGAGGGCACTTTTTACAGATGGGTAAAAGGGCAGGGGCTCAAGCCCCCTTTGATGTCTATCAGGCACGTGCCTGTGTGCACTTGCCTGTCTCATCATAACTAGTATGTCTGTATGGTAGAGTATGTTAATCTCTACACTAGGCACCTATATTTTCCCCCCTATATATACGCTGCCGAAAAATAAGTATACAATCTCACAACGCGGAGAAGAGTAAAGTAAGGTTGGAGAGGGAAGGAATAAGTGGAGTGATTTAAAGAATATACCAAGAGTACGGGCTGACAAATCAATATTTAACCTCATGATGCATGGAACTCATTTTGGAATCAACACGGAGTGATTCATCCCAATTCCTTTGCCAGGCACTGTCACTCCTGCGCGCGTGTGTGCGTGCGTGCGCACGTGTGTGCGCGCGAGTGTGTGCATATACCTATATTTGGCATAACGAGCCCATGTCGACAGAGTAACACATTTCAGACGGTTTGATCTGAAGAGATGCAGGCATCGCTTCTCTCTTTGAAGTCACCGCCGCTCGTTCTTGTATTTCGGATGCCAGCAGGATGATGACAGAAATACCTGCGAAGCTTCTGGGACGAGAGATCGAGCTGCCGTAAAGAACCTCTACAACATGCTAATGTCTCATCACCGTGGGTCCTACACAAACAGACAGTTTATTCCTCTAATGGCTTTTATTTTTAGATGTTTGCGTTTCATTTGCATTTTTCTCCAAAGTCACGGAAATGTTACACAACTCACATGAATAATTAAATTAACGTTGGCTAAACAGTACTTGGCTGTTAAAGGAATACTTCAGCCCCCCAGAAATTCATGGAAATTATGCTTTTCGAGCTTGTGGAGCTGCTACTAAGTAGGGCATTCATTTAGGAAAATACAGAAAACATTAATAACAGAAATATGTATTAATGTACAATGTCTATACGTACACAAATGGCCGTGTTCAGGAGAGGGAAACAAAACATGACTCCGGCCACGCACCGTTGTACTAATGAAAAATAAATCTGGCAACGCACCGTTGTACTAATCAAAAATAACTTGGGCCACGCACCATTGTACTAATGAAACATAACTGTGACAACGCACCGTTGTACTAATGAAACATAACTTTGGCAATGCACCGTTGTACTAATCAAAAATAACTCCGGCCACGCACCATTGTACTAATGAAACATAACTGTGACAACGCACCGTTGTACTAATGAAACATAACTGTGACAACGCACCGTTGTACTAATGAAACATAACTTTGGCAATGCACCGTTGTACTAATCAAAAATAACTCCGGCCACGCACCATTGTACTAATGAAACATAACTCTGACAACGCACCGTTGTACTAATCAAACATAACTCTGGTAATTCACGTGGGGCGGCATAGCTCAGGGGTAGAGAAACCGTTATTAGAGCAAGAAGGGTTCCCGAAAGGGTTCCCAGTTCGAATCCGGGCTCCACCTGAGTTGATGTCGAAGGGTCCTTGGGCAAGACTCTGAACCCCACATTGCTCCCGGTGAGCAGGTTGGTGCCTTGCATGGTTTCCTCCGCCACCGGTGTATGAATGTGTGCGTGAATGGGTGAATGTAATGCACAATCTCTGTAAAGCGCTTTGGATAAAAGCGCTATATAAATGCACCATTTACCATTTACCATTCACCGTTGTACTAATCAAACATATGTATTAATGAAACATAACTCTAGCCACGCACCGTTGTACTAATGAAACATAACTCCGGCCACGCACCGTTGTACCAATCAAACATAACCTCGGTAAAAGTGGATCAAAGTTCATACCAATATCAGAGGGACAGACAAAGCCATTTGCTGGGAGCTCATCGCTCCAAAAAGCATTATAATGCATAAATAATGGAAGTTTGACAGCAAATAACAGCTTAATCTATCTCAGGCAATTTACATGTCTGTGCAAGTTATCAAACATATAATTTTCCAAATGTCTGTCTGTCTGTCTGAGTGTCTGTCTGTCTGTCTGAGTGAGTGTCTGTCACAGCGTTTCTCCTCAGTGGCTGGAGCAATTGATCTGAAATCGCATCACCATTAGCATATGAACACACCTGACATAACTGTGAAGCCCGTTTGTCACTTTCACAAATCAGATGCTGTATATTAGCATGCAAGCACCAGTTAAAGTTACTTTCCATCCCTCATATACTGTGTGCACAGTGCACATCCCATAACCCACACACTGCACATCATTTCGGAGCTCATATCTTTGAACGGGTAAGAGCTAGTAAATGTAAATAGAGAGAAAAAAAGATGGTAAAATAATTGAAAAATAAATAAAAAAGCATTAAAATGCAAAAATAGTGGAAGTTTGACAGAAACAGATTAATCTCAGGCAATTTACATGTCTGTCTGTGCAAGTTGTAAATGTAAATAGGGAGAAAAAAATATGGTAAAATAATTGAAAAATAAATAAAAAAACATTAAAACGCACAAATAGTGGAAGTTTGACAGAAAGTAACAGCTTATCTATCTCAGGCAATGTACATGTCTGTGCAAGTTGATTTTCAAAAGAATGTAAAACTGGCTTTGTGGAAGACCCAACAGAAAGGCGGCGTGCTTTGAAAAACTGTCGATAGAGATGTCAAGTGCACACGGTGAGTCATAATTACCCAGACAAAACACTTCCTGGAGAAACTGCGTGGGGACGCCCAAAATAAACACGAAGAAAATAATGTTTAGTAGAAACTGCATTGGAGAGAAATGTGCGTTCAAAAGTTAAAAAAAGGCTCTCTTGCGTGTGTGTGTGTGCGCGCGTGTGTGCGCGCGTGTGAGAGAGAGAGAGAGAGAGAGAGAGAGAGAGAGAGAGAGTGTGTGTGTGTGTGTGTGTGTGTGTGTTTATACTGGCGTGCGTGTGCATGCTATTATCTATTTAAGTTATGCTGCTATTCATTTCAATTTGTGTTTAGTCTGGGGTTTGTTCATTATTTGTGTTCAATTTCATTCGTTAATTCTGTATACAATCGCCTACATCATTTACAATTTGCAATTGAGGCATTTAGCAGACACTCCTCCACAGTAAATTAACCCCAGTCAACCAACGTCATTATGGCGAATATTACGTATGTAAATAACAGGAAGTGAAGTGGAAGTGGCTATAGAGCTTGGTATGGTCTTTTATGAGTGGATCTCAACGTGGGGTCCGGGAACCCCCAGGGGTCCTTCGCGCAGTTCCAGTTGGTCCCCAGCATAATTAGTTAACAAAGCGTCACAATAATTGTAACCACTTTAACCATTATGTTATGCTTTGGCTATTCAAAAATAGCAGATCTACAAGCTAATAGCGTGTCACAGAATGTTGCAATATAAGCTTTTAGATCTGTAATTTTTTAACACAAATCGTTGCTTCTGAGGGTCCCTGTACATTACAACATAATTTGAGCTGGGGGTCCACGACCAAATACACATCAGTTTGGTTGTCCTTGACATGCTGGAAGTTTGAGAAACACTGTTTTTGACCAGGGGTCTTTTTCCTTTTTTTTAGAGAGAGAGACTGAGAGACAGATGATGCAGGGAACCCCACTATATTGCATAGAAATCCATGCCACTTGAAAAGAGGCCTTTATAGCTAACTCCAAATATTTAGCTAATTGTCTCATCCATGCGTGTTGGCTGTTGAGAGACTTGACAGTATCTTGGAAGTATGCAGCTGGTTTGTTTCTGTGGCTGCAGCTACAGTTTGATGGCTGCATTGAGTCATTTGACAGTGCTATCACAATGAGCTCTAACTATTGAAAAATAGCAGATATAAAAGCTCGCAACGCGGCACCGGCACCGAGTGCCACGCTGCAAGCTTGTAGATCTGCTATTTTTGAAAAGTCGTGAAAATGTGTGCAAATCTTTGAATATTATGTGAACATTTGTAACTTTTAAGCAAACATTTGTAACTTTCAAGTGAACATTTGTAACTCAAATTTTGCTTCTGGGTGGTCCCTGGAACTAAATATTTTGAGATGGGGGTCCGTGGCCAAATTCATATCATTTTGGGGGTCCTTCACATGAAAATGTTTGAGAACCACTGATATAGAAACATAGGTTTTTCAAAAAAAACCTTAGAAGGATTTGAAATATTCAGCTTGGATATCTGGTATGTTTCAATGGTTAAAGCACTAAATAATTGTGCGGGGTCCCGCAGTGAATCCTTGTACCCAGGGCCCAGAATTGGTGCGACACCCCTGCGAACAGCAGCCATATTGGAAAGAAATTGAGCCTCCTCCTCACTTTCTTCAGGTATTACCAATGCAAACAAGGCTCTGTTCCATTCTGCTGAAACAGAGTCAGTGTTACTAATGATACTAATAAGGCTCTGTTCCATTCTGCTCAAACAGGGTAAGGGTGCTGATATTGTGCATGACGGCTCACTGGAAACACTCTGCTACACCTCCAGTAGGTCTCAAAACTGTGGTCCAGGGACCCTCAAGGTTCCTTGAGGGGGTTCCAAATGGCCCCTTACAGGTTTATGACGAGTTTGTGTCATTCGTTGTATACAAAGCAGAAACCGAGCGGTTTGCCATTTGAGCGTGCATGCTCAGCAAACCTTACCTAATTAAAAGAAAGAGAGAAAACTAGGTTAAAGTGCTCATTGAAAGAAACGTTTGCTGAGCACACTTTATTCTTACGTATGTGCTATTAATTAAAGGTAGGGTAAGTGATTTCACTTAAGTTTCAGTTTCAGTTTTCATGTAGCAGGCTGGGGCCTTCCTCCAATCATGATCAAGTGGGGGCATGCCTTGGGTGCGCATAAGGCCCGCCTCCACTTGACCATGATCGACCATTATTGGAGGAAGGCCCCCCACTCTATCTTGATTGGAGGAAAACTTGTCACCCAACAGTTTTGAAACTGCTTTTAGGAGATAAGGCTGAAGTCCAAATATGGACCAAACACTCTATAGTAACAAGCTACTATCAGAACATAGACCCATATTGCTTTAAATAGAGATGCTGGCCAGGTGTATGGAGAATCGAGAGTAGACACCGATGGAGGAAAGAGAGAGAGAAGGAGAGAGAGAGAGAGAGAGTCACATTCCCGGTCGTCCGTTCTTTTAAATCCTCTCCCGCATGGCCTCTCCACTGAGGCACACCTGCAGAGGATTAAAGTGTGTTAAGGAGATCTTCAAGGTAGCCGTTATATTCCCCCTCCCCCCCACGTGCAACATACTATACACAGTGTCTGACATTGTCCCAGAAAAAAAACACAACACAACATAAAAATAAAAAATGACGCCGAGGCCTCTTTCCTGTTCCCCATTTAACCAGGAGACATGAGTCACATGAGCTCAGAGCAGCGCCTCCTCGGCCTCACGTCCCCCGGGGAGTCTGGCTGATGCCCGGTACAACCAGAGGTATCTACCGTTATGGATGGTGTGTCTTGCTCAAGGGCACTTTGGCCTGTACTTGTTGCTTGAGGGTACTTTTCATACACCTTCACCACCTAGCTCAGGTCCATAGCATTAGAGGAGTTCTCCTTAACGCCATGTTACTCTACATCCGCTCTGGTGGGACAAAACCTGTGTGTTGGGCCCCCCAACACACGCCTAAAAAATAATCCACCGGATGGAGACTCCATTTCTACTAGTTTTTCCACTATTTGTCGTCGCCTCACCGTGCCAACTCACTACTGCCGCGCAGGTCAGAGGACCGCATTAACAGAGCATTAGTCTCGCTGGGTGTTATTCAGCTCTGCGACGTTGAAAGCGTTGTTTCGTAGGCTAAAAATGGTCTTCAAACAGGAAGAGTGTCCGGTGGACTATTTTAAATTTCACCTTGGAAATAGGTGTAGCATGACGTGTGACGTTTTGAAATGGCACATCTGTATACAGTTGCACATAACAATGGACTTCAAGTTGTGCTATGGCACACAATGGCCCCTTAATCATGACCATTAATACGTTTTGGTTAATGGTTATGAAAAAACATTCAAAATGGAAATTGGAATATGGAATGTGTTCCAGGGCCACACAAAAACTCCCCACGTCCGAATTTGGCCCGCGGGCCGCCAGTTGAATATCACTGCCCTACAGTGACACACAGCCTACACAGAGTGTATATGGCTAATATATGTGCAGTATATGGCTAATATGTGCAGTATATGGCTAATATATGTGCAGTATATGGCTATGGCAAATATACAGTATGTGCAGTATATGGCTAATGTGCATTATATGTGCAGTATGACCCATATACAGCATGTGCAATATATGGCTAATATATATTATAACATTGTTTTGTGTGCGTGCGTGCGTGCGTGCGTGCGTGCGTGCGTGCGTGCGTGCGTTCGTTCGTGGACTGACTGAAGTACTGAATATTGCACATTTAGCCTACTTGTAATCAAGTATGACTACGTTGTCATTGTGGTGTTAGTACTTTTACTCTTTTACTACAAGAGTAAAACTGAGTAGTTCTTGCACCACTGACTGCAAGCGAGTCGCTTTTTTCCAAAACAGACTTTTGTCTGTCTCCCTTTTCTAGAAGTACAGTACACTCCTCACACAGAGGATTACAGTTTTTGGGGTTGGAGTGATGGGCGACGGTCATTTGACACTTAATTATAGCAGGCAGGTTTTTGTTGGGGGGGTGGGGGTGGGGGGGGGGGGGGGTGCAGGCTGTGGGTTGGGTGGGTGGGTGGGGGGTGGCTGTGGGACAGAGTGTCCATCAACGTTAAAGGGGGGCCGGGGAGCCCCGGGAGAGGGGATAAATTGGGGCAGAGAGAGATTGTCCACAAAGACAGGCCTTCAGTCAGCGCTCTCATTTGTGCTCCACAGCTGTACACCTGCCACCTGGCATGATGAGCAGCTCACTCATACCCACACGCACGCACGCATGCATGCACGCACGCACGCACGCACGCGCGCGCTGTGTATACATACATTTCAAAAGCATTTCCCATATGCACATTTGCACAACAAGTAAAAAGGACATCAGCGCACACACAAATGTGGCCTTTCACGTACACTCTCACAAGCAATCTCAAGCATTCTTGCACCCGCGCAACCCCCCCACCTGCACGCACCCACCGCAAGCACGCACGCGCGCGCACACTTTCAACCCTAGCTGGAGGGGTCTGGTGCAGCTTGAAGTCCCATGATACTGTCAGTCAGTCAGCCCCTGGGTTATCCCCCCCTTCCCCCCTCCCGCTCCCCCTCCCTTCTCCCCTCTCTCTCTCTTTTTTCTCTCTCTCTATCAGTTACGCAGCTCTGTGTGTCCACAGAAAGATAGGCACCCACACTGATCTCTTTACTACTTCAAACTAAGCACGGTGAGCATGGTAATGGAGACCCAAGCAGATAGCAGATCTACAAACTCACAACGCATCCCTAATGCCTTGTGATTATTATGCCCCTCGAGCACTGGCCCTTTACTCGGAACAGTGCAAGCAACTTGGGAACAGTGCAAGCTGGGAATGAGTGCCCCACCCGATTATGCAACACCATTGTACCCGTAGTCAGCGTACCTGTCATACCCGTCTGTTTGTCTGTGTCCATTTTATGTCCAATTGGAGGTTTTCACATTTTCATTCTGTAAAGTCCACTGTCCACCCAAAGTGTTTATGACGACAGCTTTGTTTGCTGCATGTTTGTGATGCCACATAATGGGCTTGTTATGTTTGTAACATCCGTACATATTTACGTCCACCCACAAGGACATTTTAATATGGGATCATTTGTTCTCCCGTCCAGGACAGGCCTCAGACGCGCCTCATGGCTCAGATCTGAACCAGAGTCCTGCAACGGGTCGGATACCCGCGTTTGGCGGGTGAAAACAGACAGAATACTGTATATACTATTATAAATTCACAAGTACAGGGACGGGACTAAACACGGGCGGGTGACATTTTATTGTGAAAATACAGCATTGTTTCTTTTCTGCATGTATTCACGGGTAGACGGGCGGGCAACGGGTCAATTTAGAAAAAAATATATAATGGCGGGTAACAGGTCGGTACGCAGATCTGATTAATGACAGGTGGGGCGGGCACGGGTTGTCAAAATTGGACCCGTGCAGGACTCTGATCTGAAACCATTTGATTTGCCGTTAGGAACCCGTTGTGACCGGTCCCCCAGTAGGGTTGAAAAACCCACGACCTTCCGCATGACATATCGTATGGGATAACTGAACATAATAAAGGACTGGGTTGCATTGACTCCCATATACGAATCCTCCCCACAACTGGATTCAGCAAACAAAAGTTACGGCGATGAAGCCTTCCTTCATTGGTTTCACCTCTCAGAATAAATCTTTTAAAGTGCTTGATTGATGGCGAGGCCCTGGTCGGTGGAACCTTCTTTTTTTTTCGTGCCAAAGAGGCTTGTGGCATTCAGTGTCTGTCTCTGTCTCTCATTTATAATTCGGCGGCATTGATTCACAGAATGCATTGACATTCATACATAAAGGATGGCTGTGAATGTGAAATCACTCACCGGGCCTGACGGCTGAATAGGAGGCTAGCTGTCGCTTGTTTGGATTGTGCTTTTTTTTTAAGGGTAACCTTTCAAGTGGACAACTCAGGGACTTGGGGGAGGGGGGGGGGGGGGGGGGGGTACCGACTCGAGGTATACAGTAACTACCTAAAGTAGTGTACTTGAGTACAATGCTTAGGTACGTTTACTTTGCTTGAGTATTTCTCCTTTTAAATACCCTACTCCAATACATGTCAGAGGCAGATATTTAACTTTTTACTCCACTACACTTATTTGACAGCTGTATGTTGTCACTGTCGGGCAGAAACCTCCAAGCTTCAAATGTGTTAGTTTTTTCGTAAAGTAAAGCCCGGCCTGCTTCATCATACAAGACTGTCGTACAAAACTAGTGAAAATAGCAGATCTACAAGCACGCAATGGCTCACGATGCGAGGCGTTGTGTGCTTATAGATCGGCTATTTTCACTCATTTAAATCATTTTTAAAACTTTAAATACCAAACAAAAAGGTTTTGGACATACAAGGTTTCCAGCCGACAGCTGTATTTACTCGTTGCTTTGCAGATTTAGATGATCGATACAAGTGCTTCTTCCACCACGCGACAGTGAGATCCATCACCTCGCATTGAACCGCCGTGTTGCATTCAACTGGCAGCGCTGTGATTTTTATTGAGACATCCCCCGCCCCTACACTTATCTACTCTTCATGTGTGTGTGTGTGTGTGTGTGTGTGTGTGTGTGTGTGTGTGTGTGTGTGTGTGTGTGTGTGTGTGTGTGTGTGCGCGCGTGCGCGCGCGTGTGTGCGTGTGTGTGCGCGTGTGCCCTAAATAAGGTTTGTGACTTTGAGAGAGTGCATTGTGTAAGTTTATTGCATTTGCGAGGGTGTGTACGGTGCGTGTGCGTGCCTGTGTGCGTGCCTGTATGTGTGTGGGTGCGTGCCTGTATGTGTGTGTGTGTGTGTGTGTGTGTGTGTGTGTGTGTGTGTGTGTGTATGTGCGTGCATGTGTGTTTGTGTGTGTGTGTGTGTGTGTGTTTATGTATCTGAGAGTGAAGCCCTAGAGGTGATATTGTCCTGCCGGGTCGTATCCACATAATCGCATATTGATTCCCTCTTTGTAAGCTCCGGCTATAAATTCCCTCCATTATGAACCCTCTCTGGCCGTCACCGCTCAACACAGACTAGCTTTACCTCCGAGCTACGAGACACAGCGCTGAGCTGCACCCAGAAATACAACACAGACTAGCTTTACCTCCGAGCTACGAGCCACATCGCTGAGCTGCACCCAGAAATACTGAGCCATGATTTAACTCGGAGATAGATAGATAGATAGATAGATAGATAGATAGATAGATAGATAGATAGATAGATAGATAGATGTCAAAAAGCTGTCACAAAAAAATTATATATATGTCACAGTTTTTTTGAGTTTCAGTGAAATTGAGAACCGGAGCGCTCGTCGTGCGGCGTTACAAGCGGTCGCTTTGATCCACAACAACAATGACAACGTAGCGTCGGCAGGAATGATAGCGCCTCACCCGACGGAGGTTAGGGTTAGGGTTAGGGTTAGGCATAGTTTCACAGAGGTTAAGGTTAGGGTTAGGGTTAGAGTTAGGCATAGTAAGCTAATGGCTAAACACAGCTGAGCTAGGCTAGTGGATAAACAAAGAAAGAGGTGTTGCAAACGAGTGACGTCAGCGACTACACAAGTGAATGGCTGTTGTCGCCATCTCATGGTGATTACGCAGAATTACACAGGTGCGCTGATAAGAGACTATCAAAGTGAATTGATCCAGGTGGTGTTAGGGGTGTGTGGTGAACGACAAAACAAGCGCTCTTACACCAATCTCACTGAGTTACCCAAAATGACTAATACATAAAGTGTCCAAGAAACATTCAACGCTCATACAGTAAGTGTCACACACAAATAGCAATACTCAAAGCACAACTTCATAATGTGGTGCCAAACAATCAATGCTAGTCAGTGCAACACAAGTAGCCTACTGTATCTCACCCCATGTCAACACTGCAATAGTACTTAACTCTACCAACACAACCCAATAGTGCAGGGCCAAACAATAAGTGTCCATAGTCTGTGCAAATAAAACAAGAATAAAAAAAGCAAGCAAGATGCCACAAGCAACCCTCTCTGGAAAAGTACTTAGAGGTCAGAGTCAGTACAACTTTTGTTCCAGTTGAGTTAGTGTAGTGTACCCTTGTAAACAAATGGACACTCAACGAATGGACCCTCACCGGTCCATCTGGTTATATGTGAACGTTTTCAGAGTTACGGTATATGTAACACAATGGATTGTTACTGTGCAGAGAGTTCTATAGATATTGTATGTCCAGTTAATCACAACCAGCACACGCCACTCGATTGTTCTGTGCGTTTTCAGCATTCAAATTTTTTAATTTTTCTTTTTTTGGTAATTTGGTAATTGATTACCAGTATGATTACCAGTATGTCTTTAAAATGTTTTGGGGATTTTATGCCTTTATTGATAGGACAGTAGACTGACAGGGAATGGGGAGAGAGATGGAGAGTGACACGCAGCAAAGGTCATCGGGAACGGGACTCAAACTCACGACATGCTGCCAGGCATCAGCGCCTATGTGGTATGGGCCTGGACCGCCTGTTTAGAGTGACTGTCCTGGGAATTGGGAGTTTGGTGTTCGAATCCCAGCTACATTTTTAAATGTAATTGAAATACTCCAGTTAAGTAAAAAACAAAAACAAAAAAACAGAATACAGGATGTGAAATTTTAATTGGCAAAACAAAAGTTCACTATAAAGTTGAATCTAAAAACAGGGTTCTCTTTCCAAATATTATGATGAAATCATTCAAGTACAATAAAGCACCTGTATTTTCTGTTTAAGAGTTGGAGATATGAGACTCCTGTTACTGAACAAACACTCTTTAGCAATGATTACTATGACAGTATACAAATTTAACTTTTCTAAAACAACACTTTTTGTTTTAACCAGACAAAAAAACTAAACAAAACTGCCTTGAAAGAATATGCCTGTATTTCTTTATTTCTTTGGTGTTTGAATATTTCATTGTGTCTCATTTTGTCTGTTGTTTGACCCTCTAGCGGACTGAGATGCGTCTGGAAATTATCATCCGTGCATTTTTTTGGCAGTTCTCCACTCTGCTAATCTGTCCTTGAAATAATGCTATAAATTGTGAAGGGCAGGTCATACTTTGATGAATTTGATTAAGTGCACAGGTTGCGCATCGTTGACGATAATCTTATGTAAGTTAAGGACCGCCTGTTCTACTTTTAATAAATCAACGTGCCGTAGAAGATTTGCAGAGCCCTGGTTTGGCAGGCTCTCCTTCTAAACCCGGCGTTTCAGGGTCACATAGTTGACTATCGGCTGCCGCCGGGCCCGGAAACCTCATATGTCCAAGATGGTAAAAAAAAAAAAAAAAAAAAGTAGTGAAAATAGCCAATCTACAAGCTCACAACACGACGCGCTGTGAGTTTGTAGATCGGCTAGTTTTCATTACTTTCACGCAACACTCTTGTACAGTATGAGGAAGTAGGGCCTTAACTGACAAAAAAATGTTGCGATGTGGAGATACAAGGTTTCTGGCCGGCAGCCATGCCATCATTCTTCACAGTATCTTCACAAGCTGTCCTACAGCGGTGCACGGCCTTCCCTCAAGGTTCTACCAGGAGCACACAACATCAATCCTGGCTGCTGCACGCCAGCAAAAGTAACTGAGTGCATTTACTCAAGTAGGCCTGTTTTATTGTATTTAAAATTCATTGCCTTTTCAAAATGGCCCCCAAGTTCCTCACTGCCACGTTCCCAAATTTCTAGTGCACAGATCAATTTTTAGTGCACGGATCGTGCACGCCCATGCCTAGATCATGCACCATATGTGTAGCACTTTTTCACAGCTTTCAAACAAAAAATTCCGCTTGGAAATCCGTTCAGGCATACATGAGATAGAAGCCTTCAAACAAAACAAACAAACATGGCTGCCATTTTGAAAGATGTGTTTGTTATGGGGCTAAACATGCAATTTCGCGATTGCGATCATTCCTAATACATTGACACTGGTTTCCCTGACACTGTGATGTCAGGGAAACCACAATAACAGAATCCCTTTTATGCCCATAATATGGTCATATGGAGATCCCTGATGTCATCAATATTAAGCCCATATCTAACAGGACTTCATATTGAAGTGCCCATATCTGTGTGGCTGGTTCTACAGACAGGGATCTCCATTATATAAAAGGGATTGTATGTATGATGTCAGATGTCATAGACGTCATAGGACTTTAACATCTATCTATAAATGCGACAAATCTCTGCGTGTGTGTATGTAATCCGCGTATCTCGAGAACCGTTCGTCCCACCGGCTTCAGATTCGGCACGCGCATTCCCCGCCGTGGCGCGGAGTGCAGTGCCGGGCCTCGACCCGACCCGATGTGCGGTTTTCCGAAACCGGCGCAAAACGTTCGGAATCTCCTTATGCAGAGCTGATTGTTGACATCAGGCTGTTCCGGAGGAAATCGGCGCAAGCGCTGACTCATTGTGACATCACTTCATAAAAGGCTCTGACATCACGTACGCCACATGAGTCAACAAAAAATGCCATGGTTATGTATTGAATGTCATCAGTATGACGTGTTCTGATGTTCATATGTGGGCATAAATGGACACAGGCAAACATATGGTCAAAACGGCTCTTATGACAACGGATATAATGGGGTTTGAATTAAAGGGTAGGGCATTCACAGAGATCTCCATATATGGGCATAAAATGTATGCCTGTATGCGGAGCTGATGTCTGACATCAGAGTTTTCTGGAACCGGTACTGTGTCTGCAGAGATCTCCATATATGGGCATAAGTGGACAAAGGCAAACAGATGGTCAAAACGGGTCCTATGACAACAGTTGTAATGGGTTTTGCATTAAAGGGTGGGGCATTCATTCCCTATTTCAGATTCGGCGCGCGCGTTCCCCGCCGCAGCAGATATCTCCATAATGGGCATAAAGGGACACAGACAAACAGATACAGAGATCTCCATATATGGGCATAAAATGGACGCAGACAGACAGATAACTCCATATATGGGCATAAATGGACACAGGCAAACAGATGGTCAAAACGGGTCCTACAGAGATCTCCATATATGGGCATAAATGGACACACGCAAACAGATGGTCAAAATGGATCCTATGACAACAGGTATAATGGGGTTTGCATTAAAGGGTGAGGCATTCATTCCCTATTTACATTGTTCCCGAGTTGGCCAGGGCGCCGACTAGACGCTTGGCCGCCCGAAGGGCGGCCAAGCTTCTAGTAACAAATAACTGAGTAAGCATTTATCTCCATATACATTACATGGATCTCTATATATGGGTACCAGGGGTCTCCATATGTAACTGGTCTTATATACATCACTGGCCAGATGGCCAAGACATGGCGCGACCTCGCCCTTTAGGGCAAGGTTGCTTGTCGCCCATAGGCGTCTTATTGGTATTACCATACTCTACAATACATTATGTAGTTATTGTTTCTACCGTACAGATGCACTAGTTTTGTTGTATTAGCATTAGGGATGGAGCTCGTTGATTTGTATTGATAATGAGCACCTTATCGATCCTGCTTATTGAGCCGGGTTTTTATCGAACCTACCGTTTCAAATATTTTGTGGAAAGATGTGAGACGACAAATTTGGAACAGAACTGTTATCTTTTAGTATTGGCCAGTTGATTGTGAGTTTGTGGCTGACGACCTATGAAGATGACAATTGACAAAAGTAACAAATATTATCATTAACACCTTCTAAGCCACGGGGAGCCCCTTAATGTTAAAACCGTACTATATCGCACATCCCCCCAGGGACTCTCAGCCACGTCGTACATTCCCGGACTTTGTCTTTAAAACCGGAATAAAAGCTTTTGATCCGAAAATCGGCGATCGTCTAACCTTCCCTAGTCACCACTCGTGCACTGATAGCTCATGCAGACCGTGCATGAAGCAGAGGTGACGTCAGCGCCTCTCCTTCTCCAAGGCTACTCCCAGCCATCCGTTTGCTGTCTGCACACTCGAGCTCCTACAGCAGCCATGCTTGGGGCTATGCTAGCGAAACTTTTCAGTTCTGTTCTTCAGTCACACATGGACTATTTGCGGGGACATTTACGTGAAAGGATCGCGCACGCGAAACGCACGGGGACATCGACGATCGGCCAAAACCCCCATTCTATCCCAACGGAAATCGAGAAAATCATGGTGAGTTACTGGCCTGGGGGGAAAAAAAAAAGAAAAAACAGCGGCGCTGTTCAAGATGGAGGGGCTGCGGGGTCATGTTTATAAACATAATATTATGTCTCAGATCACAATACAATAATAGAAATTTCACGGCTAATCTACCAACCACCATTCTATTTCGGACGGCAAGGTGTTAAATATCATTAAAACAACCATTCATTAGTGTGTAATAAGTGTTAAATGGCTTTATATTATGAATAGTACTGAAATTTGTTTTTGATCGCTTCTTGTCTTGATTGTTTAATCATGATGCCATGGGCCTCTATGCTCCATAACAGGTTTGATATGCCCAAAGCTTATTGATACCGGGTACTCAATACATTTGTTATCGAGTTTGTAGCAGGCCCTTGTTTCAAGCTCCATCCCTAATTAGCATACTGCAGATGTAAGCCTACTAGTTATTGTATTAACATGCTCTACCATGCAGCTGTAGTTATTGTATTAGCATACTGATTACTCTAGATGTGCTACTATCTAGTTATGCTGTATTTACTCTGCCATAGAGAAGATGTACTACTAGTCACTGTACTCCAACATACATTAACCAACCTATTTTACACTCAAAAATGGCAGATCTAAAAGCTCACAGCTAAGGTAAAATACTTATTGCACCCCATCCTGCATGCACACAGGGCAACGTGGCTCGCTCACCATACATTCACACATGTGCCTTGACACACACGCCACTCAAATGCACATTGTGTAAGAATCATTTCAAATGATTCCCTACAGCAGAAAATGATAGGCCGAAACAAATCAGAAAAGAAATTGCACAGTGAGAGAAAATGACCCAGGTGATTTAGTTTTTAATGTGAACCTCCGCACTCACTCTGTTCCGCCATGTAAATAACTTATGGTGGCGTTCATTTCATAGCCACAATTGTGAACGCCATTTTGTGAAATCACGTAGGCTTTGATTACCTACAGATAATAAAGAAGGAGTGTGTGTGAAATGTCCTTGTGTGATGAAGTCTAGTATTTTCATGGCCTGGAAAACAGAGAACTTACAATATATGACATGAATTTTTACCTGCCAAATTACTCAGTCTGACTACAAAGTTTTCCATCAACTCCGGAATATGTTAGCATGGACGACGTTTGGCATGCAGGGGCATCACGAGGGGGGGAGTGGGACTGAGATACTAGGGTCCAATGTGGAGGGGCCTTAATCTACAAGCTGCGAGCTTGTAGATCTGCTATTTTTGAAAAGTCTTGAAAATGTGTGCAAATCTTTGAATATGCATTTTTTTAAGCGAACATTTGTAACTCAAATTTTGCTTCTGGGGGGTCCCTGGAACTAAATATTTTGAGATGGGGGGGGGGGGGGGTCCGTGACCAAATACATATCATTTTGTGGGTCCTTCACGTGAAAAAGTTTCAGAACCACTGACTAGAAACATCAGAAGGATTTGAAATATTCAGAGACTTTTTAAGTTTTTTCAAAAATAGCAGATCTACAAGCTCTGTGCCACACTGTGAGCTTGTATATCTGCTATTTTTCAATAGTTAAAGCACAAAATTCATGGGGGGCCCACAATGAATCCTTGTACCCACCCAGGGCCCAGAATTTGGTGTGACGCCCCTGCGTGTGGCATCATGCATGTATGCACGGCGAAAGACAATCCTTGGCACTTTGGTACGTTGTTTGTCTCTAATGTGGTGGGATAAATTCAGCCCACGATCCCTGGGAGGAGAGGAGGGAGAGAGAGAGAGGCTGTGGGATTCAACCGGGAGGAGAGGAGAGGTGAAGAAGAGGGTAGTTGTGTGATATGTGACCGCGGGGTTAGAGATTGGAACGCCACCAATTTTTTTCCCTTCCCTCTCCTGCTGGTTGTGGGGAAAGTGCAGAGCATGGAAGTATAGGCTATGCACTGCTGCAGGGCTGCGGAGGATAGCAGCTCTTTAACAGGATTTATCCAGCTTGAAAGTTCATCATGAACTCTCATCATAATAGAGTGGAATTACTGTAGGTCTGGCTAGGCAACGTGCAAATGTTATATTGATATGAGACTATAGTATAGATCAGGTGTGCCCAAAAGGTAGATTGTGATCTACCAGTACATCACAAGTGCAGGTATAGCCCACATGACATGCCCCTAAAAAATATAATAAAAATGTTCACAAAACCCCTCTTTTTGGCATTTGTCACTTGAATTACTGTAAGGTGACTTGATTGATTGACATCAAGAAGGGCCTGTCAGCTCCCTTCATGGCTTCTAAAGTAGGCAAACCCCACCATTGCAATGCTTTGTTTTCAAGAGTCAGTAGCATTACAAAGAACCCCCAAACCTACCACTTCCATACAGAATGGGATGAAGACCTTTTCCCCCCACTTTTTGCCATTTCAAGTGAGTTTGTCTTATATGTAACGCCAGTGTGCCGCTGTTCCAAAGCCCTCTCAGGTAATCCTTTCTGGTGGGGGATCATGTAGAGCTGGTCATTTTAAAAGTAGCTCTCAAGTCAAAAAAGAGTGGGCACCTCTGTCCTCTGGTATAGATGGTCTGGGATTTGGGATATCGTAATATGTGGCATAACGTTGTATTTTCCTGGTTTTAATCACTTGAGCCTTATGCTTCAAAAAAAAAGAAAAAAGAATGAAACAATTCAAAACATCCTCAATGCTTTTTTTTAAATATATTATATAATATAATTTATATATAATAAAGACAGACCACTAATACAGATTAAGACAAGCACATGTATTGTAGATCTAGTCAAAACTAGACGTTTGGAAAATGATAATAGCAATACGATATTATCATTACATTATCAATACCGAGGTATTTGGTCCAAAGATGTAATTTGTGATATTTTATTTTTGTCACCCAGCCCCACGTGAAACCTCTCAGAGCGAGAAGAAAGTTGACTTGCGTCTGGCCATTGTTGACTTTGGGGACAGCGCATAGTTCCACCTGCCTTGTTAATTGCTTGGCACAGTTTTAATTTTTTTTAATTGGGCTAACCACCTGTCAGCTGATCCCCAAGCTACTCACTCCACCAAACCAAGTCTCCAAACTCACAATCAGTTGTTATTGTTGAGGTTGTTGTTTCAACTGTAGCGTCCAGGATGCCAAGTCAACAGCTGGCATTGTCGTGGGGGCAAAAATGCAGATAGAACGAGTGAGAACTTGGTCCTTAACCACTGAGGGTGAAACTTGTAATCAACCGGGTTGATCTTTGTATAATTTCTCTTGCGTGAAACAGTGTGAAGTTGTAGATACTGTAGACCAAGGGTCTTCAACCGGGACCCCTAGGTGGTCCTCAGAGTTACTACAGGGGGTCCTCCAAATCTGTGTGTGATATCAACTTTTTTCTCCTTTTTTATATTAATCACTTGAATCCTAGTGTCCATATCCTGAGAACTTTAGCCAAAAATAGCAGATCTACAAGATCACAAGATCATCAGATTTGACAAAGACGTTTGGCATAGAGGAGAAAAAGAGCAGACTAAGTACAGAGTGAAATATCAAGTTAAGTAGTGACAGTTCAAGTGGTTAAATACGTATCTGAAAACACAAATTGACATGAATCCAAAATACAATGATGATTGTGCTGTCAAACAATGAAACTATATGGAATCTATGAAAAAGTTGTGGGGGTCGCTGCTTCACCTCTTTCTCAACTAAGGGGTCCTTGGCCTGAAAACGTTGAAGACCCCTGCTGTAGACATAAAGCTCTATAGAAGTGCTGATGAAAAAAGATATGGTCTCTGTCGAGTGGAAACCTCTCATGTCCAAAACAGTTACTTTTCAGGATTTAAATTCAAAAACAGCAAAAGTAGCAGATCTACAAGCTTAAAGAGGTGGTGCCATAGTTTTGTACTTTTTCTGTTTTTCATGTGTCTAGGAGGTTGAAAGTACTTCATTAGACCCCCTGGTGTTGTTTTTATGAACAATTATGTAATCTCTTGGTATTTATTTGTTTTCTCTTGGAGGCTGCCACCTGTGGTCAAAAGTGTCAGTTAAAAAACACAGATAAGATGACATCACAGAATCAACTCCTCCTCTAATTACCATTCACCCAACACTGTGGGGTGTGGCTAACTTCAGCTGGTCACCACCCACCATGACATCCATGCATACTTAATGAACTGGGGGTGTGGCCACATAAAAACCCAATTTTAATTCTTTCTGTATACTTTTTTGGAAAAAATCTTCCTCCTAGTATAATCATAATACCTGATAATCATGTTTTAGAGGGGAAAAAAATCATGGCACCACCTCTTTAAAACGCGACAAAAAGCGACACGTTTTAAGCTTGCAGATCTTCTACTTTTGATGCTTTTGTGTAACGCCAAGTTAATTTATGAAGAAAAGGTTAAGAGAAGAGGTAGCAACGATATAATGTATGAAGGCCGTCTGGTGGCCAGCAAGGCTGTTCTGCACTGCACTGCACACCCTTTATTATCAAAGATTTCCTTCAAAATATATTTTTCATGAATTTCTGCACCTAAGAACTTCAATAAGTCACATGACTTTGTTAGCTAAATCTTTGCTCAGATTGTAACTGCAGTGTGTCACAGGTGGGAGTCCTAGGCACAGGGATGGATTATGGCTTGTACACACCCTGGACCCTGGAGCCAAGGGGGCCCTGGCACTGCCACCTGAAAGATATACATTTCGATTAGTCAGTTGGAGACGCATTCCATATATAGCGTCGGAGACCCCTCTGTGAATTTCATCTACTCCTACTAGGCAGATTTCAAAATAAAACCTGTGTTGTCCAATGACATTACCAATTGTGTAAAATAAGATACACTCTTATTTTGACAGCCTCCCAGTTATAGGAGGAATTCCGGAGAGGCGAGGTGCATAACAATAATTTGGCAAAACTGGAGATTTTTGAGCACATGGCCCATTTTTCACCTTAATCCGTCCATGCCCAGGTATAGTGGAACTGTCCTTGAACGGAGGTGCAGAGGGAATTCTTGCTGCGCTGGCATTCAAATGTTCAGATCGCCGTCTCAGAGGGAGGCTGGGGGAAATGAGGGAGCCTAGCTGTGCCAACTCTGCACTGCCTGCAGATCTGTTGCTCTTTGCATTTTGAACAGTTTCCACAGCAAGTCATTAACCACTTGAACCCTAGTGTCTCAATAGGCTCTGTGCACTGCAGCAGCCATATTGGAAGGCAATTGGGCCCCTTCCTTACTTCCTAAACAGGTGTTACCAATGATACTGATTACGGCTCTGTTCCATTCTGGTCAAACAGAGTCAGGGTGCTGATACTGTGCTACACTAAATGGTACTCATTGCAAACAGACCACTAGGGGGCGAGCCCAACTTGTTTGCGATGGTTTTTGAAAACCTTATGCCCATACTGTACCTAACATCATGCCAAAAGTCAAATACTTGTCACGAAGTGCACAATTGTTATGATTGTTTATATATTAACTCCCAGTTTATAGCATAGAGTTATTATAGAGAGCGGACCCAGCTATCATTTCAATACAAGTTGCTCAGTGGCGTTTTAAGCACCCGGAAGACTGCAGGAGGAGCCATTTTGGCACATAAATACGGCACCCTGATTGGTAGGTTTGGATTATGTGCCAAATTTTTTGATTGGCCGAGGCCTGAGCAGGCGCACTAAGGTAAACAGTAGCCTTAGCAGTTAGCATACGCACGCGCAGTAGCGTTTAACTGCAGTCCCATGTTTGACCACTAGGCTAAGGCTGCTTCAATGCTCTACCGTGGTTCTGAGGGCTTGGTTTATAGGCATTTTAAGCTCTCGGCAGCCATCGTGGATGCCATCTTGAAAATAATGCCTTTCCAGAAGTTATTTTTTCATACATTTTTAGTATGTTATTTAGCAATAGCACCAGAAATATCTCTTCCATCAATTTTTGGGGGTTTCAAACTGACTTATCTAATATTTGATTCATTGCAAACAGACCACTAGGGGGCGAGTCCAACTTGTTTGCAATGTTTTTTTTGTAAACGTTATAACCATACCCAACACCATGCCAGAAATCTAAAACGTATCACCGAGTGCATGATTTTCACAAATTCCCTCCCAGCAACAGACAGAGCAACTATTGAAGATTTCTCACCAAAATCTGGAGTTACATCATGTGGCAAGCCAAGCCTCTACCAACCTGTTATTACACTATGTGTTTTAATTGGTTAACAAAACCATTATTTGTTTTAGCTGGAGCAAACCATGGCGAGTGATTTAAATCAATCGTTCCTCCTTTCTACACACACACACACACACACACACACACACACACACACACACACACACACACACACACACACACACACACACACACACACACACACACACACACACACACACACACACACACACACACACACACACACAGAACAAAGAGCCTCTGTGTGTTTATGCGCATCGCTTGTTCTCGGCTCCTGCATCTTTCAAGGGACTTGTGACAAACGTGGCACCTGTCAGAAAGCCTCCCGGTGGCTGCTGCTGCTGCTGCAAAGCGTGCCAGTGACGAGCCAGCCTCCTTGCTGCCATGCACCCATCCCCACTGCAGCAGTCTGCAAAATGCACACCGTAGATAAGCCCCACAATGGAGCCAATCAACACAATGCTTTTGCAGCAGGACACAGTAAAACAGACGGCTGAACACTGACTGTGATAGTAGGCCTACACACAGAGAGACAGACAGACAGACAGACAACAATAGAAATATGTTTTTAAGATGCATTCCCGGACTTATATTAATTAAATAACATTATCTACAGTATGTATTCCACATGTGTCGTTTCCGTGTCTCGGGAACCTTCCAACCAATGGCTTTCATATGTGTTTCATACGGTTCTTTGGAAACGGCGTGTGACATGGTTACATGGAAAGTCGATGGGGCATGGTGCCGTGTGGCTGATTTGATCAGGTGCTGATATGTTTGAAAGAAAACCCTGTCAGGGCTTTACGCTAAAGATCACAGACGCACACGCACACGCACACGCACACACACACACACACACATACTGTACACAATACCCAAACTGTGAGAACATGTTTAGGCCATGACACCAGGAGGGGGGGGGGGGGGAGCAGGTGGGAGGGAGGAAAAAGGCGAGACAAAGGAACATAATGAGGTTTCCACCCAACACGACAGAGACAATATTTTTATGCCAAGAAGACAGAGACGATATTTTTATGCCAACAAACCATATTTTTTTAGGCCAAGGAATACTTGTAACAGTGTACTTTTCCCACCATTGTGATACATTTGATCTGTACTTTTACTTAAGTAAAACATAAAATAAAAATAAATAAACGAGAAAAATATCAGAGTACACCGGCTCACGGTTCAGCTCCAGTGCATCCTCGTAAGTGTCAGAGCGAGGCCGGGCCTTTGATCCCCTGAACGGTGGAACATCCAAGCTGTAGTTGTTCTGGTGGTGGTGTGGGGGGGGGGGGGGGGTAGAGGGGGGGGGGGGGGGGGGGGGGGCTGCAGTACACGGTTTATTAGATTTTACACAAGGAAGCACTCTACTCTCCCCTGAAAAATGGGGATTAAATTGTGCTGCAGGAAAGGGCTGAATCGCCCCCCACACAATGGATGTGGTTAGCTGGCATGAGAGTACATATATATAGCGCGGCACGGGGCCACGCGATGCACGCGGTGTCGATATGGATGACTCCCCTATGGGCACGCTAATGCGGGCTGCTTATCAACATTTGATCCAAATTGCATCATGTTCTTTTAATGAGGCCTGGGATGCGGGTTGGGGGGTATACAGTACATACGCGCGCAGGTATGCACCGCCGCTGATTAGAGAAATAACTCACAGTCTCGCACAGAGCATGCAGTTAGCGGCCCCCGCGCCGCCACCTACATATACATACTGTACATGCATGCGGACACGCATGCACGCACAGATAGGTAGAACAATACAAACAATTGAGTTACACAGGCAAATTGGCTTTGTCGGAGATGGAACACACAATCGGAGATTTGCAGGGGTGGATGTGAAAGAAAAAAAAAAGAAATATTCCCCCTCTGGGAACGAGTGCGGTGGAAGATGTATGCTACAATTTGTTTAAAGGTAGCGATACCATGTTGTGAGCTTGTATAGAATCTAGTGATCTTTAAGACACCCGGAGTGAGTTTGAAAACATGACCAATGATGAAAAACTCCCATACCTACTGGGAGAAATACAACAATGCGCGAACACGGCAGCACGATTTGTGAACTGTTGCGACAAAAGAAGGCTAGAAACACAACCACCCTAAGGACTATTAAACCATGGATTGACATCTAGACCTACTGCACATACAGTATGAAACAGGGCTGCTGCCTTTAAATGCATTTTGCGAAAAAATAATGCTGCTATTTGTTCCAAAAGCTTTATAGCCATATATATATATATATATATATATATATATATATATATATATATATATATATATATATATATATATATATATATATAGATATATATATATATATATATATATATAGATATAGATATAGATATATATAGATATATATATATATAGATATATATATATAAAATGTGACATAGCTCTGTTTACACAATGCTGTACCCCCTCCAACTGTATATATGTTCCCCATTTTCAACTGTTTTTATTTTACTTATGACACTTGCTTTGGCAATGTAAACGTTTTCTCATGCCAATATAGCTCCTTTGAATTGAACATTGAATTACTCTAGTATAGAATACTGAATACTGAAATGTAGTAGCTGTTAAATAATTGTAGGGGAGTAAAAAGTATAACATTTACAGAGATGTACTGTTGTGGAGTAGTAGAGAGATGAAGTATTCAGAAATACAACTACTCAAGTAAAGTAAAAGTATAGCTCACAATTACAGCACTGAGTAAATGTACTTTGATTCTTCTTTACACCACTGGGAAAAGACTCAGTATAGATTTTACAACTCCCACCCGCTCCCACACGCACGCACAAAACACACGCGCACACGCACGTGCACTCTCACATCGCCGTGGTTGCCATTATCTCGAACAAGTAGTTAAATGCAATCTTCAAAAAGCAGCATGCATCACGGCCCATGGCAGACATCTGGTTTATTTACTCTCTCTCGGAGCGAGCGTCGTCCGCGCTTCATTTAGCCCCTTTAAGGAGACAGACAGGCACGTCTTTGGCCAATCATGTCTGCGGCAGCGGGGGTCTATTCATTTTTCTCAGGAAGGATTTATGCTTGTACGTAGATCTGCGCTGCCTGCCACCACGTTGCGCTGCAGATAAGGCATTGGCCGCCCCCAGGTGGGAGCACATGCACACACAATCGC
This sequence comes from Nannobrachium achirus, assembly GCF_963921795.1. Lineage (NCBI taxonomy): Eukaryota > Metazoa > Chordata > Actinopteri > Myctophiformes > Myctophidae > Nannobrachium > Nannobrachium achirus. The sequence continues at coordinate 17,623,597 of NC_137829.1, forward strand.
TAAACACGAGAAAAGCACTAGTAAGTAAGCAGATTTGGGGTTTCGAGTGTATCACAGAACACATGTAGAGTGTTAATTTAACTTGCACGTCCATTTGGTTACATTTGTACAACCTTGTGAGTTAGAAATACATTTCTTTTTAAACATACATTATACTGTACGTATAGGCTATATGTTTTTTTTTTACAATAGGCCTATGTTGAAAAAGCCACTAAAATTAGATCAACAATTAAGGCAACTATAAATGTTTGCCTGAGGAATTATGTGAAATAACCACGCCACACGTGTCATTTCTAAGAGGGGTTGCAGGGGCTGTAACACTGCCTAATAATAATTATCATCATAAACTTGTGGGCCGTACTATCCCCTGAATAAATGATGGGGTATTTTAGCCAGAGCAACAGCAGTTCTTACATCTATTCTGCATGTGTGTGCGTGCGTGCGTGTGTGTGTGTGTGTGTGTGTGTGTGTGTGTAGTTTGTGTATCAGGCAGTGGCTCAGAGGCAGCCTCTGCCTGATGACTGAAAAAAACGAATGCCAAGGGGGTATTCACCCTGTAGCCTAGTGGTGTTAAGGTATTTGGCTTTAGTGTCCCCGCCTAAGAGACATGCAGGCCAGGGTTCAATTCCCCCCCGGCATTACATATGCAAGCATGAATATACATCACTCACTTCGTGTTTTGCTTATGGCACAAACGTGTGCTCTCCAGCGGGCTGCGTGTGTTCACAGTTCACACACTGCACATGACAGTGCATGCAAGGGCACAATACACATTAACCAATGCATGCGTGTGGGAATGGCTATAAACGGATATAAATAACTTCACATCACGAACACTGTTTATTCAAACACATTACAGCATAAGCATCCATAAAGACATATCGTGGTGAGCTACAGTATAGCGTTTGGTTTTGTTACTTAAAAAGTGAAAATTCTTATAATTGAAATAATGAGCAGTGAGAATTTAATTGAATTTAAATGTAACCTTTACCGTACTGTTTTGTAGATAATTGCGGTCGGTTTCATTATTTGTGAAAAGTCAGTCATCAAGTCAGTTATCATTGAATATGTTTTAGATGCTAGAGAGATGCTGAAGAAGACCAAATCGTGTCAGTTTTTTGCTGACTGCTGCTGTGGACCATTAAAGACTCCTAAGCATTTTATCAGTGTGTGCGAATGTTTCTTTCGTTGTGCACTACACAGATGCCGTAGTGTCTGCTGTGCCTTTAAGGAGTTTTGCATATAGCCTTAAGGCATACTGTAGCACTCAGCTGTTGTGGGCAATTGCCTGCTGTAAATGTTTCACTGCTGACAAAAAAATATATATTTTTCTTCATGCGCTGTTGCTGTTGTTTGACTGTACATACAGTATATTAGCAATATACTGCACATATATTAGCCATATGTACTTCACATATATTAGCCATATACTAGCCATATACTGCACATATATGGGCCATATACTGCACACATTATCAATGACTGGTTCTTAAGGGAGGGTACCAGGCAAAAGTAATTAACAGCATCACAATCATGTTTATTTATTTTTTCTTAAAATTTTGATCCCACGATTTTGTAACCTATTTTTCACCCATGTGCCTATTGACCATATTCACAACGCGGCCATCTTGCCATTAAGTTAATCAAATGCCACCCCAGTTGCCACCCGGTTTCAATGCAAATTTCAAAAATGGCCACCAGATGAATTATGGTCAATTGCCTAAACTAATCCTGGGCGCTGCTCTCCCTCTGCCAACCAGGGGAGGGCCCTGAACTGAGCTCATGCTTGTCACGGTTCGGTGTTGTGGACCCAAATGCAGAACTCAACTTCATAGTAATGCAGGAATCCAAGGAGTGCAGTTTACGAGACTTTACTGAACTTAAACATAAGCTTAACACAAGCACACACAGGTATCATACACAACAGAAATCAAAACCAGAGGAACAGACAGCAAACAATGAACCAGCACAGAGAGCAGATACAGGCAGGATTAAATAGTCTCTCACCAGCTAGCCTAGGCAGTCTTTAGGCCAACAGCTGTGAAAACCGGGAGGAGCTCAGATTGTCAATCAGGTTCTCACAGGAGGGGAGGGAGCGAGCAAGAAAAGGTGGGGAAAAGGCCGGGGTGGAAGTGCCACCGTGTGGCACAGATCATGACAATGCTTCCTTCAATGCATGACAATGCTTCTTATCACCTGACAGCGGGGAGTTTCCCCAGTTGGACGTAACCCGTGGAAGGAACACGTTATTCCAACCAGTCCTTTCCCCTTCATCAGGCACCCTGGCTGGCCAGGGGGAGGCAGAATAGAATCCAGGATTACTGCGAGAACGGGGAGACACAGGGAGAACATGCAAACTCCACACAAAAAGGCCCTTTCACCAACCCCACCTAGGGTATGGGCACTGATGACGCAGAGGAGAGAATACGCCCCCAGCGCCCACGGCGGGAATCAAACCCGGAACCTTCGAGTCGACAGTGCTACCGACTGCACCACCGTGCCCCCTCTCAACGCGTCACAATCATGCTAACCACTTTATCCATGGCGCAAAGTAACGAGCTTGTATATCTGCTTTTTTTTTTTATTATTATATCAAAAATGTTTGGAAGATTTTGAATAATTTTTAATTTGTTTTAACATAACTGTTCTCTTCTGGGGGTCCCTGGCACAAGACATTTTCAGATGGGAGTCCGTGGCCAAATACATCTTCATTTGTGTGTCCTTGACTTGGAAAGGTTCGAGAACCAGTGTCAGAGTAGTGTTAGTCCCAGATCCACATTGAAGCCACACTGTTCCTAAGTGGATCGTTTTTAAACTCAACTCCACACAGAGAATGGACATTGTAATGTTCCTTTGCCGACAGTACCTAACTTAATATGAATACAATTATAATAACACAAACAAATCATTTGCAACTCGCATTTAAACTGGAACAAAATGGCTCTATCGAAATGCATCTTATTCAGTTCAAAACGCTAGACGCCTAATGGACGAGGAACATTCCGAAATCACGCTGAGCAGAAGCCCTGCCAAATTAAACTGTCTTTTTCCTTTGCTTTTAAATCACTTTTGTTTTCTGCTTTGATTTGGTCCCAGTAAGCTACAAAGGAACCCGGTTATTCTCGCAAGCAATAATTCTGTCGTCGCTCCTTGTAGAAGTCCCATCACGGCTCTCTCACTTTTCTAATGTTACATACCAGAGTAGACCCTTTGAATTCTTTCTCAAGGCACTTATTGGCACGAGATAATGACCATAAACGCTGCGAGCGGAAAACATCAAAGCACATCAGAGACGAGCCAAGAAGTCCAAAAATGTACGATCAGTTGAAAGGAGGCGGTGTCCTAATAGTCTAGACATTATTATCAGCGCTGGACAAAGTACACTTAAGTCAAAGTATTACATGATGACTAAGTGAAAGTTGCTAAGTCAAATTTGTACTTGTCCATATATGGGCATTCCATATGGATGACATCAGGGATCTCCATATATGAGCATACAAGGGACAAGGACCGAATGTGATGTCACAACAATGTGATGTTGCAACAATGTGATGTCATAGGTCAGCTATAGACATAATGAAGATCAGGGATCTCCATATATGGGCATACAATGGGCATACTATGGACAAGGACTGAATGTGATGTCACAATGTGATGTCACAACGATGTGATGTCACAACAAGTCAGCACCTATATACATTGATGTGTTACTTATACGGACAAGATGTGACGGTTTTCATAGTTAACTGCGACCTACAGTCGCAATAAATGGAACATTATGCATAGCGTTTGCTTTTACTTTGGTATTGGGAAGAGAACAGGTGGTTGATTTCAATGGAACCACTGTCCTCATCCTCAGTGAACTGTGGGGTTCCCCAAGCGCACATACTAGGGGCATTACTGTTCCTACATTAAAGACATGAAAGCAGCCTGTAACTGCAATTTGTTCTTGTTCACTGATGACTTAGCACTCCTGATCTCGGCAAGGACATAATGTAATCTGAGGAAGTTCTGAACTACGCGAAATCTGCCTCGATAACAAACCCTGGTAAAACAGAATCCATTAGTACCATACCCTTAGTAATGCAAATTATTTGATTTGTTGATGATTGTTGATGATTGTTGTGCAAATGTGTTATGCTATGTTGATTAATTAAAAAAATAGGACCACAATGGTCCCCGGGACCTTTTGTGTTATCCCTTTAGCTTTAGCTAATGTCTTATACTGTACCACAGTCCAATTGCTGTTTATATTTCTGACTAATAAAGTATTCAATCAATCAATCAAAAGCTAAGTATATTCTGATATTTCTTTTTAATATTTCTACACTTGGTGGTATGGATACTTTTAAAGTAAAAAAAGAAAAATCAGACCACTTCTTCAACCAATGTGCACAGGTAGAAATCTGTGCATGTACTATACATACACACGTGCACACACACACACACACACACACACACACACACACACACAGAGCATGATTGTGTTCTCATCTCGAGTGGTGTTGATGTCGTTGGCTCCCGGAGTCACCCGGAGGTGTTTATAGAAACCCAAGACCCTGTGTTTTGGTGACACCTATACTGTAGGTCCCATGAGCGCACACACACACACACACACACACACACACACACACACACACACACACACACACACACACACACACACACACACACACACACACACACACACACACACACACACACACACACACACACACACACACACACACACACACACACACACACACACACACACACACACACACACACACAACGTCAAATAAAGAGCACATTTTTTGCAAGTTCATGTCCATTTCCATCAGAGATCTCCTTCTGAATCCTGACAAGTAACAGTTTTTGGACATCTGAGGTTTCCCCCCGCCCCGGCCGAGACGATTGTTGAGATCCATCCAATTAGAATATTGTGTAAAAGTAACATTTCTTGATTCTTTCATATATTTTTTTTTAAACGTCATTCTAGATTGACATGCAATGAATTATTCCAAACCTTTTTTGTTTTCGTTTGTTATTATTTAGATTTTTTCATGGCATACAGCTCATGAATATCAAAAGTCTGTATTTCAAAATATTGCCATATTACACAAGACCACTCAACCTTCTGAAGTTAGAGTTGCTTGAAGTCCAGTGGGAAGTTTCCGCAGTCAGTTATGAGTTGGGCTGCTATGGCATCTGCAATGCTTTTTTACACAATATTATTTTTTTCTTTTTTTTTTAGATAGATCTGTAGTCTGTGTGCCAGACAGACCTTCGGTCCCGGCAGACAGGCATGCCACCTCTGTCACCCAGCACTGAGGTGATGCTAGGACAAATCACTTCTCTTTGTGCACACGTGTAAAAATAAATCACACAATGACAACACACACATTGGCCCCAATTATAGCTACAGCTACCGGGCTGCAGTCAGTGTACAAACGACCAGCTCAGTGTGTGTGTGTAAGTGCGAGTCAACAACGAATGTACCGGTTACCATAGTAAACTGTGTGTACCCATTGTGGAAGGATTGGAAGGGGAAGATGGAGCAATATTGCACTAACGTCGCCGTTGTGCAATTGTGTGGAGAAAAAAATAAGAAGCTGTGTTCCAATTGGATCCAATTATTTAGTCACAATGAAAAGTATTTACTAATAGTTTTCATTTGTTCAATCTATACATACATTTCAGAAGTGACCAGACCGGTGCATTCGATCTACCCAGTGCATTCGACGACCCAAAGCAGTCCAATTGGCTAGGACTGATCACGTGGCACACGTGCCGACGTCCTCACGTCACACCAGCGCCATACGTGCAGACGTAAAGTCAACACAAGGCTAACAGTTAGCTAAACAAATGATGTACTCACGTTTGCATAGTCAATAGCACTACTGTCCACATTCCAGTACATTCCATGATTTAGGCACGAGTCCCGATCACATTTACATAATCTTCATGTATGTACATCCCATTACAGCAATTACATTACAGCCATAACGTAACGTTAGTCTTTTTAATTCGCGGAGTTCTTAACCGGAAGTGCGTCCGGCCGTCAAATATGTCCGACCGGAAACGTGCTGCGGCACAATAGTTCCGCCACAATAGTTCCCCCCCAAAAAAACTTTTTTTTTTCAAAAAAACTTTTTTTTTTTTCAAAAAACTTTTTTTTTTTCAAAAAACTTTTTTTTTTTCAAAACACTTTTTTTTTCCAAAAAACTTTTTTTTTTCAAAAAACTTTTTTTTTTCAAAAAACTTTTTTTTTAGCCATATGAGCTTTTCACGTTAACAACGAGGCGAGGGGGCGTAGATGTGAGCGGCGCGTAGCGCCGCGAACCTCTAGTATTTATACAACGGACACTTGTAATATGAATGATGGATATATTGGTCCATATTAACTTATTAATGTGAACCAATTTTCTATTTTATTTTATTTTATATTATAATTTTTTTGTCTTTCATGTATTTTTTTTCTCTTTGGTTGTTTTGTTCTTTGTTCTTGTTTGACTTTTTGTTTGTCAGGTTTGTAGGTACATTCTTCTTTTGTGTAGTAAAATATTGTATGCAGTAAGGATAGGCATCAATGAGCATTGTAATGTATCGCTGAAAAGGAGTATCGAAGTAAACTATTAATTCATAGATTGTGTGACTATGTAGTGTGATCAAGTAGGGCATCGATTGAAATATGGAGATACAGCCCGTATCGCTAGCGTAGCGGTCAATCTACTGTATACTATCAATAAAGGAAGAAAAAAAAAAAAAAGATATGGAGATACAAGGTTTCTGCCCGTCAGCAACGATAGGCCTACAGGTATGTAAGAAAGGGAGCTCCATGGAGAAAGTATTGGGAAGAATCACTGTACATTGTTGCTGACAGGCAGAAACCTCATATCTCCATATTCTAACTTTTGGTATTTTTTCCTAAATAACAAAATGTCCTACTACATTGTCACACTGTACAATAGCATCAAAAGTAGTAGCTCGAAATGCAGCTTGTATATCTGCTACTTTTGTTTTGCGACTGTAGGTCGCATTTACTATGAGAACCTGCAGCTCATGTGCGTCAGTCACTCAGTCAGTAAGTCAGTCAGTCAGTCACGCCTCATGTCACGCTCCATATACTGTATGGCCAAGACAGAATTAATTCCCAAGTGTGACTCGCGTCACTAGTGTCACGGCAACCACACTTGCAAATTAATTCTGTCCTTGTCACTTTTATGCACATACTGTAGATCCCTGATGTCATCAAAATTAAGCCGATATCTGGGAATGGCCATATATGGACGTATTGTGTCAGTCTCTGTTGTTTCAGCGCAACCTCGACCTTTCTCACCCGTAGGGCGTCTTATTGGTATCGTTTAATTTGAATCCTGATAAGTATTGTTCTGGATATATGCGGTTTCCACCCAAGAGACAACAACCGATGGCGACTGATGTTTTGACCGATATTGTGTAAAAAAAAGTTAGATCAACTTGACTTCACCTGCTGGCTACAGAATCAGCCAAAATCCACATGATCCAATAAATAAAAAAATACAAAATAAACTTATATATTAATTAAAACAAAGTTAAGCTCAAAACTTAAATTTCCTCATGGAACTCAATGGAGGTCTTACTGGGCTGAAAGCTTGCCTAGGGTGATGACTAATATCATAGAGTGCATGGCCTCATCTCTCCTTACTGACTCATTAGCACTACTACTACTGTATGTGTGGATGGAGCTAAGCCTGCTCACAATAAATAAAAACATAAAACTAAAATCTAAGAAAGTTCCAAAAAGCAGAGCAAGGGGCCAATGTGTATCCTAAGTCACAGGCACGTGCACACAGACATCAAAGGGGGCTTGAGCCCCTGCCCTTTTATCCGTCTGTAAAAAAGTGCCCTTTACAGACTATGAACTATGGTGAAAGAAATGTAAAATGCAGTCTTCCCGTGCCATACCTGATGGCAGCATTCAATAGAATCGCCTTGACCAAACTCTCCTGAACTTGAATGCAGCATCTGTTGAAAGAATTGCCCTCTCTGTGTAGGAATCCATACCGTTATTACGCCACATCTCCGGTATTCACTTGATTTTGCTTAGTTCAGTGTAGTGTCAAGTACTGAATATAGTTGACCTCCAAGCTCACAACGTGTCGCGCTGTGATGCGTTGGAGGTCTGACATTTTCAATACTTTCACCAAAAGGCCCTTTTAAAAATTTCAGCCCCCACATTCTCTGCACGTCCCTGCTAAGTCATAATTATGAGATACTTGGTCAATTTGAACCATGCATCCTGCCAAGTGCTCTCATCCAGGCCACTTCACAGGGGAGGAGAGGTGCCTGGACATGTTGCTTTATATATTACTACTATACCAGCCAATGCAACTCATTTCTGTGAGGAAAACAAACAACCAAACAACCAAACTCAAGCTTTAAGCCTTCATAAAGAATCCACAGTTTAAGAAGTCCACACGGTTTAAGTACCCTTCTTTAACCGTGCAGAATCTGTCCCAACCATGCACACTCACACTGTTTTGGCCTTTTATACTGTAAAGGCAAGGACAAGGCTGGAACGGCTCCAAAGCAAACAGAAGCCAAACCTCATCCTTTCCAGTGTTCCAAGTTGCCAGCCGCATTAATGTAGGGTTATGAGTGCACGGATCAAAGAATAGACGTGTGCAAGAACTTTTATGGCTTCCCAATTACACCGACGCACCGGAACGGCCTGGAATGCACCGCACAAACACACACTGATACAAGCACCAATATCATATCTGATGCCTTGAGGCCCAATATGCGCACACACACACACACACACACACACACACACACACACACACACACACACACACACACACACACACACACACACACACACACACACACACACACACACACACACACACACACACACACACACACACACACACACACGTTTGTACTGCTATATTTGTGAGGACATAACACAGAGTGATACATTTGGACCATTTTTAACATAGTCACCGGCGCACCACCATCGCGCTTAACTCAAACCCCAACCCTTATACCCTAACCTGTAAATGTCTGATCTTAAACCTAACGCCAATTTGAACCTTTCCTGATAATCATAACTAAATGTATGTGTTTGATATATTCTACTACACTTGTGGGAACATTTGGCCCTCGCAAGTGCAGTAATGCAAGTACAAACACACACACACACACACACACACACACACACACACACACACACACACACACACACACACACACACACACACACACACACACACACACACACACACACACACACACACACACACACACACACACACACACACACACACACACACACACACGTGCGCACACACACACGCACGCACGCGCGCACACCATATTCTCCGGCGCACACAAAGTCAATTGCTCAGTATATACTGTACACAACTGCGGTGCGGTGGTAGGGAGAGCTAAATCCTCATCATTAAACAAAGAGGCGGTGAGCAGGGCAGCAGAGATCAGTGCACTGCCTGCAGCATTTCTCCTACACAGCCTCCCAAAGTGTTGTGATGAGCACCATATTATAATAGAATAATATTGCAAAAGCCAAAAGTTGCCGTGGCCTGTATTAACATGTTCTGTTGCTGCTGCCAAGTCCAACCCATAGATATCGCTGCTGTCGGGCGGAAACCTTGTATGTCCAAAACTGTTCCTTTTTCACTATTATCTTAAAAATATCAAAAACAAAAGTGAAATGTGACATGTTATGAGCTTTTTTTATGAGTTTTGTGTGACACTATTGTATGATACAGCTTGAGACAGCTTGAAAACGTAAACATTTGAAACGGAGAGATAGGAGATTTCTCTCAGAATGTATAGAATTTGATAGCAAAAGGCAGAGGTTGCTGTGGCCTGTATTAGAAATGTTATGATGTTGACCAGTTTAAAAATTGGTTTATTCATGGGGTTCATTCCCAGGACCAACAACAAGTCATAGCCTAAGTCAGTGGTTCTCAACCTTTTCAGGCCACGACCCCAAAAATAATCATATTTAACTGTTATTTTGTATAACACGGTAGCAGATCTACATGCCTCATGAGGCATTGTGAGCATGTAGATCTGCTATTTTCACAATTTCTGCCTCTAATAATTGACACAATACCAATGTAATAAAAATATATATTACAGGTATTAAAAGGGTCTTAAAAGTACATGCCACATAGATATGCAGGAGCGGCATGCAGCCCAAGGGCTGCAGGTTGAATAGCGCTGGTCTAAACAATATACTATCGAAATAATAATCTGTACATTGAAACTAGGATGTTTGTTTATTCACTCCTAATCTCATTTCTTGAATGAAATGGGTATACTGACCTATTTTCCATTTACAAGAGAGCTTACAAATAATGAATACAATCAATAATTAATACATTTACACCATTTCCAATCTACTTAAGACAAAAGTATCAAAAGAACAAGATAGTTCTGTACAGAAAGTAGGCTACTATACAACTCAACTAATTGATGACAATAATAATTACATTTTATTACAAGGCTCTGTCAGGGGTCGAACAGGACTACTTTGCCAAACAAAACTAATGATGATCATCATCATCATCATCATCTTTAAAGAAATTATAGCTTTTTAGTCCACTGGTATAATTCCGTACAGTACTTAGATTATTCCATTAGATGAATTTATTTGAATTGGATCAGAGAGAGTGGAGGCATGCATGCCTGGTTTGCTGCAGATTACCATTACCAGGGGAACAGGGTTATATGGAGAGGGAAAAAGAGGGGTATGTGTATTTTAATTCATTTAGACCGGGAACACATTAATACGCATTATTGTATGCTTTGACTATTAAAGAACTAGCAGATATACAAGCTCACATAATGCGAACTTGTAGATCTATTTTTTTAACAATCATGAAAGTTTGTGCAAGTCTTTGAATATTTTTACTCGATTCTAAATCCTTCCATGTTAAAAAAATAAATAAAAGTTAAAATAAAACTATATATATATATATATATATATATATATATATATATACATATACTGTACATATATATATATACATATACATATACATATATATATATATATATATATATATATATATATATATGTGTGTTTCTATGTCAGTGGTGCTCAAACTTTTTCAAGCCAAGGACCCCCTAGAATGATATCTATTTGGCCATGGAACCCCATCTCAAAATATTTAGTTGCAGGGACCCCCGAGAAGCAGTTGAGTTGAGTTACAAATGTTTGCTTTAAAAATACATATAGGCAATGTTCAAAGATTTGCAAACATTTTCATGACATTTCAAAAATAGCAGATCTACTTGTATATCTGCTATTTTTCAATAGCTAAAGTATAACATAATTCCAGGTCTAAACAGGTTAAATGGCACATATTGATATTCAACTCATGCCTTTGCACTTAGTCCCTACTCCCACTTGATTTGCATTAACACCGTTTAAAATGGAGAGAGAGAGAGAGAGAGCGAGAGAGAGAGAGAGAGAGGCAACTCTCTGTGGAGTGAGCCTGTGCACTCCACTCCACTCCACTCCACTCCACCATCACATCACATCGCTGTGACTTGACACAGCGTTTTTTTCCCCCTGGTTTTCACGCGTGAAGGGCAACAAGGACCTGATGATACTAAAAAGCATGTGGGGAGGAGCTGAAATAGCCGCTGTTGCTGTGGAAACCTCATATGTAAAAAAAAAAAAAAAAAAAAAAAGTACTTTTCAGGATTCTAATTCAGCAGGAATAAGACAACATATGTGTCTGTACACAGGTATGTGCACACACAGACATCAAAGGGGTCTTGAGCCCCTGCCCTTTTATCCGTCTTTTATCCGCAGTTTTAACTGTGGTGAAAGAAATGCAAATGCCTCCCTTTCCATGCCATACCTGAAGGCAGCATTCAAGAGAATTGCCTTGTCCAAAAGCAACATGTTATACTGAAAGAATTGCCCTCACTGTGTAGAATTCCCCCTCATCTCCAGTATTGCCTTTTTATGCTTAAGTTTAGTTTGGTATCAGAACCGAAAATAGCCGACCTCCAAGCTCACAACACGTCGCAGCGCGACGCGTCGTGAGCTTGGAGGTCAATATTTTCACCAAAAGGCCCTTTTAGGAATTTCAGCCCCTGCCTCTCTAGCATTCTTTCCCTGTCTGAGAGAGACAGGACAGAGGAACTTAACAATGAGGATGCAAGCAGTAAGAGGTGGAGAAGGTGGAGGAGTTTAAGGGTTTAAGGGTTGTGCTCTCCACAGCGGGTCAGCAATGAGGGGGGAGTGAGGTAGAGAGTGCAGGCAGAGTGGACGCATGGAGGAGAGTATCAGAGGTGATGTGTGACAAAAGGGCAGGGGCGTCACACCAAATGCTGGGCCCTGGGTACAAGGATTCACTGCGGGCCCCCCATGAATGTTAACTATTGAAAAATAGCAGATATACAAGCTCACAACGCGGCACCAAGTGCCGCGCTGCGAGCTTGTAGATCTGCTATTTTTGAAAAACCTTGAAAATGTGTGCCAATGTGTGCCAGTGATGCTCAAACTATTTCATGTGAAGGACCCCCCATCTCAAAATATTTAGTTCCAGGGACCCCCCAGAAGCAAAATTTGAGTTATAAATGTTCATTTAAAAAATACATAATATTCAAAGATTTGCGCACATTTTCACGACTTTTCAAAAATAGCAGATCTACAAGCTTGCAGCGCGGCACTCGGTGCCGCGCTGTGAGCTTGTATATCTGCTATTTTTCAATAGCTAAAGTTACAAGGGCCCCTCCACCTTGGGGCCCTGGTAACTCAGTCCCACTTTCCTACCCCTTGTGACGCCCCTGCGAAAGGGTACAAGCCAGAGTGAGAGGCAACACGTATTGCCAGGTAACATGCCAAGTTCAGATGTGTCCTTTAGCTTTGGAAACGGGCAGATATACAAACACTCCAGCAGATAGATGTTTTTGTACACTATGCAATAGCGGTTCTATTGAATCTGAGGCCCATGTATCTGAGGCCCATGAATCTGGGCCTGGTGTACAAGATACACTACACCACTATGATACCCAAGTACCTGTCAAAATACTTTATAAACATTAAGGATGTCCATAATTACAACACCAGAGGCAGCGCCACAGATCACTTTCAACCCAGAGTCAAAACCAACAAAGGGTCAAACTCTTTTTTCTGCTATACCACCAAAATGTGGAAAGCCTTACCGAAGGCCATAAAGGAGTGTGGATCACTAGCATCCTTTAAAATTGCCCTGAAAAACCACTTACAGGCAGCAGCCGTTCGCAACTGGTAAAAAAACTAACCTAGCCCAACCCTATACCCTCCCCTGCCCCTTCTTTGTATATACTTACTGTTTGTTTAGACTTACTGTTTTCTTTTTCTTTTTTGTTCTCTCATTTTCTTTTCTTTACATATCTACTGCATAGTACTGTGTTCTATTCGTCTGTCATTCAATGTTATATGAGATACTTTAATGGTTTCCTGTGGAAATAAGCTTAGTCTTTTCATGGATCTCCTTTTAGTAGACCTTGTACCAGTGAACTGTACCGTCATGAAACTGTACCTTTTCCTATGCAAACTTCTAATAAAGTCTTCAATCAATCAATCAAAAAACCATGTCCTATTACACTGTGATCTTTATAAGGACATTCGTTCTGAACTATTCCGGTCGTTATCACAAGAGGTTGAATTTTTTAATGAGCAGGATGATAATAATAAACTGAATCTAATTTTAGCTGGTAAACACTGTGTAATCGAATGTGCCAAAGCCTGCCATCTCATCTTAAAAAGAAGATTAGCTTTTCTCAGTACCGGTTCATAAACTGCCCCACTGTTTATTTAGATTTTTCTGTGTATTTGTATTTGTATTTCTATTTTGTATTGTTTGATTCTTTTGTTTTTAAAGGTGTAACTGTTTTTACATGTTGATACTTTAATGTACGTTTATTTTTAACTTATTTTGTCAACTTAAAGGTGTCTCACAACTCCTAGTGAGTGGTCTTCAAACTGTTAGATGAAATATGCTGCTTGTTTTTTAAATTGTATGATCTGAGGAGTGACACTCTAATAAAGTTTTCTATCTATCTACAAAAGATGTTCTGTGATAAAGAGGGGGGTTACAATTTGAGACGAGAGCTTAATTTTAAGGTACATTTGGCTGGTTCAATATATGATTGGTTGGGACGCCAAAGTAAGCTCCTTGCCCTAACGGAAATATCCTACTCTTTGCTAGATTTTTTATCATCATGTAATATTATTGCAAAACGTACATTAACCAATTGAGCCTTATTATATTGTGTCTATTTGAAAATAGACACAAATCACATTGCAACGAGTGGTGAGCTTGTTACTTTTACTCTAGTTACAATTGTAAATACATGCCTGTTACAAAAGTATTTTCTTTTCTGTTATAGTGGGGAAAGCTTTCACTGAAAATCGGATATTTTGCCCACAATACGGGTGCCAGAGTTAAAGTGCTTAAATACAAATGAAGAAAAGTGTTCTAAAGAATACTTCTTCCACTTCTGTGGGTGTGAAAGACAGAGATAAATAATGACTTGCGGCGTGATTCCACCCTCCCAGGGACTGTTGTTGGCGTCTGCATGCTCCCCCATGTGATCTCTGCTCCCGCTGCGGAGGCAATACGACTTTGAATCCACAGGGGGTATTAACTTTCTCCCTGTCGCACACCGTGGCGGCAGGTCTGCCATTAGACATCTCGTCACGGTCCCCTATGGCAACTAGCGCACCTCACTTTGAGCGAGCGCCCACCCGGTGGCATTAACATTCCCACTGGCGGCGGCGTCCATGACATTACAATCATCACGTGTCGCCGTCGACGCCTCAATTTCCGCCAGCCACCCCTAACAGCATATATGATGCATGTGTCTGCTCGCTTCATTAACTCTGCATAACATTATCTATAACCGCTTTCGACAAGTACAGTGTGTTCTACAGTACAAACGCTGGCTCGATAACAAGGCCCCGCTGAACCTCGATCTTAACCCAGGGGTTCCCAAAGTGGGTGCCGTGATGCCAGTCCAGGGGTGCCTCCGAATGTTTTGATAACATTTGGAATTCAACAATATCACTTCAAGGTTCAAGGTTCAAGGGTTTTTATTGTCACATACAGCATCGAAATGAGCAGTGAAATTAGGGCCGCAGCCACTCCAAGACTTTGCACATAAAAACATAAAACCAACAACATAAAAACAACAATAACAGTGACAGTAGAAGCATAGCAATCCATAAGTTAAAGTTAAAAGTGCGATCCAGTAAAATTCATACCCTAATACTAGTTAAAAGTTTTTAAGATCATAATAAATAGCAGCAATTAATTGTACACTGTGAATACACCATCTAATTGGCATTTCCAAGTGCCCTGATGGCCTGAGGAAAGAAACTATTCTTCATCCTCTCTGTTTTTGCGGCTAAGTGTCTCAATCTCCTCCCAGACGGCAGCCACTTGATCAAGTGGTGGCCTGGGTGAGAGCTGTCCTTCATTATTTTTGTTGCCTTCGCTCTGCAGCGTCTGGGGTAGATGTCCTCCAGGCGGGGCAGGGTGGTGCGGGAGGTCCGCTCCGCGGCCTTTATGACCCGCGTCAGTCTCTTTCTGTCTGTGATGCTGCAGTTGCCATACCAGGCCGTTATACTGCCCGTCAGCACTGACTCCACTGTGGCAGAGTAGAAGGCTTTCAGTAGGGCTGGGGATTTAATGTGCTTCCTCAGCCTCCTCAGATGGTACAGTTTTCCTGCCGTCTTCTTCACCAGAGCAGAGACATGAGCGCTCCAAGTCAGGTCCGAGCTGATGTGTACTCCCAGGTACTTGTAGCTGTCTACTATTTCCACTGGGGTCCCACTGATAGAGATCGGTAGGTGGGGTGTCCTATTACTCCGTCGGAAGTCCATGACCATCTCCTTTGTCTTGGTCACGTTCAACAGGAGATTGTTGTCTTTGCACCAGGATGTCAGGTTCTCTACCTCCTCACGGTAGGCTGTCTCATCATTTTTGGAGATCAACCCCACCACCACTGTGTCATCCGCGAATTTCCCAATGATGGTGGAAGGGTGTGACGCCACACAGTCGTGGGTGTAGAGGGTGTAGAACAATGGACTTAATCCGCATCCCTGTGGAGCTCCGATGTTCAGGGTCCGAGGGTCTGTGAAGTTATTGTTTCCCCACCTCACCCTCTGGGGCCTATCTGTGAGGAAGTTGAGGTACCAGGGGAGGAGAGATGGTGTGATCTCCAGATCCCTGATCTTCCCAATGAGCCTCTGAGGCACAATCGTGTTAAAGGCGGAGCTATAGTCCACACACAACCACCTTACATAATTCCCCTTGCCATCATTTAGATGTGAATTTGTGGCATGGAGCAGGTGGGAGATTGCATCCTCAGGGCTTCTGTTCTTCTTATAGGCGAACTGGGTGGGATCGAAAGAGTCAGGCAGCTGTTTTAGGATCATGTTCTTCACCAACTTCTCGAAACATTTCATGAGAATTGGTGTTAATGCTACCGGACGGTAGTCATTTATGGTGCCTGGCTTGTTGTTTTTAGCTATAGGAACAATGATGGATTCTTTCCATATACGGGGGACAACACCCTGCTCTAGCGAGGCCTTCCAGATGGTGTGGACTACTGGGGCAAGTTGGTCAGCGCAGGCTTTGACCACCCGGCCTGGAATATTATCTGGCCCGGCAGCCTTCCTGCTGTTCACACCTTTCAGTATTAGCCGCACATCATGTATAGTGAAGGTAGGTGTCATGCTTTCCTTGGCTAGAGCTAATGCTGGGGCAATAGCCTCCTGCAGAGAGGTGATGTCGGCTGGACTAACACTGTCCTCAAACCGTGCAAAAAACTCATTTAGTTCCTCACCTAGAGCAAGATCATTCACAGCCACATTTGCTTTTGTTTTGTAATCTGTGATGATATTTATGTTTTTCCACATATTTCTTGTGTCTCTCTGGTGCATTTGAGTTTCAACTTTATTGCCATAGCGCTTTTTAGCTGCTTTTATGGCTGCTCTGAGTTCATAAGAAGCTACTTTGTATGCTTCATTATTTCCAGTTATCAGGCCTTCCTTATATGCCTCTGTCCTGGACTTCAGAGCTGATCGCACTGATTTGTCCACCCATGGCTTCTGGTTGGGATGGACTTTCACAGTAACCATGGGTACAACATCTTCTGTGATTTTCTCAATGAATCCAGAGAAGCCACTCACGAAGCTGCTGACGTCATCAGAGGGCGACCCAAATACACTCCAGTCTACGTTGTCTAGCGCGTCGCGCAGCTGCTCGTCCGATGTCGCCCCCCATCGCCGTGTTTGTATCACAGCAGGCGGCGCACGTTGGGTGAGTTGTTTACATCTCGGCAGCAAAAGGATAGCAACATGGTCGCTCTTTCCAAAGGGAGGTAGAACGGACGCCTTGTAACCCGCCTTGTATAGAGTATAACAATGGTCGAGTGTCCGGTCTCCTCTCGTGGCGCACGTAATGTGCTGATGAAAGTTAGGCATAACCTTCTTTAAGTTGGCTTTATTGAAATCTCCCAAGGCGACGTTAGCTGCCCTGGGATAACGATCAGAAAATGTATATATCAAATCCTGTAGCGTAGACAATGCGTCGTCTATATTCGCAGTGGGATGAATGTAAACAGCGTAGATAATCACAGCTGTGGTGTCCCTGGGAAGATGGTGTGGTCGGGTTAATATCACCAAATGCTCTATGTCGGGTGAGCAGCCCCTGGACAGTACTTTGACGTTCCGTGGATTAACCCACGAGCAGTTCGTCATTAGACAGACACCTCCGCATCTCGTTTTCCCCGACCTCTCGTCTCTATCCGAGCGGTAGACAGTGAACGAGTCCGCCGGTTGTATCGCGGCATCGGAGATGGACGGGGTGAGCCATGTTTCCACAAAGCATAGGACATTACAGTCCCGGACGTCGCTCTGGTAGCGGATCCTGGCTCGTACATCATCCAGTTTATTATCCAAGGATTGCACGTTGGCAAGGAGTATGGATGGCAGCGGTGTTCGGTTACCCTTGGTTCGAAGTTGTTTCCTCGTCCCAGCTCTGCACCCCCGGCGCCGCTTCCTTAGCACCAGGATCACAAGGGGGATAGTAGCGTTTATGCCTCTCAGGATTTCACTGGGCCAGCTCTCAAAACCGTCCATAAATGGGTAAGTCTGACCGTTTCCAATCTCCAGTAGAGTGCTCCTATCATAGCATAATAACGCACTTAATGTGGGCAGGAAAAGACAAAGTAAAACATTCATACCACTTCAGCAAAACAGACCTGATTTTTCTTTTTCCATCTATCCCAACTCTCTTCACCAAAAATAGCAGTTGTTGTGAGCTTGTAGATCGGCTATTTTTGGTGAACCTTCCACCCAGAATAGGGATGCTGGGGTTCAAGTGGTTAAGACAAGTATAAAGTTATTTTCAGTCAGTTCTGATGGAAACGGATATCTCTCAGTGACATAGCCTATATACCGTAACTCAGGTGGAAAGATGTGCATATTTACCTAGCGTAATATGATTACGATTCTAAAAATCAGGTGTGCCATGGATGAAAAAGTTATTTACCTGAGTCAAAAAGGTTTCAAAACCCTTGTCTTAACCCATTAAGACATTATATATATATATATGGGTTATATATATAACATTTTGTGCCAAGGACCGCCGGAAGGGGAGATTTGTCTAAATTATTCAACATTTTCAAGATTTTTCTAAATTGTTCTAAAATAGCAGATGTGTAAGCGGAGCTTGTATATCTGCACTGAGCTTGTATATCTGCTACTTTTGAATAGCGAACAGTAAAATCTAAAATGGCACAGCTTTCCTGGTTTTAAAGTGTTAAATATTAAAGAGGCGGTGCCATAGATTTGAATTTTTTCTGTTTTTCATGTTTCTAGGAGGTTGACAGTACTTCATTAGACCTGGTGTGGTTGTTATGAGCAATTATGTATTCCCTTTGTATTTGTTTTTTTTTCCTGGAGGCTGCCACCTTGTGGGTCAAAAGTGCCGGTCCAAAAACACAGATACAATTACATCATAGAATCAACCCCTCCCCTTTTACCATTCACCCAACACTGTGGGTGTGGCTAACTTCAGCTGGGTCACCACTAGGGGTGTAACGATACATTTTAATAGCGATTCGATACATATCACGATACATGGTTGACGATACGATACATGGACGGTATTGGTTCATTCATGGCGATACGATACGATTCGATTCAATGATTTAAAATCGATATAGTAACTATTTAGCAAAGACATTAAATCTGTGTGAAAGGTGTGGATAGTGGAGGTTTTTAACTCATTCCCCGCCTCCCCCGATAGTCCCGAGAAAATCCCAATGTCGTTCCCCGCCAGGCCCGATAGTCCCGAGAATTTGCTTTTATATAATGTAATGTTTAATTACATTCTTCCACAGCCCGTCACAAAGTCTGAGCCTTTTATCTTAAAGGGAACCTAAAATATCACACATCAAAGTAAGTGTGTTTGAAAAAAATACTGTAATAATGTATAAATTGCAATACAAATGTATAAATCTCCGAATAACCCACAGTGAACTGGCAAAAGACGCATTTGAGCTCAAAAGGCTGACTGCCGGAAAAAAAAAAAAAGAAGAAAAAAAAGTGTGAGAACAGCTGTGTGTGTGTGTGTGTGTGTGTGTGTGTGTGTGTGTGTGTGTGTGTGTGTGTGTGTGTGTGTGTGTGTGTGTGTGTGTGTGTGTGTGTGTGTGTGTGTGTGTGTGTGTGCTTCCCTCCAGGACCACTATATCTCTGTTTCAGTGGTCCCTGTTGGACCCCCTGATGGTGTTCAGTCCCATAAAAAAACAGTGCTATCAGTGAGATCTGCCTCTCTCTCTCTCTCTCTCTCAAGACACAAAACACACAATTATCGCCAATTCGCCATATAAATGCTTCTAAAACGTACCTGATAATGATGATGGTTGATTTGAATCCACACCATGGGTTATAATCCATATATCCAGGCTATAATATTAGTTTTGTAATGGTATTTAGTCCACAAACAAGCCATGATCGCCTTTGCAAAGGTGGGGGTCCCTGGTCGCCTTTCTAACGGAACCAATAAGGGGTCCGCGGGTCCAACGCTTCGCCGACCTCCCAGAGCAGTGCGGAGTTACATAACATTGTAAAATCAATCAATAAGCCAATCATTTGTTACATAAAGTTCACATGATCCAGTTGCAGGGACAAGTGGTCCCTGTCGATGGGGTCTCACAAAGGGGGTCCCCTGGTCTCCAGCCAACACTTAGGGAACCAGGTGGGCGTGGGGGTCCCTGGCCCACGCTCCACCAAAACAAGCATCAACTACAGCCAACAAGCGATCGATCAACTACAGCCTCGCCTCGAAGGCAAACTGCGTCTGCCCTGCTCTTGCCAGGGCAGTGCAGAGGATTTTTTAGGGGCAGGGGGAGACATTTTCTAACGTGCTAGAATGTGAAAATAGCTGATCTACAAGCTCTACAAGCTCTCAAAGTGTCGCAGAGCGACGTGTTGAGAGATTGCTGATCACCTTGTTGAACAAATGTCATAGCAATCCATTCTAGAGGTGTATTCTAGAAGTGTTATTGCGACCGTCAGGGAGCAGTTTACTATGAAAACCTCCACCGGCCGTCCGTCGGTCGGTCACACGTCACACGTCACACCTTTGCCCTGCTCATATCTCCGCATCAGTATATAGGGCTTGTTTGTTTATTGTATGACATCACGCCACATCATCAGCTGTGGACTCTGTGATGTCATCGTATCGCATCAGTATATAGGGCTTGTTTGTTTATTGTATGACATCACGCCACATCATCAGCTGTGGACTCTGTGATGTCATCGTATCTCCATATATGGCCATCTCCGTATATGGAGATATAAGTCGTCCATGCCCAAGTATGGGCTGGTGAGGTCAGACTTTGTGTGATGCGTAGGTTATCTCAATATATGGAGATTCAACATTCCAGGCAATGCTCTCTTCCCTGGTGAGAATTGCCCCTTTATATAGGGCTTGTTTGTGTATTGTATGACATCACGCCACATCATCAGCTGTGGACTCTGTGATGTCATCGTATCTCCATATATGGCCATCTCCGTATATGGAGATATAAGTCGTCCATGCCCAAGTATGGGCTGGTGAGGTCAGACTTTGTGTGATGCGTAGGTTATCTCCATATATGGAGATTCAACATTCCAGGTGTAACTATGGCTACCCGTATGACGTGAGAGGTGGAGGTTGTGATATTTGTTATCTCCCGATTAGGGAGTCTTACTGGTTGTAAAGACTCATGCCCCCTTTGATGTCAATGTGTGTGTGTGCACCTGTAGGCCTACAGAGCGCAACTAGCATTTACACACAGAAACAGAGAGACAGCGCCCCCAAGTGACTTGTAGCAGACTTGTAGAATACTGTAGCAGTAATAGTATATCAATGTGAACTTGCTGTTTTTGGTCAGACATAGCATATAAAAATATTTTTCTCTGCATTTTTCTAAACAGAAAATTCTAAAAATAATTCCTATTACATAATTACATTAGTACACTTATCTGATAAGTGCCTGACGCCATAAATACAAATATCAACTGAGTTATTCGCTCGAAAAGCCATCAATCACAAAAAGGTCAATATCTCCAGTTCTTTCAATTATAGCTGGATTTTGGTCAAAAATGGCTATTTTGAGATGGCTGCAACTATAGAAAAAAAAGCTTTTTAGTTATTTATTTTATTTTTCGGTGAGACTAGAGTTTGTCCTGTTTCATTTGAGGTTCTGTATGACATTGTCGAAAAAATACAGAATTTAGGAAAAATGTCAATATAAAAAAAATATATCATTTTTTTTATTAAACAAAATGGCAGGAGAGCCATACAGTCAATGTTAAAATGGCGGCCAATGTGTTAAGGGAAACATGTATTATTATGGATATAAATAAGTAAACAGTGATTATCTGCCAAATACATGAACATTGTATATTGACAAACCTGCACCTTGACATGAACCCAGAGATTACACACATTTATCGATAGACCAGTGTAGCTATATGGAAAGGAAAAGTAATTAAATCCCTCCTTTTAATTTTTCTTCTTAAAAATGCTAAATACAATGCACAAGTAGGTAGTATCGATACAATCGATTCTTTGCACTGCCGATTCGATGCGATACAAAATAAAACGATACGATTCGATTTTAGCTGTTTTCATTTCGATATACTTCGATTTTAAACGATATTTCGATACAGTTACTATATCGTTACACCCCTAGTCACCACCCACCATGACAACCAGGCATACGTAATTAACTGGTGGGTGTGGCCACATAAGAACATAATTTTAACTCTTTCTGTACACTATTTTGGACAAAATCTTCCTCCTAGTATAATCATAATAACTGATAATCATGTTTTAGAGGGAAAAAAATCATGGCGCCCCATCTTTAAATGTGCCCCTTTTCTCTTGTCTAATTTCAGCACCAGATGACACTGTCTGGACCACTCTCAACCTGCCGTCCATATTTTGGGCATTTCATTCTAGGTTTCCTCGGCCATGCACACATGTCCATTTCTGATTTTTGGGGAATTGCCGTTTTTCAGGCAATCTCCTACATTAACCATTTATAATCAAGCGATGGAAAGCCTCAAGTCTGTCGCGCCATATCAATATGAATGTATTAATATATGCTGTGTTCATTTAATTGTTCATTATCGGTTCACCCCACATCCTCTCCCCACACCGCCTCTCTCTGGAGCACTCAGGCAGGAGGGGCAGGTGGTGGAACAGGCTGACCCCTTTAATTACCTGGGCACAGAGATGGGACCACCACCTGTCCTTCACATAACACGCTGACAGACGGGGTATACAAACAAGGTCCAAAGGCGTATGTTCCTCTTGAGGAAACTGAAGGGTTTCAGTGTCAGAACAGGACATTTTAACAGCAGTACACCACCGGTAACTCATTGAATCAGTTCGACATTCAACATAATGCATCCTGGTCAGTGTTGCATTGCTGATTCAATGTTTGGGGTGTACACGGTGTTCATGATGTCACGTGCACGTCGCTTAACACCTGCTATAAAGGTCTATTGATATGCATACAAACACCCTTTGTGACACTAAAGCATTTTCGAGGTGTGAACTTAGGGGTTGTTTGGCATACGTAGGGCAATACAACACTGATCCTGGTACAACATCACCGCAGAGAACAGAAAGATTAAACTCACAAGGATCCTCAAACAAAGCAACCAAAATGCCCAGCATAACACACACCCTAGTCTTGGACCGCACGCCATGCATTATAAGAGGGGTCTTCCTCAGAGTTACTACGGGGGGGGGGGGGGGGGGCACATTTTTTTGTGTGATAGGAACTTTAACCCTTGCACCCCTATTCTGAGAGGAACATTAGCCCAGAAATAGACAAACTATAAGCTCACAAATCCTTTGGCAAAGAGGTTTGGTGTAGAGGGGAAACGGAGCAGACCAAGTACAGAGTCAACGGTCAAGTTTGAGTACAAGTGGTTAAATGTCTGAAAATACACATGAATCCAACATATCAATGGAGATGTGCAAACAAAATAAACAAAGCTGTCAAACACATTACGTTTTATTTTACACAGTTTTATACAACGTGTATTGGGGGTCCCTGCTTCATATATCTAGTCTCTCCTCTCACTAGACCAACCATTTGAAGAAAACTCACAAAAAAGGTTAATTCCAGTACAATATCCATTTTAAACAAGTGCAAAATATAGCTACGGTATACAAGCTATACCCAGTTTGGTTATTTTCAGTTAAGAGATTTTGTTTAGAGGGGAGAGAAACAAAGTAGGCCTATAGAGGGATTAAATGGTTAAAATGTTTGTTCATTCAACTATGAAATTTGCACAAATCAACAAGTCGCTCGATACAATACACTTCTTCTGCAGCTAATTTACTTGATTGAACTAGAGACCGGAGCAGCCATTCATCTCATTATGGAGCACTTTTTCTATGGACTTTTCTTTCAAATAATTGCAGGAAATGTGCCTAATGCACGGTTCCTCAACCTTTAGATTGGATTGCTGTGGCTTTCCTTCATTAGATTGATTGGCAGTACATGTGTGACGTGGTGCAAAACCACCTCACACATGCACTGCATTACGCTTAGGTAGTGTGTCTCCTTTTAGCATGAAACCACTTTTAATCATCACAGTACAATCAAACACTGTTAATTGTACTGTGATGAGGAAGGATGGATATTCCACAACTGAAATAGAAAGGATATATAATTTATATACGGATATGCTGTTCAGGCACATACGTAAGTGTGTACTCATTTTGTTCTGGTTCCATTGTAGCATGCAGGCATGTACGCACATAGAAAAAAGCATTTTTAATATTTACAGAAATGAGGACATTTCAAATTGTTGGGGATGATAGAAAGGATACTGAATTGATAGGTCAAGTGAAGTACAAATATGAGGGTGAACTTGGTTCATCTATTTGTTTTTCATTTTACTTTTAATATATACTGTATATTT
Organism: Nannobrachium achirus; assembly: GCF_963921795.1. Taxonomy (NCBI): domain Eukaryota; kingdom Metazoa; phylum Chordata; class Actinopteri; order Myctophiformes; family Myctophidae; genus Nannobrachium; species Nannobrachium achirus. The sequence continues at coordinate 17,648,099 of NC_137829.1, forward strand.
TGTTTTATATACTGTATACAACTGTAAAGGAGGGGTAGGATATTATAAGCATCAGCTTCGTCCTACTCCTTTTCGAACACATTTACGATTTATTGTTCATTGAGATGATTGGAATTGTTTTTATGTTATATTTTTACTATTGTTTTATTGTTACATTTTACTGTATGAAGTTCGAAATAAATAAAAAGAAAGAAAGAAAAAAGACCTGTCCTTTTATCCGTCTGTAAAAAGTGCCCTCTCCAGACCATGAATGCAGTTTTTACTATGGTGAAAGAATGCACCCTCTTTCCATGCCATAACTGATGGCAGCATTCAAGAGAATTGCCTTGTCCAAACTCTTAAACATCTTATGTTGAAAGAATTATAATTATAATAATAATACATTTTATTTGTAACACACATTATATTTGTAACAAATCTCAAAGTGCTACATTCAAAAGGTCAAAGAAACAAAGCTAAAAACATTTATAGGACTGCACACCTATTTAAATACAACTCAGAAAGGGGTTAAAAGCACATAGTGATCACCTAATATTACACAACTCAGAAAGAGTTATTAACACATTGGCTGCCCCTAGATGGAGCCAGAGTTATCCCCTCTGGATGCCCAGACCAGCCACCATTGTATTGCACACGGCCCTGCTGCGTCAATGCATGCGTCATGACGTCACTTGGTCACATGACCGCAGACAGGATGTTGTTGTGTAACATACTGTATGGGCCAGTGTTGATCATAGCTGTTGATTGCCGATCAAAAGTTGGTCATTTTGCCACAGTCTGCCACAGTTTTAGCCATAAAAAGAACATCAGAGATAAAGGGCGTTAAAGATGGGGAAATGCATTGGAGTATATGGAGAAAAACGGCCGCGCGATGCTCTCAGCGTCCATTCGAAGCAACCCGCGGTGAATGGGCTACATCCCGGCGTAGCCCCGACCTTACGGTGAGATTTAAAGTTGTTACTGTAAATACAGTAAACGCGGCAAACGCGTCGTGGGCCTCCAGCGACATCAAAGAGTTTGACGCGTGGGCACCCGCTGAGTTAAGTTAAGTATTGCGTTAAGAGAGAATTGCCCTCTCTTTGTAGAAATCCATGCCGTACGTCACATCTCCAGTATTGACTTGATGCAAGACTTGATTTCATGTTATTTCATGGTTCGTGGCACACTTTTGGAAATGATGCTAAGATGTTCTGTGTGTGTTGGCGTAAGGTTTGAACAGCTATGGCAATATTAATACGCTGCTCCATAATTCGGCGTTATTAAGATGTACATTAAAGGGCTTTGGATTCATTACAGTTTAATGATTCGATACAAACAAGTCACTGGACTTGGCTGAGCCTCGGGATGAGCACGTTTGTGTTTTGTGTGCGTGTGCGTACGTGCGTCCGCACGCGCGTGCATGCGTGAGTGTATTTGGTGTGTGTGTCCATGAATAAACCTACTCCATAAGTTTGCATCCAACCAGACCTGGCTGGCGGTAACCTATTGCCTTGAGAGTGAGCGTTAATATTTAATGAATTCATTCCTCTGCCTCAGCTGTGGACTAATTGTGTTGACGCCATTTTAGAGGCATTGCATTTTGAACTCTGTATTCACGAGCGCACATCTCTGTAATCTGTCCTAAGCCGAGACCAATTACCATGCATCGTCGCATGCTTTACGTTTGCTATATTTGTTATTTGCACATTTCCGCGCGACACTGTAGCTCTTGTTAATCAGATGAACTTAGCTGGCATTTATTTGCACATATGTGGATGACAGGCGCACACGCCCACCCTCTCCGACTTGCGTACTGTATGTCAGATGGGTGGGTTGACACACTCTTGCAGATGGTGAAGATTAGTTTCTTTTTCTCCAGACCTGACACTTCCATCAAACAGTGAAACTTCTATATTCATCTGAAAGACCAATGTAATCAGAGAAAGCCTGAACAATGAGGTAATTGTTGGAATTGATCTGATGTGGCTTACCATCACACAGTGGACAAGCGTCACCATCAGTTTGTAGCTTCCTGGGCGCGGACTGACTTCATGCTTCCTTCAATGCATGAGAAGTCCAAGTCGCTTCTTTTCACCTGACAGGGGGAAGATTCCCCGGTTGGACGTAGCGTGTGGAAGGAACCCGGCCCCGGGTGGCCAGGGGGAGGCAATATAGAGAGGATTACTGCATGTTTTTGTGAGGGTACCTACCCTATGCGACACAGGGAGAACATGCAAACTCCACGCAGAGAGGCCCTTTCGCCAACTCCACCTAGGGTGTGGGCACTGATGACGCGGAGGAGAGAACACTCCCCCAGCGCCCCCAGCGCCCGCGGCGGGAATCGAACCCAGGACCTTGTAGCTGTGAGGCAACAGCACTACTGATTGCGCCACCGTGCACCCGCAACCATTTTCTTAGTCCTATACTCCCGCCCGCATCTGCTGCGTTCCTGTCCATTCCTGCAGGTTTCACTTCTGCCTCATTGTCATTTCTGGACCGCCTCACTGTCATTTACTTGTTTGCCTGCATGCAAAATGTAAAGAGCCGTTTTGGTCCTGTTGAATCCCGCAATATTACTGTGTATAGTCCCACATAATCCTATTTCTATTGGGACCAAAAAAACACAGAATGAGAGAGGGTGAGACAGACAGACAGACAAACAGACAGACAGGCAGGCAGGCAGGCAGGCAGGCAGGCAGGCAGGCAGGCAGACAGACAGGCACTACAGCACCTCGGACAGCGACAGTGGGCTCGGCTGGATTTCACCACTAAACCCCAACATCCGTATTGTGGAGAAAGGTTCAGCAGAAAATAGCAGATCAACAAGCTCCACTAAACCCCAGCATCCATATTGTGGGGAAGGGTTTCGCATGGAAGTCGATCAACGAGCTCACAACGCGTCGTGCTGCGATGCGTTGTACTGCAACCTGTCGTGAACTCGTCGCTCAGGCTATTTTTAGCTAAAGCTTTCCCCACAGTAACAGAAAACAGAAAAGACACTAGAGCGCCAAAGGGATTCCAGTAGTCAACCATACAGGGTTTAAGAGGTTAATGCTTGACAGTTCCATTTATACACAGGTCGGCTATTTTCGGTGCTTGATACCATACTGATCTAAGCATAATCAAGTGAATACTGGAGATGTGGCATAACGGCATGGATTTCTACACAGATATTGCAATTATTTCAACATAAGATGCAGCATTCAAGTTCAGGAGAGTTTGGACGAGGCAATTCTCTTGAACGCTGCCTTCAGGTATGGCATGGAAAAGAGGCATTTGCATTTCTTTCACCATAGTAAAAACGGCATTCAACGGCATTCATGGTCTGGAGAGGGCACTTTTTACAGACGGATAAAAGGTCAGGGCTCAAGCCCCCTTTGATGTCTATGTGTGCACGTGCCTGGTCAGAGTTAACTCTGAGGCAGGGCAGATTGAGGGGGGGCGAAAACGGTATCAAATGGGGGTCCGTGGCCCGGTCCATATCAAACTGGGGAGGTCCATGACATTCCAAAAGGTGGAGAATGGCTGATCTAAAACGAGCAGACAGCGAGAGCTGATTAGTCCCTGCTTATGCGGGGACAAGCATCCATTATAAATTCCTCTCAGCCCCCCCCCCCCCCCCCCCACACACACACACACACACACACACACACCAGGAAGGCACTCTCTAGCGGTGGAGGGCAACGCCGTGTCACACACCACCACACAGATGAATTAATGAACTAACTAATTAACACTTCCAATGGCAATTACAGAACCCAGGAACGTGATAGGAATTACGGCGGTGCGATGCCACGGCCCCATTATCACGTCCAGGGACGTGTTAGCTGGTTACCATAACCATCTAAACAGCTGCTGCTGTGGCGGTGGCTGGTGAGCGAAAGAACTTCATATCCCATGATGCAACTTGGCCCTTGCCTGGTTAAAACCAGACTGCACTCAACACCACCCCCTGATGGTAGTGGTGTTGTTGTAGTGAAGTCTGGCCCTCCACGTTAACTAAGCTTTTTCCCCTAGCCCGATGAGAGTGCTAGCCAATCAGGGCTGTAGGCTTGGGGCACGTACGTGGTGGGTGGTGGCCTGGTTCAAAACCATTCAGCCAATCAGGCGAGTCTGTGTGTATACAAACACATCCCCCCCTCCACTCTCATTACAGGCATGAAAGAGGTAGTTGTCTCTGATGTTTCATTGATTAGAGAGAACACTAACGAGCACAGACTCTCTTCCCAAAACGAAGTGTGTGATAGAGTCTGGTTTATTAATCAGGCAAACTCAGCCGCCATCATCAGGAAGCGTGTAATCTCCATAGGCTCCTACTCATTGCTGCTGCAAAGAAACGCCTTTATCTCGGAATCTACTTCCAAAAACGCTTAGATCTCAGAGAAACACCTTTTTGGAGTGGTGAAAGCACTCCCAATAGACAGGTATGTCTGTGGCTGGCTGGCTATGTGGCTGGCTGGGTATGTCTGTAGCCTGGCAATACCTCTAGTGGCCACACACAACACACATGTTAAAGGAGGGGTGCTGTTTAGCAGGCCAGGCACACTCAACAAACACACGCACGCACGCACGCACGCACGCACGCACGCACGCTGCTCAGATTCACCACTCCACTTCGAACCGAGGTTTGATTTTTTCACTAATGACTGATTTTACACTTGGTTGCATGCTGAAAATAGCAGATCTACAAGCTCACAACGCATCGCAGCGCGACGCGTTGTGAGCTTGTGGATCGGCTTGCAACACCTGAGAGCAACCAAACATAAAATTACTCTCCTCTCCACTAGTCCCTCCCTAATGTTTTAGTCTAGTTTTTATTTTGTTGACGAAATTGTCAATATATTTAGTCTTAGTTTTAGTCATCACAGCTTAGTTTTTATTTAGTTTTCGTCAGTGAAAAAGACGCAGTCAACAAACATTTTTCATCATTGTTTTAGTCGACAAAATCAACACTGGTGTGTGCACATGCGTGCGTGCGAGGCTGTTGGCGAGGCGGGGAGCGTGTATTCACAGTCTAGCGATCACCAGACACCTGACAGAGCGCGTTCCACTGAAGTGAACCTGAGCGTGATGGAGTGTGACGGGCGGTGACGCCCCGGCGCCACCGGTCGTGCCCTCGCTGTCCCCGCGTGCCACGCGGGCCCGTATTGAACAAGCGCTCCCCTCTGCGATGCGAGGTGCGGCGCATTACACAGGCTGCTGGTTTCAGCCTGAAATCCCCCCGTGGCGCGGGATTGTTGCCCTGCGCTTTGACCTTGGTTCAGTTTACCAGGCATTCCTTGAGGTGGCTTGTTGCTGTTTGTTAGGGGCTTGTTCTTTCGCTTTTTTTCGTTCTTACGGGATGGCACTGCATGGGCCATGTAGAGAGAGAGAGAGAGAGAGAGAGAGAGAGAGAGAGAGAGAGAGAGAGAGTGTGTATTTGTCTTTCTTAATCACACAATTACATACACTACACACACATGGATGTACTGCACACACCCCGAAACACCCATTTTAGGTGTATACATTACATTCAACATAATTTGTTCCATTTTCTAAGTTTCCCTCCTGTATGCAGTGGCGTCAGTTCAGCAAAAGCTAAGGTATGGCAACATGACTGGTGTCTTGACTGGCAACATGACTGGTGTCTTGCAAGACACCAGTCATGTTGCCATACCTTATCAACAGGCATGATGAATTTATTTTAAGAAGTACATATTTTTTCCCCTGTAGCCAAGGTATGACAGCTGCCATACCTAGCCGTACCCAATTGACGTGTTTGTTTGTGTGGGTATGTGTGTTCGGTACATGTACGTCTACATGCACATGCATGTGTGCACGTGTGTGTGATGTGTTCGCGCGATGCATGCATGTATCTTTATGTGTGTCTTGTATGTGTGTGCAAAACTGTGCATGTATATGTTACAGTTAGTTTGGGTAACTCAGTTAGATTGGGGTAGGAGCGCTTGTTTTTGTTCACCTCATGTCCCAGTGGTAGAGCATTTGACTGCATTAGTCCCACGCTGGTGAATGCTACTATGCCTAAACCTAAACCTAACCCTAAACCTTACCCTAAACCTAACCCTAACCCCTAACCCTAAACCTAACCCTAAACCTTAGCCTAAACCTAACCCTAACACCTAATCCTAACCCTAAACCTTACCCTAAACCTAAACCTAACCCTAACCCCTAACCCTAAACCTAACCCTAACCCTAACCCTAAACCTAACCTCAGTAAAACTATGCCTAAACCTAACCCTAATCCTAACCCTAACCTCAGTCAAATTATTCCTAGTTCCCCGAAGGAGGCGGCGCCTGCTCCACATTGTGCACAAAAACGAGCGCTCCTGTTCTCAATCTAACTGAATCTCAAACTAACTGTGACATATATATCCGTCTGTGTGTGAGTGTGTGAGGGGGGGGGGGGGGGGGGGGGGTAATCCTGCATGCCGTTGGACCGTTCACCGCCAAATTGTCTAATCTACGTATATACTTTATGTGTAATTTTTTTAAACATTGCTTACAAGTACTAATATGACGTCATAGATGACTGACATAGACTGGCCACGTGATGTTTGAGTTTGTCTGTCGCGGTTTTGTGTGGGAAAGTCAATCATGCTTTGTATGTAATTAGCTCATGAATCAACCATGATTAAATGAAGTTTGTGCTTTGTTATAAATTAATAATATAGTTTTAATTGGAGTCATGTTGCTCGTGCTTTCATGCGCTTCCTGCTTTTAGATTGTCGAGTGATGCTATTTTTAGACGCATCTCGTGAAACCAAATCATAATGTGACCGACGGTAAAATGCTATTAAAAGTTATGTACCTGCTCTAGCATGAAAAGCCTTCAGGAAACCAATTTGTCTGTCTACCCCTATAAATAATACAAGTAGAAATAAAATGCATATTTTCCTTGCTCTACGCGGGGTCTTGATGGCATGCCGGCATGGATATCCGGCCATGTAATATTAATGGAATCCCAATATTGACCAAACAGTCTCCCCAATTTATTTCGGAGATGTTATTTCGACATTTCGAATGAGGCAGAAATTGGGTGCGACTTCGCCCCATCCACCCTGTCCGAGTTCACTTTGAGCACAAACTTTGTTTTCCAGGTTATTATCTGAACAAGTGGTGTGAATCTGGCAGCTATAGAGCACACTCTCCATTTCGCTTATAAGGGAACCATCTGCAGCAGGTGATGTCTTTGCTAGTTACACGTATGAATGTTAAACAGACTAACGTGCTGCCAGCAGCCTGCTACGGAGCAATGCAGGAAACCTCATCCCGTATCTTTCTTGTTTCAGCTTTGAATAACTTTCCTCGCTAATTACCGTGTCACATTCCACCATCGATTCTTTTTAATGTCGGAACAGTCTTACATCGTTCCCAGATGGCTTGAGTGGTGTCTAAACGGCTGCCAATTTTACCCCATCATCATCATCAGATATCCTTTAAAAAAGATATACGTTATTATTTAAATTACACGTTCCGCGAGCACACACCGAGCTAATGTTGGCGGTATGTATGGGGCAGGTTGTTAGAAGGGACTATCAGTCCCAGATGTTCTCTACCCAACGGAAGAGGGGAAACTAAAGACTAGTGTGCTGTTTCTTTTCAGTTTTTTGGGGAGGAGTAATTGCTATGTTTCTGTCAAGTAATATGTAAATGAAGGAGGAAGACAGGTGCCAAGCAATTAAAGAGTGGAGAGAGTGTTAGAGTGGTATGTGACTGCATGTGGATGAGTGAAAGTATTAAGTTACTGCCTTTTCAAAAATAAATGCTTGAGGAAGAGTGAAAGGGGCTAACATGCTTTGCTCTACACCCAAGACTGTTCTTGCTAATCGGTAGACAGGGGCGAAAACATAGTCTCTAGCCTTATTTGGCCTGGCAGAGAAAAAAAAGGGACGTACTCTCACCCAAGTAGAGTCCTGCATTGCGATTATAGCATCCTGTGGATCCCCAAATGTTGGCGGAGTGGGCATTTTTTACCTGCAGGTGGGAATGGCTGGTCAAAAAAAAAAAAAAAAACGATGCACTATGACTGCACTATGCCTTCACTCCATTAACTTGTATGATGATAATGGAGCCAATAATTGCAGCTGATTTTGTAAACTGACCGATTAAGTTCAAAGTTAAAAAGGTGAACAGACAGTGAAATCCTCTGTGTTCATTTAACCCAGAGAGTGTACAAATGGAACTAAGTGGAGCCTTACGGCCGGGTAATGTCAAATGAGACTTTGAAAGAGGAGCTTTCATCGGCCATCTGTGAGCCGTCCCAGGCCTTTGTCCTGTCTTCACAGACAATCAATACATCCACCAGCTTTTACTTTGTTTTGGATCGTTAAGTTGTTGAGGCCGCTGAACGACCTCATCATCTGACTCCCAACAGCCCAATAAACAACTAGCCAATCCAGGTTAACATGGGAAATGCTTCATTTCCACGTGTAGAGCTTGACTCTAAAAAGGCTCAAATTTGCTCTCCTGCTATACCACTAACATGTGGAACGCCCTACCACCGCAAGCCCTAAAGGAGTGTAAATCCCTAACCTCCTTCAAAATCTGTCTGAAAAGTCACCTACAGACGGCTGCTACTCGAAACTTGAAGTCTAAGCCCAAGCTTATACTCCCCTTTTCCACTGTAAATATCTCCCTTTCTTTTCATTTACTCTTTTTTTTTTTGTTTTTTCCCTTTTGTTATTGATGATATCCTATGCAAAGTACTGCGTCCATCAATGTTATATGAGATACATAAAGTGGTCCCTGTGTAAATAAGCCGAAAAGCTTACTAGGATCTCCTTTTAATTGACCTTGTACCAGTGATTTGTATGAACCTGTACTTTTTCCTATGCAACCTTCTAGTACATTTTTCAATCAATCAGTCAATCAAAGAGCAAGGTTATTATAGTTGACAAAAACTAACAAAATAACTAAAGCTCTAGAATTGGGAAAAAATTCCACTGAACCCCTTCTGCTCCTGAAGAGCATGCTGGTGCCTTTCGTGGTACACTATCAGTGTGTGAAAGGATGAATCTAATCAGGCACGTGCACACATAGACATCAAAGGGGGCTTGAGCCCCTGCCCTTTTATCAGTCTGTAAAAGGTGCCCTCTCCAGACCATGAATGCAGTTTTATATGGTGAAAGAAATGCAAATGCCTCTCTTTCCATGCTATACCTGAAGGCAGCATTCAAGAGAATTGCCTTGTCCAAACTCTCCTGAACTTGAATGTGGCATCTTATGTTGAAAGAATTGCCCTCACTGGTGTAGGAATCCATGCCGTTACGCCACATCTCCAGTATTGCCTTTTTTATGCTTAAGTTTAGTGTGGTATGAGTACCGAAAATAGCCGACCTCCAAGCTCACAACGCGTCGCAGTGCGGCCCTTTGCGAGCTTGGAGGTCGGATATTTTCAATATTTTCATCAAAAGGCCCTTTTAGAAATGTCAGCCCCTGCCTCTCTAACATTCTCTGCACGTCCCTGAATGTAATTATAAAGAGCTTTGGAGAAAGGCAGACAAAGTCCTGAACCAGTGTGATCTGGTATAAACAGGGATTTACAGGAGGCACATTAATTACAGTTGGACATTGCCGGACATACATTCAGAGAACAGCCTAAAAGCCTCATTTTACATTCTGGCGTGAAACAGTGTCGCCTGCCAAAAAGAACAGACGTAGTCGTACAAGCTAACAATGCACGCCGCTAGTTTTCTAGCATGTTCGTTAAACCATTTTGTGCGCGTGTGTGTGTTTATGTCTTATGTGCGTGTGCGCACGTGCATGCTTGTGTGTGTTGTGTGTTTGATGTGGGGAACCAAACCAAATCAACCCCCCCCATCCCCTTTTCTATGGGAGAGTGGGCCTGTTTTGGAGCCAAATTGTGTATGAGCGAGTAAAGTCACAACAAAAAGAGATTCCTATCAAAAGTTATTGTCAGAGATTTTCCTGGAAATCAGCAATCAGCATGGAACAGACCTATATATTGTACACGGGGTATCCATATTTGTTATTTACCGTTTTTCATTTATTGTAAATAAATAAATCTCTTAAAATAAGCAACATAAATGGATTGACGAAATGTGATCAGAGAAGAATAAAATGTATTTTGATGAGCCGTTATTTTGCGAACCTTGGTTCTCAACCTGTGGGTCGGGACTGTGGGGGGGGGGGGGGGGGTAATATCAGATCTACATGAACCGTTTTATACAATATGTAATGCCTCAGCTCTTTGTGCTCGTCAATTAAAATATGATTTTGGAGTCACAGCCTAAAAAAGGTTGAAAACCACTGCAAGTCAATGTAATAAACCAACCACTAGTTAGTGGGACTGTATTTGTCTTTAGTCTATGTTGATTATATTTTATCGCCCATGCACCAACAGGGTGAATAACGTAGCATGTACTGTACTGTACGCTGTGGACATCCATCTTATTTTATTTCTTTCTTTTATTTTTGTGCAGGGGTGATAAAGTCAACCGCCAGCACTCTCCCATTCTCCACAATATCCTTGTTGTGTCAGGGAAAGAAACCTTGTATCTCCATATTTAAACTATTTTTTTTTATGTAAATGAATGATCTGCTTCGTCGTACAAGAATGTCATGCAAACGTCCCAAAACTAGCCCATCTACAAGCTCACACAAGCTCAAAACCAGGAAAGCATCTGTGCCATTTTTAGATTTTAGCTATAAAGCAAAATACGTTTTTCAGAAAACTCTGAAAAATTTATGTTGCTATAAAACATTTTCAGATGGGGGATCCGCGGTCAAATACATATCATTTTGGGGGTTCCGCGGTCAAATACATATCATTTTGGAGGTCCTTGGCACAAAAGATTTTGAGAACTACTGAAGGTATTTGTGGAATCGATATCAGGCCTTAATCGATTTAAGTAAAAGTATGTCTATGGGTTTTACAAACACATCATCTTGTGACTGAATTGGATCTATTGGAACAATGAATCTATTGGAACATATAGATTCCACTGGACATAGGAGGTTTCCACCCGACAGCGACTGCGTGCACCTGGCAGCCCCGTCGGGAGCCCATAAGTCACTGGGCTCCTTCATTACCTGCCTGCGCGGTGGCAGCACCATCTTTGTTTTACAGTGGAGAGGCTCCATTAATCCCACCCTGCTTTAATCTCCACTATCTTAATGATGACACTGCTGCTGGCCACCAAGAGGTTGGGGGGCTGGGGTCTTCGGTAATGATGTGCAAGACCATGGTGGAACAAGTACTCAGATAATTTTAAAAGATATACTCTGTTTCAAGTAAAAGGCCTTTATTTGTAACCTGAGTAAATCTAGATGGATTGGCATCTAAATATATTAACAGTAGGGTACTTTGGTACTGTAAAAAAGCCGATTTGCCGATCACTGTCACTTTATGACTATGAATATATATATTCAGTACATTATCTGCAACTTTATGGGCAAACATCTGCACAAATAGCAGATCTAAGCTGGATCTGCTAAGATGTGCTAAGTCCTCCCGGTGGGGACTCCTCTCTGGCAGATGAGCCAATAGGATAGAACAGCAGTGACAAAACACAGAACAGTGTGTGGGGAGAAATCAATTGGCATAAGAACTAAATTGGTTAGAAAAAGAGGTTATGGAGATGATTAGGTAAGTAGGTACAGTAAATGGTGCTCTTCTCCAAAGTGCTTTAAAATAGGCATATTGCACATTCACCCACCCACTCACAACCATTCACACGCCGTTGGCTGGAGGAAACCATGCAAGGCACCGGTAACCTGGGTGGAATCTCGCTATTTCTACTGTCTACATTAGTATCATTACTTCGACAACGGGAGTCGGTAGGTTAGCTACTCACCAGCGTCAGGGTTACTGAGGTTAGGGTTTGGGTTAGGTTTAGGCATAGAGGTTACATTCACACATTAACATTCACCAGCGTCAGCAGGTCAGCTACTCGCCAGCGTCAGTGTTACTGAGGTAACTAATAGGGTTAGGGTTTGGTTTAGGTTTAGGCATAGAGGTTCACCAGTGTCGGCAGGTTAGCTACTCACCAGCGTCGGCAGGTTAGCATTTCACCAGGTTAACATTCACCCGCGTCGAAATACTGGGATGTAGAACAAATGTTATGTCGAAATATCGACACGCACGCGGTAACCTAGCTGCACATTGGGAGCTGTTAGGAGGTACATTTCTTGCTGAAGAACACTTTGACATAATAGCCAGGAGGAGACAGGGATCCAACTGGGAAACTTGCGATTCCAAAGACACAACAGGTAGAACCTCGACAGACAGACAGACAGACTATGGATAACTTCTCATAGCAGCAACTATCTCCTTACCCCTGAAGTCATGCACCTCTATGAGACCCGTCTAGACCTGTCTAATGGCTCACAGAACATAAATGCAAAAAGTTAAATAAATAAATAAAAAAACCTCTTCAAGAATGCCAAGAGGCAAAGAAACAGTGGAGTTGTGAATATTCATGGTCTTTTCTTATCTCTGGAGCGAGGACAGGCTCTTCTCGCTACAAAACCTGCCTTCATCATCACTGATATATAAAATACGCTGAACGAACTTTAAAGAGAGCTGACTGGCCGCAAACGTGCAGTTTTATATGAAGACTTTTCAGATGAAGATAGCTGGGTAAATGTCACACCGTGCTGCCTGGCAGAAGGTACCCATTGGCTCGGTAAGCATAATAAGTTGTATGCTTGATTTATACTTGGTCGCGAGTCGCCTCTCGCATCGGATATAACAGATCTACAAGCTCATGCGTCGTGCTGCCAACGCATGAGCAGTTTGAGCACTCACCTAACTAGAAATCATGCTTTAACCCACTTAGACCATGAGGCCTTCTAAAACTCCTTCTAAATTCTGAAAAAACAAAATAAATATATATATAGCCTATTGTCATTGTCGGGCGAAGACCTTGTATGTCCAAAACCGTTCGTTTTGCATTTATCATTTTAAAAATGATTTAAGCTAGTGAAAACAGCCGATCTACAAGCACACAACGCCTCGCACAGCGAGGCCTTGTATGATGAAGCAGGGCTTTACTTTGGGAAAGAACGTACAAATGTGAAACCAACGACAATATATAAAGATAAAATAATGTTACTATACTGTAGCAAGAACTGAAAAGACACAGAGGCGTGAAAGCTAGGCTATAGGTGTTCATAGAGCACACCGTATCTTCACAAATTGGTCCTCACAAATGTTCATTCTAAGATTGAAAATGTAAAGTTTGAAATTCTGTTGAATTTGAAATTCCCAAACCTGCCTATCACCTATGTCATTAGAGTAAGATTTCTGAGCTGTCCACCACATCCCTCATCTCAGTCATCTGAGACGCATAGTGAGTAGACAGAAATGGTGCCAGCTTCAGGGGCGTCGCAAGGGGGGGGGGGGGGGAAGTGGGACTGAGTTACTAGGGCCCAAGGTGGAGAGGCCTTAATTATTTTACACTTTAGCTATTGAAAAATAGCAGATCTACAAGCTCACAGCGCGGCACCGAGTGCCGCTCTGTGAGCTTGTAGATCTGCTATTTTTGAAAAGTCGTGAAACTGTGTGCAAATTATCTTTGAATATATGTATTTTTTAAGCGAACATTTGTAATTCAGAATTTGCTTCTGGGGGGTCCCTGGAGCTAAATATTTTGAGATGGGGGTCCGTGGCCAAATACATGTAATTGTGGGGGTCCTTCACATGGAAAAGTTTGAGCACCACTGACATAGAAACATAGGTTTCTTGCACAAACTTTCATGATAAAAAAAATAGCAGATCTACAAGCTTGTATATCTGCTATTTTTTTTTTTTTTTTTTTTTTTTTTTTGAATGAAGTGATTGTGACAGACAGAGGAGCGGGTGTGTAGCCAACCGACAGCAAAGAGATGACACAACAGAAATGAACTGACAAACATGAGGACACCTTGATATCACTCAGAAAGGAAGGAGAAGCTGTCATTCAATTCAGACAAACGTATACTTTTCCTGTCTTTTTTTCCCCACGAAACGCCAATCCCAAAATTTCAATGATCCAATTATCAGGAGCACACATCAAGAACAACACTTTCCCTATCCCAGCAGTGACTATAGCAGCAGTTGGCACAGCAGCCGGCTGTGCTGTATAGAAAAACTGAACACAATAACATACATTATAGAAGCTGTCGGCACAGCGGCCATCAGAGCACAATACAGCCTAAATGCTTTTACCTTGAATGGATATTCTGCCCTCCACATCCTCCACCTCCTCCTACTCCGAATCCTTTTTGTTTTAAAATCAGATATTAGTTTCAGAGCCATGCTGTAAACTACCGGTAAACAACAACCTGAAGACAGCTCTCACTCACAGCTGAGGAGAGATTCTTCATGCCTGGCGCTAAAATGTAAACGGGAAACAGCTGGCTGTCAAGCAGCTGATCTGATTGGGCAATCACGTAGCACTCAATGCAGGCTTCAAGAGGGGCAGTAGAGTTTCCTCTGAATCCGGTGGGCATTTTAAAATAAAGTTTTTTACTTTATTTTAGTAAAAAACTAGTCGCATTAGGGGCCCTAATGCGACTGCATTGGCTGCATTGCCTTTTGCTATGCCCCTGGTCATCGGTTCGCCTCCCAACTCGCCCACGTATGTGTCGAAGTGTCCCTGAGCAAGGCATTTAACCCTAGACAGCTGACCACCCCCTGAAAGTCCTGAAATGTAACAGTTTTGGACCCGACAGAGACGCTATGCAACACTTTATGTGTATCATCATCTGAGCAGCAATTGACTTTGTTGTTTTTAGTGAGATTAAGCCATTTAGGCCTGGAATTATTTTATACTTTTGCTATTGAAAAATAGGAGATATACAAGCTCACAGCGCGGCACGCAAGCTTGTAGATCTGCTATTTTTGAAAAGTCATGAAAATCTGTGCAAAACTTTGAATATTTTTTAGTGAACATTTGTAACTCAAATTTTGCTTTTGGGGGGGGTCCCTGGAACCAACTATTTTGAGATGGGGTCTGTGGCCAAATACATAGCCTATCATTTTGAGGGTCCTTCACATGAGAAAGTTTGCGCACCACTGACATAGAAACATAGAAAAAAAAAACCCTTAGAAGGATTTGGAAGACACTTATAGAATTGGGTAAAAATATTCAAAGATCTGCAAGCTCGCAGCACGGCACTTGGTGCCGCGCTGCGAGCTTGTATATCTGCTATTTTTCAATAGTTAAAGCATGAGATGAAAGCACACCGAGGTACCACTTCATGATAATAATAATAATAATAATGGATTGCATTTATATCGATTTGTTGCGAACTCAAAGCGCTTTACAATGGTCCATTCATTCATACATTGGGATGATGAGCGCTGCTGGGTTTTGGGAAGGAGGCACTGAATTGATTGAAGTTAAACAGCTGCAATTTATGAAATTCTGCTGCAAAATTACATGGCAGATGGACAAATATGCGTCTAAATGTCAAACTGCACCGCCTCTGGCCTCCTCCATACTCGCAATGCACTCTTGAGTAATCGATTGGCCCGCTATCATTTGATTACATTCAAAAGGGCACACGTTGCAGCTAGCACTCGGAAACGTTGCCATTTTATTCCCCCGTTTCAGTCCAAGTAACCAACAAGAGTCACAACAATGGCTTATACACACTCACACGCAAGCATGCACGCGCGCACAAACACACGCACACATTTGTATTAGGACAGCAACGTGTTGGGATGCCGTTTTAAGAATGCCTTAGACAACATGAGCAACACGCTGTGAGCTTGTAGATCTGCTATTTTCGGCACATCACTGGTGAACAACTAAAGAAATTTGCCATAAAAGCCAAACCCCTTAACCTAACGTCTAAGTGTCTATAATTATTCCTAACTCAACCTAACTCCTTTTTAACCATGAAATTGACCATTTCTCTTGGGAAGACAAGGTCCTCGATATCTATTTCTCAAATTCTACTATATAGGCCTATACTTGCGGATACAAGGTCCTCACAACCGCACGCACGCACGCACGCACGCACGCGCGCACGCGCGCGCGCACGCGCACGCGCACACGCACACGCACACGCACACGCACACGCACACGCACACACACACACACACACACACACACACACACACACACACACACACACACACACACACACACACACCTCCCCCCAGCCTCCTACAAAGGTAAACACGGCAAAAGGTCAGGGAGGTATCGACCAGGGCCCCTGCTTAGGACGGTGACATTTGAGCCCCAGTGCACGCGCATTTTATTCAGTGTTCGATACCTCCCGGATGTGACAGGGGGAGGGGAGGGGGCCGGGGGGGCCGGACAAGGGGCTGAGGTGTTATGTATCAAAGAGAGGCGATCAGCCTCACAACCTCTGACAGGTCCCATATCATCATTGCTGTAGAGAAGAAACCTGGTATCTCCATATTTAGACTTTTGTTTGCATTTGTCAAGTTAATGCTCTACTTCGACATAATGGCAGTGTCAAGCAAAAGTAGAGAAGATAGCTCACAACATCAGACTTGATATTTTCACTATAGACAATTGTTTTAAAAGAAAGTGAATGTGGTTAAGCCTGTTTGTTTGGAGTTTTTTGTATTACATTTGACCAATGGAAAGCATTGAAACATGAGCTCTGACTAAATAATAACTAGACTGGATCCAATGGAACACATTTACGCTTTTTTGACATACGAGGTTCTTCCGCGGGACGGCGTCGATATGCGTGACCTTACTGGGAGACGCTAGACAGCGCCGCCAAGCCGCAGCCCGCTGTTAACAGATTGCCTCCATGCAGAACATCCATTGGTGCTGCGTGCGTATGTGCATGCGTGCGTGCGTGCGCATGGGATCACTGTCCCAAAGCCAGTGCCAAGTGTGTGACCTTTTTCGCGCCGACGTTTGACAAATGCTCTGTGTGTCCATGCTGACATGGACAGGGATTCAGTGTGAGTCTAACTCACGGAGCATTCTTTCTTACCCCCCTCCTCTTCCCCCATGATGGGCAAGAAATAACACCAGCCCATAGGCATCATTTCAGGAAGGAAAGCCTAGAGGGTGGGCAAAAAAAGTGACCACTTGACTTAGCACCTATTTCAATAGTAGCAAAAAAATAGACAAGCTCACAAGCTACATGCATCGTGACACGTTGTGAGCTTCCAAAATAAGGACCCAATTTTGAAAGTGTGATTGCAGATGAAAAGTGTCTATAGCAACGTGTCAAACGAGTCAAGAGATGTAGAAAATCCAGACAGACTTGGCGTCACAGCCTGGCCGTCTCCCATTTGTGCCTGCATTCGTCACCTGTTACTTAGGCATGGTATTGCCGATTGGATAGTGCTCAACGAAAAACAGTAAAAATGGAAGTGGGATGTCATTCGTACAATTCTGAAATAGCAAGAAATGGTAATTCTCAAGTGAAGTAAAAGTGCCTTGACATTCAATACTGGGTGACCCAGGGGTCAAACAGGCAACCTTTCAGTTCCCAGACAGAGACTATAGCCACTCTGCTATGGCCAGGCGCATGGGCTATCAACGTGTCACTGCCTCATGGGACCAGTAATAGGTTTGTGTGATAAGGGACTTGGAGGGTGGCTTGGTGGCTTAAGGAAAATGTCACATTATGGCGTGTCACCGGTTCAACCCCACAAGGACAGCGTGTGTGTGTTCAAATGCCCTTGGTTCAACTCTCTGCGTTGCCCACTGGGGACGCGACCTTAAAGCCAAATGGATAAAATGCAAATGGGTTCAAAGATACAAAAAAAAATCTCCAAGACACTCTCTTTAAGGACTATTAAAATGCCTTTATTGTAATGGCATAGCCATTTTTATATTTAAAAAAAGTTTAATACGAAAATGCCATTATAGTAAAAGCAGTTCAACCACTTAAACCTTATATAAGACAGAATCTGTGTGTGCGTGTGCAAGTGCGTGTGCATGCGTGCGTGTGCATGTGTGTGTGTGAGAGAGAGAGAGAGAGAGAGAGAGAGAGAGAGAGAGAGAGAGAGAGAGAGAGAGAGAGAGAGAGAGAGAGACAGAGAGACAGAGAGAGAGACAGAGACAGAGACAGAGAGAGAGAGAAAGGACTAATGTAGAATGCCACGCAGCAGAGCTGAAGGAGTTGAAATCACAGATATACCGTAAAAGGCTAGATTCACCGCTGCAGTTCACTGGAGCGACGTGCAACAAACTGGAGGCCGGATGTCCGGGAGTGCCGGTGACCACATTGACGTCAAATTGACTACTGGCCAATCACAGCGCGTCTTTTCAGGGGCTTGTCAATAGGGTATATGCACATATGCCATTTTGTTCTACTTCCAGGTGTCTTTCGACTTCCTTCACAGGTTTTTCTGATGATACTAATGAAGGGTCTGTTCCATTCTGGTCAAACAAAGTCAGGGTGCTGATATTGTGAATGTTGGCTCACTGGAAACACTCTGCTACACCAGGGTCTCAAAGTGTCCTTGAGTGGGTTCCAAATGTCCCCATACAGGTGTGTAACTCTGAGAGTGTACAAATGGAAGCAAATGGACCTGCAAGGGAAGCATTTGCTTCCATTTGTTGATTCCATTTGTACAGAGTTTATGGGGGTCCTTGAAATTAAAGAACCACTGTACAATAAATCAAACAGAGCCTTAATTAGTATCATCAGTAACACCTGTGAAGGAAGTCGAAAGACACCCGGAAGTAGAACAAAATGGCGTATATGCATATACCCAATTCAATTCAACAGAGCTTAGTTCCAATGTTGCGCGACTCATCTGTTCTTAGAGGCTGCGCTCGAAAAGACCCGCCCCCACCTGCCTCTGATTGGCCTACCAACGTCCGTGTCAGTGATGCACGTGGAAGTGGGAGCCGGCCGGAAACCAACGACCAACGAGTCCAATGAATCATATGCCCCAGAGCTGAAGGAGGCGTCTACCTTTCTATGTCTATGGATGAAATATCCTGGGGTCAACACTACAGGCACGTGCACACATATACATCAAAGGGGGCTTGAGCCCCTGACCTTTTATCTGTCTCTAAAAAGTGCCCGCTCCAGACCATGAGTACAGTTTTCACTAAGGTGAAAGAAATGCAAATGCCCCCCTTTACATGCCATACCTGAAGACAGCATTCAAGAGAATTGCCTTGTCCAAACTCTCCTGAACTTGAATGCATCTTATGTTGAAGGAATTGCCCTCACTGTGTAGAAATCCATACTGTACAGTACACCACATCTCCAGTATTGCCTTTTTTATGCTTAAGTTTAGTGTGGTATCAGTACCGAAAATAGCCGACCTCCAAGCTCCGAGGTCTGTTATTTTCAATATTTTCACCAAAAGGCCCTTGTCTCTTTTAGAGATTTCAGCCCCTGCCTCTCTAACATTCTCTGCACGTCCATGGAGCTGAAGGAGTTGAATACCTGGGGTCAACTCTCCACAGTAACAGCCAGGGAGTGTGAAAGAGAGGTGAAAGGGCAGGCAGGGAGGAACAGATGGAGGAGTGTGTCAGGAGAGATCTGTGACAGAAGGGCACCAGCAAGAGTGAGAGGGAAGGTGTATAAGACAGACAGTAGTGAGTCCACCCATGCTGTATGGTCTGGAAACGGTCAGGGGCGTCAATTGGGTATGGCAGGGGTATGCAGCTGCCATACCCTGGGTCCAGGGGGGAAAATAAAAGTTACTTAAATATAAATCCATGAATGTCTCTTTGTCTATCTGTGCTGGTTATTGTTAAATTACAGTAATATAACTACAAATGCAAAATTTAACAAAATGGTCACTTTAACAAGGTATTATAATTGTATTCTCCACACTTGTATTCTCCCCATCTTGACACAATGGTAAATATACCCAGGTTCTGCAGGTCAGCTGCCCAGGTGCAATCCATTATTGTTAATTGTGGCACGTTTACTAACATGCCAAGTTTAGCTGCACTTGAACAACTGTTCCAGGCTGCCCAAGAAACCGTAGAAACGCAAAGGCGCGCGTGCAAGACACCAGTCATGTTGCCATACCTTAGCTTTTTCTGAACTGACGCCACTGGAAACGGTGGTACTGATGAAAAAGACAGGAGGCAGAGCTACAGGTGGCAGAATTGATGATGCAACGATTCTCATTAGGAGTGACAAGGAAGGACAACACTTAGAAAGAATTACTACATTAGAGCGGTGTTTTTCTGCCAGGACACACTTTTCATTGCCAAAAGATCCCAGGGCACAACTAGATATACGGTGTGTGTGTGTGGTTATTTTCAAAATGTTTGCCTCTTTCTTATATTATTTTACAATTTGGCCAATGTTTTACCAGTTTTTATATATTTTGTTGATTACTTTTGATGCAGTAATGGTCTTTTTTCTTTTCTTTCTTGGGGTATTAAAAAGGTTTTAAAAGTCCTTAAATTGGGACTTCACTGTCAAATTCCAAAGGGCACACCAAAGGTCTGCGGCACACTCGTTGAGAAACACTGCATTAGAGGGACAGCCCAGGTTAGAAGGCTTAGAGATAAATAGATAAGATAGATGGATGGATGGTAGATTGGTAGATAGATAGATTAATAATAGACATTAGTGTCCATAACAGTCAATGCTAGTCAGTGCTACAAGTATCTCACCGCCACGTCAAAGAGAGCCATAGAGTAGGCCTAAAGAGAGGCGAAGTTGAGATGGTTTGGACACGTGCAGAGGAGGGATGAGGGGTACATTGGGGGGAGAAGGATGCTGAAGATGGAGCTGCCAGGCAGGAGTGTCGTACCAAATTCTGGGTCCTGGGTACAAGGATTTACTACGGGCCCTCCATGAATGTTCTTCATAGGGTGAGGGAACGCAATTAGACTGGGAACGCATTATTACGCATTCTTTAACTATTGTAAAATAGCAGATATATACACGCTCACAGCGAGCTTGTAGATCTGCTATTTTTTTTAAATCAAATCCTTCTAAGGTTTTTTTTGAAAAACCTATGTTTCAGTGGTGCTCAAACCTTTTCATGTGAAGGACCCTCAAAATGATATGTATTTGGCAACGGACCCCCATCTCAAAATATCTAGTTCCAGGGACCCCCAGAAGCAACATTTGAGTTACAAACGTTCGCTTAAAGAAATACATATATTCAAAGATTTGCACACATTCTCACGTCTTTTCAAAAATAGCAGATCTAACAAGCTCGCCGCGCTGTGAGCCTGTATATCTGCTATTTTTCAATAGCTAAAGTATAACATAATTAAGGCCCTAGTAACTCAGTTCCACTTTTTTCCACCCCTTGTGACGCCCCTGCTGCCAGGCAAAAGGAGAAGAGGAGGTTTACGGATGTGGTGAGAGAGGACATGCAGGTGGCTGGAGACGAGTGGCCGAGGGAGACCAGGAGAACTGAAGCAGATGATGGAACAGACGGTCCGCAGTGGCGACCTCTAGCTAAAAGAAGAAGAAACCCCGTTTACTTGTTGATTGGAGTCCCTCAGGTCTCTATACTGGGCCACCTCCTGTTTTCACTCTTCACTAAATAGAGAAAATAGCGTCACTGTCGGGCAGAAACGTTGTATCTTGATGTTTCAAACTTGTATGTTTTTTCGCAAAGCAAAGCCCTGCTTCATCATAGAAGGCCGTCGCACAAAAGTAGTGAAAACAGCAGATCAACAAGCACACAACGCCTTGCGGCGCGAGGCTTTTGTGTGCTTGTGGATCAGCTGTTTTCACTTGTCTAGATCATTTTTAAAATGATAAATACAAAACGAACGGTTTTGGACATACAAGGTTTCCACCTTCCACACGCACACGCACACGCACACACACACACACACACACACACACACACACACACACACACACACACACACACACACACACACACAAATTCCGGGCATTTATAGCAGTAGATTTGTATTCTTATCCAAAGAGCACCTCAAACAAACTAACTTTTTTTTGCATCCAGAAAGCACTCCTATACTCGAACATTTATTTGTATATTGGAACATCTAGATATATTTATATTTCTTTGTAAAATTGTATTTTTTTTCCTCTCTTTCTCTCTCTCTCTCCTTCTCTTCTGCGAGAGTCGTGCGGGCAGGGCACAAGCTGTTTCCCACAGAGTACGCCAGATTCTGTCAATCTGTGACCCAGCCGCGCCCACGCCACAATCAAACAAACGCAAATAACCCTGGTCCTTTTTCCACAGAATAAAACTCAAATATCACTCCCACACTGTGAGAAATGCATCAATGCATACATCCCTACTGTTCGTAAGTCTTCTCTGCGTTCTATTAGCAAATAATGTGACAGTTGCACCGTTGGCTATCATGCATAATAATAGATCTCTGCATTGGCTCCATGTACAGTACAAATCCAAACTCCTTTCCCCTGCCAGGCCTTTGTTTGGGGATTTAATGATGGTGTCCAGTAAGCTACACATGAAACCATTCCAAATGCTGCTTTTAAGCGCTCATTACGTTTTCCTATGAATTTAGATGGTTACCGGAAGAAGAGCTGTGAGACCAGAAACCTTGTATCTTTGTATTTCATTTGTTTGTTTTGTATTTTATGTTCTATTTCATACTTTCAGTGTCTTTCAGTGTCATACAAAAGTGTAGCGAAAATAGCTAGATGTAATTTCTATGCATTTTTTCTTTATGGTTTTTCCTTTCCAACTGGTCAACTTGAAATCCTGTCAATCTAGGGTGAAGTTTGTCGACCCCAGCATCCATATTCACGGGGGAACGCTAGACAGAAATAGACGATCTACAAGTTCATAAAGGTATTGCAATGCAATGCGTTGTGAGCTTGTAGATGGAGTGTTTTTGGCAAAGATATCTGGTGTAGAGGGAAAAAAGAGGTCAGAGTATACTGAGCCTCTCCAGGTCCAGAACGCAACGCAGTTGCGTTCTGGACCTGGAGAGGTGACAGTTTAGGAGCTTGTCGATCTGCTATTTTTGAATTTGAATCTGGAAAAGTTACAGTTTTGGACATATGAGGTTTCCACCCGACAGAGACGATATACAAATTGCTGACAAACACACACCTTTGAAACAACAACTAACAACAACCTTCCAATGCAGCCCCATGATTTGTCCGTTATCAGCCCTGATCAGGACCATGAAATGGAGCCAGTATGTCCATATTCTACATACTGGTATGTTGTTATCAGCCACGTTCTCGTTGATGATGCAAAGTACTGTACAGTATATGCCTTGTTTTCGGTGGAGATGACGGACGCGCGGCGTCTCAGGCGACCTTGATCCACGTGCGTCGTTGCACGAGTCGCCGTGTCGAGCGTTGCAAAGGTCATATGAGTTATGTCATGATGGGGACAGAACAGTAAATCTTCGTCCCCCCCGAACATAGCATCATCAACTGAGAAACAACATACCAGCATGTAGAATATGGCCATTATGGTTCCATTTAATGATCCTGATCAGGGCTGATAACGGCCATTCCATGGTGCTGATGTATTCGAAATGGCTGGCCCTGGGTCAGTAGTTATTTAAGAAACACAAAAACAGCGGCTGAAACATCTGGCTTACTGTCTGATATTTAAATCTACTGTAAATGAAGAAATCAAGTAAGCAAAACTAATTAAAAAAATCACAACATAGTTTGAGTCATCAGACACCACATAATGTGGCTTATTTAAACATTAGTGTGTTTGCAGGTTGCAATCATAAAACATCTTTTGAAAGAACTGCACTGTCCACACAGCTCAGTACAGCTGTTGTTCAT
Source organism: Nannobrachium achirus (assembly GCF_963921795.1). Classification (NCBI taxonomy): domain Eukaryota; kingdom Metazoa; phylum Chordata; class Actinopteri; order Myctophiformes; family Myctophidae; genus Nannobrachium; species Nannobrachium achirus. The sequence continues at coordinate 17,671,718 of NC_137829.1, forward strand.
TTCAACCATTTTTTTAATACAACTTTTACTGCTTGTTTTATCACGTGGTTTATGTGCAGAAGCAGTGGTTTTAAGAGAGTGGTGTGCACTGGAAGTTATCACGCTGAACCTGGCCTGGCCTGTTGGGCGGACACCTTTATGAGGTGTGTGCGTGCATGCGTGTGTGCGTGCGTGTGGGGGGGATTACTTTTTACAAGTTCAAAGAGTTTAATTCATAGTGGAAGACAAAGGACATCTCATGAGGTTAAGGAAAGCTGTGCTACAGATTATACCCATTTGAATAGAGAAAAGTCAGCGCCCATGATTTCAAATAGATATTATTTGGGGGTTCTTTGACATGAAAAGGTTTTAGAAGCACTGATATAACAGAAACTGTTAGGATTCAGGAAACATTTGTAGAATTGGCCTCAGGTCCTAACCCTTACAGTAAGTTCTGTTTGGGTCATTTTGACCCGTTTTAAATTTTCATTTGAAAAAGGTTTCCATCTTTTCCACCTGAAACTCACTAGCCTTAAAGATTCTTCTGTGATTAACATGTACAAAACTACTACACCCATGCTACACCCCCATTAAAATAAACAGTGAACTTAGAGTTGAAGTATCTGGCAAGAGAAAGTGCAGTTCAGTGTGTCCTACAACAGACAGGAAGACAGACTGCTTGCAGGAGGTGCAAGAAGCTCATCTGTGCCTCACATGCAGTCCATGTTTGTGAAGCATGTGCTTCCTAGTGTATAAGTACAAGTGTACATTCATGTGTGACGTTCATGTGTTCACATGTTCACATGTGGGTGAAGTGAATCCGAGTAGAACTTAAGTGAAGATCTTACAGTGCATTGTGCCCTAGTATTCACTGTCCTTTTCCCATGAAGCACAAATGAATTCTCCACTCTCCCGCAGCACTCCAGTAATAATAGAACCCCGTGGATCTGCTGTTGTACAGTCAAATTACATGCTTGGAATAGATTGCGTTGATTATCCGCGGGGAGCTAAAAAAGGAAATTGCATTTCTTATGTTGACTCCTCCAGGCTTCAGTATCAGATCCCGATCATGCTTTTTACAATGGCACAGCGTGCACAGGCTCGGTGAGCCGAGAGGCCGCAGTGGACGCGCCGTCTAAAACAGTGTTTCTCAACCTTTTTTCTGCATGGGCACACTTTTCATGTCCCAAGAATCCATGGGAACACCAACATAATACAGGGGTGTAAATATCGTCACTGTCGGGCAAAAACCTCGTATCTCCAAGTTTCAAATTTGTACATTTATTCGCAAAGTAAAGCCCTGCTTCATCATACAAGGCTGTCGCACAACAGTAGTGAAAACAGCTGATCGGCTGTTTTCACTAGTTTAAATCATTTTAAAAATGATAAATACAATACTGGCTTTCAAGCAGTTTCAAGGGGCACACTTGACCCTTCTCAGGGGCACAACAAAGGTCCCCAGGCACAGTGGTTGAGAAACACTGGTCTAAAACCCACGCAGGGTGCAAAAGTAACATGCTCTTACAGTACTTTATGGTGGTGATTTTTAATTTTTTACTTAAGTAAACCATCTGAGTATGTGCTTCTTCTTCCACCATTGCTGATTGGTGAAAAGCTCTGGGAGGTCGCGCTGCGCGGATCAAAGCAACCCTGGTTAGGCTCAAATAATGGCTGACATTTCTTCCCCTCTTTTGGAGAAAGAGGCAGCTGCTCGCTGGCAAGGAGATGCCTGGCAACTAGTCAGACACTTACGTACCGTAGCCTACTGTGAGTAATCACACAAATGTCTTTGAGACCTTTTGCTTTGGTTATAATGACTCCAAGGGAGTGGAGAATAGGTGGAGTGGAGCGTGGTTTCAGCTTATTGTGGGGTGTAATCTTTTTATTGTAAAAGTGTGCAAACTGCAAAGTGATGCATTGTGAGCTTGTACCGGTAGATCGCCTATTTTGGTGTGCAACAAAGTGTAAATCAGGCCTAGGTGTGACATTGACTCTAACCAAAAAGAAAAGAAAAAGACAAGTTGCTGAAATCCAGCAGTGAGTGTTTGTACTCACAACAACAAGATTTGTGAGCTGCTGTGATAGGAGTAGGATATCAAATTGAACCCAACCACCTTAAAGACCATTAACCATTGCATATACCCTGCTCTGCCTGCATGTAAGTAACCTTGATAGATGAAAACTGTTACACTCCTTTCACTTGTACATATTCTGTTCTGATTGTATTGTATTGTGTACACTTCTGCTTTGGCAATGTAAACGTATGTTTCTCATGCCAATAACTGAAGCTGTTAGTTTTATGACAGTTTACAAAGGCTCTAACCTTTATATAGTTGACAATCCACCAACAAATGGACAAAAGGATAAATATTGGATCAAGTTGGACAGTGTTATAACCTTGCTACACTGGCAACAGCAACAAATAAAATGAAATGTGGTATTTATGCTCTGAAATAAACTGGAGAAAGGGCCTCTTCTCTTCACCTCAGCCAAAGATGCTCATTTGAAGTGAAATCATTTTTGCTTTCTTGTGCATGCATCTTACAATTAAGGTCATCTTTACCTTTTTCATGTAATTCATGTTTATGTGTTTTGTAGAAAATATTACTCTTTACTATTGTTCTGCTTCATTTCAGAGAGCAATGATAGATACATTAAACAGTGCAGTACGTTGAAAATAGAATGAATGCATTTATTATAGATTTATTTGTCTGTATGTCTGCTTTTGAGGTCCATCAAATATAGGCCCTTGTTTTTTTTTTAAAGATTTGTTTTTTGGGCTTTTTCCCCTTTATTTTGATAGGACAGTAGACTGACAGGAAATGGGGAGAGAGATGGGGAATGACATGTGGCAAAGGTCGTCCGGATCGGGAATCAAACCGGCGACGCCAGCAGGCATCATAGCCTAGTATGTGGTATGCGCCTTGACCACTAGGCCAGCGGGCGCCCCAAATAGGCCCTTATTATACTTATAGTCTAGGAAAGGGGTCTTCAACAGGGATTCTGGGACCCCTCGGGATCCTCTGAGTTACACATCTTTGTGTGATAGGGACCACTTGAACCCAAGCATCATTCCCTACCGTATATTCTGAGGTTCCCCTCAGAGAATAGCAGATCTGCAAGATCTCTGAAATATATTGGGGAGAAGTATAAAGTGTCAAAGAATACTCAAGTACAGTACCTGACGTCATGACCTGGTCACCTTGACTTTGACTACAAGCTCAAGTATTGTGAGCTTGATCTACTCTCTGCTTGTGTCAGATGTACGGTAAGAAGGTGGGGCACTCCAAGGGGGGAAAAAAAGGTTGGGAACCACTGGTGTAGAGCAGGGGTCTTCAACGTTTTCAGTCCAAGGACCCCTTAGTTGAGAGAGAGATGAAGCAGGGATCCCCCACAACCTTTTCATAGATTCCATATAGTTTCATTGTTTGACAGCACAATCATCAGTGTATTTTGGATTCATATCAAATTTGTGTTTTCAGATATTTAACCACTTGAACTGTCAATACTTAATAAACTTAACCTTTCACTCTGTAATTAGTCTGCTCTTTTCCCCCTCTACACCAAACCTCTTTGCTGGAAATAGCCGATCTACAAGCTCACAACGCCGCTGTGAGCTTGTAGTTTTTTTTTTAGCTAGGGTTCACGTGGTTAGTATAAAAAAGGAGAAAAAAGTTTCTATCACACAAAGATTTGGAGGACCCCTGTAGTAACTCTGAGGACCCCCTAGCGGTCCTGGGCTCCCTGTTGAAGACCTCTGGTGTAGAGCACAGTACTTCAGGGAGTGGATGCTGGCATCACACGCTCTCTCTCCCAGGTACGGTACAGACTGTAACGTGACAGACAGGGATTTGGCAGATTTACGGTGTAAGCCGGAGCTGAACTCTGCGTACGACCCGCGGCTCCATTCTGCAAAACTCCTGAGCACATTTAGCCCCCGATGCACACTGTGAAATGGAGCATAATGTCATGTCACAAAGCCAACAGGTGAAAAATGTCCCGGCACGGCATTAGAGCCGCATGACTCGCACGTGAACTTTGTCTGCTCCGCGTCACAGCGCATTAATCACTGAGCATGTGTTTTTAATACAGCGGTGGCTTTTCTGTTTTTCCTGCGTGAGCGGAACCGCGCCTTGGAAGTGAAAGGGGCTGCTCATGATTGTAGCCAAACACGGGAGGCAGGGGGAAGTAACTAAGGTACATGACGTCAGGACTTTACTTGAGTATTCTTTGACACTTTATACGGGTCTGTCTGTGTCCCTTGTGTTGCCATATATGGAGATCTCTGTATCTGTCTGTCTGTCTGTCTGTCTGTCTGTGTCCCTTTTGTGCCCACATGGAAAGATCCTTGGGCAGTACATACCTCTGGAGAAAGCCTGAAGAGAACTGACTGTGAAAAGTGAATTGACAGTGTAGTCAAATGGCAGGTGTGGGGAATTTCCACAGGTGTGGGGAATTTCCACAGGTGTGGGGAATTTGCCAAATCTTGGAGTTGCCATGGCAATCAATTCTCTCATTTGGTCCTCGGACATAGCCTTTTCTTGCGGTTCAGGACAACCGCCTAAACAACAACTCGATGGCGAGCACTGTCGTTGGCGACACGTGGTACCGAATTTGAAGTCGTTCGGTCGAACGGTTCTCGAGATACGTGAACTACAGACGTACGTACAGTATACAGAGATTCCGTGCATAATTTATTGTAAGATATTTTGATGTCAATACTTTAGCTGTTTGGTATTTCAACATTGTGGTACAGCTAATACTTTTACTTTAAAGTAACAATTATTTCTTCCACCAGTGGAGAGGGAAATGGCTGGCGAGAGAGAGAGAGAGAGATGGAGAGACAGAGGGGGAATAAGCGAGAGAGCGAGTGTTTTCCATCAGAGTCAACCCTGCCAGGCAATTTGGGCCCCCATTTCAGAAGGAAAGGAGGCCTAATGGGAGATGGACAGTGATGGACAGCGCGTGTGGGTTACTTATTAATCCGGGAGAGGCAATTGGAGAACCTCCATCGACCTGCAGTAAATTAAATAAGGCCTATCCTGAAACGGCATTATTCTCCCTCAACTCTCCCTACATGCGCTCTGCTCTCTCTCGCCCACCGTGGAGGGTTTAGAGAAAACCAAATGGAAGAATTTAAGCGTGTGTGAAAAGATGATGGAGATTTAGAGCACACACACCACACGCATGCACGCACGCACAAACGCACGAACGCACGCACGCACACGCACACGCACACACACACACACACACACACACACACACACACACACACACACACACACACACATTTTACAATTTACAATTTACAATTTACAATTTAGGCAGTTAGCTGGCGCTCTTAATCCAGAGCGACTTACAATAAGCAAGGTAATAAATACATCAATACAATAAGCAAGGTATACATCAATACAATAAGCAATATATCATACATCAACATCAATACTGACAATACATCAAATGCATAGAAATATCAATCTAGACAAAAATAACGTAGGTAGAACGAGCACCTAGTCAGTGAAAAAAAAAGATTTCATGAAGAGTGCCAGGGTATTTTATAGTTTTTTCCTTATTTCGGAGGCTCAGAGTAAAATTATCTGAGTAAATGTAATCTGAGTATTTTCGTTTTTTCGTTGCGCGATCGGATTTTCTTTCACCCAGGCCAGAAAAATGACAATCGTGGCCATCAGTACTTTTCTAACGGCCGGTAGAGAAGAGCTCTTTTTAAACAAGAACTTGTTCTGGAGTTAGATTACGAGATAAATCCACTTTTGTGAATTTCATTACACTGGCCTGTATTAGAAAACCAGATTTCCTGATTGAGCTATCTCCCGTTGCATTGTGGGAATTTGAGTTTTCTCCAGACAGCAGCTATACGGTTTATTCTAAAACGGCTAGTTCCATTCCCTGATTCTGATGGGCTGGTTTCCATTTAATTGCTATGGTATATGAGACTATAATCCACACCTTGAATCAGTTTATATCAAACCCAGGAGCGTCATTTCTTTCCACAGTGTTACACAGTGCACTTATCTGCACCTGTGCACTTTCTTGTAGCTGGGAACTACTTTCTTGCAGACCTTGTAGTGAATTATTAGTCAAATAGAACAGTTTTAATTGGTACATGTCTAGGGTTGGGGGCGGTAACCGCCGTACCGCCGTACCGCGGTATACCGAGGCCTACCGTGGTGTCAGGGTCCTTACCGCGGTCAAAATAGTCTATTTTTTAGTGAAAACAAGCGAGTTTTAAAACGGGGGAGAGGCGAGGACCGCATGCGCTCCATGCCGCTCTGCTCTGGGCCGCGTACCACAGGTTTGGAACGTCTATGGTTTGGAAGCCACATACGTCACTCGAGTCTACACAGACACAGCAGCAGCCTCGTAGTAGGGAGCACGGAGAAGCGTATTTCTCTGACTGTAATCCACACAACACAAGTATGTTAATACATACCTTGTGTTGTGGCAGTAGTACCTTGTGGCATTTTGTTTTTTATTCATACGGATTACAGGCGGAGCGCGGACCGCGTGGACTAAAAGCGAAAATGAAACTATCTTTTACTTTTCCCACTGCGTCGCGCCGACTCGCCCGTTGTGCCCCGTCGCCGATTTTATAACCTTTTCTGTCAAGTCTTGTCACTAAAACCTGTAATATCAGCACTCAATCGCTGCGATTTCAGACGTGCACGTGAGTTTAATCACTGTACACGATCTGATTACCCGTCTCCGTCTCTCTTCTGGTTTGTTCACACAGCAGTCTGTGTCTTAAAAGCCCAAGTAGCTACCGTTACTATGGTAACCCGACACTGGCCGACAGTGCAGATCTAAAAGCTCAGAACGCCTCGCGGATGTGACGTGTTGTGAGCTTGTAGATCTGCTCCTTTCAAAGCCAAACCTGCTGTGCTGTACGGGGAAGTATAACTCGGGCAGTCAGGCTGTGGAGAGGCGACTTTTGGGAAGACGATTGCAATATTTTGGCTTATCGCCGAACCTTTTATTAATAGATACGGGGGTGCGGTAATTACCGCAATACCGACGGTAAATGGGAAGACGGTAATCGCGGTAACAAAATGTCGATACCGCCCCACGCCTATACATGTCTATGATTTTTCATCTTGCCATATTGTAACCGTTTTAAAAGCAATAAGCCACGCGAGGCATGTGGTTAACTGTATTTTATAACGGCTGAGAGGGTTGGAGACTCTCAGCCGTTATAAAATACCAGGTAACCACATGCCTCTTGTGGCTTATTGCTTCAATATAAAACCCTATCACAAATCGTCAAACGTGCCGATGGCACACAGAGACAACAATAGACAGTATCCAGTGTGTTAATGCAATGTAACTGGTACATCTGCTGTGGTCTCTCTTTTTTACAAAGCTCTGCAACCATGGGGGACCCCCAACACAAAGCTCTGCAACCATGGGGGACCCCCAACACAAAGCTCTGCAACCATGGGGGACCCCCAACACAAAGCTCTGCACTATGGGGGACCAGACCTTCTGCTCAGCTGCTCCTCGGCTGTGGAATGCCCTCCCTGACCATCTGAGAGCTCCACATTCCGTTGACCCTTAAAAAAAAAAAAAAGCTTTTTAACAGGGCCTACATTTTCCTAAATGGATGTATTGAATTCTTTGTGTTTTTTTCACTTTGGACATTTTCATAGCAGTTTTTATTTAATTCTTCATCTATTTTCTTGCCTTTTTATGCCATGTAGCACTTTGAGATTTGAGTTACATATAACGTATCAGAAACGTTTTTCACTAATTAGATTTTTTTGAAGATGTTAGCCTATAGCCCAAATAGGGATCAATTGTGAATCAATTATTTTATTAAATTATCAATTTGTTATAATTGATTAATTAAATTAAATGTTGCACCCCTAGCCGCAAGCACTCAACCTCACACCACTGACAAAGCACAATGCAAAGACCACATAAAATAATGACATAAACTTTGCTGAAACTATTTCAATTTGCCAAGGTCAAACTGCAACCTATGCTTATACGGCATGTGAAAACTAATTGTTAAGTAGGACATAAAGTTTACCGGCTGTCATAGTTTCCATGATTAATTTAGAATACCAACGGACTTACGCCACCGCACATGTGCTACACTTTAGGCACTTTAAGTTTTGCTCAAGCTCTATTTTTCGCCATACATATTGTACATTATACTTTATGTACAGTACAGCTCAAGCCCTTGAGAAACGCTAAGCCACCTGTTCTGTACCGCCGTCACAATGTCAGTCCAACGTCCCAGAAAACCGTGCTCTCCCAAGCGTCTCCTCAAGAACCAATGACTGACTCACACTGTCAGCCTGGACTTCTTTTGATTTGTTGATTTAGTTACTTCCTGCTTTTCTTTTCCTTTTTTTACAAGGCAGTAAAAATCCTCAATGTTAATTTATCCTTTTGCAACTCATTGAGTGTACAAAAGTCACTCTCTGAGTTAAGTTAACACTGAGGATTTCACTAGTGTAGCGGTGCTAATCTTTCATTTGAGCCATTTATGGACGGAGTCCGCTCTCTCCCAGGTCTCATCTCTTGCTCATTTGATGCACCAGATATGGGAATAGTCCCGCAAAGAGGATTGAGAAAATAGCCGCGCTAGAAAGTCACCTTGCGTCCAATAATAGCCTGCCTCTCTGCCGCACATCCATCAGTCTACTGTCAGTTTTTTAGGACAAGTTTACCCAGAAGTCCTCTCCTCCGAAAGACCTCCGGGGTAGCAGCTGCTTTGGCACGGGCCCCCTTTCTCCAGACCCTCTGCCCAAAACATTCTCTCAGAAATAACACACTGTACTTGCGAGACGTTGTGTCCAAAGACAAATGTCTTATTTTCCTAGCGGGACAAATGAGCCGTTCGTCCCCGCGCCCCTGTGCCCCCGCCCCGCGCCCGGGTCCCAGTGTTAGCTTTATCGGACGAATGATGTCTTTGCTCAATACTTAATGGTCGGCGGAAGTGGGCTCGCGAGCGATAGGCTGCGGGGCTTAAATTCCCCAGACCGAAGGCGTGTGTGTGTGTGTGTGTGTGTGTGTGTGTGTGTGTGTGTGTGTGTGTGTGTGTGTGTGTGTGTGTGTGTGTGTGTGTGTGTGTGTGTGTGTTTGTGTGGGAGGTGAATAAATAGCGCTGGCTGATGAATACTCCACCTTCAACAGCTTCTATCAAGGTTGCTGGGTTGCAAAGGCACTCAGCATCCATTTGCTTCCGACGGGGGGAACCGCCACTGCTGTGACTGTGGCACCGCTGGGCGGGTACACCGGAGTGAGCGGTGTGAAAGTGCTACGAGCTATTTTTATAAATCACATGCTACACATCACTGCTTCTCAAAGTGGGGTCGCCCCAGGGGTCCATGAGTTGGTTCCGGAGGGGGAGGGAGGGGGTCCCAAACAAAGGTAAAGGTTTATATACTTAAGCCTTATTAAATATTTTGGCTACTCAAAAATAGCTGAGTCACTTGACTGCAGTCACCTTGTTTGTATATCACACCTATATCCACTGTGTACGTGTCATAGTAAAACCGTTGTGTGCTTTTAGATCCGCTATAAAAAAATTAAAAAAAGACAAATGTTGACAAATCTTTATGGTTGTCCCTGGCACAACATCTTTTCAAATGAGGGTCTTCAGCCAAATACAGTGAAACATACTCTCGCCTACGTACATTTTTAAGAACCAGAGCTATAGGCCTCCATACTGTAATTGTGACGGTGTGATGAAATCTTTCCTGGATAAATAGATGCAGCGATAATTTGCCATTAGCGAGGCCATTATGTTTTCCCTCGTTGTATACGCACTGCGTTCGCTTCCATCGGCATACTGGACTAATACCCGCTCTGTTTTAACGAGGAACTGTTCTGGTAAAAAAAGAAGCATCATCACATTCCGTATACTTTTGAAGTTAGGCAACATGTTGACCCCAAGTGTCACGGCGCGGAGAACGATGCTAACATCTCTCGAAAAACAACGATAATGAATCTCTAGACGGTTTCGGCAAGAATTTACCACAGCAGTAGAGTCTCATCTCGGTCGTGTGGAAACCTCATACTGTATGTCCAAAACTACAGTAGCAGATCTACAAGCTCAAAACGTGCCACTTTGCGGCCATGTTTCGAGCTTGTGGATCTGCTATTTTTGATGCGTTTGTTTGATGTTGTTGTATGATAAAAATAGGGTGTTAATTTACAAAAACAAATACAAATAAAAACACCAAAAGTTAAAGCACAGAGATAAGAGCTTTCTGCCCGACACCAAGGATCAGTGACGTTACGTACGGCAACTGCAGCTTATAGGAGCGAGACCGTTCGATGCTCGCCAAATTGCATCCATAAATTATGAATTAAGCGCGGGGGAGCTAGCTAAGTGACATGGCCCCTGCCCCGCAAAAGGGGCCCTGAGAAGGAAGATACGTAACATGGGCATCTGGTCAAGTGGCTCCGGAAGACCCTCCAGAGAACCAACAGTGGGGGGTGTGGGGGGGCTGAGCGTGTGTGTCAGACATGCAGGGAGGAAAGAGAAGAAGTCAGCGGTGGGAGATGACATACTGTAAAAACCCTCCCTGATTAAAACAGTGGAGTGCTAGAACGGAGGGTACTGGGGGATCGCTGGATTGATGGTGATGGCACACATTGAGGGTATCCGCCCCCGTCAGCAGCGCTCATTAGCACATGTACCCCCCCCCCCACACACACACACACACACTTCGCTGGGTGTGAGCGGCCTTCCTCTATTGGACGCTCAATGGATCCATTACCAGCTCGGAGTGGCCATTAGGAATGCCAGACGATACCAGCCAAACACAGGGGGATATATGCTTGTGTGGAGTGTGCTTTGTGTGTGTGTGTGTGCGGACATGCACGTACGTGTGTGCGCACGTGCGCGTGTGTGTGTGCTTGCTCTCGCATACGTGTGTGTACTTGGTAGTAGCCTACTGTAATTGTCAGGACCAATAGTCCCCCAAGTACAGTATAGTATATTTAGAATAAAAGACATGTACTGAGGAGCAGGAATGGTCCTCACAAGATAATCGGTTGTTTTATGGTAAAGAAAGAAAGAAAGAAAGAAAGAAAGAAAGAAAGAAAGAAAGATGTTAGGCTTGAAATTAATAAGATACAATAAGTAGTTACTGTAGGTAAATTGGGGTTAGGATTAGACAGACTTAGTTGCACACCAGTGTCATGCACCGGATCCAACAGTACCCGTCCCATCCCTACTTGTGCGTAATGTTAATTACGCACAAGTAGGGATGGGACGATATGCAATATTATCGTTTATCGTGATAAAAAACACTCACGATAATCGTATCGTGGAGATTTAATTTATTGTGATATTGTCCTCCGTCATGCACTGGGATCAATTCACCTTTTATTTGCCGAGCTGCATCCAGTGCTACTTAAACTCTCTATAATTGGTAAAATTATAGACACACACACACACACACACACACACACACACACACACGCACACGCACGCATGCACACTAATCCCCCATCTGAAGGCGATGACACACACCCCGAGGTCCTTAGGCAGACCAAAGTGTCTGGCTAATGGAAAAACCATTCTCTTAAGTACCCGGTTTGTTGCGCCATCTGCATCACTTGCACAGTAATTGCTTCCGTAGTTTGCAGGTTGGAATTTGCGACCTCCAGGGCCGCGTAAATGATGTACTGTTAGATATGATAATAGTCTTTCCCCCTAAGCCACGGGGGGACCATGTTTGTGGTATCAAATGGGGTTTCCGAGGCGCTTAAGGTCGGTGCTTTTCTGTCAGCACAGAGTTGCCGAGGGGGTCAAGTTACATGGGATAGAGATTCTCAAAATAATGTCTCGTTTCAAGGGCCCCCAGGTTGCCGTGCATTAGGCCACGTGCACGGAGACCCCATTTTCCGGGGACTCCAATCTACATCGTAAAATCCTAACTCTGAGAGTGTACAAATGGAAACAAATGGACTTGTATGGGTCCTTTTATTTCAATTTGTACACTCTCAGAGTTACAGACAACTGAGGGTCCATTTGGTTCCTAACCATCCATCGATCATTAGGCTGCTGACCCACCGAACACCCTCAAGGGACTCCTGCGGGTCCCCGGACCCCACATTGAGAGCCAGTGTCTTGTAGGTTGCTTCCATTGAGCTGCTCACAGTGTTGGGAAAGTTCACTTTCTACATGAGCTAGTTCACATTTCAATTCACACATTTTAAAATGAACTAGTTCAGTTCATAGTTCATAATTCAAAATGTTGAACTAAAAGCGCATGGTTCCAAAAATGAACTAGTTTAGTTGTTTTTTTTAATATACATTGCGAGCTATCATCTGTCAAAATTATTGACACAACCCATATAGAACCACACACAGCAATTATTTCATCCAATTTAACATTGAGGTGCCCACTCTTCCTGCAATGTGAAATGCCACTGAATTTCCCACGTTGTTTCATAAAGCTGATACGCTTTTATTGTGAAGGCAAACGTTTTTTTAACGTCCCACATTCTGAGAGTTTCCGTGTGGTGAAAATTGCTGATCTGCAAGATCACAACGTGTCGTGGATGCGACGTATTGTGAGCTTGCAGATCAGCTATTTTCGGCATGCAACATGCTGTACGACAAAGTCTACGTCAGGCTTTACTAATTGGGAGACGAACGAGGAGGAGATGCACACACATCGATGCACACACAGCGATGCACACACATCGATGCACACACAGCGATGCACACGTTTCAAAGTGAATGCAAAGAAAGACGAGGCAACGTGCGACCGGGCGCAATGCGAACGAGACGAACGAGCGCCTTTCACATTGTCAGAATGAACACGTTCAACAATAACATTCATTTAGCGGAAATACAGTACATTTAGTTCAAGTTCGCCAACGAGTTCATGAACGATCGTTCATTGAACGCCTTCAGCCACAACACTGTAAAGCATTGACGGTAGTGACATTCGTATATGCAACAGTTTCGGGGGTTATAGAAAGCAGCAGCGTTTTACATTTGGTTGGACATGCCAAGCGGGCGCAGAGTGCAGAGTCTGCTATCTAAACCTAGCAGCCCCCGTGGCAAGAAAAGAAAGAGAGCGGTCTGATATCATAATCTTATTACGGTATCAGTCCCGCTTCTCTATAAAAAGCTGTTATGCCCTCCTCCCATCTCGTGTATCCGGCTCACCCACGCAAGAGGGTCCGCAAAGTGTGTCTGCAAAAAAAAAAAAAAAAAGGATCTGGAAAAAAAGGCATCTCGCTATTGGAGAAGAGTGTATGATTTTCATCTGGAAATATTTTTAATTGCACTCATCTGAGGCATTGGCTGATATCAATCCCGGTGCCTGCCCCGGCATCTCCATTCCATCAAGTGGCAGGGACGTGCAGAGAATGTTAGAGAGGCAGGGACTGACATTTCTAAAAGGGCTTTTTGGTGAAAATATCAAAAATAGCAGACCTCCAACCTCAAGTTCAGGAGAGTTTGGACAAGGTAGGTAGGTAGGTACTTTATTGATCCCCGAGGGGAAATTCAAGCGTCAAGGCAATTCTCTTGAACGCTGCCTTCAGGTATGGCATGGAAAGAGGGCATTTGCATTTCTTTCACCATAGTGAAAACCGCATTCATGGTCTGGAGAGGGCACTTTTTACAGACGGATAAAAGGGCAGGGGCTCAAGCTCCCTTTGATGTCTATGTGTGCACGTGCCTGTCAAGTGGTACAGAATGCCGGGGCGATGTAGAAGCGCAGGGCCTCTGAAATCCTGCAGCGGTGACGCGGCTGCAAGAGGAGATGGCGGGGGTAATCCAATAAAGGCATTAGCGTACCATTAGGGGGGCACTTCCTGGCTTTTGGAGGGACACACAGGGCCTTGTTTAGCCTAATAGAGCGGCCCTGTTTGCCTTTTTATTTATGGCTGCAAGATGTCCAAGCACTTAAGGGGTGGAATGCTGCATGTCCATTAAGGCAGATGTCCAATGAAGGCCAGACAAGCGTGTATGAGGACATCTTGGGGGCCAGTTTGGGCCCTAGCCCAATCTGCCTGTCTTTATATCATCAGACTCATCCTCTGATTCAATGGGATTTACGGCGTATAGCCTTGTGCAGCTATACTTTACATAATTATTTAAACGGGTGAATTCAGAATAACAGTCCCGTCATAAAAACGCATGTCACGTCAACTGTGCTAAAGCAGTGGTTCTCAACCTTTTCAGGCTGCGACCACAATATAATCACATTTTAACCCCCACAATAATCATATTTTAACTGGGGACCCACCACCCTGACAAGCACTAAGAGTTGAGGCATTACATTTTGTATAACACGCTTCTATTGTGAAAATAGCAGATCTACATGTACCAAATGTACTGGCCTCGTACCAAAAGTACCAAAAGTACCAAAAGTAGAAAGCACTCATTGTGCAGAATGCTCATACAAGCTACCAGCTCAATCTCATTCAAATAATTATAGTGGAGTAAAAGTATAATATTTGTCTCTGAGATGTAGTGGAGTAGAAGTTAAAAAAAGAAAAATACGAAATTCACCAGTAAAGTAAAAAAAACAACAACTCAAAATTACAATAGAAAAGTACAATACATGAGTAAATGTACTTTATACCACTGCTCCACTGGGTATATGCTAAAGACTGGTGGCTCTCATAAGCAGAGATGGGCACAAAAAAAAAAGGGGGAAAAAAAGGAAAATCTAAATACTTGGTCAGTACTTGGTCTAATACTGACCAGGATACTGTCACCAAGATACTATCCTGGTGACAGTATCCTGGTAAGTATTTCACATAGGATTTTTAATTTGTATTTCAATTCCTTTTCTCTGCTCATAAGCTTGTGTCAATTAGACCCTCCAGAAAAATGCCATTATGCGATCGCAGAATTTCCTGCATAATCAGCCAAATGGCGCAGATTATGCAGGAGTCACATGTTTTCAAAAAGGCCATATTTCGGAACTACCCGCATATTTCACCTCATTAAATCACATAAATCCAGCATATTTTGCATCTTTTCGCATATTTCGCATTATTCACAACTTTTTGCATATTTCGCAACTTTTTGCACATTTCGCATGTCCCATATGTCGCAACTTATAGCATATCCCACAACTTTCCGCAATTTCACCGCATACAATCACATAAAAACCTGTATATTTCATTGCAAAATCAAGGATTTTTGCCCTCATAATCAATGGTTTTAGTCCACATAATCATTTTTGCCCACGTTTTTTCTGGAGGGTCTAGTCAATAATCACATCAGAGACACTTCCCACCTCACTTCACTGGTCTCCTTGCTGTTTGGAGCTCCACACACACACACACACACACACACACACACACACACACACACACACACACACACACACACACACACACACACACACACACACACACACACACACACACACACACACACACACACACACACACACTGTCTCATGTCATGCATACAGACAGTGGTATGAGGAGCCAAGAGCCAAGAGTGCATTTCTGTATTGCCAGACTCTCTGACGTGCGTGGGATATTTTCGTACTTTTTGTCAAAATGCTGTCAAAACAAAAATAAATGTGTTTACTTGCTCTGCCCACAGATATTTTCCCCACACATTTAACCACAAACTAGCTCTTAAATAGATTGTCTGAGATGAGCTGTGACATGCAAGAATGGCGCTGGTGGCTTTTATTGCATTTATTTACTAATTAATTGGGTAAATTAATTAGTAAATAAATGAAATAAAAGCCACCAGCGCCGTTCGTGCATGTCACAGCTCATCTCAGACAGTCTATTTAAGAGTTAGTTTTAAGCCGATTCAGAAATGCCTTCTGAATCAGTGGTTCTCAAACTTCTTTGTGCCAAGGACCCCCAAAATGATGTGTATTTGGCCAGGGACCCCCCATCAGCAAATGTTTTGTGCCAGGAACTCCAAGAAGAGAAGATTTGTAAATTTGGAAAAAAGAAAATACTTTTTTGTTTTCCAAAAAAAATAAAAATAAAATAAAAGATAGCAGCAAGAAGATAGCAGCCAGAAGTGACATTCTGTGAGCTTGTATAGAGGGTACGCGCATGCATAAAGTGAATGGCAAATCGAGTGGCAAAGTGAGTGGCAGAGCGAGTGGCAAAGTGTCGTTTAACGTTGTTTAATAGGACTTTTCTGTTTGGATGTATGGGCTGTCAAGGCCAGAAAGTATATATACATGTATATATATTTTTGGCACTAAGTAAGCGTACCCGCATAACTTCCGGGTATGATAATGATGTCACCCGCATACTGTACCCTTTATATCTGCTATTTTAGAATAGCCAACGGTAAAATTACACTTTCCTAGATGCTCTCCTAGTTTTAATGGGTTAACTTATATGGGATGACCTAACGGCTGAGGCATGTCATGAACACCTTGGATTAGACCGTCATTCTGTGATGCTGGGATCTGAGATAAGAACCTATAGGCTACTGTACCTCACAAAATACGCTGTCTAATTATATGTGAATGTGATTCAATTTTAGCTATATAGTACTTCTTGGTTTATGTCAAAACATATTGATCTCAGTCGGGAGGGAGAGTGCAGCCGTATGTAAATAGATTCCATAGCATCGCATCCAGGGCTGTCACGTCACGTCAACAAACACATCTGTTGTGGACATACTGTTCTGCTTCTGACAGCATGCCTTCCTACCTCTTCTGTCTGTCCGTCTGTCTGTCTGAATTTTTCAAATACAGGCCAAAATATGAGAAGAATGTATCAATGTTCTTAAAGATGGGGTGCCGTGATTTATTTCCCAAAAAGTGTACAGAAAGTGTTAAAACAAAATTTTGTCCACACCCACCAGTTCATTAAGTATGCCTGGTTGCCTGGTAGGTGGTGACCCAGCTGAAGTTAGCCACACCCACAGTGTTGGGTGTATGGTAAAAGGGGAGGGGATGGGTTTATGATGTCATTAACTCAGTGTTTTTTCAGTTGGGCCTTTTGACCCCTGAGGCTTTCAGCTTTCAGTAACCAAAAATACACAGAGAAGGCAAATTTGCACATTATAATCACACCTGGGGGTCTATTAAAGTAATTTTAACTCCATAGACACATACAAAACAGAAACAGTGCATAACTATGTCACCACCTCTTTAAGTCCCTAATAAAGGGCATACACATGTTGTATCTCTCTAATAGTAAATCTGCTTACGGCGTTATAGAGGGTATGCGCATGTATAAAGTGAATGGCAAATCGAGTGGTAAATCGAGTGGCAAAGTGAGTTTAACGTTGTTTAATGCAAACAGATAGAACTTTTCTGTTTGGATCTGGGCTGTCAAGGCTAGAAAGTAATATTTTGCCACTCAGTAGGCGTTCCCGCATAACTTCCGGTTATGATGATGATGTCACGCGCATACCCTCTATTATTATCATAACAGTGTTATGATAACACTGATATAGTCTTATTAACACATAATAATATACATTATCCTGCATGTTATCAGGACGTATGGACACATAAATCTGGCGGAGTTGGCGGCGCGATTATGTGACAAGTGAACCCTTTGAATCATTGAAAGCATTCTAACAGATGCCATTCAAAAACCTCTCTCAGTGAAAAGTGGAGTATTGACTTATAGACCAAGGTTTATGGCAGGGATGTGTGTGATCATGCGTTGCTTTCTAGATTAGTGGCAGAACGTCTGTGGTGGATTTTCTCTTAAATAGACCAATCCATCCCACATCCCCGTTCCGTTCCCGGCGGGTTATACGCCCACGCCGTCTGTAATTGTGTCACCATACAGAGAGTCACCACATAAACACACACTTTCAATAAAGTCACCGGCTCGCATTCAAGGTGTCCTCCACTCGGTGGGGGAATAAGTAGCCTACTCCCATTTAAAAGCAGCAATAACACAGTACAAAAAATACTCAGTCACGAATACAAGGCCGGTATTCTTTCAGTCCGAGTGTATCAAAGAAGCACCTCGGACAAAGATTTAATATTTTAACCTAAACCTTAACCCTAACCTCAGTAAAACTAACGCTGGTGAATGCTAACCTGGTGAAATGCTAACCTGCCGATGCTGGTGAATGCTAACCTGGTGAAATGCTGACCTGCCGACACTGGTGAATGCTAACCTGGTGAATGTTAACCTGGTCGGACCAACGGGAGGTCGTCTCCACCTTAACCGAGGTGCTTTTTTTATACACTCGGACTGAAAGACCTGCAAAAGAGGGACTCCTGTATTCAAAATATTGTAAAAATACAAAAGTATTGGCATCAAAATATACAGTACCGAGGACTGAAGGAAGAAGGCACTGGATCAAACTCAGACATGTAAAGCCTTATAACGTTTTGACATCAATACATGTTCTTTAGGTCATGACCTGGTGAAGATGTATGACATCAAAACGTTATTGTGTATACCGGTACCTTTTGTCTGCAACCTGTGAATAAAAATGTCTTCTTCTTAATGAATGTCTTTTAAATCCTTCTTCTAAATCAGTGGTTTTCAAACTTTTTCATGTCAAGGACCCCCAAAATATATGTGACCATGGACCCCCATTTCAAAATATGTTGTTCCGGGGACCATCCAGAAGCTTATAAATAGCAGATCTACAAGCTCGCAGCATGGCACTCGGTGCAATGCTGTGAGCTTGTATATCTGCTATTTTTCAATAGTTAAAGCATTCAATAATTCTAGGCCTAAATGGGTTGAATGAGTTTGTGCCAGTTCCTTCTTCCATCAGTACTTTTACTTACCGGTATTTGGAACTTGGCTGCAGATGTAACGGACCAGCCTAAACTTTTTTTCAAAATGAAGAGGAAAATCACGGCAGGTCCGTGATAGCTGACAGACCTGCCTTGGATGGGTATAGCTGATTGACAAGTTCAACACGCATTGGGATTTTTGAACAGCTGAAGTATTTAAAAAAGGGGTTCAGGGGTTAATGCATGTTTTTGCAGTAATCTAAATCTGCAAAGTAAATAGTAGCCCAACTAAAGTGGTCAAATAGTGGAGTAAAAAAAAAGTACAATGTTTGCCTCTCAGATTTGGTGGCATAGAAGTATCTAATGGAAATATATATTCCACCACCGTCCTCTGTGTTAAGCCCAGAACAGGGCCATTATCATCATCGTACGGAGCTTCATGGGCTGAGCGCATTTTGATGAACGTGCCGTGACACCTTTACACAGTATTTCATCACATATTTGTTTTATGTGCGAGGAATGTCAGGGGATGACTGGCTGTGTGGAGATAACATGTTGTATGTCATTGTGATGTGGAGAGGAGTCCGTGAACCGCTCGTAATAATGGACTCATTTTAATTTACAGCGATTGAAAGATCAACCGGCGAAGAGGATGGCGAAGCCACCGAATGCTTGATAAGAGCTTGCCGTGCGTGTGCTTTCCTCCCGCACCGAGCATGTCAATTAAACAGATGTATGGGGTGTTATTCTGGAGATTGGCAGCCCATGAAGACGTGTAATGAACGCCAGGGTTCATTAGCATACAGTATTAAGACTAAATGTTGAAATGAGAACATGGCGCGGGGAGTGACACACACTGAGCGCTGTTGGAAACACCTTTCACTGGGTTTCGCATCCGCAGTTTTCCTTTTGTTTTAATTTATTTTAGATCAGTGCTTCTCAAACTTGTTCATGTCGAAGGACCCCCGGATTGATATGTATTTGATTAGTTCGGTTAACTGTTACACACCTTAAAGAGATATAAGAATAGGGGAGAAAGCTAGGAATAGAGGAGTTTGACTTTGATTCATTATAACAGCTAGTTTCAACCATGCATGATTGTGATTGGTCGATATTGGCATTCAACCAATAACCAAGTACACAGGTAAATCACCAGTGATGGACGAACTAATCCATCGGAACCCAGGTTATTTTTTCCATTTCCTGAAAAGCAACCGTTTCGGACATACAGTACGAGGTTTCCACCCGACAGTTTAGATTTTTTCCAGTTTGTTAAAGCAGTGGTGCCATAGTTTTGTATGTTTTCTGTTTAGTTAACATTACTCTAATAGACCACTGGGTGGGGTTATAATGTGCAGACTTGTCTTCCCTGTGTATTTTTGGTTACTTCCTGAAAGTTGAAGCAAAAACACAGATTTAATGACATCATAAACTCATCCCCTCCCCTTTTACCATTCACCCAACTCTATGGGTGTGGCTGATTTCAGCTAATTTCGGGTTGTCACCAACCACCTGACAACCAGGCATACTTAAAGGAGCTATAGTCAACTTTTTCATTGTAGGGCCGACACTTTGTTTACATCCTAGTCTATAGACTAGAATGTAAACAAAGTGTCGGTCTGACAATGGCCAAAATGATTAATTTATCATTATTTTATGCTTTTTGTGGTCATTTTTGAATAGAAAAACATATATGAAGCTTATTTTTTTATAACATATTTTCGAAACATTATTTTTATTTTAGCATCCATTTTTCAAGAAAAAGTTGACTATAGCTCCTTTAAGGAACTGGTGGGTGTGGCCACATAAAAACACTTTCTGTAGATTTTTTTTAAATCGTCTTCCGAGTATAATCATAATACCTGATAATCATGTTTTAAGGGGGGAAAAATCATGGCACCCCATCTTTAATGGCTTACAATGGAATGCTTAACGAGGAGAATATGTAACCTATAAAAATATTAAAAAAACGTTGCATCCGTATGCCATGCAGCCATCACGAGACCCATCAGATGGGCTAACGAGACAAACAACAAGGCACCGTAAACACCCACATATTGCTGCCGTGGCGAATCATTCACGAGCGCCGAGTCCGTGCTCTGTGTCATCATAAGAGTCGCTGGCCAGCCGTGCAGCGACCGAACCCAGCCTAATTCATTCAAAGTTGCCTCACAGGGCCGGAAAATAGTCGATCTATAAGCTTGCGACGTGTCGTGTCCGCGACACGTCGCAATCTTATAGATCGGCTATTTTCACCACACGCCGAATCGACACAGCGAAGCATATAAATTAGGCGCGAAAGAAGGCATCATTATATAGGCTGGGAGGGGAGCGGCCCCCGTTCCCACAGTAATCAGCAGGCATCCAGTGTGGCTGCCGATCGCTAATGGGCTTTTCAGGTGCTTGATTTACACCTCTCCCTCCTACCTGCCGCGAAGCGCTGGCCTAATGTTAGGCTTCAACCCGTCTCCCGGGAATGCATTAAGTGTAGAGGCTGTCAAACAGAGGCGCCAATGCCCATAACTAAAGCTAATTAGAAAAAGCCATTTATTTGTTTGTGTGTGTTGTGTGTGCGTGTGTGAGTGAGTGAGTGAGTGTGCGTGTAGGCAATTGTAGTATACTGCGGGGGTATGTTTGTGCATTATCTGTGTGCTTGAAATGCCTGTAGCTTTGATTATAATGGTTAGAGATCGCTTATCGAAACAAAGCGATTTACGTGAAATGAAAATCAAAAAGAAAAGAACAGAACAGAAACACGGCGTGTGCAACAACAACAAAAAGGAGCAGCATGAAATAGAGAAGAGAGACTCAAAATAAACCAGCAATAAATCTAAATCTAGATTATGAAAAAGGCATTTGCGACAGAAGCGAGCAATAACACAAGATTAACAACAGCAACCGAACGCACCCACCCTTGTTTGAATAAAAACATGATTTACTGTGAGAGAGAGAGAGAGATGTACAGAGAGAGAACCAAGACGGAGAGAGACGGATGGAGAGAGAGAGAGATTGAGCAATAGAGAGAGACAGAGAGGGAGAGAGCACTTGCATGTTTATAGCTACACTCGCAGAGACGATGACACATCTTATTGATGTTGTTATGATGGGGTAGAACGGCACCGCCATCGCTGTGACCCCTCATTCATTTCCTCCTCCCGCGCTGTGATGGTGGTCACGCCAGGGCACGGCATGCAGTCATAGTGTGTCCCCCGGGGCTGCCATAGCTTTGCTAAACGTACAAGCGGTGCACTCGCGCGCGGTCAAGGGTAACGCGAACCCCACGCACCTCATACCCACCCACAACCTCTCATCTGGAATGACTATGCATAAAGAGGTGGCGAGTAAAAACCCGATATTGACGCGGCGTGGCGTAACTTTCCCCGCCTGACCGCTGGCTCCTTTTGACCATCAATCACCCGCGCAGGGCCATCCATCAAACGGCCCCGCCGGTCGGTCCGACCCCCCCGTGACACTCCAGCGTTTTTCCAATTTAAAATCTGATATTGATGGAGGACTGGGTCTCTACGCCGCTGCTTCTTTGAGCCTTTTCAGAGGCCCTAGCATCCACTCCTCGCCCCTGCGGTCATTACAGAAAAAAAAGGGATTTTCATATGCAATCTTTGAAAAGACGGCTTCTTTGTTGTTGTTGAGTAATTACTGCGGGGTTAAAGATCCACTCAATTTCCTTAATTGGCGGCGAAGCTCAGCAGCGAACCGCACTGTATAAAAAAATCTGTGTTCGTTTATCCATCTCGACAGCCTACAGACGTAACCATTTGGTTATACGTTTGTACACTGTTAAATGTATGTATCTACTGAGGTTGTTTTTTTTACTGTGTGGTCAAACTCCCAGGGGGTGATCACGGTGCAGTAGTTATACGACAAGGGTTATTTTCACTGCCGTCATCAAACCAACGAACGGCCGAGCTCCATTTCATTCCGCGGACTACACGCTTTCTCGGCTCTTTTTCTCTCTCTCTCTCATTCTCTCTCTCTCTCTCTCTGCCTCTCTCTCTCTCTCCCCAAAACTCGGAGCCGTGATCACACAATCTGTCAGAGACGTTAGCGGTTCCACTCCCAGTAACACGCTAGGCTGCGGGGCTGCAGCCGCTGTTAAGCATTCATCATTAGCGATCCCTGTAATGAATAGAGTCAGCCGGCGAGGCGCGTGACTCGCATTCAGGTTTGGAGTTGCGCTTTTTTTATTTATTTTTTTACGGAGAAACTCAATGAGGATAACAGGGGCCGACAAGCTCCTTCAGACCCCAGCATCGTCTAAGGAGGCGCGGCAGGGTCAGTCTGAACGGCAGCTTGTGGATGTAGAATAGACGGAGCGATTGAAAGCGCTTCGACGGCATAGAGCCTCCCCTAAGCGCGACTGACAGAGTACTAATAACCGTGCCCCACCTTTTAACCTGCAGTTAATAGCTGTATACTGATTATGTTTTGTTTCGTTGCTTGCTGCCAATTTTCAAGCCCCGGAGCCCTGCGGGGGAATCCCTTTCTTCAGTAATCCAGAGCAATTAGAAGGACAGCTTGGCCGGCACGGTTTCATCACAAAACAGTTCTGTTGTTGTTGTTGTTATTATCATGCAGTCTGGTCAGATGAAATCCTCTTGATTAAGGGCCGCACATCAAGCAAGCACTATAACTGAAACTATCGGCCAGTCATTTCTACCAATAGAAAGTGTGTGTTATTTAATACAGTCTGACCAGAGGCAGGGATAAAGCATATCGCCGACCGGCGGCGGCGATACAAATGAATGAGCAGAGGAGGAGGATATCAAAAGCATATGGGAGGGGTCTTCAACGTTTTCAGGCCAAGGACCCCTTGGTTGAGAGAGAGATGAAGCAGGGACCCCCACAACCTTTTCATAGATTCCATATGGTTTCATTGCTTGACAGCATGATCATCAGTGTATTTTGGATTTATGTCAATTTGTGTTTTCAGATAGGCTATTTCTTGAACCGTCAATATATATAAAAAAAGGAGAAAAAAGTTTCTATCATACAAAGATTTGGAGGACCCCCAGTAGTAACTCTGAGGGCCCCCTAGGGGTCCCAAACTCCCTGTTGAAGACCCTTGGCATATGGCATAGATCCCCCCCCCCACCCAACCAGACACATCAGTCTTTGTCATAATGTAATTGTGTGGACTCTACCAACCAGTTGAGTTGGAACCATTTTTTACAACAATATATTAACAGTTATAGTTATGGTCTTCACAAGTTCCTGAAAAGTCAACATCCCTGAAAAAAACAAAAAAAACAAAAAAAAAAAACACCAAACCTCACTAAGGAGGCCCTAGACATCGCCGGCAGTCATATGGACAGCATTGCGATGGTAGCCGCATAGCAGCAGGCAAGACATTATGCCAATAAAGCACCACATTGGTTAGCGATGGAGCAATGGCGTCCCAGGGCCCAGCTACAGAGAAGGAGATACATGTGTTCAACATTGTACAACAGCTCGGGTCATAGAACATGTGTACTTTCAGGCTATTGCCATTAGACAAGCATGCAATTCATGATAAACTCTGGCCAGCTTTTGCTTTGCCAAGAGGTTGCATGTTAGAACCATCTGATGTGCAGGACTTCTTTGTGTTGTCTTTTTAGCCTAAATGTCCTTGTGCTGTTTACATATTAAATCTAACAAAGTATTCAATCAAATAATGAATGCACAGCCAAATGGGTAGTGCCTTTAATTTGTCTGTTCGGTGCCACGGAGATTTTATGTCTCCCCGAACCGAAGTGTATGCATCGGCCACTAAAGACAAATATTGTACTTTTAACTTTTAGACTAATATCAGTAAGACGCCTAAGGGCGAAAAGCGACCTCACCCTAAAGGGCGAGGTCGCGCAAAGGGCGAGGTCACGCGGGATGGAATTTGCACAGGATTCATTAATATATACATCAGACCAGTTACCCATATATGGAGATCCCTGATACCCATATGGAGAGCCATGTACATGGAGATATGGGCATGGCAGGCAGACAGGCAGACAGGCAGACAGACAGGCAGGCAGGCAGGCAGGCAGAGACAGACAGACAAGACAAGACAGGCAGCGGGCAGGCAGGCAGGCAGCAGAAAGATGAGAGACAGAGCGCCACCAGACGTGAGTCACACACAGAGCTGTAATGAATGGCAGGGGAGGGAGATGGAAGCAGAGGAGAATGAGAAATAAGCAGGGGGGGACGGGGGAACGACACAAAGTGGAGATGGGAATTGTGGGGGGCTGACAATAGGGTCAGGCTCTTTCAATAGCGCCGCTGTCGCTCATAAACCTTGTATCTCCATATTTCAACTCTTAAATGTAGTATTTTATTTATTTTTGCACACGCACATTAACCACATTGACGTTAAATATTTTGCATATTTCGCAGAATATAGCCAATCTATAAAATTAACGGGGAGAAAGAAAGCCGATCTACAAGCTCACAAAGCATCCCATTGTGATGCATTGCGAGCTTGTAGATCGGAGTGCGTTAAGTGGGGTTTTGTAAATGTTTAACCGGTGAAGAGTATTGACAAGAGCTTGTGACTAAAATAACAACCACATTTGATCCAATGGATCATACCAGGTTTCCAGCCTACAGTGACGGTATGACAGCTCTAAGCTGCTGATTGTGGGCTCGCGGCTGCCATTTGATTTGAGGCTATGCGGGGCTGCACGTGTGTGCGCTTTTCAACGGTCTGAGAGCCGTGGAGATGACTGTACGTGCCTCTCACTCCTGCAAGAGAATAATAACCGCATATCAACCGGAAATAAAATAAAATAAAAATGAAACACTAGCTATTCATGGATGATATGATATACTGTAGGGATGGAACAATATTGTGGTTATCGTAATATCGCAAAGGCAATAATGTATTCAACCCTGGAAAGCAGTTGTGTCGTTTTATATTTTAGCTATAGCAAGTGGTGCATGTAGCACGCTTGAAGCCCTGTTACCCCACCGTGCAGGAAATGGATAAGTTGGAGAGAGAACGAGTCCTGGCCATATTTGAGGAGGAGAGTGAGGACGAGGAGTTTCTACCTCTTCCAAACCACAGGCCTCGGCTCCACAACCTACCATCCAAGAACGTGCCAAATTGGAGAGAGATCGGATCTTGGCCATATTTGAAGAGGAAACGGCGGAGGAAGAGGAGGTAGTGTGCTCGCGGCTCCGTGTGTTTGTCCTCGCGGCTTGCGCTATAGTAGCCTACCTCTGGCCGTGCAAAGCAGTCCGGTTATTACTCGCTCGGCGGTGATCAACGTGATCCGAAATCGAACCGTAGGGAGCAGCTGGATGATCTTTTTCACTTGGAGTGTTGCTGTTTACTTTGGATCAGTGGATGATCTTCTTCACTTGGAGTGTTGCTGTTTACTTTGGATCAGCTGTTTGGAGCGCGCCATGCTCACCACAGGCTTCCTGCTGTCAGCGATCCAGTGAATCTTCCCGTGGCTGAGAAAGCACTGCATTGTCGCTCAGTAGCCCCGCAGGAGAATCCCAGTGCTGTGACTCTGACGTAAGTGACTATGACCGTGACTGACGAGGCGTTGGCGTAATAGAGGTGGTGACCATTTAAAGGGACTGCCATTTGTTTTATTGTGAAGTGAAGATTGGTCGGACCTGTGCGTGCACCATTGACTTGTGCGCTGTTGAATCTGAGTGACGTTTTGGGGAAAAAGAACTGTTGAACACTGTGGGGTTGGGGAACTTATTTCAATACACTGTGGTAAATGAGTAGACACCTATTCCACAATTTGCAAATGCTATGTAGCCTATATAGTCTGGAATTACAGCTCCCGAACGGCGAGTAACGGAAGTAGTAACTGGAGCACGGAACTGTAGTCCCATTGGAAACATAACAGAAACACACTAGCACAGCCAGAGTTATTATAATGAACTGTAGTCCCATTGGAAACATAAGAGAAACACACTAGCACAGACATAGTCATTTGAGCGGCATATTCTTGTTATGCGTGTATAGTTTAAGAAAACATTTGAAAACATCATGGAAGTAACACCAACAACACCAGAGAAAGACAGAATAACGCCACCCAAAAAATATTGAAAGAAGAGACATAACGCTTCCAGTAGGACTTGTTATCGCTACTGCACCAAGGGAGTCAACAGTCGGGCCACGCCAAGACTCGTCTTAATGGGTTGAATGTTGTGCTCAGGGACAGGACACATTGTCGGGCCGGGAATCAGACCTGGGACATCCTGTTCATTTCCCCCTCTACCCTTTCAGCTATGGCTGCCCCCACTGCCGTCTGCTCTATAATGTTATTCTTAAACGTTCACAGCTGACAACATTTATTCCCATCTGAAAAGTATCTTACAGAGAAGCATGTGTGGCAAAAAGCGGTTTTGGTATCAGATTAATCTCCCAAGCTGTCTTCTACGTACAATTTCCAGAGGAGGACGGTCGCAGTGTCGAAAAAACAAAACAACACATTTCACCCCCCAGAAGCCACTACTATCCCACGCCACAAAGCCAAACAAACAAAAGCCCACAAGTCTCAATAGCCTGGATTTTCTCCAATATTTATGCTGTGTGGGATTGGTTGTTTGTCATCGTTGGGCCGAGTTCAGCCCGATTGAACTGGCAAGATGTGTGGCTTGAGGGATGTGCTGAAGAGTTAAAGGCTAAAGATCCAGATTTATTTCTGGAAGGAGCGCGGAGTGTGCCAGAATGTTGCTCGTGGTGTGGTATTTTTCTTTTTGTCTCGATGTCTAATAGGCTTGTTCTTGGCTGTCATCCTTCTGAAAGGCTGACGAGGCCAATAGAGCAGACTTTATGTTCTGGCTTAACAGCCGGAAAGATACAGAGCTTATGTTAGAGTCCACGTTGAGTCGCAAATCAGCACTACGCCGGGAAATATATGGGACACGTACTGTAAGACTGTCCTTGTAGGGCAGTAGTCTTCAACGTTTTCAGTCCAAGGACCCCTTAGTTGAGAGAGAGCTCTGGATTAAGAGTGTCTGCTAAATGCTTGAATTGTAAATTGTAATCAATCAATCAATCAATCAATCAAAACATAGTCTTCGGCTAGAGCTGGCAGAGACTCGGAAAAAAGGGAAATGGTTGTTGGCCTTACAGTAGGGAGGGGCATGGAATTGATGTGAGTCCACCGCTTCACAGTGATTGATGCCGAGCAGGCCCCTCGCTGGCTTTGCATGTCTGGCTGCATGTCCCCCCCCCCCCCACCTGCTAGCCTCTTCCTTTTGAGGTGTTGCCGCTCCGTGCCAGATGGGTCTGCTTGAGCACGAGCCAAGACCCCCGCTCCTTCCCCCCTCCAGTCTGCACTTGACTGACGCTGTCAGCAGCAGTGGTGTGTGAAGTAACCAGTCAGTGGTGGAAAATGTACTCAGGTTTTATTAAGTAAAAGCATCAATACTGCAATGCAGAAATACTCTGTTGCAAGTTGAAGTCTGGTGTTCAGAAGTTACTTGAGTAAAGTAAGTACTGGCATCAAAATGCACCAAAAAAAAAGTACCAAAAGTAAAAGTAGGCTACTCATGAATCGTCCATTTCATGTTTTGAAAATGTATAAAATGATGATTTGAAAATAGCAGATCTACGAGCTTGTAGATTGGCTATTTTCAAAGTTAGATGCGCATGGGTGTCCGGGAGTTGGAAAATGATCCCTGTCCACTCGCAACGATCCACTCCAAAGATATCCGCTCTCGCCTCCAACTCGCTTTCCACCACTCGGCCCATACTAAAGCTATGTGGCGTTTTACTTTTTTTTATTCTGTGCTCATATGTTTCACTCTGTCTGTAATTAGTACTTTCTTTAAGGGATACGTATGGATTTCTTGATCTCAGGTCCCCATCATCAGTCTGATGAGCCTGGTCCAATATTAGCCCAGACTATCCACTGCAGGGTGTCGATACCAATGTTGGCGAGGCAAGACTCCATGAGTTTGTCCAGCAGGTCGTCAGGAATGGGAGCTCCCGTCTTGTAGTGTTTAGAGATTCTCTGCAGCGGTTCCTTCTCCCAAACCCAGTTTTCCCCCAACATTTTTCAAAAATAGCTGATCTACAAGCCCATAACCATAACATATAGAATAGGGCTGGGGTGGTTAATGATCAATACTTATAGTCCAGTAACATGTAAAACAGTGTAACAGTATAAGATTTTTGAATAGATTATGTTTTACTTGTAACAAAGTGTTTTTTTACACTGACTGTGGTATTGGCACTTTCACTTCTTTCAAGTCCAAAGTCGGAGTACTTTCCTCCACTACTGACTGAGTGCTGACTCTGCCTGACATGTCGCCTCGGCTGGTGATGGCTTCCTTGCTGTCGATACCCTGGGTTCAGCAGCATGGAGAACTCCATCCTAGGCTCTCTAAAACAAAAAGGAAAAATTGTCCTCAAAATATCTCACTTTGGAGCGTCTGAGCTCTAGGGCTGACCCAAAAAAATCGAATATTCGAAGCTTCGTTCGAAGGCACGGTATTCGAATTTGAAAAATAAATTCGAATAATCGGCCGCTGCCGTTTGTCCTTTGGGGGGGGGGGGGAGTGTGCCTTAGCTTGCAACTATGCGATGCAGTCACACATTTCTATGCCAAACCAATGTCGGTGTAACATCCATGCATGCGGTTTCTGTCTTCCAAGTTCCACATGCACGCTGACAGACACACAAGCGTGTTCTTCATCAGGAAACAAACAGCGAAAATTGGATTTTACAAAACGGACCCCGTCAGCGTCGATCCCGTTTTAAAGAGGAAAAAACAGCTTAAAACCAACTTGCTAGGGTTACGTCGTGGTGGTGTTGATGATGACAAGTTTATATCGGATCTGCAAGCTCACTAGTCGCGCCTGCATAGAGTTGTCTGAGCCTGACCGCCAGCTTTCGGTTGATGAGTGGAACGTTAAATCAGACACACTGCAGTGCAATTATTTACTATAAAATCTACTATTACATTTGCGTGTACAGTACACCTTGGGACTTGGGAGTTAATCTGTTATATAGGGCTCTTGAGTCACGCTGCTGCTGTTTGCTGTTGCAGCCGCGATGTGTTACATTACAGACGTGATGTGATTATGTCAATCCTACTGTACTGCAGAAACACTTTTCTTTAATATAGAAAACATTCGTATCATAGCCTATTCTTCTTCTTCTTCCTTGTTGTATTGTTGTATTTATTGAAAATAGGGAGCTTTATTATGAGGAAAAAACTGGTGTGTTTTCCCTTTTAAAATTGGGTAAAATCGCACATTTTTAAACACATTTCCTTAACGGTTATCACTTATGTAACGATAAACTTTTGCTCCCGACACCGACGGTGATCGTGCTCCGTTGCCGAGCACACTGTGGCTGTGGTCTGTGTGAGTGAGGAGATTTTTTTTTCTATCGTGTTGTTGTAGTTCCGCACAGGCACCACTGTGTGGAATGGAGCAAGTGGCGCTGTGGAAAACTAGAACCAGAGGAAAGCTTGTTTTTTTTTCTGCAGAAGAAGAATTGAACCCTATGGTGAATTACTTTTCACTTCCGGGTTATCTCGGCATGCATTCGTCTCCTAACAACCAAGGATCGCCAGTACAGTATAGCCTACAGAACGGCGATATTAATACGCTCAATTAATAAAGACCAAAATACGGAGATCTCCGTCTATTGCAAAAAAATCTTTGAATATATACTTATTTCTTTAAAGAGAAGATTTTTTCCTTTTTCTTTTTTTGCTTCTGGGGGTCACTGGAACAACATATTTAAAGATAGGGGTCTGCGGCCAAATACATATAATTGTGGGGGTCCTTGACGTGAAATAGTTTGAGCACCACTGATGTAGCAACAAGTGATTATTATTATTATTATTATTTTTTTTTTTTATAATTGTTTTCCAAGAAAACTGTGAGGATTTATAAGAAATGTGTTGTAGAATCAGCCTCAGGTATTACTTACTGGGTTAAGTGAAGTCACTTCCAGGGCTCCGTTCCTATCCAGGCCAAGATGCCGCTCAGGTGGTTTTGGCACTCCGGGGCAATTTTCTCAGTGCGGGAATCCACACTGTCGTTTCCAGTTCTTCAACTTTGGTGATTGGGGGGGTTGGGGGTATGGGGGCTTCATACATTGTTAATGGCCACATCAACCAGCGGGGAAACAACCCAGGCTACATGAAGCACCAGAGCTTCAGGTTTCCATGGCAGCCCATGCAGGGTCTTATCGTTGGTTCCCAGGCATGTAGCTCTGCCTCCTCAGTCCCCAGGCTGCTGAACTTGGCTGGGAGTTGAGGAAATATATTTCGTACCATTCAAGCTATGCAAATTATTATTAACACAGAAATTAGTACTCTCCCGCTCTGTGATTTTGCTTTCTTTTTTTCTTCTCTTTTTTTTCTGCGTTTGAATTTGGCCACGTTTGGACCACAGACCAGTATGCAGTGTAAATCTTTTAAACAAATTTTGATTTAGTCTTAGTCTTAGGCCTTTTGAATACCACACCATTTAGTTTTATTCCTGTTTTAGTCTTCTGAAATTGTTTTAGTCTATATAGTCTAGTTTAGTCGACTAAATATTAAAATATTTTAGTCTAAGTCTTTTAGTCGTAGTCTTGGGATTAGTCTTAGTCTTTTAGGCTAAATATAACCACACAACTCTGAACAAGTCATTGTCTTCTACTTACTCTGTCAAAATAAAACATAAGAAAAATAGCAATTCTGAGTTCTCAAAAAAGAATAAACAAAACACTATCTTGGCACAAGTACGGTAACTAAAACGTTCAAGTAACTCAAAATAAGTAAAACTGCTAGGGCTAGGCTACAATGCCTAGTGTTTGCCACTGCCAGGTACAAAATATCTGCTCAGCAAATAGTATAGTAACAGTATCAATCACTTCTGACACTGTCTGCTACTCTCTGTGCAAAACCTAAAGATAAAAGGTGTATTTGGCTTTCATTCGATTGCACAGTTGCATACCAGTGTTACGGTAATTTTTTACAGCATTACTTAGATTTAGTCTTAGTCTTAGTCTTTTGAATAACACACATTTACCGGTAGTCTTGACCTTAGTTTTCTGAAATTGTTTATTCTAGTCTAGTATCATCGACAAAATATAAAAATCTTGACTCTCTCATAACAAGAGATGTCTGTTTTCGCTGCAGTACATTAGTTTTCAAAGGTTGACTACCATTCAGTTAACTTGAAGTTATCATCAATCAACACATTGTATTGATATGGCGCCAGATCACAACAGGTCATCTTGAGACACTCTACATGTATAGTGCTTGGCGAGAGTGACCATACTGCACAGAGACCCAACATGCCCCCGCGAGGATGCACTTGGCAACGATGGCGTGGAAAAGAAATGGTAAGAAACCTTGAACAGAACCAGGCTCCGGGTGGTCGACCATCTGCCTCAACCAAAGAGAGAGAGAGAGAGAGAGAGAGAGAGAGAGAAAGAGAGAGAGAGAGAGAGAGAGAGAGAGAGAGAGAGAGAGAGAGAGAGAGAGATTTCCTTGTAATTACTCACTTTTATATTACAATACAAAAACTTTGAGTGACTATTCTAAGGACATGACGCTTCAGTATCACCACCTCTACTTTTCATTCTTCATTAATCTATTCATAACAGGGTCCATGGGACAGCAATGTTCTGGTCTTGAAAAGGGGTTTCATGGTCTAATGAAAGTGACATGACATTTTTTGGAAAAACCTCTGATCTAAGCATAAAATAAAATAAAAAAGCCTTAGGACTTAGGTCTTAAAACACCATCATCAAAGATCCAACAAAAGCCAGCCATATCTGAGCGGAGACAGATGATAGCAGACATTTTTCAGAGTAATGGAAAAGGAACGACACAGAGAGAGGTCAGGAAGGTCTTTCTCTTCTAAAAGGTTGGATGAGAGAATGGAACGAGCCAATACAAGAGCCTTCATTTGGGGTTTAACGGCACTCTGGCTGTGAATGAATCACAGGCATGAGGCAGCAGAGCCTTATGCTTAATTTATCCTCAGTGGTACGCTGAAGTATAAATCAGGCTTCATGCCTAATTTATACCCAGAAATGATCTTCAAGCGAACAACGCATTGTGCGACGGAATATAAATTGAGCTTTTTTTACTTCAGCAATCAATCATCATTTCCGGCACCGAAAGCAATAACTACTGTATATATCGTATGTCCTTGTGTATCCATGCAAATGAATAGGAATAAAGATGGCACAATGTGTCGGCGTGTGAAGGAGCACATGCAACCTTACAAGAAAGCCTCAGAAAATAAGCACAAAAGACATGATGTGAGGATGTTAGGCGCGCTCCATTGATCTTCAGGGAAACATCATAAAGCAGGGCTGCAAGGGGGGAATTCAAAAACAGCATCAAAAGGAAGCGACAACAAGGGCGATCACAGCTGAGAAGCTCGGCCAAAAGCAAGAGGATGACGGAATCAAAGCTCAAATCTGGCCGTAGGAGGGAAAACTTGTACGTCCCAAAAACTACCAATGTGGTTATTATTTAATCACAGCAAGCTAGTACTTTTCATTGTTGCATATACTGTATAGGCCGGGTACTTTAAAAGAAAAGAAAAAATGTAAACGTTGAATTATGGAGATACAAGGTTTCTGCCCGACAACGACGATCATGCAGAGGATTAAAAGAAACAAATTCAGAATGAACAATGAGCACCGGAGGTCGGCGAAGGTCATGCAAGGTGAACGCAATAGTTACATAAACGGGCACTGCAGGTGGAGGGAGAGAGAGAGAGAGAGAGAGAGAGAGAGAGAGAGAGAGAGAGAGAGAGAGAGAGAGAGAGAGAGAGAGAGAGAGACAGACAGAAAGACGAGGGAGAACGGGGGGAGAAGGAAAGCATTTCAAAGGCTCGCCTCAGGGTGGGACAAATGTGATCCAACGCCCGGACTCACAGATCCTCCTTTTGAATGTCTGTGGAGACAACCCCCGACCGCGCTCGCTCATAAGAAATGCACTGAATACAAATCCTCCACCTCCTCTTTGCCCCGTGGGCTGCCCGCCTGCCTGCCTCTCTCTCTCTCCTTCGCCTCGCCCCGCCGCTCACAGTACGATAAAGCAGCCTCCTAGTCCTCGCCACAGTGGAACGCGGCCAGCTCATAGCGCCCCGGGGGCCAGCGAGCATTAGCCACGGAACCAGGGTGCTGACAGGAAGTGGAATTTACAGTGTGTGTGTGTGTGTGCCACCCCGCCCCGACCCTAACGCACGCACACGCACACGCACGCGCACACACACACACACACACACACACACACACACACACACACACAATATATTCTCTGCCAGGGACGGGCAGAGAATGTTGGAGAGGCAGGGGCATTTTGGTGAGAATATCAAAAATCAAGCTATTTTCGGTGCTTGATACCATACTAAACTAAGCATAATCAAGTCAATATGGGAGATGTGGCGTAACGGCATGGATTTCTACACAGAGAGGGCAAATCTTTCAGCATAAGATGCTGCATTCAAGTTCAGGAGAGTTTGGACAGGACATGGCATGGAAAGAGGGAATTTGCATTTCTTCCACCATAGTTAAAACTGCATTCATGGTCTGGAGAGGGCACTTTTTACAGATGGATAAAAGGGCGGGGGCTCAAGCCCCCTTTGATGTCTACAGAATGTGTGCACGTGCCTGTTCTCCGCTGATCACTTAACACCTCCGGGAAGATGAATATGGTGCTGTGACTTAAATAAATACCTTTAGGGGGAGGTTCAAATGCATAGCGAATGGGGGAAGGGATGAATGTCACGTGATAAGTGTGGCCATGTTTAACCAAACGAGTGACACTCCGACATACTTTGGTGAATGAAATTAAGATTAATTGTCTCCACCAGCCGAAGGCTGAGGGAGAGTATGTTTTCCCCTCCGTCCGTCCGTCCGTGCGTCCGTGCGTGCGTGCGTCCGTCCGTGCGTGCGTCCGTCCGTCCGTCCGTTTGTCCGTTACCAGCTAATCTCCGGCGCCGTTGGCCCGGTCGCTGCCAAACTGTGCACACACACTCCCTCGACACCAATTCAGAACCTCTGCCCCAAATATTTCACATGGGCCTGTTCTAGCGCCACCAGGAGGCCGACTTTTGCAAAACTAACTTTTGCCAGTACTCCTACAGATTTTGTCCAAAAATCACGTAAATCAGTAGACAGTATCTCTACAGTCATGTGATCGAACCTTCTAGTTCACAATACATTCATTAAAAGTAAAAAAAACATCAACGGAAACGAAAAAAAAAAGGCTTTTCATTTGGTGAGTCATGTAACTTTGAATCCATTGTGTTTGCAACCAGCATACAAATGTGCTTCTGCAAGGCCGTTGTAAAATGAATGATTGCACCTCTAAATCGTCAATGTCAACACATTGTCTCATGTCTGAATATGATGATAAGGGCCTGTGAATGGCTGTAATATGCTTTGTATCTTCCACGAGACTCATAAAGATTTCCCACTCCCTTGTGCAGTCAAAAACAATATCATTCAGAGGATTTTGACGGTTCTCTGTTCTCCGCAAGCATAGATTTCTCACTCACCATCCAAATGGGATATTAACTCGAACTATTGAACACGATCAATACATTTGCTACCATGTTCACTGAAGGATGCATCAGAGGGAGGATCATGGAAGGGGTAATCAATACAATATATCTGCCGTTCATCCTCTGCTAGCTGCCTATTAAGATTATAGAGATATCTTGTCTGCAACGTTGTTATTTACAGATTTTGTCCAAAAATCACGTAAATCAGTAGACAGTATCTCTACAGTCATGTGATCGACATGGATGTGTCAGATTTTCCATATTCCATCCTGATTGGCTAAAACTGGCTTTCAAAGTTTGCAGGATTGGTCAGTTTTGAATAAAATGCCTGAAATCCTGAACGCAGTGTGCGATTTTGGTGAAATTGTGCATGCACATTCCCAATAGGCAGAGGAATAAATGCCACTTAAGAAAAATCAAATCAGCCTCATGGTGGCGCTATAACAGGCCGATTCATGTTTTCACCTATAACTCCACCGATTAGTGTCAAACTTTGTATGCGCACTCCTTAGAGGCCAAGGTAAAACCTTTTCCCTGCATTTTTTACATCAGCCTTTTATAGCGCCATCAGGAGGCCGACTTATGTAAAACACATTACATGCCTGACCTGGTGGAGACCTGTGCTCGGAAGAGCACTGCTTCTAGTTTATATTCATTCATATCTATGTCATCACGCATGCACGCTTGCGTAAGTAATACAACATTTACTTTTAGGGACTTTTGACAACAACAAAAACATCTTTGTTAAGATGGGTATGCGCTAAAAAACATATTTTAGTTAACGACTGAGGATTGTACATGTGGAAAACTAAGCCTCTACGGTTCAGCCAAAAGGCAATGGCATCCTGGCAAAGGGAGATACGGTGCTTCTGGGCATCAGACAGGGCTACTGTGCAACACACACTACCCTGGGACACCCAAAAAATCCCCAAATGAGCCCATCTGGAAACCGTGTGAGAGCCGGAAAGTCCCCCAGCGAGCGCCACCACACCACTAGGGTGTGTTGGAGTGATGCAACGTGTGTCTGCACGCTGTATGCAAACAGTGGTAGAAAGAAAATGATTGAAGCCAAGCAGTACATTCAAACAATCCTTGACTTAAAAAAAAAAGAAAAAGAAAAAAAAGAAAAGAAAAGAAGGCTGAAAAAACTACTAATTTGTGGTCACATTTTAATATTCTCGATTAGTAATTCCTGCTGGCTATTATTGTCTCCACCAGCCGAAAGGCATGGGGAGAGTATGTTTTCCCCTCCCTCCGTCCGTCCGTCCGTGCGTGCGTGCGTGCGTGCGTCCGTGCGTCCCTCCAGTTTGTTACCAGCTAATCTCCGGCACCGTTGCCCCGGTCACTGCCAAACTGAGCACACACACTCCATGGATGCCAATTAAGAACCTCTGCACCACATTTTTCACATGGCCCAGTTCTCCCGCCACCATGAGGCTGATGTTTACAAAACACATTTCTGTACACTACTAGATTTTGTCCACAATTCATGCAAATCTCTACAGTCATGTGATCAACATGGATCTGTCCGATTTTCCATATTCCATCCTGATTAGCGACAATTGGCTCCCAAAGTTTGCAAGATTGCTCCGTTTTAAACAAAATGACTCAAATCATGAACACACTGTGCAATCCTTTGATATTCACACAAAATACAAATTGAACTCTCAGCAGCCGAACCTGGTTCTTATGAAGTCATTCCATCAGTCTACATATCTATAATACTGTTATCCATTGTTGTAACTTGCTACATTCTTCTCATGGTAAGTAACTAAAACTTCTCCACACTCAGGTCAGCCCTGCTGCTGGCAATCAGGTGACCTCCCACTACCACTAGAGGGCACTGCAACGAACGTTCCGTTCCCCCTTGTCTCGTGGCAGATGGAAGGTAATGTCATGCCGCATTAGGTGGCTGTTAAACTTCCAGCTCCGAATTAATAGCTTAATGGACTCTCACTAGTGCCCTGGGAGAACATGCCTTTCCTGCACACACCCACCCACCCACCCACGCACGCACACACACACGCACGCACGCACGCACGCACGCACGCACGCACACACACACACACTATATCGCTCTTGCTTTAGAGTAGACCCTTAGTCTCCAGCCTGTCGGCAACCGGTCACAAAAGGTGTATTTTGTTCCCGGAGTTTTCGCGATGACAATGACTTTGAGGCCAACTCATCGATGCTACCTGCCGTGCTGCAGTCCACTGCAGGCGGACTGATTGTCATGGTAAGGGACAATATAATGAGCCACGGTGGGCGTACCGGGGTCAGACACAATAAAGTTGACTTGGTGGCAGTTTCACCCAAGTATGGCGTAATGGGATTTAACAGGCACATGTAGCCTGAAGGTTAGGAGAAGCGGCAGGCTCCGAGGCGTGAAGGTTGACAGTATTAATCCCGAGATCAGGTGTGAGTATTATCTGTGGTCAGGGAATGTGAATAAGTCACGCTCTCCACGTGTAACAGCCTATTATGTCACCGTGCACTTGGCCTACTACCCAACTGCTGCTGCCTGGCCCGCACTGGAACACTCAGTCATACACCGGTCTGAGCTCAGCAGTGTTGCCAGATGAGAAATGCTGAATTATCATACCACGGGGGCTTAGAATTATCGTATTTGACAGAAAACTATCGTACACAGCCAAAAAAGAGAAATTGACCATGTAAATAAGTAATTTCACCAACAAAAAAAAAACGTATTTATGGTAAGAAACAACCTTGTTTGTCCTGTGTGACAAAAGCGCATCACATATGCTGTGTGGAGGCAGGCAACATCCTGGACTTTACACAAATAAAAGCCTGAAACTGCACTGGAAAGACGCGCACAGTGTTTTTAATTCCTCAAAGTACATATCTAGGGTCAGATTGACTGATTTCCGGACTTACTTTGAGAAGCCAAACTGGATCCCAGATCAGCAGCCAGGGAATCTACTGCACTGCAATCATTTCACAGCTTAGGCATTTTGCAGATTCAGATTATTAATGCAAGACATACATTAACTGATAATTGATGATGTATTATTATAGGTTAAGCTACCCAGCAGCACATGCAGTAATTAAAATCGTCCCCACTTTCACCAGCTGCAATTAAAGTTATGAACACTTGAATGCATTACTAATTACAATCCAATGATAGATTGTGAAATGGCCCTTCTGCACAACGAGTACTTTAACATTTGGTGCTGCGAGTACATAGTTTGATGCCATGTTTGTAGGTTTTGCTACGTAAATCTGAGTAGGTCTTCCACCACTGGTCATGGATCGTGACTTAAATGTTTCATCAATCAAAGTCCTGTTCAGAGATGTTACTCCAAAGACTTAGTACATTTACTTGATTACTGTAGCCTACTGTAGAGTACATTTCTGGGTATCTGTACTTTAGTATTTGTATTATACATTTGACTCTACCAGATTTGTTTTAAATGAGAAATTAGCCACTTAAGCCCCATTTAAAAAATAGTGTAAATAGCAGATCTACAAGCGCAAGCTTTTATATCTGATATTTGGAGAGATAATATTTTAAATGCCTCAGAAATCTTTGAATTGTTTTGGAAAATAGCCCATTTAAATTTGAATACAGCAATGAAAAATAAAATAAAATAAAAAGTTAAATGTAATGTGTACTTGAATACTTCATTTTTTTTTTAAATAGCAACTACTCCAGCACTTTAACTTGAAGAAGAGCATCTATAGTTTGACTCAAGTACTTGTCCACGACAAGTATGAACTGGTATTCTTCCCGTAACAAATAAAATCAAACAAATATCTGTAATAACAAAAGAAAGAAAACCCCCTAAAACTCTCAAAACAAAACCTTCTAGTTCACAATACATTCATTAAAAGTAAAAAAACATCAACGGAAACGAAAAAAAAAAAAAGTCTTTTCATTTGGTGAGTCATGTAACTTTGAATCCATTGTGTTTGCAACCAGCATACAAATGTGCTTCTGCAAGGCCGTTGTAAAATGAATGATTGCACCTCTAAATCGTCAATGTCAACACATTGTCTCATGTCTGAATATGATGATAAGGGCCTGTGAATGGCTGTAATATGCTTTGTATCTTCCACGAGACTCATAAAGATTTCCCACTCCCTTGTGCAGTCAAAAACAATATCATTCAGAGGATTTTGACGGTTCTCTGTTCTCTGTTCTCCGCAAGCATAGATTTCTCACTCACCATCCAAATGGGATATTAACTCGAACTATTGAACACGATCAATACATTTGCTACCATGTTCACTGAAGAAATGTGCTTCTGCAAGGCCGTTGTAAAATGAATGATTGCACCTCTAAATCGTCAATGTCAACACATTGTCTCATGTCTGAATATGATGATAAGGGCCTGTGAATGGCTGTAATATGCTTTGTATCTTCCACAAGACTCATAAAGATTTCCCACTCCCTTGTGCAGTCAAAAACAATATCATTCAGAGGATTTTGACGGTTCTCTGTTCTCTGTTCTCCGCAAGCATAGATTTCTCACTCACCATCCAAATGGGATATTAACTCGAACTATTGAACACGATCAATACATTTGCTACCATGTTCACTGAAGGATGCATCAGAGGGAGGATCATGGAAGGGGTAATCAATACAATATATCTGCCGTTCATCCTCTGCTAGCTGCCTATTAAGATTATAGAGATATCTTGTGTGCAACGTTGTTATTTTGGGGAGTGTGTCAATATTTTGACATAACATTTTGTTCTAGGTGTCAGTATTTCGACGCGGGTGAATGTTGGTGCTGGTGAGTAGCTAACCTGCCGATGCTGGTGAATGTTATCCTCTATGCCTAAACCTAACACAAGGTCGCCAATAGTCAAAATATTGGGACCGTTCCCCGCATTTTTGGCCTGAGCCTGAGGGTGGTGCTATAGAGTCAAGGCCGTGGGGTAAGTCAAATGGTTAGTAGTTTATCCTGCAGGGAGCATGAAGAGCCATCTATTCCAGACAGTATAGTTTTCCAGTTATTAGTTGGAAACAAAGTTCACTCCACTAAATACACACACACACACACACACACACACACACACACACACACACACACACACACACACACACACACACACACACACACACACACACACACACACACACACACACACACACACACACACACACACACTCCACATACAAAATCCTAAAAAAGGGATAGGCTCTTTTTTGTTCCGGTTGCGGCATGATGTCGTTGGGCGATGTGCCCTCAAATCAAAAGAATATTTGGTGACCATAGGCTAGCGAGCAGCGCCATCCAGCATTGGATTTTAGGCAGCACGACTTAAAGCAATTATGACATGTTGTTACCAATCATACATTTGTACTGGTCCTTAAAACATGTATTAAAATGTTAAAACTGAAAACTCCACTTAGTAAGGGAAAGTTAGCCTATTGCTATATCAATCTGGGAACTAAATCTAAATCACTAGCTTTCTTCACAAATGTGTTCATAAAGGTGTCTACTATCACCTCTGAACTTTGTCAAACCCAACTCCCTTGACATACTTTGTGGGAGCCAATCAAAGTTGGGGGTATCGGGATACCCAGGGCCTGGGATTAAAGGGGGAAAAATAAAAAATGGCCAATATGAACGTATGAAGTGTGTAATTAGGGTATTGTTGGGCTGCTGAATCCATTCCAACCATTAGTTATAAGTAAAAATGACTCCTTGGCCATCTATCTATCTAGGTCGTCCTCAGACGAGCCCTCCATCGTTGTTTCCAGTCATCTCGGTTCTCCATACATCTGGCCAGCTCATTGGTGTTCTGTGTCCCTACGTCTTCCTTGAGTATGTCCACGTATGTTTTTGTGGGACGTCCTCGCGGCCGGTGCCCGTGTGTTGGCTCCCACAGTACCAATTTGCTGGCTGGAAGCTCCTGGTGTCTTTGGCAGTGTCCTTGGCCATAAAAAA
The DNA here is from genome assembly GCF_963921795.1 of Nannobrachium achirus. Lineage (NCBI taxonomy): Eukaryota > Metazoa > Chordata > Actinopteri > Myctophiformes > Myctophidae > Nannobrachium > Nannobrachium achirus. The sequence goes on from NC_137829.1 coordinate 17,712,765, forward strand.
GGCCTAATTGGCCAATCATGTCATTCGAGTTCACCTGTGTCCTGTTAGTCCCTATGTTTTAAACCCTGTGTTTGAATGTTACTTGTCAGATTGTATCATGTTATCCTGTGTGTCATGTGTGATTACCCACCTGATAGTGTTTTCATGAATTCAAACACTACTCCAACCTTTTTTTTTATTGCCAATATTATATGTCTCATGGACACACAAAATGAGGTGTGGCCTATTTTATTGCCAAGGAGTCATTTTAACTGAAAACGAATGGTTGGAATGGATTCAGCAGCCCAAAAATACCCAAAATTACACACCTCATACGCTCATATTGGCCATTTTTTATTTTTCCCCCTTTAATCCCAGGCCCTTGGGATACCCAATAACTTTGATTGGCTCCCACAAAGTATGTCAAGGGAGTTGGGTTTGACAAAGTTCAGAGGTGATAGTAGACACCTTTATGAACACATTTGTGAAGAAAGCTAGTGATTTAGATTTAGTTCCCAGATTGATGTAGCAATAGGCTAACTTTCTCTTACTAACTCCAGTGAGCCATATGGCAGGTGTTTTTCGCTCTGTGTTCTGTTGCATTTTGACTTGCAAAGATAATATACCCAGATTCCTGTAGGTGTCGTAGTTCAGGAACTTTCCTGTTAATTGTTGCCTCTTTTGGAACGCAACAACCAAAAGTGGTAAATGGTAAATGGTAAAAATGGTGAATTGGAAGAATACACAGTGGAAAGTACACAGCAAAGGTGATACAACCACACCCTCCCCTGGATGATGATGTGTTCGTCCAGAGGCCAATTAACTCACTTTTCTGAGCCTAATTATTTTTAAAAAAACTACAGATTACAGAATAACCACTGAATGTTGAAAGTTCTGTTTTTTTGGGGTGTAATTGAGGTCAGGAAACATGAAAAAACAACAGCTGTACAGACCAATACATCCTCAGAGCCATATTAAAGAAATGTACTCATGTTAATTAAGTAATTACTTGTAAATTATGTACTCCTCCTCCATTTCAGCGTGTAGTGTATGTCAGTGTTAAGACAAAGCAAACGGGAACAAGAAGCAGATGGTCTGGTCTGGCCGCTTGAAACATTAATGTCTAAGTTGATAACAAATTACTCCACTTTCTCTGTGAATAATTGACAAGCAGAGTGAGACTGTAGCATATTTGAAGTGCTCACAAGTTGACCTTAAATATTGGCATGAGGTTTTCAGAGGACAGGTTCTAAACACATGGTCTGGGGAATAGGGGTGGACGATATGGTGATAAATATTGTTGAGACAATACAATGTCTCCACGATATGCCTTTTCAGAGATATCGTATATCGTGATACAATGAGGGAGCCTTATAAAACAATCCTGTTGAACTGTTAATACAGAGATTCATTGCAGAATTAATTTAAACCTGCATTTTGGTCTAAATCAGTAGTTCTCAAAATTAAAAATGTCAAGCGGTCTCCCCTTAACTCTGACAAATGAAACCACGGACCCATAAGGGTCAATTTGGTTTCATTTGTATACTGTTAGAGTTACATACTTGAAAGGGTCAATTTAGACCTCCCAAAGGGAACCCAGAGAATCCCCGGACCCCACTTTGAGGATAACTGGTCTAAATGGTCTGTTACTCATTTTTCTTTTAGTTACTGTAGATGGTTGTACTGTTAAGTAACTTGAAAAATAATCATAAAACCAACATGAAAAAGAATTGTGATACAGCTTCTAAAAATATTGTGATATTGTATCCATGTCGCCCACCCCTACTGGGGAACCTCAGGGGTACTTTAGGGGTTGTTCCAGAGGGGTCCCTCTGTGCTAAACTATCAATGCTAAACCATTGATAGTTAGAAACCAAATGGACCCTTATGTTGTAATGGGCCGTCCACAGCAAGCAATAACTATAATGTTTTAACATTCCTTTTACTCAAGTGGGACGGCACAGTCCACACCACAACCATGTGATGACTGTCATGAACAATAGTTATAGTGCTAACGGGGTCCATTTGGTTCCATTTTTACACTTTCAGAATTAACTCAGAGGATTTTACAGTGCACTGTTTAAGTGTTTTTGGATGATATGACAAAAGCATTTATAACCCGAGAGATATAGGCTACCAGATCACCATGAGGGTCAAGGACCTGACTAAGTTGAGACATTATATTGATCAATAATTCATATTATGGAAGTATCATTCATTTGAATCACATAATACTTATTGAGCAAATTGCTGAGTTCATATGCTGAGCAATATCCCATTTCCATGCAATTGTATGCCAAAGTTCTTTCGGCGCAGGTCCAGAGGGAATATTTAAAATATGTGGAACATTTTCAAGGAATCTCTGAGTTCATCAGTGCCCACACCCTAGGTGGGGTTGGCAAAAGGGCCTTTCTGTGTGGAGTTTGCATGTTCTCCCCATGTCCCCTAGGGTAGGTACCCTCACAAAAGCATGCAGTAATCCTGGTCTCTATACTGCCTCCCCCTGGCCAGCAGGGGTGCCTGATTGATTGATTGATTGATTGATTGATTGATTGGGGTATTAGAAGTATTGCATAGGAAAACAGTTCCATGACAGTACAGTTCACTGATACTAGGTCAACCAAAAGGAAACTCTGGTAAGACAACGCTTATTTCCGTTGAGATCCTTCGATGGTGGAGGGGAAAGGAACTGGTTGGAATGGACAAAAGCTTGTCGATTTGATTTATCAAACAAGTCACCAATAGAAAAAACTATAAGCAAACATTCTATATATTTGGAGCCCTAATTTAATGTATAATACCAATGCTCAGATACTGTATCTTTCTCCACATACACAGCATGCATCCCCATGGGCCGCGCAGAGTGCGTTTCCTCTTGGACTCGCCGTGCCCTTTGCTAACTAACCGTTTCACCAACAAAATAAATAAATAACTACGGATATTTCCCCCACTGAACAAAGGATTTTTTCTCACCTGTATAGCATAATCCCAGGAGTGAGACCCACTGGACACAGTATTGGAGGCCTTATTGTTTGTACTTTCTGCAGAGTACAGCGGGTGCTGACAAGGGTTCGAAGGCACTCCACATTACCGCCTCTCTCAAGCCCATAAGACACTGCAATGTCTTACCCTGGCACGGCCGGCTAGCTTTGATGTGCCTGTGGGCTTGTGTAAACCCGGCGCTTTGGCCAGAAGGCGGGAAAACAGCCTTATCGCCTTCCCCGCTGGCAGGTTTGGTGCAGGTACACAGGTCTCTTCCCCCACCCGCTTCATAAATGGTGGAAAAAGTACTCAATAGAAATACTCTGTTAGGGTGCCCACAAACCAAAATACCTATGAGAGTGGAATCCGCATTCTGCCTATGCATTTCAATGAGAATGGAGCGTTTTTTTGCAGAAATCCTCTACTGACATGAAACCGCCCCATTCTCATTGAAATACATTGGCGCAACGCGGATTCCGCTCTCATAGGTATTTTGGTGCGAGGGCACCCTTACAAGTAGAAGTACGGAATTCAAAATGTACTTCAGTAAAAAAAGTTTGAAAATAGCAGATCTACAAGCTTGTAGATCAGCTATTTTCAAATAGCCAAGGTATAAAATAGGGATAAAGTGGTTTATGTAATATTATATTTTATAATAGTATAATTTATATCTGCAAAGTAACTAGTAACTAAAGTTTACAAATAAATGCAGTGGAGTAAAAGTACAATATTTGGATCCGAGATGTAGTGGAGTAGAAGTAAACGTATTGGAAATTGGAAACACTCAAGTAAAGTACAAATACCTCAAAAGTGTACTTAAGTACTTGAGTACAGTACTTGAGTAAATGTACTTAGTTACTTTACACTACTGCACAGGAGCGATCGCGCTAGCCTTTCAACCCCCCCGTGGCTCCGAGGGGGAAATTATGCAATTGCGACGCATGTTTTATTTATCAGCATGCCGGCTGCTTGTAACGGCGGAGGTAAAAGCGAGAAGCAGGGGAATTCAGGTGTATACCGACTGGAGAGGCGTTTGTCACATGTGATTAAGTGTGATACGTTTGCCTGTAGCATGACACAATTATCACACTCACACACACACACACACACACACACACACACACACACACACACACACACACACACACACACACAGAGAGAGAGTCAGGATATGACATATTAGGAGAGTGTGGGTGTGCTCAGGGCCCCACGGACCTGCATGACATGCTGATAAGGTACATTTAGAATTGTAATTTTGGGAGGTTTGTGTGGAACAGTATTTTGAATCTTTTTGAGGGTTTAAAAGATTTTTTTTTTTTTTTGCTACAGACCAGTAGAATCAGAGCTGTATTAACCATTGGGCCGGTGTGGCTGTTGCCAGGGGCCCTTGGCTCTCAGGGGCCCTTGGGGGAACTGAGCCGCGTGGTAATTAACAACTTACTAAAATTAAATGTATACATTAATTGAAAATCAAAAGTGTGGGCCCCTCCTCTGTTGTCTACAGGTGCTTCCTTGGCCCACAGATGATCATCATGGCTTAAAATCTGAGCTGGATAGTGCGTGTCGGGAGGGAGGGGGGAGTTATGGTGGAGGGTGGGGGGGCCCTAAAAAATTATAGACCAGGGGCCCTCGCAGGGGTTAATCCGTCCATGAGTAGAATACTGTCTGTGTACTAATACACCAACACGGAGCTAGAAAGGAACGCCCATAAACGTCACATCCGCTTTGAGCGTGGGGGAAAACAAACCGCCTTTCCCCATTGAGTTAATACAGCGTAAACAGTACACTATCGTTTTAATCACGTTCAGAGCGATTTTTTTGGACGATAAAACACTCGACAGCCAAGAAAAATCCATCAGAAGGACTTCTGGAACGCAATCGTTCACTCGCCGTCGTAAAGTTCACTTATTATTAAGATAACAAGCCTATTATGGATGACTGATTGATTGATTGAACGCACCGCTGTGCAGCACGGAGCTACTGTACCTCGCCACCTCGTCTAAACTACTACTCCTGCCTCATCAAAACCTCTGGAATAAAACGGGACCCAATTTTACTCTTTATACGTTGACCACATATTCAGTCTACTACACCAAATCTATTTTTGCCAATCTATGCCGTGCCAAAAATCAACAAGCTCGCACATAGGTTGGACCCCGGTTATCTTCTCCCTGGCATATAGGATATAGAAGTCGGAGTTCAAGTGGTTTGTAATCAGAGTCAGATTAATATATTCCCCGCAAATTACACAAGCACTGACTGAGATGGAGATCTGTCGTTTCTGTAGGCTATCCAAGTTACACAACCATGAGATGAGATCGGAGATCTGTTTTTCTCTCCATCTACTCTACTCCCTGTGTTACAAAAAAAACATGTTTGCACATGCAGTGTTCATTTCAATCCTGGTAGAGACACTAATATTAATATGAGATATGATCAATTAAACGTGCCACAATATAAATCCAACAGCCAGGCCCATTAGTCGTCAATAGATTTGAAACGTGAATATGGTCTAAAGCCATTCCCATTGCCTAATACACTTACAATGGCATCCTCCTCCTGTGTCCTTCCCGTACGTGTTCCATGAACATCATTGCTGAATTAATGGCCTTTGTTTTTTGATATTGTGATTAGTGTAATTGATCATGTTCATGAAAATGTGAAAGTGTGTCTCTTACCAGGTGATTAAATCAGTCAGATAACCATGGCATTGATCCGACCAGTCCTATAAGGACAACAATTAATCCCGATGCTATTGCAGATAGTTTTTTGTCCAGGCATTTGCAGTAAGGAATCAATGTAATTAAGTGGTTTATAATCAGACTCAGATTATCCCCCGTGCATGTGTCAGAGTTGCACAATATAAGCACCCGTGGTCCCCCTCTTCCCTCTATGCTACAAAACCTGTTTACATTATGTCTTTAATCACCTGGTAGAGACACAATTACAATATATGATCAATTAAACTTACTCTAATATCAAAAAACAACAGTCGTTAAGTCGTCAATGTTGTTTATAGAACACATCGTAGTGAGTTCAAGTAGGATAGAGACCTGATCTTTGAATATATGGCAGGATCGACGCCAGTTTAAAAGTATTTTCTGCAGGTTTGAAACTATTTAGGATAGGATTGTGTTGTGTTGTGTTGCGTTGTGTCAGTGTGTAAATCCTTGCATGATAACAAGCTGTTAATGGCTGTAGACAACTGGAATTCATTTAATGTGCTCTATAACCATCATTGATTAATTAATGCTTTTCGTTTTTTGATACGATAAGTTTAATTTATCATAAAAAAAATGTAACAGTGTCTATACCAGACGGATAGTCTAGATAACCCATGGTCTTTGATGATGCGACCTGTCCTTAATAATATCAGACAATATTTAATCCCAAAGCTGTTTAATTTTAAATGCATCATTTTTTGTCCATTGGCAACCAAGGAATCAATGTAAGACATTGCAATTAATTAAAACATCGCTATACTATAAAAAAATCGGATTTGAAAACACGGAAAACCCCATTCTACTAATGGGGGTTGTTAAATATTTCCCCCACGCTTGACTCCGCCCCCAGCTATGACGCGCTGATGACAAAGCTCTGTGTTGGTGTATGGGCTATACAAAATGTATACAACTATATAACCATATAATCTAAACTATATAAAACGTACAAAGCTATATTAGTGAAAGTCTTTGGTATTAAAAATCTATTAGTAATGTAATGTGTTAGTATATTGACAAATTGGTTTCTTTCAAAGCATTTTCTGGCATCTTATATCACAGAAGGTTATTATCTCTTATTCAAAGTTCAAGGTTAAGTTCAATTGTTATCTTGTGTTCGGGTAGCCTACATTATGTAATTTTTTGTTCAGACAACAATAGTAATAACTAGAAGTTCGGGCCCTCACATCCATCTAGAGGTCAGGCCACTCTCGTTGTACTGCGTAGTTATGCACATGTAGTGAGTAAGGAAGATGAGTCTAAATGATACATGTGGACAATAATTGAGTATAAATGCAAATGGGCAGTTGTTGATGGAAATGAGATAGCATTTTTGTTAGATGTTATGGTTTATTGTCACGTTGTAATATAGGACAGTGTTTGTTGCAACATGGTTCTAAAATGAAACGATATCCAGAATGACAGTATGTCAGTATGTAGTATTGAACATTAACATTGTGAAAGTGCTGCAGGTGTACAGTACGTTAACAACTCCCCCACAGGTGAGGTTTCCATTGTGAAAGTATTGCAGGTGTATCGGCCTCGGCTTCAATTAGTAGTTGGGATAATAACTAGTAAAACGCCTCAGGGCAACATGCGGTCGCGCCAATACCTGGTCATCTGGCCAGTGATGAAGTCCTGTTAGATATGGGCTTAATATTTATGACATCATGGATCTCCATATATGGGCATAAAAGGGATTCTGTTAGAGTGGTTCCCATGACATCACAACATACAATCCCTTTTATACCCATACATGGAGATCCCTATCTGAACCAGCCACACATATGGGCCATGTCTTGGCCATCTGGCCAGTGATGTATATTGATGACTCTAGGGGACTGATCTTCATATACAGTATGGGCATAAAAGGGATTCTGGGGAATACCAATATATGGACTTTTACATAGGTGATGTCAGCATCTCCTAATGAGTGAAAAATGTGCTATTTCTAGAAGAAATACAATATTTAAGGTGTTTTTAATTTTACATTGTAGTTATAGAGGACCATTTAAAAAGTTGACGTTTTCTGCATAGCAGGTTAAGCCACCTAGAGGCAAAGATTTGGTGAAAAATGTGCAGATAATGAGAAGAGGAGACACATCTGAAGGTGGAAAAGTAGATGGTCAGCGAGGCAGAAGCATTATTGATTTTTATTTTTTAGACAACAACTGCTGGATGCGAAGTTGCAGATGGACAGACAGACACACTATTGCTCTGGCACGCATTCTGATTAGGTAGTGAGATCATTGAGTGAAAAAATGGGTTACAAAATCGTGGGATGAAAAATGGGGTGATCACATCAGAAAGGGGGACGTCTACAGAGGTCTCCGGCGGTTCATGGACAAGGTTGTGAGAGATCAGAGAGTGTCAGGCACCTGGCACTGGTAGCGAGCTAACAGACACTGTGGGAGCCAACCCACGGCACAACTAGGGAAAGAGCTGTACCTCCCACATACTGTAGACACGGGACAGCAGAGCTAGCAACAAACAACTGCAGAGCTCAAGACCCTGATGCTGGAGGGAGCGTGTCGCTATTTATACATGTCATCTTTTCGACAACCAAACCCAAACCCAAACCCTAACCTCCGTGGGGTGAGTAGATAACCTGCCGACGTGCCGTTGTCGAAATGTTGTGCTGTCGAAATAGCAAGATTTCTCCAATGCTGGATAGGAGGGGGGCAGTTGGTGTTGGCTAGTCTGCATTCCTGCATCTCACCATCTCTTGTGAAAATAATATGTTTTGCTGGTTTACTTTTTAAATTTCAACTACCAGTAAAAACACCAGTTGGGCCACAAATTAACGTATTTTTCCACAGCTAATTATTACCTTTGTCGTTTTCCTTAGCATTGATTTCAACCTCTTCCTTTAGAAAAAAAAAAAGAAAAAAAATATATATATACTAGAACCCAAAGGAAGCCTACTGTATGAGTTGACAAATGACCCTTGTTATCCATCAGAGAACTTTCTTGGTTTAATCGAGCAGCTGCCCCAGTATTAGAACATTGTCAGCATTAGGCATGGCAGCGATGCATCGAATTGTACAGTGGAATGGCGTTACAAAGAACCAGACGTGTGTGACTAACGAGAGCATTTGCAAACTTGAAGCCTAAACATACGCCTCTCTCGTCGAGCGTTTGCCCAATTAATAACAGTCTCTGTTACGGCCATTAGGAGTGTCAGTGCAATATAGGACTGTACACGTGAATAAAATAAATACAGCCATGTCTTTGTAGCGTCTGTCAGGGACGTGCAAAGAATGTTAGAGAGCCAGGGGCTGACATTTCTAAAAGGGCCTTTTGACGAAAATATCGAAAATAGCTGACCTCCAAGCTCACAACACGTCGCAGTTGTGAGCTTGGAGGTCGGTATTTTCGGTGCTTGATGCCACACTAAACTAAGCATAATCAAGTCAATACTGAAGATGTGGCATAACGGCATGGATTTCTACAAAGATAGGGCAATTATTTCAACATAAGATGCTGCTGCATTCAAGTTCAGGAGAGTATGGACAAGACAATTAGCCAGTAGCTATGTCCCTCCCCTAAAAGCTTTTGTCCAATGCTAGCTCCGGCAGCTTGCCAAGGCTGTTGCCAAGGCAAACCTTGGCAAGCAGGAAGTTATTCTAAGCTAGCATTGGACAAAAGCTTTTTGGGAGGGGCATAGCTACTGGCTAATTGTCTTGAATGCTGCCTTCAGTACATGGATGGAAAAGGGGCATTTGCATTTCTTAATTCTTTCACCATAGTAAAAACTGCATTCATGGTCTGGAGAGGGCACTTTTCACAGACGGATAAAAGGGAAGGGGCTCAAGCCCCCTTTGATGTCTACCGGTATGTGTGCACGTGCCTGGTGTCTGTCTGATACTTGCTTGCAGTGGTGGAACAAAACATTTAGTCAAGTACTGTACTGTAGTCGTTATACCAATTGATGCCTCCCGAAACACATTTCTGTGTGTCTGCTGTTGTATCCTACTGTTGTATCCTACTGACTCACCTGCCTGTGAGTTGAAACGATTACATTTCCGGGAGTTCACTCACCAGGCAGGCAGGCAGGCAGGCACACACATGTGCACACACGCGCACTCTGATTTCACCAAGCTGTTAATGTTGATTACGTTTCTGGTCGCAGTTCTGGGGAAGCAGTCACTGGCACAGACACACAGGCACAGGCACAGGCACAGGCACACGCACACACACCGCAAATGGGTGCACGCTCGCACAAAAGTCCCTCCCCCGTAAATCGTTCAGACAGGGCACAATGTCAGACTCAAGTGTCAATGGAGGAAGTTGCTCGCGGTAAGGAACTCTGGAAATCTCAGTTGGAACTGTTACCCCTGCGACCTGATTCCGGATAAGCGGTTGAAGATGTTTGGATGGATGGATGGATGGATGTACAATACTTTTAACAGAGAATTTCTACATTGAATTATTGGTTATTTTACTTGAGTAAAATAATAGAAATAAATGTACTCCTTCTACCAGCCCTGCTTATACTCTCTGTGTAATTGATGGGAACTGGGATGGACTATTTTCCATCAGACGTGTCCTCTGTGTTGTTTGATGCGGGGGACACGCTGTGTACCAATGAGGATAGATGATCACGGCTCGCCGTGAAGTATATTTCCAGATCATTGATCCAAGCCTGGCACCCCGAGGCAGAGAAATCTTTATGTTTTCAAAGCTGTCAGGCCGCATTGAAATTTATAGCAGACTGGTGCCGTGCGTGATATTGAAATGTTGAACAGAGACTCTGAGAATGAGTGTGCCACATTGTCCCTCCCTTGTCCGTCTTAAGCTATCAATCAAGACGGATCATTAATAGTGCTCGGCCAATGGAAATGTGTGACCTCTTGTAATTCCTTGGCCACACTGTACAGAAGAAGAAGAAAAAGAACTTTACCTGATTATGATCAGCGAAGAAAGTACTCAACCCCATTACTTGTACCAGATAGATACCATTGCTCCAACTACAAGTCAAAGTTGCCTGCAGTCAAATTTGTATTAAGCACACTTGCTTTTAAAATCATTATAATTGCAGGATAAAGTTCCCAGTTCGATCCCCAGCTCCTCCTGGCTGGGTGTCCTTGAGCAAGACACTGAACCACTAACTGCTCCCGATTGAGCAGGTTGGTGTCTTGCATGGTTTCCTCCGCCGTTGGTGTGTTAATGTGTTTGTGTGAATGGAGAAAGTGAAAAGTGGATCATTTATCTCTCTAATGAAAACAGGATGTGTATCTAGGAGGGATACTTAATGTGAAGAGGAACGGGCAGATCCAGATTAATTTGTTCAATGTGGCCATGTAATTTTCTTTCTGTGTATCCCCTCTGTGTTCTGAAGCAGTAAACAAGACATTCAGTGGCTAATTAATATCAAAGAATGGGTTTGTTATCGTAGGTGAAAAGGACATAAAATGATGACAACATTTCTATTCCTAACTTCGGCTTATTGCTCAGCAATTTCTCCAATGTGTTTTTCAAGCATCTTTTGTACATATTAACTCTGTTAGACTTACAGTATGAACGTTGACTATATCAGGTTTGAATTTGGAACATGTGTCACCCTGGTCTGCTAAATGCCTAATCTGTATTACTGTAAGATGTACTGTACACAGTTGTGGTAACAGTACTCAAATGTTTTACTTAAGTAAAAGTATCAATACTGCCATGTAGAAATACTCCATTACAAGTAAAAGTCCAAAATGCACTTAACGTACCAACAGTAAAAGTACAAAATGTTAGCAGATCTACAAGCTCACAACGCGTTGCATAGCCAAGGTATAAAATAGGGCTAGAGTGGTTTATGTATGTTTTTTATAATATTATAATGTATATCTACAAAGTAACTATTAACTAAAGTGTTAAAATAAATGTATGGGGCTTTTAAGCCGTGACATCGTTTTGTAGGCAGAGGAGAACTCTGCCCCCAGAGCATTTTCTGTCCCTCGCTATTTCAACAGATCCGAGACAAAAATAATGACTAAAGTATAATTCTAACACTTTCCTTTCAACAACAAAGAGAAGACAAATGTGTAAATAGTAAAAATAGTAAAAAGATTCACGGAAACTGGGGGCAGAAATTCTCCTCTGCCTACAAAATGATGTCATACTTAACAGCCCCATTGGAATAAAAGTACAATTTTTGAATCCGAGAGTAGGAAAAGTATTGGAAATTGGAAATACTCAAGTAAAGTACACATACCTAAAACTATTACTCAAGTACAGTACTTAGGTAAATCTCCTAAGTTACTTTACACCACTGACTGTACATTTATTCAACATTCTTCATCACTGTAATATGCAGTGGTGGACAGTGAGAGTAAATTTACTTGAGATTTCTTTTTTTGAACACTTAAGACTTTAAATCCACTACATTTCAAAGATAGATATTGAACTTTTGACTTCACTAAATTTCTAGGAAGGGTAAAAAGTATGTTATGAACTAACCACTTATGCCCCATTTCAAATAGTGGAAATAGCCAATCTACAGGCTTCTGAGTTATCCGGGGGTGCAACCGAACAGCAGGTACCTTCTGTGCCCTTGAAAGAACTAATGTGATGCTGGTAAAAATGCTCTCTAGCAACCAACCACGCAGATGAGAACGTGAATGGAAGCAGCCTGTCAACCCTGTCAACGCTCTGGTGTCAGCAGAGGAATAGCAAGCATATAGGATGGGAATAATCATAATTCACATTTGCATTTCTAATACGAGCCTGCATGTGCGAGACCCCTTCATGTTGTGAACTGCTGCAGGCGGCGTCGAGTCACAATTTTCAAGGTCAACAAGTAACAACTCTGGCATCATTAAGCAGTCAAATCCTGAGTGTTCCTTTAACTCAGAGGATGTCAAAATGAACGATAGTTGTGGGAACCAAATGGACCCCTTTGGGTCTGTACCTCTGAGAGTGTATAGACACTCTCGAAGGTACGTTAACACTCAGGATTGTGTATGCAGCGGTTTTGCTAAAGCCAACAACCGAGGGATCTTCAAATTGTATTCAACGAGGACACGGTATTTCACAGACAGACAACCCCGGCAACCTTCCACATAACACTGCCGCACCGTCGGTAAATTAGTTTGTTAATATTTCATTAACAAATCAGCGCTAGTGTGTGTGTGTGCGCGCGCGTGCGTGCATGCGTGTTCGCGCGTAGCGTGTGAGCACTTGTGTATAATGGAAGAGGGTATTTGGGTCCATTTGTCTACTTGTCCAAAAGTGCTGATGGAATTTTAAAACAGTTGCCCCCTCTGCCAGCCAGTTTGGAGAGCCATGTCAGTCAATAGGCAATATCTTCTCTTGACATGTGAAATGTAGGAAGGTCACACAAGCTGTTGATGGAAATCAATTCTCATTCCTGAAGTCTGTGAGCCACCGTTAGGCCCAGACAGGGGGACGCAACGTTTAACGGAAAGGGATTGAGCGAGGCGAGGGTTAAGACACAACTCAAAGTTGGGGAGGAGGATGATTGCGCGGTATCGACGCAAAGGCACAAGCTTTAACGGCGAATAATCCTCGGCTACTGACAGCCTTGTAAAGGGCACAGCAATTGGCTTCATGTTGAAAGGCCCTGCCATTTTAAGCTATAACTTATCAATACAGTAATCCATTGTTAATTGCCTGCTTTGATCAATCTGTTGTACAGAGAAATGTGGCCAATGCCTTCAGTAGATGTGCTTTAGGTCATGCTTTTATTGCATTATACATTGCTATTTAGATGCTACTGTATATTATTATTGTGACCGTAGGTCACAGTTAACGATGAAAATGAGTGAATGTAGTATCAAATTCAGTTTAACCACTTTAACGCTATTTTATACTTTGGCTATTTAAAAGTAGCAAATCTACAAGCTTGGCCAAATAAATACACAAGTCCTTGACATGAATGGTGTTTAAGAACCTTTGCTTTAAACAGCCAGATGTAGAGAGTACTGTGTATTTCACAGAGTCCAATATCGCCACACACCTCCATGTAAACAGCCGCCTTTCTTTGGTTCTCATTTCGTACCCGCTGGAGCGTGTTCAATAGCTCTCAGCGTTCATCTAATAACGTGGCGGCTTCGATTGTAATTATCTACCTGCAGGTGGTTATTAGAGCGGGCCTGCGTGATTGACTGGATTCCTTCCAGGTCTGACCTGGCGTCTAGATTCCATATCTGCAAACATGTTGAATTAAAGGATCATATTGGATTGGGGATTTCACAGAGCGGTGCCCCTGTAATCAGAGAACAGATTGAAGATTTCCTATCAATCTTAGATGTTGAATTAATGTATGTATAGAGAGAGAGATGAGGGCAGTAATGACTTTTTCTTGAGCAACGTGGGAGATTGCCTTTTCTCGGGGTTGTGAGATCCGACGTTTTTTTTTTCTCTTCTTTTTTATTTTTTTCATTATTATCCCCGCTTATTTAGAGGTGAATATGGGTTTGGATACATGGAAATGCATTAACCCGATGACCTTCCGTGAATGATCTAATGACTGACGGTGGCACTGATGAAATAGCTGCCCACAGACATCTTTTCTGTCAAGGGCAAAGTTTCCCACAGATCCAACGAAAAGTGGTTCAGAGGTAAACGAATGATCTACGGTTCAAGAGTTATAGGCCAAAACGCAAAGCAGCCAGGTATAGTGTCACTATGACAGGGGTCTTCAACAGGAGACCCGGGACCCCTTGGGGGTCCTCAGAGTTACTACAGGGGGTCCTCCAAATCTTCCAATCCTTTTTATATTAACAACTTGAACCCTAGCATCCATATTTGGAAGAATTTAGCCATAAATAGCAGGGGGTTATGTCAAACAGATGTGAGGACGCCACCCTCACATCTCACGTGTGTACAACCGAATACGGATAATTCCAGAAATACCGTTACAGGTTACAGCCCAACCACATTTCTTGTACGATAAATGTTTTGAAAACGACCCAGTGAATTGTCTATACATTACATAGCCTAAATTGGGGAGAAGAAAAATGGGTAAAAGCACAAAAAAAACATTACGAAAAAAGGAGTGAATATAAAGTTTGATGCCGATCGCTGACACACACACGCACGCACGCGCACACACACACACACACACACACACACACACACACACACACACACACACACACACACACACACACACACACACACACACACACACACACACACACACACACACACACACACACACACACACACACACAGGCAAAAACATAGTCTTCGCCTCCCAGACCAAGAACACAAAGATAGGAACTTGATGAACTTCAAAGAAAGGCAAAGAGAGAGAGAGAGAGAGAGAGAGAGAGAGAGAGAGAGAGAGAGAGAGATGTGGGATAAATCTCTTTTGGTTAAGACCGATAAGCCCCACATCTCAGAGCAGTCGACGTTGCGTCAGGTCCACCACTGATCTGTAACTGAAGAGATACTAGACAGTGGATCCTGGATTATTGATTACTCTGAGACGGGGAAGGGACTAGATAAGGCTGGAGGGTAATCCATGAAATGGTTCAAGTGTAATTTTTTCCACCCTTCTTTTCTTCCCTTCTCTTTCTTATTGGAATGCCATTCATGGCCGCTTAAACTCCAACAAACAAATCAAAACAACTATGTGGTGACAGGGTGTGTCACCACAACTTTGCAAAACCTCACATTTTATTGGGTGTTAATTAAAGATTAGCTCACTTTCTGTATTTGCCATTCACACAAACACAGCAAAATCCTCTGTCCATCTCTCTTTTGTCACATTTTGCCGCTTTTTATTATTATTATTATTTTTTTTACAGCAAACCAGAAGAACAACTTTGTTTTTTTACAACAAGGTTTCATTTAATGCTTTCTATCCCTTTTTGCCATTTTTATGATATTGATTTCAGTGGGTGGGGGCATGCGTACAAGTGGCTAAATATGTCTTATTAGACAGGCCCATTAGACAGGCCCATTCCCAAGATGCACCACAATATCTCATGGGCAGATGTGACTTATGGGGCCTAGTAGTGTTATTGTAAATAGTAATAAAGAAATCACCAGCTTATTGTGCCTAAAAAGACACATTTAGCTACTTGTACGCATGCCCCGCACCCATTGAAATCAAAATTGCTAAAATGGCTAAAACCATAGAAAGCAGTAAATGAAAACATTTTAACACACTCTTTTCTCTAATTACAATCTAAAATATGAACCCTTGTTGTAAAAAAAACACAACAAAGTTGTCCTTTAAAAACATAAGCCATAATAAGGCTTAAGCCATATTAACAGTAGACATACAAGCTCGCGTCGCGTCACAGATGCAACCGTTGTGAGCTTGTAGATCACACTCTGCTGCGGCGCCGGAAGCTCCCTGCAACTTCTACGCAATGCACGATGGGATGTTGGAAAGTTGTGGATACCTCTTCGTGCAACCTATCCTAACTACTAGAAGCACTGATTTAACTCATCCTAACTACTAGTGAGCACTGATTTAACTCATCCTAACTACTAGGAGCACTGATTTAACTCATCCTAACTACTAGTGAGCACTGATTTAACTCATCCTAACTACTAGGAGCACTGATTTAACGAGGGACAGCGAGTGCATTTTCCGGCAGCGGCACCTGCCGCGGCATTGCCAGAAGTGCCGACAACAGCCGCGGCAATGATTCCTTTGCCGCGGCAATTATACCTAATCCGTGGCATAGCCGGACAGAGCGGCAGTCGGCCGGCATGGAGCTTGCGTCTGCCACTGTTGCAGAACCTATCCCACCCCCCACGATGACCACCAGTGGACCAGCTTGTCACATCACGCTTGCTTGCTCTCTGCCGAGGACCACCGGGGACCACCGACACCGCCACTTCTGCCGGCACCTGCCGGCACGTGCCGGCACCAGCCGGATCAGCCGGCACCTGCCGGATCAGCCGGCACCTGCCGGCACCTGCCGGATCTGCCGGTACCTGCCGGCACCTGCCGGTACCTGCCGGATCTGCCGGCACCTGCCGGTACCTGCCGGCACCTGCCGGATCTGCCGGTACCTGCCGGCACCTGCCGGTACCGCCGGCACCGCCGGCACCTGCCGGTACCTGCCGGCACCTGCCGGATCTGCCGGTACCTGCCGGCACCTGCCGGTACCTGCCGGCACTTGCCGGCACCTGCCGGATCTGCCGGTACCTGCCGGCATCTGCCGGATCCACCGGCACCTGCCGTTACTACGTGTCAGCTGTTCGACACCCTAACCCTAACCCTTACACTAAACCTAACCTCCGTGGGAATCTTAACCCTAACCCTTACCCTAACCCTAACCCTAACCCTTACCCTAAACCCTAACCCTGACCCTAACCCTGACCCTTACACTAAACCTAACCTCCGTGGGAACCTTAACCCTAACCCTTACCCTAACCCTAACCCTAACCCTTACCCTAAACCCTAACCCTAACCCTTACCCTAAACCCTAACCCTAACCCTAACCCTTACCCTAACCCTAACCCTTACCCTAAACCTAACCTCTGTGGGAACCTTAACCCTAACCCTAACCCTAACCTTAACCCTTACCCTAAACCTAACCTAACCTCCGTGGGGTGAGTCGCTAACCCTCCTGACGCTCCTTTGTCAAAATGACGGTCGTTCGAAAGAGCGAGACTTCCCCCACATAGATGCCGGCACCGGCAGGTGCCGGCAGATCCGGCAGGTACCGGCAGGTGCCGGCAGGTACCGGCAGGTGCCGGCAGATCCGGCAGGTGCCGGCAGGTACCGGCAGGTGCCGGATGATCCGGCAGGTGCCGGCGGATCCGGCAGGTGCCGGTGGTCCCCGGCGGCTCCGGCAGTACGGCGGCAGTGTCGGTGGTCCCCGGCAGAAGCAGTGGTCCCCCGGCTGCTTGTTGTAATACATTATTTATGTTCGGTGGTCCGGTGGTCGTGGACAGGCTGATCCACTCGTCCACAAGCTGGTCCACTGGTGGTCGACGTTGGTGGGGGGGGTGGGTTCAACAACAGCGGCAGACGCCTCCGCAACAGCGGCAGATGCCGCGGAATAAGAATAATTGCTGCGGCATAGGAATCATTGCCGCGGCATAGGAATCATTGCCGTGGCTGTTGCCGGCACTTCTGGCAGTGCCGCGGCAGGTGCCGCTGCCGGAAAGTGTATTGGCTCCTTCTGGATTTAACTCATCCTAACTACTAGGAGCACTGATTTAACTCATCCTATTAGAAGTGAAGGCATCCACTGAGCAGCATTGAGGTGTCTTGCTGAAAGACACTGCAAGGACACCTCCACAGGCACTTGTTTAAGTTGCTCACATCAATATCTAGACATTCATTTGAGCACTCCTCCATCCTTTATAAGCCCATTCAACTTCAAGCTCCATGTTTACTCACTGTAAATACACATCCCTGCTTCGAATGAATTTTGAGACCCTTAATGTTTTGATTAGTGGTTTCATTATGTTAACATTTTACACCGTTTTGTTGCTACCCTTGACGAATTCAGGAAGACTAGACCCAGGCAGTTTAGCATTGAATTTCCAGCACGCATATCATTACACGTCTTCTGATGTGGGCGTAGCTGCAAACAGAACAGAACATACTTGCAGAAAAGAACGTTGAAAAGGAGATTTTGTTTTTTGAGACAGCTTTGTTTTGTCCTAGCGATTCGAGGCACAATCGAGACCCAGAAGCTCCATGGCCATTTTGCAGGCAGATCATGCATGCGAGGGCAAGTCTAGAACAGACTGAGATTGTCGTGTTGCCTTAAACAATTTAGACCTGAGTGCCTTCTAAAACAGTAGTTCTCAAACTACTGAATGACCCCCAAACTGATTTGGCCGCGGACCCCCATCTGATAATGTTTTGTCCCAGGGACCCCCAGAAGAGAAGATCTGTGTAAAAAAAAAAAAAAAAAAATATATATATATATATATATATATATATTCAAAACACTTTCATGATTTTTCAAAGAGGTTAAACAATAACAGATATACAAGCTTGCTGTGCGGCACGATACTTGTATCACTCATATCGTAGTTGGGACACTCAGACGCCCTAAGGCCGAGAAGCGATCGACCGCCAGGTCACGCTGAAACAACAGAGCGGCACAATTAAGAAGCAGGAGTTAAACTATTAATCTGGCAACGTACGGACACACACGCACGCACGCACGCACACGCACACGCACACGCACACACACACACACACACACACACACACACACACACACACACACACACACACACACACACACCAGTTGTCATAGCTGTGTTCCGTTAAAGCCTGTGAAAGCCACAGCCAATCAACGACACGCCACAGACATGTGAGTGAGAGAGTGTTACACCAAATGTGTTACAACTTTTTGTGACCTGCCTTCATGGATGGAATGGGAGGGAGGAACTGAAGACAGGTGGAGAACATAACTAATCACAGTGAGGTGTGAGGTGTGCTACAGACAGTTGCGAGAGCTATCGTGTCCGTATCGTCTGAGAATGAGGGGGGGAAGGGGCATCCAATTCATTGTCAATGAAGGTCACATGTTTTTTTGTCGTTGCCGTGTCTCTTGGCCAAAAGACAGCCTTCGGTTGAGCAAGAGACACGGCAACGACGTGAAACCACGTAACTTAGATAGAAAATGCATTGGACTCTCACGTGTATGTCTGATTGCGGCCTGACAAGACAGGTAACAGTAACAAAGCAAAACAGGAAACACTATGACATCACTATAAAGGTCCACAGCAGACCGTGACACTAACATTGCTCTTTAGGAGGCGCTCAATGTCCACCTCAAGTACTTCTTCCACGATAATGAATTTATTCCTTCCTAAAAGCAGGCATGGTATTCCAGTTTCCCCAGTAAAGCCTTTTCTTGTAGCAGGAGACGCGGCTTGATTAAAACAGGCATGATGCCATCTTTCGCTTTTTTCTTTTTTTTTGTAACCTGAAAGACCCTTTTAATCCCCTCCTCCTTGTCGTATATCTTTGCTGTTGGGGCTGAAAGAAACCTCTTATCTCCATATTGTAACTTTGGGGGGTTTTCTTTGTAAATTAATGCCTTGATACTTGATCAGACTATGAGCTCCACACAAAAGTATCAAAGGTAGCAGATCTACTTTTGCAATTTTGCAATTTAATATTGAAAAGTAGCTGTTTTTGAACATTACGAGGTTTCCACCCGACAGAGACGATATTAAAGTGCGAAGCGCTGCATAAATCAAGCATTTTGCAGACCATCAACACGTACGGAGATTAAGTCAGAGGATTATTTTCACATCTTGTTTAGACTGTCAGTCAGCCTCCCTGCTAATAACAGCGCTGTGGCCATGGGAAATAATAGTGCTCAGATGAACAGACAAACAAACAAACAATCCCCACTCTCCTACTTTAGGGCGGTAGCTTAATATTTACTCCTCCTGATGGGGGGGGATTTAATGCCCACTTCTAGGCAGAAGCCACTTGATTGGATCTGCTGCAGTCCCCCATCTGGCTCTGTTTGCCTACAGAGAACTTAATAACTCAATCAGCAAGATTTGGGAAGAGGAGTGGAATAGAAGTAGAAGTAAAAGTATTGAAAATCGGAAAGCCTCACATAACCCATTTAGGACTAGAATTATTTAATGCTTTAACTATTGAAAAATAGCAGATATACAAGCTCACAGCGCGGCACTGAGTGCCGCGCTGTGAGCTTGTAGATCTGCTATTTTTGCAAGTCTTTGAATATATCTTTTTAAAAGTGAACATTTGTATCTCAAATATTTGCTTCTGGGTGGTCCCTGGAACAACATATTTTGCGGCTAAATATTGTGGGGGTCCTTGACATGAAAAAGTTTGAGAACCACTGATTTAGAATACATTTATAGAATCATGTAAAAATATTCAAAGACTTGCTCAAATGTTGGCGATTTTTCAAAAATAGCACATCTTCAAACTTGTATATCTGCTATTTGTTTTAACAGTTAAAGCATAAAATAATGGTAAAAGTGGTTAAAAAAAAGTGACACAGATTTGCGTTCCTGTCTAAAGTAAAAACCAACAAGAAAATACCTCAATAGTTCAGTGCTTATGAGCACATGCACTTAGTTACTTTCCACCACTGTGCTATCGCACCATCTCCTTTCAGTCTGCGCTGAGCGAATCCAATTTCTCTTTCTCTCAGGTTATTTTATTGTATTTTTTTGCTCACACACTAGTTTGCCGGCTCTCTCTTCGTCTCCAGATAGCTGATGATTATGTATGAGATTCTGGTTCAGAAGAAATATGTGAAGAGAGAAAAGGGCTGTTATGCTTCTTGCATAACAGCCTGAGCTATAACTGACATGTTGAATGTGTCCTACGCCCAAATATGGAGTGTGTTGTCTAACCTCAGCCACAAAGAAATCAGTCAGCTCCATAGTGTAAATGTGCGCAAAAGGGGCATGGTCATATATGGGCATGTGCTGATGACATCAGCGATCTCCATATATGGGCAATGGGCACAAAAGAAACAGGTACTGGTTGTCAGGAGCAACAGATCCGACTTCTATGCCCATGGTCATGTGCATATATGGGACAACCGACTTCAAACTCGGCCGCAGGATATCCAGTTGTCCAGAACGGCAAATTCAACCAATATGCCCATATATGGCCATAGACTGATGACATCAAGGCTCTCCATATATGGGCATAAAAGGGACACATGGTAAGACAGACAAAACAGACATCTCCATATATGGGCACAAAAGGGACACAGACAGACGGGTACAACAGGTACTCTGACAAATCCCCCAACACTATGACTCAGACATATTGGTCAAGATTGGCAGTGCAACGTTGTTGTGAGGGCGGTACATTGAAAATAGCATATCTACAAGATCACAATGTGTCACATTGCGACACGTTTAAATTGTGCTATAGTACATAGTAGCACCATATACTTCCCCCAGGGCTAGTCCCAGTTTGTCCCGGCTTGGCCAGGATTGTCCCGGGTGTTCCGAGTCCCAACAAATATCTCTAAAACACTAATATGATCTGGTCACTACAAAATTTCCCCAGTTTTCACCAGAATTCAAATAATAATAGTTATTTTCAGTGGTTGCAGAGACGTTTTTCATGTTCTTTTCATGTAAACATGCTCACCTAACCCTGTGGTCCTCAACCTTTTCAGGCAGCAACCCCCAAAATAATAATAAAAAAAGTTAAATAAATGACATTTTGTATAACACGGTTCTATTGTGAAAATAGCAGATCGACATGCTCACAACATGTGCTCACGGCTATTTTCACAATTTCTGCCTCTAATATTCAACAATTTGGCCAATGTTTAATTTGTCATTTTAGAGGTATTAAAAAGTCCATTTAGTGCCATTCCCGAGATATCTCGCAAAATGTACTCGAGTATCTCGAGTGCCATTCCCGAGATATCTCGCGAAAAGTAATATATTACTGTAACGGCGGTTATATTACCGGATACAATGGCCAGAGGTCCCGAGCCGATCTCCGTCGCTGATTTGTCATCATCACGGCTCCATGGGCACAAAATAGTAATCCCATAACATTGAGGCAGACGGGGGATCTCATCTTTAATGTCCATTATCTCAAAACTACACTTTAGAAGCGAAGATGGAGGCAGATGCTCGCTTATAAAGCACATGTTGAAAAGCATCGATGCGATCCGCCATGACACCACGTAAACAATGCTCGATTCCGGCGCAGGACGCGATGACGTCAGACCGGAAGTGTTAACGCTATGGACTTCTGGCCTTCAAAATAAGATAGTGGCCGTTAATGGAGCCAGTGACAGGCACTCAGGACATTATAATCCGTTAATGTCTCGGGCTCAGAATGAGTTAAACTGTCACGTTAGAAATGCGCAGATACCCTTTATACACTTAAACCTTATGTTGGTTTGTTTACTGTTTAGAGAGAAAATATTAATGCACATTAAGTTAATCGTCTGGGGAACACCCAAAATAATTTGGGGACCCCCCTGGGGGTCCCGACCCACAGGTTGAGAGCCACTGACCTAACCAATCAGAAAACATTTACGCCCTAGGTCCGAAGACACTGATGGCCCATAGAAGCAGGGGCCATACCGATATTTATGTTTTCATTTTTAAACCCTATAATATAACCTTTAACCAATTTAAAATATAACGGTATGCGGTCAGAGGGAAACAAATAGACCACTCTGCCTGGCAGAGTCTTAGAATACCGTACTCCTTTAAGAGTCCTGGTTTGAGGGGCTACTCTACCCAGGGCTCTAAAAGAGGTTCAGCCTGCAAGAACCACTTTTAGTGGCTTTCACTTCTGAACTACTCCTCACACCCGTCTTCTCCCTCACCAGATCTTTAGACCAACTGCCTTCTTTATGATCAATAGTTCTTGCCAGAATTGTTTGCATATATTCTGACCCCTTTTTTACAGAACATGTGCAAGTTCTGGATAAACACCTCTGCCTCCGAGCTGTGCACTTGAGTCCTCTGGCCCGTAACTCCACCACTGCAGTGGGGGTGATCGTTCCTTCATATTGTGACCGAGACGCGATTGATTTCCGAGAGACAATTATCAGCTTAGTAGGTCAAGTCATGTTTTATGACGGGTGATAAAAATCATGAAACAAGACTCATCAGCTCATCGCATAAGCACCAACATCAGGAAGCCCATAACGGCTAATGTACAGAGAGACCCATGGAGAAAATATAGGTCGGCGTTAGAGGGCTTTATATCTGAAGATGATAGCCTACTCCACATACACGCTGTCTCTTGTTGTGGGCTTATGAGCTTCCAGTCCATTGGGAAGTGTGCATGTTCCTCTTTGAAGCCACCGGCGACACCTTCAAAGTGGGGCTTCGTCTTTGAAGATTTTCCCAGCCGTCTCTCCCTCACAGGCGACACTGCTTTATTCAGATGAGGATAATAATTATGCTAATGCACATACATCTCACAGCATTATGATAGCCTCGGCTTGACATATCCTTTTTTCTCAGCTACGGAACGTCTAAAGACTTGACTTCTCTTTCTTTAGCGTTCGTTGGATCTGTGAATCCTGATGGAGTAATCCCCCGGTAAAGACATGTCAGCTGCTAGGCAGAGAGAGGTGCGGCGAGTCGCTTTGCAAATTGATCACCATCCGGTTTCGACAGAACCTATCCGTTATAATGGACCAAAAGCCCTGTCGTCATTGGTCACAATTACAATTCTTACAAGTTACTGTAGGCATTTAACAGGACTCAAGGCCGGAGGAAGTGCCATGCACATTTTGTCAAAGAAAATCAGGACATTTCTTTTTTTTTTTTTTTTATGTAAACTGTATTTGGTACGATCGTTTTTCACTCTTAGACAAACATTACTGAAAAATTGCTTTTGGCAGATTATCCTAGAATAGGGATAACTTGGGGATCCAGTGGTTAAGCAAAAAAACAAATTACTTGATAGTTTTATAGACATTGCGTTGATACTTGCAATGTATACTTGCAATATTTTGAAGAGTGAGTGAATGAGCATCAGCCGACAGTTTTTCTGAAATGTTATTTAATACACTGCTCAAAGAAATTAAGGGAACAAAATGTTCCCTTAATTCTTTGAGCTTTCTTTGAGCAGTACTACAGTATACTATACTCAAATAAATTCAAATAAATTAAGGGGACATTTTGTTCCCTTCATTTTTTGAGCAGTATATATTGTGCTTTTCAGTTCCAGTTCTGCTAGAATTTGGACATGAAAATAGAATATAATTGACTCTGTTGCGTCTATAGTCTTATATACAGGTGTACCGCAGCACTTAATACTGAGTCACTGTCTGAACACCTGGGCATCAGCCTGAGATGTAAATGCATTTCAGAAATGTTCTTTGATAACTTGTGCTTTTCAGTTCCAGTTCTGCTCACAGCAGGTCAACATGTGACAGAATACAGTAGAAAGAAATACTTAGCACTTCTACTGTTTTTCCTCCGTTATCTCGCCTGTCAACAGGCAATAAACCCAGCATGTCCCTCAATGCATCTTGGAATGCATGACAGCCGAGAGTTTCAAATACGAAACCAATACAAGTCAACCTCTATTGAGGTTCTTTACATTTACATGTAAACGTCCCTATGGGGCATTGTGAGCCTGTAGCTATTTTTGCCATAGATTGGCTGTGGGGAAAGGAGGGGGCCTAGGATAGACCCCTGGGGGACTCCGGTCAAATATACTGTATAGGGTTTATTTATGTGGTTGACTGTTTTGATATCGCAAATCCACCTTATTTATGTCACCATTGACTGTATAGAGTAGACCAATGAAGGTATACTGTAGCCACGTATTCCAATCATAATCAGGGGAAGCTCCAAACCCAAATGTGATTGGTCACTTTAACAGGGACACACACACTGTATCTTTGTTTCGTTGAGGGCACATGACACAGGGTGTGACAGTTAATCAAACTAACCCATAAACAAATGATTAAAAGAAAAAGTGATTCCTGATTATCTGATCAATCAAAAAAGTAATCAATATAATAATCATTAAGAAAATAAACAATAGCTGTTGAGGGCACATGACACAGGGTGTGACAGTTAATCAAACTAATCCATAAACAAATGATTAAAAGAAAAAGTGATTCCTGATTATCTGATCAATCAAAAAAGTAATCAATATAATAATCATTAAGAAAATAAACAATAGCTGCAGCCCAACTTTGCACGAGGCCGTATTGACTTCCCAGTCATGTTGTTGCTGTCGGGCAGAAACCTAATATTATATCCAAAGTGCCACACAGAAGTATCAAAAGTAGCAGATCCACAAGCGTGGCACGAAACATGGCGCTTTGAGCTTATAGTTGTACTGCTTGGGCTTTTTTGAATTTGAATCCTGAAAATAAAAGTAACTGTTTTGGAAATGAGGTTTGTGACAGTCAATCATAGACAAACAAATGTAAAAAAAAAAAAAAAAAAGACAAACAAATGTAAAAAAAAAAAAAAAAAGAAAGATTCTCAATTATCTGATCAGTCAAAAAAAATCAATATATTAATCATTAAGAAAATACACAAATAGCCACAGCCAATATCCACAGTGCCACATAAAAGTATCAAAAGTAGCAGATCCACAAGCTTCGAAGCGCAGCGTGAAGCACTACCAGTGCTATTTTGAATCTGAATCCTGAAAAGTAGCCGTTTTGGACAAATGAGGTTTCTTTTTTTTCTCAACATTTTTATCCCACGATTTTGCAACCCATTTTTCACCCAGCATGCATGCTTCCTTCTATGCATGGCATGAGTAGGTCAAGCTGCTTCTTTTCACCTGACGGGGGAGATTCCCCGGTTGGACGTAGCGTGTGGAAGGAACACGTTATTCCAACCAGTTCCTTTCCCCTCCATCAGGCACCCCGGCTGGCCAGGGGGAGGCAGTATAGAGACCAGGATTACTGCACGTTTTTTGTGAGGGTATCTACCTTAGGAGACACGGGGAGAACATGCAAACTCCACACAGAAAGGCCCTTTTGCCAACCGCACCTAGGGTATGGGCACTGATGACACGGAGGCACGGAGGAGAGAACACACCCCCAGCGCCCACAGTGTCCCCTGGCGGGAATCGAACCCAGGACCTTCTAGCTGTGAGGAGACAGCACTACAGACTGCACCACCGTGGCCCCTAAGTAGCTGTTTTGGACATATGAGGTTTCCACCCGACAGAGACGATAAGCACTACATAACGTCTTCACCGTATCGCTCTGAAATGGTGTCGCAGGAAACAATACCCTTCACCTCTCCGACCCCCACAGACAATGGAAGTACATTCAATAACACTGTAATTACATGGATTGACAAATAGCCGCTTGGCCCTGGAATCTAGTCACCCGGTCATGACTCCATTATCCCAGGAGTGGTGGAAGCTTAATTGTTATTAGGGCGGCGTTTTTGCATTCCCCCCCACTATGTCACGGAGGTTTCTCCAACCGCTTATCTCTTTAATTGTGCTTTTGATGTTAATCAGATCG
The DNA here is from genome assembly GCF_963921795.1 of Nannobrachium achirus. Lineage (NCBI taxonomy): Eukaryota > Metazoa > Chordata > Actinopteri > Myctophiformes > Myctophidae > Nannobrachium > Nannobrachium achirus. The sequence continues at coordinate 17,739,334 of NC_137829.1, forward strand.
GAGATTTTAATTCGCCGCGGCAGTGCCGCGGATGGAACCCGCCATTGATTCGTATACGCTGTCATTTTGTCCCCGAAACCCACCACCAGTCCCCTCCTCCCTCTAACAACCACCTCCCAGCTCCCCCCGCCAGTATAAGCCTTCAAAATTGCATCTTTAATGTGATCTCGCTTCCGAGTGATTATGGTTATGCATTTAAATGTCGGAAAGGTTGCAGTCACATGTCTGTCTGACAGGCTATAGTGTTCTGAATGCAGTTTTTGTAGATTGGGGAGCTTAAACCCCTTAATACCGGGAAAGCATCCGTACGTGTGTTTTGTTTGTTTGTTTGTTTTAGATCAGCAACAGAGGTTTTTCAGAAAACTCTTGGGATTTGGAACAGTGGTTCTCAAAAATAGCAGGTATACAAGCACACAGCGCATCACTTTGTGCTGCGCTGCGAGCTTGTACATCTGCTATTTTTGAAGAAAAAAAATATATATATATAATTTAGGTTAAAAAAAAAACATTTCTCTCTTCCTCTGGGGTCCCTAGCACAAAACATTTTATGATGGGGGTCCTCGGCCAAATACATATATTTTTGGGGGTCCTTAATTGGCACAAAAGAGTTTGAGACAACAAAGCATAAATCAGCCATGACTCTACAGCAGGGGTCAGTCCAAGGACCCCTTAGTTGAGAGAGAGATGAAGCAGGGACCCCCACAACCTGTTCATAGATTCCATATAGTGTCATTGTTTGACAGCACAATCATCAGTGTATTTTGGATGCATGTCAATTTGTGTTTTCAGATATTTAACCACTTGAACCATCAATACTTAAATGTCATAAATGTCAATACTTAAACTTGACCTTTCACTCTCTACTTAGTCTGCTCTTTTTCCCCTCTACGCCATACTCTTTGCCAAACATCACTCAAATAACCCCACAGTAGAGCATGGGTCTTCAACAGGGGGTCCGGGACCCCTAGGGGGTCCTCAGAGTTACTACAGGGGGTCCTCCAAACCTCCAAATAGCTGATCTAACAGCTCACTACGCCTTGCAGCTCAAGGCGTTGTGAGTCATGTAGATCAGCTATTTTTGGCTTAAATTCACGGAATATGGATATATGGATATGGATATATAATTATATAATGTAAAAAAATGAGAAAAGGTTTGGAGGACCCCCTGTAGTAACTCTGAGGACCCCCTAGGGGTCCCGGACCCCCTGTTGAAGACCCATGCTCGACGGCGTATGGAAATTGGATCAACTGTGGGGTTATTTGAATTGCAGCTCTGCGGCAGGCTGAACGCCATGGCGGTGCTGGGTAATCTAAAGAACTTACTCTCACAGGAAATCACAGCTTGAAATGATGGTGTTACGTCTAGCTTTAAAATAACATGACTATGGCTTTTAATCTAATTACTTTCTTAATGACATATACTCCCCCGTCTTCAGTTATGCACCAATCCTTTCCCCTTGCTCAGGACTATTATGCATTATCATGCATTATGTTATTAGGCAGCCAGGAGAGAGAGAGGACGGGTGGGCAGTTATGGAAGAAGTACTAAACTGTAAGAAAGTAAAGAGTAGAAATTCTGTTATAAGTAAAAGTCCTGTATTCAAAATGTTACTTGAGCAACATTACAAAGGTACTGGCGTCAAAATATACTTAAACGTACCTAAAGTAAAAGTACATATTATTCAGGATGTTTGTTTCTCTGAACATAACAAAGGGAAAGTGGAAAATATCAGATCTAACAGTACGCTCACAATGTGTATGTAGCATTATGTATGATGCATTGTGAGATTGTGGATCTCTATTTTGCAAAGCCAATACTGTATAAGATAAGGCGTAAGTGGTTATTCTGTTTCGTAGTAATAATAATCCAAATCCGCAAAATACTGTAACTAGTAACTAAAGTTGTCAAATAAGTGTAGTGGAGAAAAAGTAAAATATTTGCCATTGAGATGTAGTGGTATTTAAAGTATAAGTATTTAAAGTATTGAGAATCTAAACACTCACTCTAAACAATCTAAACACACACAAATCAGAATGGGCAACTTTGATAATTGTGTAGGACACTATGTTTGCACACTCCAGACTCCAGAGGGCCACATTATTGTCAGGCAGAAATCTCTTATCTCTGTATTTTAACCTTTTTGGTAAATGAATTCCCTACTTTGTCATTCTACAGTAGGCTATGTCACACAAAATAGAAAAAAAAAAAAAAAAGCTAATCTACAAACTCTAAACGTGTCGCAGTGCGATATCTGACTGAGAGATTTAGGGGAGTAAAAGTAAAAGTATAAGCAACTAGAAAAAAAAATCCACTAAATTCCTCAAAATTAGTACCTCAAAATTGTACTTAAGTACAGTGCTTAACTAAATGTACTTTATTTTCCACCACAGCCTCCCAAGGTACATGAGCTTGGTAAACTGCACCACCGCTCAGGGTAAAAATATCAATTCATTATGAGAATCTGTCCTCATGGATGTATTACCAGTATGGCCATTAAGGTTAGATATATTCAGTGGTCATTAACTTGACGGTATGCACTGTACAAGTTAGGCTAATTTTAGTTTTGGGTCTCGCAATGATCCTATAATGCTCCACTGGCTTTTATTTTGAATTATGTAACGCCCAAAGCTAACATATGACTTTAACAAGGACATTCATTCATTCATTCATTCATTCATTCATTCATTCATGTATTTTTGACAAAGAGTTTGAAAAGGAGTTTGTTAGTTGCTGGTGTCAGTAAGTATTAGGCTACATGTCTGAGAAATAATAAAATCAGCAAAACCACATTTTACCAGGTATTAAAGAAAGTCAAAGCAGAGAAAATGGATCATGTAACAGACGCCCGTCGGGGTGTAGATCTGCAAGTCAATGAATAAAAACACGCCAGGCATCTTCACAATAAAACTATTTAATCAGATGCAACCTTTTCGGTCAAGGACCTTCAGGCATCTCTTGAAATGTTGCATCCCATTAAATCTTTCTGTGGTGAAAGATAGTACTCGATACAATGAGAACTCTAGCTGGAGTTCTCATTCAATGTCACATTGATTTTTACTATGCACGTCATATGGATCACTAACATCTCAATGTACGATACTATGACATCATATAGACCAGGAGTCTTCAACAGGGGGTCCAGGACCCCTAGGGGGTCCTCAGAGTTACTACAGGGGGTCCTCCAAATCTTTGAGCGATAGAAAGTATTTTTTCTGTTTTCTTATATTAACCACTTGAACTCTAGTGTCCATATTTTGAGTACTTTAACCAAAAATAGCAGATCTACAAGCTCACAACACCTCTCGCTGGGAAGCGTTGTGAGCTTGTAGATCGGCTATTTTCGGCAAAGAGTTTTGGTGTAGAGGGGAAAATGAGAAGACTAAGTACAGAGTGGTCAAGTTTAAGTATTGACGGTTCAAGTGGTTAAATATCTGAAAACACAAATTGACATGAATCCAAAATACACTGATGATTGTGCTGTCAAAACAATGAAACTATATGGAATCTATGATAAGGTTGTGGGGGTCCCTGCTTCATCTCTCTCTCTCAACTAAGGGGTCCTTGATTCAGACTTTTTAAAGGACAACTTTAGTTTAAGCGTTCATATTTTAAATAGTCATTAGAGAAAAGAAAAGATGAGTGTTAAAATGTTTTCATTTCTTTCTTTCTATCATTTTAGTGGCTAAATAATGATGTATTTTAGTCACAATAAGCCCATTCCCAAGATGTACCACCATCTTTCATGGGCAGATGTGACTTATGGGGGCTGGTAACAGCAGTTGCCGGCTTATTGTGTCTAAAAAGACATATTTAGCCACTTGTATGCATGCCCCCGCACCCACTGAAAAATCTAAATACTAAAATAGCTAAAACAATAGAAAGCAGTAAATGAAAACATTTTAACGCTGATCTTTTCTTTTCTCTGATTACAATCTAAAATATGAACCCTTGTTGTAAAAAACAAAGTTGTCCTTTAAGATGACCATATCTTGATTTGCAGTGTGGTGTAATCCTATCTATCTAGTAGACAGACAGTATGGCAATTTAGAGCCTTAATCCTTAACCACTTAAAACAATATATATTTGTTTGTGTCAATTGGAAAAATAGCCAATTTACAAGTTCACAATTTGTCAAGCTGTAATGCGTTTTGAGCTTGAATATTCGCTATTTTTGCCAAATGTTTGTCAATTATATTATGAAATTCAATCAAAGAACAAGTTGTGTGGGCAGGATTTCCTCTTTTGTCAACAAAATACTTGCTGAAGACCTTGCTTGCACCTCTTGGTTCTGCAAGCTTCAGACCTCGCCCACCAAAAAACTGATAAAACTACTTATCTGCCTTAAGCCCATGATCCACTTAATTCCAACACACTGTGTTAGTTTGGGATGGCTCAGGGTAGAAAGCTGGGTTAAGCGTATCAATTCAATTCAATTCAAAGGAGCTTTATTGGCATGAGAAAACATATGTTTACATTGCCAAAGCACGTGTCAAAATATACCAATGGGATTGGTATTTAAGATAGTCAAAGGGACAGTGCCCTAAAGCAGTGGTTCTCAACCTTTTCAGGCTGCGACCAACAAAATAATCATCTGGGGGCCCCCCCACCCTGACGGGCACTAAGAGTTGAGGCATTACCTTTTGTATAACACGGTTCTACGATCTACATGCGCACAACGCCTCACTGTGAGCATGTAGATCGGCTATTTTCACAATTTCTGCCTCTAATATTTGATCACCACTGCCAACCCGGCCATCAGGAGGGTGTAGCGGAGGGTTCACAGGTCGAAACACCTGATGATCGATGGTTACCGCCTGAAGACATCAAAATTTCCTGGCCAAGGCTACATTCACCAAACGTGAATGGAGGAGAAGCATCGTTAGATGTAATTATAATCATAGAACTCTGGGCAACCAGTGACTTCCAGGAAAGTCTGGATGGAAACCGAGGAAGATTGGTGACGCTGGAGAGACAGATGACCACCAGGAAGAGCCTGGCGTGGATGTATGAGGTTAGCAACCTCATGCACAGCACTCGCGAGAGGGCACCAACTCAAGCTACAGACATTTATACAGATACCCTCAGAGTCTCCCGAGAGGGGGAGAGTATGTGAGACTCAACAATACAAACATAACGGTAACAGCCCTTAACTAATCACTGCTAACGAGATGGCTCACCTAAACAACATCAGCTGGGGAGAAATTGGAAGTAAAGTCTCACTGCGAGAACATCTGCAGGAACACAAAAGGTAAAAATACATCAAGCCAGGACCAAGTGTGGAGAAGAGGGGTCACAGGTGCAGTGCACAACTTGGTTGGTGAGTTGGTGAGACGAAGGAGAACTCCAGGCAGGAATAACCCCACAGTACTGGAGAACTCTACGCACCTGTGCCACCTCAAGACCTCAGGAGGGACCCACCCAATACCTCCCCAGAGGAGCCTCTTCTTGGAAAAAAAAAACAAATAGAGCAGGAGAGGGGAGTTTAGCCTTGGCCAGAGATGGGCAGTGATTTGGCCACCACTGCCGACCCGGCCATCAGGAGGGTGTAGCGGAGGGTTCACGGGTCGAAACACCTGATGATCGATGGTTACCGCCTGAAGACATCAAATTTTCCTGGCCAAGGCTACATTCACCAAACGTGAATGGAGGAGAAGCATCGTTAGATGTAATTATAATCATAATAATTTGGCCAATGTTTAATTTGTCATTTTAGATGTATTAAAAAGTCCTTAAATTGTCACTTTAGAAATGTGCAGATACCCTCTATACACTTACACTTTATGTTGGTCTGTTTACTGTTGAGGGAGAAAACTAATTTACACATTAAGCTAATCGACTCCCGACCCACAGGTTGAGAACCACTGTCCTAAAGCCTAAATACCTGCATACCTGTCAAACTTACTCCACAATGAGTGACACCCACAGCCACAACACTAGAGTAGAACAACCATGCTCTGGTACCACCACAATCTAGAACAAACATGGGGACATTCTCATTCTACTATTCTGCCACCAAAATGTGGAAGGCCCTGCTGTCACCATCCATTAAAGGGTGTGAATCACTGGTTTCTTTAATAACTGGCCTGACAAAACATATCAGGAGACCACATGTATATTTCCATCAAAAGGGGACGCGTCATTCACTGCCACAGTTTTCCCTTTCCTCCTTTGTACATACAGTCCAGTGCAGTGGTGGAAAAGGTTTTTATTAACTAAACGTTTCAATACTGCAATATAGAAATACTCTATTACAAGTAAAGGTCTGGAATTCAAAATTGGCTTGAGTATTTAGATACAAACGTATTGGTATCAAAATGTACTTAAAGTAGCAATAGTAGCATGTACTATTTCAAGTTTTCTAAATGTATAAAAATGAGTTAAGTTCTATTAGTATCTATATCTATTCTGTAGTGGAATAGAAGTAAAGGTATTGTGTAATGTGTAAATACCAGGGTTCCCACACATTTTTTACCAATGAATTTCCGAAACCTTTCTAAAACTTTTCCAGAATATTTAAACCAATTTCCAGGCCCATATATGTCATTCAGCGCAATAATGAGTCTCTTACTCCTTTGAGTAATGCCCAAAGACAGGCAGTGTAGCACAAACAAAGCATAGAATGGTAGCCGGCTCGATTCGGGTCCACTTCTAGCTTTAGCCAGTCTTTATAGTTTTCATTTGTAAGCCACAAATTATTAAAAGTGCATTTCCCAGGCATTGTGGATACTAGTTCAAATAAGTTAGGTTGCACAGCACTGCACAGGTTACGTGTCACGTGACAAAGGAACAAGCTAACTACGCGTCACGCTGCAGAACTTTGTTGAGCTTGTAGATCTGTTCTTTTTGTCCAATACATTGAGAAGCACCCAGCTGGGTGCGATTGCATACATTAGGCTACAATCACGCAGGCTGTTCGGCGAAAAACTACTTATGTTACATATTTCTTGTAATGTTATACATGTTTTAGAAAATGTTTTTAACAAAATCAATAGCCAAAACCTATGCATAGCTAAATACTTTTCCATGACTTTCCAGGACCCTTGATCAATTACAAAACTTTTCCAGTACTGGAAAAATATTTTTCTAATTTCAACATATTTCCAGGAATTTCATGAACGTGGGAACCCTGACATACTGGGAAAAAAAAGTAAGTAAGTAAAAACACGTCAAAGTTGTACTTAGTTACTTTACACCACTGGTGTACTGTTTGTACATACATTATAAACTGCCACCTTTAAACACATTTCTTTTGTTTTCTTTGTAACTATTGAAATTGTATACAAAAAAATGACAACATGTGACTAATAGAATGTTAACACAATGCTGTATACTCTCCAAATGTATATTATGTTCCACATTTTCAACAGTTTTTATTATGTTTTGACACTTGCTTTGGCAATGTAAACGTATGTTTTCTCATGCCAAAAAAAGCTCCTTTAAATTGAATTGTAGTGTTTGTTTGCTAATGTATTTTGTGTAGATTGTTTATGCTACTGTATGTTGATGAACTGTATCTCATGCTGTTTACATTTCGGACTAATAAAGTATTCAATCAATCAAAAACAAGAGGCATTACTTAATAGTAAATAATATGGTTGTGTGGTGTGGGGGGAGGCTACAGGTGGGGGTCCTGTGGGGGGAGGGGGTGGCAGTATGGTGTGAGAGGAGGGAGGTGATGAAGGGGTGATGGTGGTAGGAGGTGTGGTTGGGGGGGGGGTTATGTTGTGGGGGGCTTTCACATAGGAACTGCTTGGAATGGAAGATTGTGTGTGTGTGTGTGTGTGTGTGTGGGGGGGGGGGGGGGGGGGGGTTGGGGGGGGGGCACTGGTTCCTACTGGGTCGGGACTCATTTGTGGGTCGCGGACACATTTTTATGGGTCCCTTTATTTTTTGTTTCCTACATTTTGTGTTTAATTATTATTATTCCAAAACATTTTCAATTTTTTTTTCTAAAAAACCTTATTTTTTCATGAATTAAAAAACAAATTCAATGATTTAGAGGTATTAAAAAATCCTTAAATTGTCACTTTATAAATGTGCAGATATACCCTCTATACACTTATACTGTATGTTGGTTTGTTTACGGTTGAGGGGAAAAACAATGTTAAGTTAATCATCAGGGGACCCCCCAAAATAATGTTGGGGGTCCCCTGGGCGTCCCGACCCACAGGTTGAAAACCACTGTTTTTTAGAACATGTTTTTAAATCTGTAAAAAGTGTGAGAACTGATTTACAAAAGGCTGATGATCAAGGCTCAGCTGCTGTGATTGTGGCAGAGGCACACAGTGGGGGAGAGACACAATGACACAGAGACACAAGGACCGAACAGGTGTGTGCTTGTTTAAACCATTTAGACCTGAAAAAAGTCTTCTAGATCCTAACAGTTTTCTGAAAAAAAAAAGGTTCTCTGTCAGTGGTTCTCAAACTTTTTCAAGTCAAGGACCCCCTAGAATGATATGTATTTGACCAAGAGAAAGAAGGATTTGTGTTACAAATGTCTGCTTTAATAAAAATATATATATTCAAAGATTTGCACACATTTTCAAGATTTTCCCCCCAAAAAAGCAGATCTACAAGCTCACAGCGCGGAACTCGGCGCCGCGTTGTGAGCTTGTATATGTGCTATTTTTCAACAGTTAAAAGCATGAAATAGTGGTTAAAGTGGTGACACAGATATGCGTACCCGATCTACAGTAAATGGGTTAAACTGACCTGAAGAAGATCCATTGTGGATCGAAACCTTGTCAAACTTAACTAAAATACAAGTTGTTTTTTCCCATACAGGTGGAGAGTGTGCTTTACCTCTCTCTAGAAAATTAAATAAAAAATGAAGGGGGTTTAAGAAAAATGTCATGAATTTTCATAGGAATTGTGTTTCTCAAGGCTCATTGTACCTGGTTGATCTTTCAAAACAGCTCTCTCTCTCTCTCTGTGTGTGTGTGTGTGTGTGTGTGTGTGTGTGTGTGTGCGTGCGTGCGTGCGTGCGTGCGTGCGTGCGTGCGTGCGTGCGTGCGTGCGTGCGTGCGTGCGTGCGTGCGTGCGTGCGTGCGTGCGCATACGTGCGTGCGTGTGTGTAGCACTTTCAAACTAAATGCAGTTAACTAATCTACACTAAGAACTAGCTAATTTTATTGTAGCTGTAATCAAACAATAAATGACTTGGACACGCACAAACAAAGATGTTGGTGTGCTGTACACTAGTGGTTCTCAACCTGTAGGTTGGGACCCCAGGGGGATTCCCAAAATATTTTGGGGGTCCCCAGATGATTAACTTAATGTGCAACATTGTTTTCCTCACTCAACAGTGAACAAACCAGCATAAAGTTTAAGTGTATGGAAGGTATCTGCACATTTCCAAAGTGACTATTTAAACATTGGCCAAATTGTCAAATATTAAAGGCAGAAATTGTGAAAATAGCAGATCTACATACTCACAACGCCTCGCAATGTGAGGCGTTGTGAGTTCAAATATGATTATGTTGAGTGTCGCGGACTGAAAAGCTTGAGAAGCACTGCAGTACACAGTCATCATCATCATCATCATCATCATCATCTGGAATGTGGAATGTTTACTTGTACACTTGCACATTTTGTTGTCCGATTTTATTAGACAAATAGTTTTCTATTAAATTACAAGCAGAAATATAAATCTATGGCAGGGTTAATCTGACCTCGGTCCAAAACCGTTTATAATTTAAAAAACAATCTAAACTTGTGAAAATAGCTTATCTACAAGCACACAACGCCTCACGATGCGAGGCGTTGTGTGCTTGTAGATCTGCTATTTTCACACGTTTTGCGCGACAGTCTTTTATGATGAAGCAGGGCTTTACTTTACGAAAAAAAAAAAAAAACATACACATTAATTTTTGAAACTTGAAGATACAAGGTTTCTGCCCGACAGTGATGATATGTGTTTGCAGTTTGCCTCTTCCATCTCACACATGTAATGTCAGCTCAGCTGCTTCCTTTCTCATCACAGAAGAATAGGTGGACCTGATTATTTTGGGACCTTATTCACAACTCCCCTCCCCTCCCCTCCCAAACACACACACACACACACACACATGCAGAAAGAGAGACTTTTGGTCACAGGTGTTGGGTACCGGCATGTCACCAGAAGAGTGAAAGAATCCTTAAAAGGTATGGCCCTCCTTATGTTATCTGCATCCCATGATGCAACAGCAGCCACTCAGTATAAAAGGGTCTTTATGGTGAAATGCTTGAGTACAGAGGCTTCAGTTCCATCCGCTGGTGAGTGACACTTCAGCTGTATGTGTTTTTTTTTTTTTTTTTTGTTTCCACAGTTTGGTGTTGCACATCTGAAAGGTTCCACAGTTACTGCGTAGCGGGGGGAAAAAGTGAGTGTTCATTATTTTTTCTGTTAACCTACACTATACAGTATATTCAGAATGGTCCTACAGAGTCTTACAGTTCACAGCACTGTTACTTTCCTCTTCTACCCTGGATTTGAACCCGGTTTAATGCCTTCTGCCCCTTATGGGTCCCTCTTGAAAATGAGATGCTGCATGTCTAGGGGCTATCGCTTCAATACAGATCTGAAAAATTGAAGTCCTGACATTGTTTTACCATTGAGCTAATAGAGCATGCCTGCCTGCTTGGGTACATTGAATCTTGACAAAATGTGTGTCAGATCCTGCGTCTAGGTGAGACATGACTTTTGACACCATCTGAATGTCTCAATAGAAGAGCAGGGAGACTAAACACAACCACCCCACTGTATAAGTTACATTGTCTTAACATACTCTACCATTTAGATTGGACAAAGTTACGTCAGAATTACATTCAACACCATCTATTTGTCTGTCTACAGAAGGCTTCCACCATGAGTACCGACGCAGAGATGGAGGTGTACGGCAAGGCCGCCATCTACCTCCGTAAGCCAGAGAGGGAGAGGATCGAGGCTCAGAGCGCGCCCTTCGATGCCAAGAGCTCAGCGTACGTGTCTGATGTCAAGGAGCTCTATCTCAAGTGCAAACTGCTGAAGAAAGAGGGTGACAAAGTCACCGTGGAGATCCTCGACACTAAGGAGGTACAGTAGGCTGACGCAGTGGTGGGAAAAGTACTCACGTCTGTTATTTAAGTAATCAATTCTGCAATGTAGAAATACTTTGTTACAAGTAAAAGTCCGGAATTCAAAATTCACTTAAAAGTACAAAAGTGTCTGTATTAAGTAAGTACCAAAACTAGAAAGTACTCATTGTGCAGAATGACCTGTTTCACAAGTTTTACATTTTAAAAATGTATTATCATCTTTTTGAAAATAGCAGATCTCAAAGCTCACAATTGTGAGCTTGTAGACCGGCTATTTTCAAATAGCCGAAATGTATATAGGAAATAAGAAATTGTGAAAATAGAACATTGTGAAAATAGCAGATCTACATGCTCACATGTAGATCTGAAAATTCATCTTGTCTGCTGCGAGACGTTGTGAGCCTGTAGATTGGCTATTTTCACAATTTCTGCCTTGAAAATTTGGCCAATATTAATTTGTCATTTTAGAGGTATAAAAAGGTCCTCAAATTGTCACTTTAGAAATGTGCAGATACCCTCTATACAATTAAACGTTATGTTGGTTTGTTTACTGTTGACTGAGAAAACAATGTTGCACATTAAGTTAATCATCTGGGGACCCCCCAAAATAATTTGGGGACCCCCTGGGTGTCCCGACCCACAGGTTGAGAACCACTGTTCTAAAGTGTTTGTGTTTTAATTTTTTAGACGAGAACCGTGAAGGAGGACGCCATCAGCCCAATGAACCCTCCCAAGTATGATAAGATTGAGGATATGGCCATGATGACCCACCTGAACGAAGCCACCGTCCTGTATAACCTCAAAGAGCGTTATGCAGCCTGGATGATCTATGTAAGCTTTTCTGCCTGCTGAGAACACTAGAGTATTCTGGTCTGACCTGCCCATAAAAATAAAAATAAATGTTTATATGTTGTATGTTGGTCATATGTTCTCTCCGCTGTCCCCCTGTTCAGACCTACTCTGGCCTGTTCTGTGCCACTGTGAACCCCTACAAGTGGCTCCCAGTGTACGACCAGGAGGTTGTCAATGCCTACAGGGGCAAGAAGCGTGTGGAAGCGCCACCCCACATCTTCTCTGTCTCTGACAATGCCTATCAGTTCATGCTTATCGGTACGTACTGCTCACAACAATGTTTTAACACATATCAGAAAAGGCAAAAAAAAAAAAAAAAATAGCAGATCTACAAGCTTGTATAACTGCTAATTTTGAATAGTCAAAGAATAAAATAATGGTAAGTATAATGGTTAAAGTGACATATATTTGATCATCATGTGCTGTATAAACAACAACTGAACATACTTTTGCTTTACCTTTTACAGATAGGGAGAACCAGTCCGTCTTGATCACGTAAGTTTCTCATCTGTTAAAAGCATCTAAAGAAAACAAAACAAAACAAAACACATTGTAATGACATTCACTAACTCCATTTCTCTTGTGCATTTCTTAACCAGTGGAGAATCGGGTGCAGGAAAGACGGTGAACACCAAGCGTGTCATTCAGTACTTTGCAACAGCAGCCAGTACAGGAAAGAAGGCCGATGGGGGTGGATCCTCTGGCAAAATACAGGTACAGTCAGGCCTGCAATTTCGTCATTTTAGGGTCAAGGCCACTTGGCATCAGGTCATGCCATTGTTTTGAAGGACACAAGGCCAAACAGAGGGGTAACATTGCATAACATAGCAATTTACTGTATAATACTGACCATTATTAAAACTGTGGTAAAACATTCTAGGGGTCGCTGGAGGATCAGATTATTGCAGCCAATCCCTTGCTGGAGGCCTATGGTAACGCCAAGACAGTGAGGAATGACAACTCCTCTCGCTTTGTAAGTATATAAAAAAAAAAAAAAAAAAAATTTAACGTATGAGAAAACTTGCAACCACTTTTACAATGTAGAGGGATGCTAAACATTGTGCTATATCAAACAGGGTAAATTCATCAGAATCCACTTCGCCTCATCGGGTAAACTGGCCAGTGCTGATATTGAAACATGTAAGTATGAAGTTCACAAATTATACATTGCATATCTGTCTTCTTTAAAGGATTACATATTTTGTTATGTACATTGATAATAACAACATTTTATTTGTAACTCACTTTATATTTGACACAAACATATTACTCTTCTAGATCTGCTGGAGAAGTCCAGAGTAACCTATCAGCTTCCGGACGAGAGAGGCTACCACATCTTCTACCAGATGATGACCGGACACAAACCCGAGATCGTTGGTAAATTGGACTCACTGATGATCACACAATGGATCCACATCAACGTACAATCTACACACAATGTCATGAAATGAAACCACCTCTGTGAACAAAAACTAATTTCCAATCCTTTTAACCCGTCTTTCAGAAATGTCACTGATCACCACCAACCCCTACGACTTCCCGCTGTGCAGCATGGGTCAGATCACTGTGGCCAGCATCGATGACAAAGTGGAGTTGGACGCCACGGATGTCAGTAAACATATTTTTAATCTTTTCTAATATTCAGTGTGCATTGATTGTCGGAAGTGATGTTTGTTCATCTAATGCAGTGGTTATCAAACCAGTGGTCCGGGGACTACCAGTGGTCCTTGAGGGGGTTCCAGGTGGTCCCCAGCTAAATGGAGAGTTGGTAACCAAATGGACTCTTATAGATCTTTAACTCTTGAGTGTAAAATGCTTTAATTTTACGCTCTCAAGAGTTACATTATTGTTAAACATCTGCATTACTTAATTTACAAGAAGTCTACACCATTAGAGAATGTAGAACAAATGTTATTTTGATCCATGTTTGCCTGTCGTATGGTACCACATCAATACAGCTTGGAATTGAGGACAAAATCGTATCCAACTATAACAAAATATTCTACGTTTTGGGTCTGAACGGCAGAATTTCATCAAACGGTGGTTCCGTAGCTGAAACACAGAATAAATAATGGGCCTTGATGTGAAAAGGGTTGAAAACCACTGATCTAATGCTTAATCTCTTTTTCTCCCTTCTAAACACAGGATGCCATTGATATTCTGGGCTTCACTGCTGAGGAGAAGGTGACCATCTACAAGCTGACCGGTGCAGTGATGCACCATGGTGTCATGAGGTTCAAGCAGAAGCAACGCGAAGAACAGGCAGAGCCGGAAGGCACAGAGGGTGAGCATGATCTTCAACCAAGGAATAATAATGGTTGTATGAAAAATAACGAATAGTTCATCACAAGAGCACTTTCTTATATAGTCTAGTATTATGTTTTCATGACTTATCTCAGAGGCTGACAAGATTGCCTACCTGTTGGGTCTGAACTCGGCCGACATGCTGAAGGCTTACTGCTACCCCAGAGTGAAGGTCGGAAACGAGTACGTCACTAAGGGACAGACTGTGCCACAGGTGAGACACATAATTTATTTATTGTTCTGATTTCATGCACTTTGTTTCAGTTAAACGCACACATTTAGAAAAGGAGAGGTTAACATAACGTTATGTCCTCAGGTGATGAACTCAGTGGGTGCTTTGGCCAAGTCCATCTACGAGAAGATGTTCTTGTGGATGGTTATCAGGATCAACCAGCAGCTGGACACCAAGCAAGCCAGAAACTACTACATCGGTGTGCTGGACATTGCTGGTTTTGAGATCTTTGACGTAAGCATGGACTTGTATTCGCGTGGTAGACTCGTTCCCCTTTGTCTTTGCCTTCAAGAGATTAAGCCAGTGGTTTTTTTTCCCCGTGACCCAATAGAGAAATTAGATGTTTGCCTGGGACCCAAACAAGTGAAAATGGTTGATCTATAAGCTCACAACATGTGGCTTCACGCTGTGTTGTGAGCTTGTAGATCGGCTATTTTCACTACTTCTTAAACATTTTCTAATTTATGGAATTTCTTAGATTTTTCTTTTCTTTATTAATGAAATTACTTGAATTCTTTTTTAATTAAAAAAGAATTCATAGCTTTTTGGAGATTGTTTTTGTAATTGTTGTATTTTTTTTTTTTTTTTTTATGTTTTGTATAATAATTAAAAACAAAATGTAGGAAACAAACAATGAAGCGACCCAGTGTTTGGGACCCAGTGGATTAGACTAATGGTCCATATGTTTCCACTTGCAGTTCAACACCCTGGAGCAGCTGTGCATCAACTTCACCAATGAGAAGCTGCAGCAGTTCTTCAACCACACCATGTTTGTTCTGGAGCAAGAGGAGTACAAGAAGGAGGGCATCCCGTGGGACCTCATTGACTTCGGCATGGACTTGGCTGCCTGCATTGAGCTCATTGAGAAGGTACTATACAATTATTTTGCATTTTGTGCACATTAACACTTGGGATGCCATTATGTTTGTAATTATTTGGATACAGAGTGCCGCCATTCACTCCGCTTTATTTGAAATTCACTACCTCCGGAAGTTAGACCAGGATGTTTACTTTCACACGGAAATGAAAAATTATAACCCCGGCCGACCGTCGCAGCCCAGTGTCGCCGTGGGAAAAAAAAGCGTTTCTCTGCGATCAAAGCGGTTTTGCAGAAAGAAGCCGAGTTCATGAGAAGTTTTCTTTTTTTCGCTCACCAGCCACCGCCGCAGCATTGCTTCATCATGCAAGACTGTTGCGCAAAACTAGTGAAAATAGCAGATCTACAGGCATTGTGTGCTTGTAGATCGGCTATTTTCAATAGTTTAAATCATTTTCAAAACGATGAATACAAAATGAATGCTATCCACCCGACAACGACGAAATTAAAAACAAAAAAAGTTTTTGTTATTGTATTAAGTTTTTTTCCTTTTTCCCCCCCCTTTTTCATGCAGCCCTTGGGCATCTTTTCCATCCTGGAAGAGGAGTGCATGTTCCCCAAGGCCTCCGACACCACCTTCAAGAACAAGCTGTACGACCAGCACCTGGGCAAGAACAAGGCCTTCGAGAAGCCCAAGCCGGGCAAGAACAAGAAGGAGTCCCACTTCTCGCTGGTGCACTACGCCGGCACGGTGGACTACAGCATCACCGGCTGGCTGGAGAAGAACAAGGATCCGTTAAACGACTCTGTCATCCAGCTGTACCAGAAGTCCTCCGTCAAGCTGCTGTCCGTCCTGTACCCCCCCGCCGAGCCCGAAGGTAACGCGCTTGATTCTAAATCCTAACAGTTTTCTGAAAAACACATGTTTCTATGACCCTAGAAATATATGTATTTGACCGCCGACCCCATCACAAAATATTTTGTTCCATATCTGATATTTTGTAATAGTTAAAGCATAAAATAATGGTTGAAGTGGGAAAAATCGTTCCTGGTCTTAAAATGGGTTTATCAAAAGGCATTTATCAAAGGCATTTTCTCTGTAAAACATATCTGCTGAATTCTTCCATCATGTTTGAAAGAAAAGAGGAAATGGATTAACCTTCCCGTCATGATTCTAACCAACAAACAGATAACACCAAGAAAGGAGGCAAGAAGAAGGGAGGCTCCATGCAGACCGTGTCTGCCGCGTTCAGGGTAAGAAGCAAGCATTATCATCAAACAAATAGGCACAACATTCTCATCACGTTGTAAGTGAACAAGTGTAACACTTTTGTACTAACGTCTACGTCATGTCTTTGCAGGAAAACCTGGGGAAGCTGATGACCAACCTGAGGAGCACGCATCCTCACTTTGTGCGTTGTCTCATTCCCAACGAGACCAAAACTCCAGGTACGACCCGAGAAAGTGGCATGTTGTAAATTGTCTAGTATAGAGGGACTCCGGACCCTCCAACCGTAGGGGAGGTTAAAGTGGTAATCGATGCAACCTAAGACTGTACTGTATTTGTCATCATAATAACAATAAAGCGACCTCTTCACACAGGCCTGATGGAGAACTTCCTAGTCATCCACCAGCTGAGGTGTAACGGTGTGCTGGAGGGCATCAGGATCTGCAGGAAGGGCTTCCCCAGCAGGATCCCCTATGCTGACTTCAAGCAGCGCTACAAGGTCCTTAACGCCAGCGCCTGCCCCGAGGGACAGTTCATGGACAACAAGAAGGCCTCAGAGAAGCTGCTGGGCTCCATCGACGTGCCCCACGACGAGTACAAGTTTGGACACACCAAGGTAAACAAACACACTGGCCTATCATGTCATGTAGATCTGCTATTTTCACAATAGAACTGTGCTATACAAAATCAACTCTTAGTGCTCCTCAGGGTGGCCCAGTTAAAATATGATTATTTTGCGGGTCGCACCAAACTAACACAGTTTGTAATGTCCTCTTCAGGTGTTCTTCAAAGCCGGTCTGCTGGGTGTCCTGGAGGAGATGCGAGATGAGAAGCTGGCCAGTCTGGTCACCATGACTCAGGCTCTAGCCCGAGGCTTCCTCATGAGGAAGCACTTTGTCAAGATGCTGGCCACTAGGTATGTTGAGAATATAAGTCCTTTAATATTGGCACAAAGTCCATTATTTATTTGGCATTTTAGCCACGGACCACCATTTGATGACATATAGCCTCTCAGGCCCAATAAGAGTTAGAATCTTTTGTTGTTGATGGATAAGATTTTGTCCGCAATTTGGTTGCCAACTCTCCATCATTTAGGCTGGGGACCACCTAGAACCCCCTCAAGGATCACTGCACTGGTGGTCCCTGTACCACTGGTTGAGAACCAGGGCATTACAGCAACTGTTTCTTTTTCCCCCGCCCACAGAGATGCCGTTTTCACCATCCAGTTCAACCTGCGCTCCTTCGTCAGCGTGAAACACTGGCCCTGGATGAAGGTCTACTACAAGATCAAGCCTCTCCTGCAGAGCGCCGAGACGGAGAAGGAGCTGGCGGAGATGAAGGAGAACTACGAGAAGATGAAGACCGACCTGGCCACCGCCCTGGCCAAGAAGAAAGAACTGGAGTCCAAGCTGGTCTCTCTGGTGCAAGAGAAGAACGACCTGTCACTGGCGGCATCGTCGGTAAGACTCCTTCATGAGTTCTGTTAATAGCACGCCATCCATAAGAAATGCTGACATGTTGCCTACCAGGGCTGTTGCCTTCTTGCCCCTCAAACAAAAACAAAAGAAAATCTGCCCGGAGGTCACTGCGGCCTTGAAGCCCCTGCTAATGTAACCGTTTTATCCTCGGACACCTTTCTGTCAGTACGTTATTTAGACACCAGCGTGTTTTGTTGACAATGAGAATTCTTAACATTCCCAGAATCCCCATCCAGTCCAGGGCTGAGAGTGTATGAGTCTCCGAGTACCAATCATTTATTTATCTCACTGATGGTTATACTACGCAGTAAATACAAAATCATCCTTAACCTTCAAATTCTATTAATTATTTCAGTGTACTGTTTTATTTGATGGCCTTCATGCTGTCCTGGAATTTGGCCTTTTGTGCCCTTAAAATGTACAACACCAATTTACAATTTAGGCATTTAGCAGACACTCTTAACCCTTTCAGTGCCCAGAATCACCACTAGAGGGTGCCCAATGGCCATAGAATCCACCATAGACATACACTGTATATGCACAAGCCGTGCGCAGCCATGACGCGCCTGAACACTTTCCTTTGTGCATGAACAGGAACAGGATGAAGTTAGCTTGAAGTTAGCTATTGGCTACCAAGCATTTTAGAAGCCCTATTTTCGGCGATTTAGCCGTGATTAAACCTTGCACACCTCATGGATATTCATGGAACAGAGAAAATGAGCTCTAAAGATCCTGGATTGCATTGGAGTGGATGGCAAATATCGGCGGCGCGACGCTCTCGTGGGCCGTGTAAACAGATGACAGCCGGCAGCCCGGCTCGATTTCTTTTTTTTTTTAAAGCCGAACTAGTTCGGGATTGGCACCCCGAACGTTAATAAGGTCCAAACTATCCCGAACTAGTTCGGGATAGGCACAATAAGAGTTAATCCAGAGCGATTTACACCCAGAGGCCAAGTGGCCTTGCCCCTAAAAGAAAGATGAAATTCCAGTTTCCTATACATCACTCATTTTCATTATTTCCACTGACAACCAGGGAGAGGAGACCTTGGCCGATGCAGAGGAGAGATGCGAGGGTCTCATCAAGAGTAAGATCCAGCTGGAGGCAAAGTACAAGGAGACCACGGAGCGGCTGGAGGACGAAGAGGAGGTCAACGCAGAGCTGACCGCCAAGAAACGCAAGCTGGAGGACGAGTGTTCTGAGCTCAAGAAGGACATCGATGACCTGGAGCTCACCCTGGCCAAGGTGGAGAAGGAGAAGCACGCCACAGAGAACAAGGTTTGTTCATCAGCAAGTGTTTTCAATGAATTTATGGAGTTTTAAGTTACAGTGGGTGTGTATAGGAAGGGGCCTGTGTGTGTCTGATAAAATGAATATCAAATATCTAAATAATCAGCAACTTCCCGAAAGCCTGAGAAGAAAATAACCAATCTACATGCTCACAAAGTTGCACGAAATGGCGTGTTGTGAGCTTGTAGATCTGCTGTTTTCACTAGCTTGGCTCCCGTTTTAATTTCATCTTTTGGGTCACAAGCTAAAAAGTTCGGGAACCACTTGCTATAAAGAAACAATATAATTCAGGGGTGCCGTTATTTACAGCCAGGGGTGACCTGAGCAAAAAATATATATATACACTGCTCTAGTTTCTCATGCATGTTCCTGTCGTTTAGGTGAAGAACCTGACGGAGGAGATGGCCTCTCAGGACGAGACAATCTCCAAGCTGACCAAGGAGAAGAAGGCTCTGCAGGAGGCCCACCAGCAGACCCTGGACGACCTGCAGTCTGAGGAAGACAAGGTCAACACGCTGTCCAAGGCCAAGACTAAGCTGGAGCAGCAAGTCGACGACGTGAGTCCTGCATGATGTGAAACCAACCGGGACCTTTCTGAACAACTTGTTTGTTGTTTACTGTGTTCATTTTGAGAAAGATCTGGTCAAAATATTCATATAGAGCAGATCTACAAGCTCGCAGTGCGGCACTCTATGCCGCGCTGTGAGCTTGTAGATCTGCAGTTTTTTAATAGCTAAAGCACAACATAATGGTTCAAGTAATAATGCATAATAATGCGTTCCCGGGTCTAAATGATGGGTGTGTTGTTGTGCAGTTGGAGGGTTCTCTGGAGCAAGAGAAGAAGCTGCGTATGGACCTGGAGAGAACCAGGAGGAAGCTGGAAGGGGATCTGAAGTTGGCCCAGGAGAACGTGATGGACCTGGAGAATGACAAGCAGCAGTCTGAGGAGAAGATCAAGAAGTAATGTGGACAACCTGGAATGCTATGTGCAAAAACTGCCTTTATTAATTACTATTACTATTATTATTATTATTCACCTTTATTTGACCAGGAATAGTCCCTATTTTGCTAGGGAGTCCTGGCCAAAACAACAGCACACGTTTCACATACAAATAGCACAAATCAACATAAAACATGTGTTAATTTTTTAACCAAAGACTGCATTAGATAGGAATTATGTCCTTGAACTTAGAACGTACACTAACATTTGACACTTTCACAGGATGGACTTTGAAACAAGCCAGCTTCTGAGCAAGATTGAGGATGAGCAGTCCATGGGCGCTCAGCTACAGAAGAAGATCAAAGAGTTACAGGTAATTCGAGAGAATGGTTCACGATTTATCTAGAAGGACATTCATATAAAACCATCTCCATACTGTTTTTGGCTTTTTGCGTACATTAATTAAGTTATTAATTAACTTGATCATACTACAGCGTCTCCCAAAAGCATCAAAAGTTGGCAGGTCCACGAGCTTGTAGATCTATATTTTTCTTGCTATTTTTGAATTTTGAATCCGCAAAAGTTTTGGACATCATGAGGTTTTCCACATGAACCAGAACCCGGGCTGCTAATAAAGGACAGCCTGTCGGGATCTTTGCTACTTTGAGAACCACTGCTGTAATCTGGCAATAAGGCAATAAAGCCACAAAAAATAATAACCCCCCCGCCCCAAAGAAGTACATTAATCTCATCTATATTATCGCTGGTTTTCTTCTGAAAAAAAGGCTCGCATCGAAGAACTGGAGGAGGAGATCGAGGCGGAACGCGCCGCCCGCGCCAAGGTGGAGAAGCAGCGCGCTGACCTCTCCAGGGAACTGGAGGAGATCAGCGAGCGGCTGGAGGAGGCGGGCGGCGCCACGGCCGCGCAGATCGAGATGAACAAGAAGCGCGAGGCCGAGTTCCAGAAGCTGCGGCGCGACCTGGAGGAGAGCACGCTGCAGCACGAGGCCACGGGCGCCGCGCTGCGCAAGAAGCAGGCGGACAGCGTGGCGGAGCTGGGCGAGCAGATCGACAACCTGCAGCGCGTCAAGCAGAAGCTGGAGAAGGAGAAGAGCGAGTTCAAGATGGAGATCGACGACCTGGCCAGCAACATGGAGGCCGTCGCCAAGGCAAAGGTACGACCGCAGTGTTTTTCTCAAACTTTTACATTTCAAGGTCTCCCCCTTAAAGGTAGGGTAGGTGATTTCACTTAAGTTTCAGATTTCATGTACAGTAGGTGACAGGCAGGGGCCTAGCTTCGTCCAATCAAGATCAAGTGGGGGCGGGCTTTTGTGTGCGTAAGGCCCGCCCCAACTCGACCACGATTGGAGGAAGGCCCCACTCTATCCTGATTGGAGGAAAACTTGTCATCCAACAGAAACTGCTTTTTTCTCCTCACGGGAGATAAGGTTGAAGCATTATAGCTCTATGGGTTGAAGTCCAAATATGGACCAAACACTCTATAGTAACAAGTACTATCAGTTGGTATTATTAGAATTAAATGAAATCACTTAGGCTACCTTTAACTCTGAAAGTGTCAGAGTTACTGACTTGAATGGGTCAATTTAGACCCACCATAAAGGAACCCACAGAGCCCCTGGAAACAGGTTAAACGGGTAGAATTGGAAGTGATGACACAAAGAAATGAGCAGACGGAATTGGAACTGGAACACTATAAAAAAAGAAGCTGATAAATGGGTACTCTCTCCTGATTGGTTGAAATTTTGCAAACCACCTGCAAATGTATTTTCAGTTTATTATTACAGGAGCTGGACTGGAGAGACAGGGAGGCCTCTGTTACTGAACAAACACTCTATATAGCAATGATTACTGTCACAATATAGAGCTATTTAACACTGTTACTGAACAAACACTCTATAGCAATGATTACTGTCACAATATAGAGCTATTTAACACTGTTACTGAACAAACACTCTATATAGCAATGATTACTGTCACAATATAGAGCTATTTAACACTGTTACTGAACAAACACTCTATAGCAATGATTACTGTCACAATATAGAGCTATTTAACACTGTTACTGAACAAACACTCTATAGCAATGCTTACTGTCACAATATAGAGCTATTTAACACTGTTACTGAACAAACACTCTATATAGCAATGATTACTGTCACAATATAGAGCTATTTAACACTGTTACTGAACAAACACTCTATATAGCAATGATTACTGTCACAATATAGAGCTATTTAACACTGTTACTGAACAAACACTCTATATAGCAATGATTACTGTCACAATATAGAGCTATTTAACACTGTTACTGAACAAACACTCTATAGCAATGATTACTGTCACAATATAGAGCTATTTAACACTGTTACTGAACAAACACTCTATATAGCAATGATTACTGTCACAATATAGAGCTATTTAACACTGTTACTGAACAAACACTCTATACAGCAATGATTACTGTCACAATATAGAGCTATTTAACACTGTTACTGAACAAACAATATGATTACTGACACAATATAGAGCTAATTGACACTGTTACTGAACAAACACTATACTGTTTATAGCAATGATTACTGTCACAACGTGTTTTAACCAAAAAAATATGCCTTCCTTGCCCTACCTTTAAAGGAGCTATAGTCAACTTTTTCTTGAAAAACGGATGCTAAAATAAAAATAATGTTTCGGAAATATTTTATAAAAAGATAAGCTTCATATATGTGTTTCTATTCAAAAATGACCACAAAAAGCGTAAACTAATGATAAAATAATCATTTTGGCCATTGTCAGACCAACACTTTGTTTACATTCTAGTCTATAGACTAGGATGTAAACAAAGTGTCGGCCCTACAATGAAAAAGTTGACTATAGCTCCTTTAAGTAAGTACATGAAAAATACAAATCTTATCAGAAATATGAAAATACAGATACAAAGTCTAAACGTATCTATAAGTTGATTGATCCTCAGCACTTTCTAAACACAGTTTTCAATACACCATTGAGAGTGATTTGTAGAATATTCAATGACAGAGGGGATGAATGCACATGAAGTCCAATGATTGAATTGTTGTCCAATGTCTATTAACAGGGAAATCTTGAAAGGATGTGCCGTACCCTCGAGGACCAACTCAGCGAAATCAATTGCAAGAACGATGAGAATACGCGCCAGATAAACGATGTTGGAGCTCAGAGAGCAAGACTGTTGACAGAAAATGGTAAGAAAACCAAACGCTGTCATTTGTGATGATGATGACGTTAACATTTATCCCAGGCCATTTTAGGAATATGCATTTAGTGAAGATCATTTCATATTAAACGAATGAATGAATGAATGAATGAATGAATGAATGAATGGATGGATGGATGGATGGATGGATGGATGGATGGATGGATGGATGGATGGATGGATGGATGGATGAATGAATGAATGAATGAATGAATGAATGAATGAATGAATGAATGAAATTAACTAATCAATGAATGAAATCATCCAATTACTAGGTGAGTTTTCTCGTCAACTGGAGGAGAAGGAAGCTCTGGTCTCTCAGCTCACCAGAGGCAAGCAGGCGTACACCCAGCAGATTGAGGAGCTGAAGAGAATCATGGATGAGGAGGTTAAGGTGAGGAACAGTCAGGGGAGTCACAAGGGGAGGGAAAGTGCGAGCTTGTAGATCTGCCATTTTTGAATATATGTATTTTTTAAGCGAACATTTGTAACTCAAATCAAACCTCGGGGGTCCTTCACATGACATAGAAGTAGTGACATAGTTTTTCAAGACTTTCGCCCACACTCACGATAATCGAATTGTGGAGATTGAATTTATCGTGCAATCGTCCTCCGTCATGCACTGGGATCAATTCACCTTTTATTTACCGAGCTCCATATCCGTAGCATTTAAACCCTCTATTGGTAAAACGTACTTATAATATACGTATTTCTTTCACTCTCTACCAAATCTCTTTGCCAAAAATACCCATTCTACAAGCGTTGCGACGCGTTGTGAGCTTGTAGATCTGCTATTTTTTTGGCAAATGTTCCGTGGATGTTTGGGATATTTTGATTATCGCGATAATATCGTAAATCGCGATTTCTCCGGCCACAGTAATCGTGATACGACATTTTCATAATTATCATCCCATCCCATTGCGTTGTCGACAGGCCAAGAACGCCCTTGCTCACGCCGTGCAGTCGTCCCGCCACGACTGCGACCTCCTGCGGGAGCAGTTCGAGGAGGAGCAGGAGGCCAAGGCGGAGCTGCAGCGGGGGATGTCCAAGGCCAACTGCGAGGTGGCCCAGTGGAGGAGCAAATACGAGACCGATGCCGTCCAACGCACAGAGGAGCTAGAGGAGGCCAAGTAAGTCACCGCTCAAATACACCAGCTATAGTTCTCAAACTCAGTGGTTTCTCACTTTCACATTTCTAACTTTCACATTTCAAGGTCTCCCCTTGACTCTGACAGTGTACAAATGGAACCAAATGGACCCTCACCATTTTTGTCTAATACTATAATCAATCAATCAATCATTCATTTGGTTCCATTTATACACTGTCAGAGTTACAGACTTGAATGGGTCGATTTAGGACGCCCCTAAAGGAACCCACAGAGTCCCTGGAAACCACTGCTCAAAACTGTTATTTTTTTCTGTCACGGCCGCAGACCACCGTCTGAAAGGTTTGTGCCAGAAGAGAAGATTTATGTTGTTTTTCATCTAAATTATGAAACAATATATAAAATAAAATAAAACATCAAAAATATCATATTATACGCTTGAATAGCCTCTTATCTCCATACATATTTTTTTAATTATCCGTAAATAAACACCCTACTTCATAATAATAAAACGTCAAACAAAATAATCATCAAAAGTAGCAGATCGGCAAGCGACGAGTTTCGAGCTTGTCGATACTTCTGACTATTTTTTAATTTGAATCCCGAAAAGTCACAGTGTTTTGGACATTTGAGGTTTCCACACCGACAGAGATGAGTAGGAATTATTGCCCTCACTCATTTGATTCCATTCATAACTGACTAACAGGAAGAAGCTGGCCCAGCGCCTCCAAGAGGCAGAGGAGCAGATCGAGGCTGTGAATTCCAAGAGCGCCTCTCTGGAGAAGACCAAGCTGAGACTCCAGGGCGAGGTGGAAGATCTCATGATCGACGTGGAGAGGGCCAACAGTTTGGCCGCCAACCTCGACAAGAAACAGAGGAACTTTGATAAGGTGCGCTTTGACATCATTTTAAATTGATACGATCATGTTTAGCCTTCATAAAAGTTTGGGCCCAAAACTGTGGAATGAACTCCCAGTTGCACATACTGTAGAACTGCAGACTCACTCCCTATAGCTTCCGCCGTGGTCCAAAGACTCACCTATTCAGACTCCACCTTAGCCCATAGCACTTACCGTAGCACTTGCCTACCCTCAAAGACGGGTGCGTACCTTTTGCGCGAAGCCCGAAAGCGCGAAGTGGGGAAATGTCCGATACCGTAGCGATCTGGCGAACGTCTTCTGGACAGGGCGTTTATCGTGCGCTTGCCCAGGCCTTACGGCCTGGGCATAAATATAACGATTGCATTCACCACGGCTTCGTAACTCGCGCGGCGCTCCGCCGGCCGCGCGGCCCTGGCCCGCTCTTCGCGGCCACTCGCGCCTGCGGCGCTCGGGGGCGAAGAGCAGGACCAAGGTCCGCTGGCCTTCGCGCCGCTTGCAGTGTCGTTTCCCCACTTCGCGCTAACGGTGCGGTAGGAGACATTTCACCACTTCGCGCTTTCGGGCTTCGCGCTTTCGGGACTTTCCCTCAAAGACCATACATGTAATTGAGACAGCATTGTTAATTTGTATGTTATTTGTATGTTATAATTCATTATTAAGTTTTTACTGAATATGTGCTTGGTCTGCCTGTTTTTCTTATATTTGCCTATTATTTCTTTCCATTTGATGTATTGATGTTGATGTACAGTATTAACCTTTCTTATTGTAAGTCGCTCTGGATTAAAATGCTTAAATTGTAAATTGCATTTACAAACGCTGTGCAGGTCCTGGCAGAATGGAAGGTGAAATTTGAAGAGAGTCAGGCGGAGTTGGAGGGAACGATGAAGGAGGCACGTTGCCTCGGCACCGAGTTGTTTAAGATTAAGAACTCCTACGAGGAGTCTCTGGACCAACTGGAGACCATGAAGCGCGAGAACAAGAATCTGCAACGTAAGTTTTCTCAACATAATGCTTTGAATAACAGACCCTTTTGAAAAGAAAACATATCTTATTTTCGCTCAAAAGGGGGTCATCATTTCAATCAGGGTTATGTCAAAGTCATACAACTTTGAGATAGATTATGAGTAAATTCATGTGTGTATAATATTCAATGTCAATATACCTTTTAAATGTCTTTAAAAGTTCAAGCTTAATTGTGGATTTGGCTAGACTCACTTTGTTCGAATATAAATAATTCAAACTATCTTTTTTGCTGATTGAACCTTTCCTCGTTAATTCTTTTCAATCAACTTGCAGAGGAGATCTCAGACCTGACTGAGCAGATTGGTGAGTCTGGAAAGAACATCCATGAGCTGGAGAAGAACAAGAAGATGGTTGAGACCGAGAAGGCAGAGATGCTGACAGCCCTTGAGGAAGCTGAGGTAAAAAGCTGTTATTGGTTCTAGAGAGAAAGCATGTCCATATATTAGGATTTATTTTTCAAAAGGACTTGTCTTACTTCTGGATCTCTTCCCCACTAGTCCCTCCCTGACATTTTAGTCTAGTTTTCAGTTACTGAGGAAATTGACAATATTTAGTGATACAAGCTTACGGTTTTCGTCAGTGAAAAAAGGTAGCCGACAAACACTGGTCCATATTAACTTATCCTTTGTTACATTTTTTAAGGGTACTCTCGAACACGAGGAGTCCAAGATCCTCCGTGTGCAGCTGGAGCTCAACCAGCTCAAGGGCGAGGTGGACCGGAAGCTGGCGGAGAAGGACGAGGAGATGGAGAGCATCAAGAGGAACAGCCAGAGGGTGATTGACTCCATGCAGAGCACACTGGACTCTGAGGTCAGGAGCAGGAACGATGCCCTGAGGGTCAAGAAGAAGATGGAGGGAGACCTCAACGAGATGGAGATCCAGCTGAGCCACGCCAACCGCCAGAGCTCTGAGGCCCAGAAGCAGCTGAGGAACATCCAGGGACAGCTCAAGGTAAAAAAAACAAACAAAATAGCAGATCTACAAGCTCGCAGCACAGCACTCTGTGCCGCACTGCAAGCTTGTATATTTGCTATTTTAACACAATAGTTGGACAGGTGATTCTCAATGTTTTTTTTTTTCATGTCAAGGACACCAAAATTGACACACAATTAGCCCACAGACACCCATTTGAAAATAAGCCTCATAAGAGTTTTTCTTTTCGGCTGGGGCAATTCACAAACATTTTTAAAAAGATGATCGCTGAGACCCCCAATCTACACTTCATCAGTGTTCATTTAACTGGTTACAAATGGATCCATTACAGAACCGTAAGGTGTGAAATGGTGGCAGGTGCGAATTGGCCTCTTTTCAATTCGCACCTTTTCAACTCTTTTCACTAGGCAAAAAGGGGGCGGGGGGCTTTTGAAATGTAAAGGAAAGTGTGAAGAGGTCAGCTGTCAACTCTGTAACTATCAATGATTTGGCTGGGGGCCCCCCTGCAACCCCACTTTGAGAACTACTGAGTGAGACACAATCCAAACTGCGGGAACTGCTCTGAAGAATGAGTGGCCGACATTCTCCGATCATGACCCATCTCAAAATGTCGATTTATTTCATAGGATGCCCAACTGCACCTGGACGATGCTGTCAGAGATCAGGAGGACCTGAGGGAGCAGGCTTGCATGGTGGACCGCCGGAACGGCCTCATGATGGCCGAGATCGAGGAGCTGAGGGCGGCTCTGGAACAGGTGGAGAGAGGCCGCAAATTGGCCGAGCAAGAGCTGATCGATGTCAGCGAGCGCGCTGGGCTGTTGCACTCTCAGGTAAGCCAATAAAATAGAAATAAAAACATCTCACCACTAAAAGAATCATATATTTTATATACAAGCCATTTCACTATTCTATTGTTAAGCTGAATCTCATTTTAGTTGTATTTATTTTCTTAGAACACAAGCCTCTTGAACACCAAGAAGAAGATCGAGACCGACCTGCTCCAGGTCCAAAGTGAAGTGGACGACACTGTACAAGAGGCAAGGAACGCTGAGGAGAAGGCCAAGAAAGCCATCACTGATGTAAGTTAGAAATCCCTCCTCTCTAATACATTAGATAGCTTCATGTCTTCATATAAAAAACATACAGTACAATACATACGTGTTAATTTTGAAAGAAAAGTCATAGTTTTAGTCATCATAGCTTATTTATTTTTACTTAAAAACGTGTAGTCGGCGAAAATTTTTCGTCATAGTTTTAGTCGGGCGGCTGTGGCTCAGGAGGTGGCATTATCCGTGGGTCGGCGGTTCAAATCCCAGCTCCTCCTGTCCACATGTGTCCTTGGGCAATACTTTGAACCCCACATTGCCTCCAAAGGTGTTAGCTCGACAGTTGCTACCATTGATGTGTGAATGTGGGAAGTGAGAACGCTGGCGTCGACTGTTCGGCGGCTTCACTTCCCAAAAAAAAAAAAAAAATGCAATCCATTATTATTATTATTAGTTGACGGAATTAAAGGAGCTATAGTCAACTTTTTCTTGAAAAACCGGATGCTAAAATAAAAATAATGTTTCGAAAATATTTTATAAAAAAATAAGCTTCATATATGTGTTTCAATTAAAAAATGACCACAAAAAGCGGAAAAATAATGATAAAATAATCATTTTGGTCCTTTGTTTACATTTACAGGGCCCGTAAATGTAAACAAAGGGCCAAAATGATTATTTTATCATTATTTTTCCGCTTTTTGTGGTCATTTTTTAATTGAAACACATATATGAAGCTTATTTTTTTATAAAATATTTTCGAAACATTATTTTTATTTTAGCATCCGTTTTTCAAGAAAAAGTTGACTATAGCTCCTTTAACACATCAAAAATGACTTTCCAGGCAGCAATGATGGCAGAGGAGCTGAAGAAAGAGCAGGATACCAGCGCTCACCTGGAGAGGATGAAAAAGAACCTGGAGGTGACGGTCAAGGACCTGCAGCACCGCCTTGACGAGGCCGAGAACCTGGCCATGAAGGGAGGCAAGAAGCAGCTGCAGAAACTGGAGAGCAGGGTAAGATAGTAGTTGATTCCCGGAGTGTTTTACATTGCAGTATTGATACTTTTACCTAAGTAAAAGATTTTAGTACTTTTTTTCACCACTGCATGAACGAAAAAAACAATATATTCATCTTGCATATTTTCCGTTCTGAAAGGTGCGTGAACTGGAGTCAGAGGTGGATGCCGAGCAGCGCCATGGAGTGGATGCTGTTAAAGGTGTCCGCAAGTACGAGAGGAGGGTGAAGGAACTCACATACCAGGTACTGTATTTACCCTATACTTTATGCCACTTCACATCACTGCATGAACACACGTCTAATTTATTGCATAATTTCACTTACAGACTGAAGAGGACAAGAAGAATCTTCTCAGGCTTCAGGATCTGGTGGACAAACTGCAGCTGAAGGTCAAGGCCTACAAGAGACAGTCAGAGGAAGCGGTAAGAAAAATGCTTTTTTAATCTGTGTGGTTGCTATAATAGTTGCCAATATAGTGGACTCCTAATGCCATAGTGTCATAGTAAATCAGTGGCATACATATTCTGAAGAAAGCCTAGAGCAATTGGGACTTTGCTACAGACAAAACCAAGCCTTTCCACGGACCCCTGACCTGGCATCTGTCTACACAACATTCTATCTATCTAAATGACAGAATCTCTGGATTGCTGCGGTGCAATGATTAGGCCAACCACATTTACTGTGTAGTTTGTACTAATAGCTTAAAGATCCTCCATTCAAATACTCATGCTTTGAACCATATCTTCTCATATTCCAGGAGGAACAGGCCAACACTCATCTGTCCAAGTTCAGAAAGGTTCAGCACGAGCTGGAGGAGGCAGAGGAGCGCGCAGACATCGCTGAGTCCCAGGTCAACAAGATGAGAGCTAAGAGCCGTGACGTCAAGGTAAATACAGAATAACGTATATGAAGGCACATTATGTTGATTATTTTATCAGTAACTGAGATTTTGTAAATACAGAATATCGTCGTTGTCGGGTGGAAACCGTATGTCTAAAACCGTTCGTTTTGTATTGTTTTGAAAATAATTTAAAATAGTGAAAATAGCCGATCTACAAGCACACACGCAATGCGAGGCGTTGTGTGCTATTTTCACTAGTTTTGTGAGACAGTCTTGTATGATGAAGCAAGGCTTTACTTTACGAAAAAACAAACATTTTAAACTTGGAGATACAAGTTTTATGCCCGACAGTGACGATAAGCAAAATGAAGGCACATTATGTTCATTATTTTATCATTAACTGAGAACTAAAGATTCTGTTTGAACTGTTGTCTAAGTGTATCTTTCTTTTCACAGGGAAAAGACTGCACTGAATGAGTTCTTCGATGACTTCTTCAATTCAAATCATCAATTGGAAATGATAACGTATTGCAATAGAAAGTCATGAAATGACACAATAAAGGTTTCAACTAAAATATTTTGTTATTTGTTGTATTCATTACTTGTGTCTTGTCAATCACTTTTTATTGTCATATTTGAGTATTCTAGGTCCAACTCAAATGTCGACTATACTGTATATGCAGTATATGCATGCATATATCCATTCTGTAAGGCCATTGCAAAGATCATGTCATACATAATTACATTTAGAAGAGGTTTTCAATGAAAATCACAAGATCCTTTTCGAGTGCCAAGACCTGGTACAGATTGTAGCAGAACAGCTTACTGTATGTCATGATGATGAGGAATGCATTATAAATGGGACCCATTTAACATCAATTACGGCACACTATGACTTGGTGGGTCTTATTATAGTCATGGTTCTAAGCAGTGATAAAGCAAAAACAGAATGGAAAACTTAAAACATTTAGCTTTGTCTTCAACCCTACAAACATCAACCCCCTTGACTTTCACAATGTGCACAGGACAAGACAGTGTAAGAATACGAGTCATAATACTATCCACCCGCTCTCCTTACTAAAACAAACTAAGAGCGATTAAGGGCACTCCATTGTTGTGTAGTTTACAGTACGTGAGATGAGAGAGAACGCATGATAGAAACAGGTTATATAATCAAGAGTATAGGTCATCCCAGTAGGTGTGGTTTACTGGCACCACTAAAAAACCTCCCATTAATTTCCCCCATAGACTTTTACACAAATATTTATATCAATTATTTAGTGGTTGAGGGCAAACACGTGTAGTAATGATCTTAGATGACCATTAGCACTCTGCATCCTTGCATCCAGCAAATTGGACATCTATCTATAAATGCGACAAATCTCTGTCTGTCTGTCTGTTTGTTTGTTTGTAATCCGCGTATCTCGAGAACCGTTCGTCCCACCGGCTTCAGATTCGGCACGCGCGTTCCCCGCCGCCGCGCGGAGTGCAGTGCCGGGCCTCGACCCGACCCGACTCGCGGTTTTCCGAAACCGGCGCGAAACGTTCGGAATCTCCTTATGCGGAGCTGATTGTTGACATCAGGCTGTTCCGGAGGAAATCGGCGCAAGCGCTGAGTCATTGTGACATCACTTCATAAAAGGCTCTGACATCACGTACGCCACATGAGTCAACACAAAATCTCTGTGAATGTGTATGTATGTATGTAATCCGCGTATCTCGAGAACCCTTCTTCCCACCGGCACGCGCGTTCTCCAGATATGGGCATAAAGTCTGACATCAGAGTTTTCCGCAACCGGTACTGTGTGTGCAGAGATCTTCATATATGGGCATAAGTGGACAAAGACAAACAGATGGTCAAAACGGGTCCTATGACAACAGGTATATTGGGGTTTGCATTAAAGGGTGGGGCATTCATGGGGTTTGCATTAAAGGGTGGGGCATTCATTCCCTATTTCAAATTCGGCACGTGCGTTCCCCACCGCAGCAGGTAGTGCAGTGCTCGGCCTCAACCCGACCCGACCCACGATTGTTTGAAAAAGCGACAGAAATCTCATATATGGGCATAAAATGGACGCAGATAAACAGATATCTCCATATATGGCATATATGGGCATACAATGGATGCAGAATCACAAAGATCTCCATATACGGGCATAAAAGGGACACAGACAGACAGATACAGAGATCTCCATATATGGGCATAAAATGGATGCAGATAGACAGATATCTCCATATATGGGCATATATGGGCATAAAATGGACCCAGAACTATAACTGCAGTGATCTCCATATATGGACATAAAATGGACACCGACAGACAGATACAGATATCTCCATATATGGGCAAAAATGGACACAGGCAGACAAATGGTCAAAACGGGTCCTATGAAAACAGGTATAATGGGGTTTGCATTAAAGGGCGGGGCATTCATTCCCTATTTACATTGTTCCGAGTTGGCCAGGTCGCCGACTAGACGCTAAGGGCGGCCCAGCTTCTAGTACTTCTAAATAAGAGGAAACTGCTTGATGCAGAGACTTAAGAGTTCCATAGGATTTCAAAAAATAAAATAAAAAATAAACATTAACGCAAATGTTCGTCTAAAGTACACAGCAGTGACAGTGGAAAAATACCAACTATGTTATTACTTTTGAGGCCTACTTCTGCAAGTTGTAATTCATTCAGAAATGAATCAGAGAAACCTATACCCTTGGGCCTAATCAACTTTGTGTGATGTGAAGCGGTCGAGAGTCAAGTGTATGCACACATCTGAATATGTGCAAAGCACGAGTGTCGTGTTTAAATATTTATCAGCTTATTTTGGTTTTGGTTTTAGACCCTTTTCCATGCATCACAGGAGGGATTAGTCCCTTGGTTAGAATTATTTGGCTTATCACATTGACAGAATGTCAATCTGACCTTAAAACTGACTGGTGAAAATGAAATGGAAGTTTCACTTTGATGCCTACAAAACCGAGTAGGAAGGGATATTAAAAATAAGTACAGTGGTGGATATACTACTCAGAATTTGTACTTAAGTAAAAGTAACAATACCACAATATAGAAATATTCTGTTAGGTCACGGTCACACCAATCTACGCTTGCCGGCTGATAAACTCTTTTTGTGCACAGCCGACTGTTTTTTGCAGCCAGTGGATTCTAAAAAGCATCACATTCAAGTAGGCCGTTCATTTACGAAAAAAAAAATGTTATAATATGGAGATATAGGAGATTTCTGCACAACAGCAAATGTACTTGGTTACTTTCCGCCATGGTTGAAATGCAGGTGACTGGACTGACAGGTGCTCTGGTCAAAATGTCACTTTAGAAATGTGCAGATACCCTCTATACACTTAAACTTTATGTTGGTTTGTTTACTGTCGAGTGAGAAAACAATGTTGCAGAATTAAGTTAATCATCTGGGGATCCCCCAAAATAATTTGGGGACCCCCTTGGTTGAGAACCACTGGCTTATAGGATTGATTGATGTTCTGGGCTTACAGCAGTCCAACTATAGCGCAGTGGTTCTCAACCTGTGGATACTGCAAATAATTGACAAAACAGTAAGATGTAAATGATAATATAACATTAAAGGAGCTATAGACAACTTTTTCATTGTAGGGCTGACATCCTAGTCAACAGACTAGGATGTAAACACAGTACCGGCCCTGTAAATGTAAACAAAGGGCCAAAATGATTATTTTATCATTATTTTACGCTTTTTGTGGTCATTTTTTAATTGAAACACATATATGAAGCTTATTTTTTTATAAAATATTTTCGAAACATTATTTTTATTTTAGCATCCGTTTTTCAAGAAAAAGTTGACTATAGCTCCTTTAATACAAAAAAATAAATAATAATATACATAGGAATATAGTGTTTTAGTCCTATTGATCCAAGCTGGAACACAATCCATTGATTGATGATCATTCAAATGAACATGCTGTGAAAATGAACACAGCCCACTCATCTGACCAAGGACGTGCAGAGAATGTTAGAGAGGCAGGCTCTGACATTTCTAAAAGGGCCTTTGGGTGAACATATTGAAAATAGCTGTGAGATCGGCTATTTTCGGTACTTGATACCACACTAAACTAAGCATAGGCTAATCAAGTCGATACTGGAGGTGTGGCGTATGGTGTGGATTTCTACACAGGGAGGGCAATTCTTTCAACATAAGTTACAAGGCAATTCTCCCGAATGCTGCCTTCGGGCATGGAAATGCATTTCTTTCACCATAGAGAAAACTGCATTTATGGTCTGGAGAGGACACTTTAAAACGGCAGGGACTGAAGCCCCCTTTGATGTCTATGCACGTGCCTGCATCTGACCACTTATTACGGCAGGCTTTCGGCTGCCATGTTAAGTGGTCAGATGGGTGGGCCACTCTCCGAACACCAATTAAAATAAAAGCCTGTGTGCCGAGGCTAAGTGAGCCCTGATCCAGGAAAAGGTATACTGTAGAACTACTGACCTATAGTAAACATACAGAGGTACAAAAAAAACTCAATTAAAAAAACACATTTTTATGTTAAATGAGAAAAAAGGACAGTGGTAAAATATTTAGGTAATTTGACATTAAATGAGTGTTGTACAGTTTTTTTATTCCACTACAATTATTTGACACCTTTACTTATGGTACACTGACTGCAGATTTAGAAACATCATATTATGTAAAAAAAAAAAAAAAAAATCCTTTAACACATGGGCTGCTCAGGTTTATATTATAACATTTCTAGCTGTTGCTGCTGCTTCACTCACACTTTATTTTGAAGAGCCTCGGAAGCTTCGTGCGTGTGCACGTGGGTGTCCACTGACGATTGAGGAAGATAATCCCTTTGTTTACAAAAGCTCGCGAAACTAAAATCCAAACGGGAGCCGACCATCGCGTTATAGTGTCGCCGTGAAAACAATCAGATCTCTGCTTCCCTGGCGTTCTTTTTACCTCATTCAGAGATAAAGCCCTTTTTATGAGTTGAATGGAAAACAATGCAACCAGCGCATGCCTTTTTTTCCTCTCTCTCTCTCTCTCTCTCTCTCTCTCTCTCTCTCTGCTACGGGGTGACGTAATGACTCGGGTCATTCAGAGGGCAGGCTGCAGCACGTACAGTTAACCCTTCGTTGTCTCGTCTCTGGACGAGACAACTCCTTTTGGCATGGTGACACCTAGTGGCCTTAACTCGTTCCTGAACGAGTTTGGCTCCTTGGGTGTTAAGGATTCATTACAAAAAGAAAAAAAAAAAAATACTGTAGCAAAAGTAGCAGACTACAGTATCAAAGTAGCAGACTGACAAGCTCAAACGGATCTGCTACTTTGCATGCTTTCGTGTGATGCTGTAGTATGATCAATAGTGTGTTAATTTACGAGAAAAAAACACACCAAAAGGTTATAATATGGAGATAAGAGGTTTCTACTGGACAGCAGCGATACATATGATGATGAATGATGTATTGTAGGTTCATCCGCCCAGCAGCACATAAAGTCATTAATATCAGCACCAGCATTACCAGCTGTACAGTAAAAGTGATGAACACACTGATGAATTACTAATTACAATCCGATAATATGATTGTGAAATGGCCATTCTGAATAATGACTAATTCCAATACAATTTGCAATTTACAATTTAGGCATTTATAGCAGACGCTCTTAATCCATAGCGATTTACAATAGGAGAAAACAAGAATGCCAGACTTTTAGGTAAAAGATTAACAAAATATTTGCACATTGTAATAATAATTCTATAACAGAAACAGTACATAGTTCTGTGCATGTACAGTAAGTGGGCCACTAAGTACCATCACAGGGCTGGTAGGCCAACCGGTTATATTTCTGGAAGAGAACATTTTCCTGTGGTCTTTCCTGTGAAAAATTGAACATGCCTTTCCAGCAGTGGTGTAAAGTAACTTAAGTACATTTACTTAAAGGGGAAGACCACCCATTTTCAATATTGAACTATGTCATCTAACATAATTTTCCGAATGTCTGTCTGTCTGTCTGTCTGAGTGTCTGTCTGTCTGAAACCGCGTTTCTCCTCAGTGGCTGGAGCAATTGATCTGAAATCGCATCACCATCAGCATATGAACACACCTGACATAACTGTGAAGCCCGTTTGTCACTTTCACAAATCGTATGCTGTATAATTGCATTTTGTGGTGTATCTATATCTATTTAGCCTACAGTACCTTTTGTGACCACACATGTTAAGGGAGGGGCGCTGTTGTTCAGGCCATGCACAATCACACACAAACCCACACACACACACACACACACACACACACACACGGGGGGGGGGGGGGGGGGGAGTGTGTGTGTGTGCAGGCGGGCGGGCGGGCGGGGGGGGGGGGGTGGTTCTGGCCCTGTTACAGATGTTGTCCAAAATCATGCAGATCGGTACACAGTATCTCTGTAGCCGTTAAATGGAACGGGTATTTCTTACATTGATGCTCCTACATATTAGCATGCAAGCACCAGTTAAAGTTACTTTCCATCCCTCATATACTGTGTGCACAGTGCACATCCCATAATCCACACACTGCACATCATTTCGGAGCTCATATCTTTGAACGGGTAAGGGCTAGTTAATATAACTTAGAGGAGTTGTGTGGAAATAGAAAAAAGTCCCCCCCTTCTGTGTTGCCTAG
This sequence comes from Nannobrachium achirus, assembly GCF_963921795.1. Classification (NCBI taxonomy): domain Eukaryota; kingdom Metazoa; phylum Chordata; class Actinopteri; order Myctophiformes; family Myctophidae; genus Nannobrachium; species Nannobrachium achirus. The sequence goes on from NC_137829.1 coordinate 17,776,274, forward strand.
AACTGGAGGATTGATTTTGGGGTTTGTATTGTAAAGTACAACGGTGTGATGTCATCAAGTTGTACTTTACAATACAAACCCCAAAATCAATCCTCCAGTTAGACAACACAGAAGGGGGGGAACTTTTTTACTATCTACTATTACATTTTTCTTAGAGCCGCATCCCACTTCCAAGCCCATACACGCCCATTTCGCCTCCACTTCAACTCATAGCTAGAGCAGATGTCGGTAGAGCGTAGAGAATAAAACCGCCCATAACTCTATCATTGGCCCCCCGTTGCCATGGTGACCGCCATCCATTGGCTCGTATTCCCAGCTATGGGACCGGCGGATCCAATTTCAACCGAGGGGGGCGTAGCCAGAACACACACACACACACACACACACACACACACACACACACACACACACACACACACACACACACACACACACACACACAAAATAGCTAATAGTTAGCTCACAACTTTCCACTTTTCTCTTTCACCTCAATCGCAGTAACATCCGTATACACCACGTCAGCGCATCACCAATACGTTTTATTTATTATTATTATTATTTTTTTTCCAATTTTTTTTTTATCAAAATTTTTTTTCTCTAAATTTTTTTTTGAGAATTTTTTTTTTCTCAAATTTTTTTTTTCTCAAAACATTTTTTTTTTCTCAAATTTTTTTTTTCTCAAAAATTTTTTTTTCTCAAAAAACTTTTTTTTTCTCAAATTTTTTTTCTATACATTTTTTTTTCTCAAATTTTTTTTTCTCAAATTTTTTTTTCTCAAATTTTTTTTTCCTCAAATTTCTCAAAAAAACCATCAGATCGTGGCCACCCTGTACCTCAGGGATTTGTTTTCGACGAATATTTACTCCTATAGACGCAACGCGACGACCTAGAGGGGAGGCCGGCGTAGCCGGCCGACCTTCTAGTTTCCACACAACTCCTCTAAGTTATATTAATGACATAGTTCAATATTGAAAATGGGTGGTCTTCCCCTTTAAGTAGGCCTACTGTACTTAAGTACAAGTATTTATTTCCAACATTTAATACTTTTACTTCTAGTCTCAGAGGCAAATATTCTACTTTTACTCCACTATTACAAAACATAAATGAACCACTTAAACCTTACAGTATATTCATTTCAGCCGTTCTACAAGCTCACAATGTGACGCGATGTGACGCAAATGACGCATTCCGCCAATGCATTTCAATGGGAATGAAGCGGTTTCACGCCAGTAGAGGATATTTGCGCGCCACGCCGAACGTGCGTTTATGCTGGAGCAGATACATTCTCCGGGTTTCCCCCTCTGTCCCATCAGTTGAGTCAAAGGCAGAATGGGGAGGATCCTGGAAGTGACTGTCTGACAGGCGCGGCACTGGCTTTGGGACAGAATGCGCGCTCTGCACTTTTAGTCAGCCACGCACAAAAAGAGTTTATCCGCTGGCGACCATACTTTGGTGTGGGTGAAGCCTAACAGAGTATTTCAATATTGCAATATTTATATTTTTACCTAATTCAATTTTAGTTTTTAGTTTTTCCATCACTGCTTGCCAGTCCATAAAGACATAAGTGAATAATAAAGGCATGACATAAACCCACTCATCGTTCTGTGAGCTAACTGGATAATACTAATAAATACAATAAAATAATACTGACACATCATTGTGTCAGTATGCTGATGCCAGTATTTACACCATAATATTACCAAACTCTACACACTAAAAACTCATGGGTCATTTCTTGACCCAAATCATGGGTCATTGGGCGGCATAGCTCATAGCTCAGGGGTAGAGAAACTGGTATTAGAGCACGAAGGGTATAAATCCCGAAGGGTTCCCAGTTCGAATCCGGGCTCCCCCTGAGTTAATGTCGAAGGGTCCTTGGGCAAGACTCTGAACCCCTAATTGCCTCCGGTGAGTAGGTTGGTGCCTTGCATGGCTTCCTCCGCCACCGGTGTATGAATGTGTGTGTGAATGGGTGAATGTAATGCACAATCTATGTAAAGCGCTTTGGATTAAAAGCGCTATATAAATGCACCATTTACCATTTACCATTTTGTGTTAGGTCAAATTTCGGGGTAATTTCTCAGAGCCACAACCCTTCCTTGAGTTATTGGGATATTATTTTGACCCAATTCCAGGGTTGTTCGAGTTAGGTAATATTTATCTGGGGGTGACCCGTTTTTGGGGTTAGTGGTAACCCATATACTTGGGTCAGTGGTCTAGCTTTGGGCCAATCAGGGGACAGGCACCATGAACCTGTTTGCAAAGCATGCTGGGAAAAGCATTTGTCTAGGTTTCCAGAGACATTTTCTAAGCTGTTGGGAGCTAAAAATGCTAAATATGGCATATCCATGTGTCTGTCTCGGCAAGCTGACTGTCATATGTCTGAATTTGATTTGTCAGAATTTGAGCCAAAACCCTAACCGTAAGTGCTTGGCTGCTAGCTTAGGGTTGAGCTCCCTCCCCAACTGGTCTGAAAGAGAAGAACTCATGGTAATTTTGAGATTATTTTGTTTATCTTCTCTAAATTATTCTGATTATAGTATTATCAACATTGTTGCATATAAATTTAATCATGCACTTTTATGTTGATTTTACTAAACTTCGAACAAATCATCTGAGAAGAAACTTTGAAACATTTCAGATTTCATGTTAATGTCAGATAATAGATAATATTGTCATTGTCATTCTCCAGACCATGCATATGTAGGTTGTATTCATTTAGCCCACTCAACGCAAAACCTGGGTTATATTGACTACAATCTTGGGTCATTTTAAACAAATAATTTGGTTATTTATTTGACCCAAATTATGGGTCAACATTCATAACCAAATTTCTTGCGTTAAAATAACCAAACCTGGCATCGGTCCCTATTTGACCCGTGAGTTGGATCAAAAATAACCCAAGTTGAGTTGTTTTTGACCCAGCAGTTTTTAGAGTGTAACCTACACCATAATATCACCAAAATCTAACCTAAACAACATCTTGCAATGATACCATGTTCCCAAAGATATGAGGGGAAAAACACGGTAGCTATTAAAAGACCAATTTGAATTCAGAGGGACTCTAAGGCTTTAGATTCATTGCTTTTAAACTCATAAATGTAATTATTATTAATAGCTAGGCTATATTAGTCTACTCTATAAACTGAATTAACATAAAATGGTACCCAATAAGGACAAGGGCACTCTATATTGCATTATTGATTTGCAATGCTTAGGTTTTACTGTATCTTGAGAAATGTGGTGAATCAGACATCTGCTTATCACCAAGGTGCTGGGCTACAAACCACCCAAGTGTCCATATACAGGGGATGTCATAATAGGCGAACTTCCACAAAAGATAGGTGAGCTGCAAGCTCACAACACATCACAACGTGTTGTAACACTTGCAGATTGTCTGATTTTGCCTAAGATATTTGATGTGGAGGGAAAAGGTGAAGGAGTTTAAGTATCTCGGGGTCTTGTTCACGAGAGAGAAAGGGGAAGACAGGGAAGGAGATCAGCCGGACAATCAGAGCAGCAGGAACGGTTTTGCAGTCGCTAAATCGCAGTGGTGAAGAAAGAAATAGTTGAGCCGGAAGGCAAAGCTCTCGGTCTACCTAGCAATCTTCATTCCTACTCTCACCTATCTATGGTCATGAAGTGTGGGTCATGGCCTAAAGTATAAAGTCACGGATACAAGGGGACAAAAGGAGTTTTCTCAGACGGGTGGCTGGTATCTCCCTTAGAGATAGGATGAGAAGTTCAGTCACCCAAGAGAGACTTGGAGTAGAACCACTGCTCCTACACTTGGAAGGGAGCCAGCTTAGGTGGTTCGGGCATTTAGTACGGATGCCTCCCGAGCCCCTTCCTAGGAAGGTCCTCGGTGCACGTCCCACGGGGAGGAGACCCCGTGGCAGTGATGTGGCAATAAATATAATTATAATTTCCTTTGTTAGGGAGACTTACATAGTGTAAACGTTCCCGCAACTTCTGTTGACCTTAGGCACACACACACACAAACACCCTGACCCTACCTGCTGTGAAACTGTCTTGCAGTTGCCCTGCTATCTGATTAGGCCATGACTTTGTGTATTATGATATAACCTTTGATCTCCAGTGCCCTTTGAGGTTACCTCTCCCCCTCCCTCTCCCCCTCATCCCCCCTCTCTGAGACACACACACACACACACACACACACACACACACACACACACACACACACACACACACACACACACACACACACACACACACACACACACACACACACACACACACCCTCCCTACCCCCTATTCCCCCCCCCCATCTCTCTCCTCTCTCTCTCTCTCTCTCTCTCTCCAATCTGTATCTGTCTATATCTATGTAAGGAATGTACTGTATGCCTTATTATGAGTTCCATCATATACCATTCTGTAATGTATTGTATTGATGTATCTGATGATTAACAATGAATCAATATACTGTATGTATAAATACTGTCTGACAATCGCCAGCTAATGTATGCCAAACCTGTTTGTATGTTACCTCCCACTATCTGTCCTCCTGGAGGGAGGAGCTCACTTATGCAATATATACGATGTGTTGGTTGACATTCGGGGCCTTTACCTCTGCTGACAGTCATGGACTGTTGGCAGACAGTGAGCCCGGACACTATGCTTGCTCTCATTGGCTTTGTCAATGAGACAGAGTATCCATTTGACTGTGTTCGTGATTAATAAAATACACCAGAAAGCCAGACCCAGTTGTCCTTATTCAAACATCTCTCAGCACCGTTTGCCTCCGAGATGTACTACATTGTACGCCTCAAAACCAGCCCTATCAGATGGTGTCAGAAGTGGGATCAGCGTCTTCGTATTCCTGGGAGGGGAGGAAACGCGCCGCGCCTTAAGTCGACAAAGGAGCCACGGGACGTTCTCTCCTCCTGGAACGAAACGCCTGGTTTTCAACGAACTCAAGGGCTTTCGCTAGAAACGGTGAGATGTTTTATTTTCCATACTCTAAATAGAAAAATCCTGACAATTAAGAGCAATTAAGACCGTGAAAGGAATTAATAGAAACAGAGTTAAAATAGACAATATTTAGCCGACCTGTTTTTGTGTTTTCATTGCCCATCTAGTTTTTATTTTTAATTTTTTGGTCATTTGGTTAAGATTTGTCATTAGATTGGTTCATTGAGATTGGTTCATTAGATTGGTTCATGAGATTTGAGTTCACTAGATTGGTTCATGAGATTTGAGTTCACTAGATTGGTTCATGAGATTTGAGTTCACTAGATTGGATTTGAGATTTGTCAATAGATTTGGATTTGAGATTTGAGATTTGTCATTAGATTTGGATTTGAGATTTGGTTCATTAGAATTGAGATTTGGATTTGTGGATTTGAGAAAGATGGGCAAAAATAAAAGTCAGTGTAAAATACATATAATTTGCTAAACTATTTAAAATACAAATAAGATAGTTGTCCGATTCAGTTTAACTCAGGATTTGATCTAATATTTTCTAAATTATCAGGACAGTTTGCAAGCCAGGTAATAATTGTTTAGCTTAGGCTAACCAATAAGGTGTTACGCACAAGGAAATTGTTTCTGATTAAGTTGTGAAAAACTATGATGATAAAGTTAAATGAATCAGTGCAGCTCAAGACAAGTAATAGTTTTAAAATAGTTTGGTTGTGCCTCTTTGATTTCAATGGATAAGAAGTTAACGAGGGTTTCACCTGAAAATTTCAGGTAACTAAATATGAATCAAATTTGGGAAAATTTAGGAATAAGATATGAATGAGTATGGAAATAAAACTGGGTTGACTTTCTGGTGTAAAATAAAAAGATAAATGTATTCTCTGTTTTCCAAATTCTGAAACAAGTTCCTGGAAATTACTAGGTTGATTATTTAAGGGGTAAAATAATAATAATAATATATATATTACGAAAAGTCCATATTTTAGCCAGCCTGTCTTTTGAATTTCATTTACCATAAAGTGTGGGTTAAGGGTTTTTGCACACCAAAGTACAGGTCAGGTTAGAGTTTTTTTGTACACTCGAGTGCAGGTTTGGTATTTATACACCATAAAGTATAGGGGTTTTTGCACACCAAAGTACAGGTCAGGTTAGAGTTTTTTTGTACACTCGAGTGCAGGTTTGGTATTTATACACCATAAAGTATAGGGGTTTTTGCACACCAAAGTACAGGTCAGGTTAGAGTTTTTTGTACACTCGAGTGCAGGTTTGGTATTTATACACCATAAAGTATAGGGGTTTTTGCACACCAAAGTACAGGTCAGGTTAGAGTTTTTTGTACACTCGAGTGCAGGTTTGGTATTTATACACCATAAAGTATAGGGGTTTTTGCACACCAAAGTACAGGTCAGGTGGTTAGAGTTTTTGTACACTCGAGTGCAGGTCAGGTTTTCACACACCAGGAAAGATGGGAAATGGAAAAAGTTCACCTCTTGTCCTATTGGACAGAGATGATTGGAATCAGGTTATGACTGACATGGAGGCTAAATATGGACACAAATCTTTAAACGGTTTTTCAGAGTGGTCGAAAATGGGTTTCCCTGAAAAAGGTTCATGACCTAAGGCCTAACCAATCAGGGCACAGGTCATTGTTCTGTACTGACTAAAGTTAAGAATGCCCATATTAAGAAAATTGAACAAATAGAATTAATGGTTGAGTTGGCTCAAATATTGAAGAATCAAATTAAGTACTTGAGTAATATACTTAGTTATTTTACTCAACTGTATAAACAATTCCCAAACCCTTTAGCCCAAACTAGTAGTAATGAAAGTAGCGGATCTACAAGCTCACAACAGAAGTTGACCAGTCAGATCAACAAATGGCATCTCTCCTCTAAGATTTCAAGTGTATTTACGTTTCACACTGTATTCAAATGTTGTTCTCTGTTTGAATGGCCACCTGCAGTGGTTGCCAGGCCAAAAGGGCCTGCTCAGGTTTTTGAAGCATGGGTAGGTGCCAACACTAATTATAATAGTCTTTGTTAACCCAGAGACAGCCTAGAGACGAGCATTGAGCCTATCTAGTCCTTACTTGCATGGTTATTTCTCAACTTACATAGGATCCAGGGTTTGTCTTATTTTAAACTGTAAGATGTACACACATATCTTTTTAAAGGTTTAGATTTATATGCTCGAGACACATTTACACTGTACACATGTATATGTCAAGAATATCCATTTGCCTTGTTTAGATTTGAAATACAACTTGGGTTTGGAATTAAGTCACAATTAAGGCGGGCCTTCTTTTCTCAGTAGAACTGGTTTGATCAGATTACCATTTTGACTGAAGTCTGAACTGATTGTCATTGGAGCAGCTTTAAGGTCTTTTCTTTGTTCACTTGTGTGTTCTGTTTTGTATATCACTGCTGTAAAACAAGTTAAAAGAGAAAATGTATTTTTTCTCTAACATTTACATAGTATTATTGAATACACTGTTTGGGGACTGTGTTAAAGCTCAAGCATATGCGCAATGCTTGCTTGCCATTGTCCTCAGACATGTAGTTAACATAGTTTTGTTTTCATAAATATGCATAATTGTTGAGTACACTGTTTGAAGATTTGTGAAGGCCAACTTGTGCACAAAGTTGGCATATCATTCTTCTCAAGCATGCATTCAAGCAATGTAGTGTTGTTTAAGAGATAATGAATATGATGATGTGATGTACATTTATAAAAAAAAAAAAAAAAAAAAAAAAAAAAAAGGGGAGATTTATAGATAATGACTTATGAAAATATATGTCAATATGAAGAAATTATAAGAACATATGCAAGTAACCAGGTGTCTGTTTTCTAATTAATTCCTCTGTAGACGCCTGTCTGTTGCTGTTCTCGGATACCTCAACTCACCCCCCCTGCCAGCCGCGCTCAACAACCCCAGCCTGAAGCCGCATAAAGTGCTTCAACATCAACATGTGACTGTCCCAGTTGGCGACTGCAACAGACAATAAGAAGCCCCGCTGTGCCTTGAGCAAAGGCCCACCAAAGCAGCCGTCCCCTCAACTACCTGCATGCAGTGCAGACAAGGGGAGGCCGCAATGGCCACATTCAGCTATGAGAGAAACATTGACCTTTTTGAGGAAAAAGAAGAAACTGAAAAACACTGACATTTTGAGAAGACTAAGCAGCATGAAGAAGAAAAGACATTTTGAGAAGAAAACTGACAATGCAGCTCTCAGTAAAATATACATGGTTGGCCCTGCTGCCAATCAGTTGTCCCAAAACAATTGAACAAGTGTGTTTGCCTACGACTCGTCAGAAGAAAACTACAGCACATCGCATGATGGCGCAGGGTGACGGGGAGATTTCCGAGAACTTCACAGACGGCGTCCTCCAGACGAATTCAACAAGCAGGTTGTATAATGCATTCAAACACGCACTATACATCATGAGATATGACATTATGATAAAAAAGAAAACTACAAACGTGTTAGATTTTGTTAGCTACTCTGTCAAAGTTAATTCTAAATGATGGAGAACATTTCAGTCCACCACAATGATCATCCTTGGATGTGTGTATGTTGACACCTGAAGACGCTATTTTAGCATCCAGTGATAACATACCAAGTAACAGCAGAACAAAGTACTCACTTTTAGATTAAGACCCTCTCTAAAAACACATACTGTAGTGTAAACTAATGCACAAAGCAATCATTCACTGAAGTGAATCAAAGTATGATGATGCTATGTTTTGTGTGGAATTTAAGAAATTATTATGGTATATACATTATAAGCTAGAATTACATTTATTGTCGTGATTGTTTTAATTAAGCAATTTTAATTGTTTTAATTAACAAAAGGAAGGATTATGATGTGGCAATAAATATAATTATAATTTCCTTTGTTAGGGAGACTTACATAGTGTAAACGTTCCCGCAACTTCTGTTGACCTTAGGCACACACACACACAAACACCCTGACCCTACCTGCTGTGAAACTGTCTTGCAGTTGCCCTGCTATCTGATTAGGCCATGACTTTGTGTATTATGATATAACCTTTGATCTCCAGTGCCCTTTGAGGTTACCTCTCCCCCTCCCTCTCCCCCTCATCCCCCCTCTCTGAGACACACACACACACACACACACACACACACACACACACACACACACACACACACACACACACACACACACACACACACACACACACACACACACACACACACACACACACACCCTCCCTACCCCCTATTCCCCCCCCCCCCATCTCTCTCCTCTCTCTCTCTCTCTCTCTCTCTCCAATCTGTATCTGTCTATATCTATGTAAGGAATGTACTGTATGCCTTATTATGAGTTCCATCATATACCATTCTGTAATGTATTGTATTGATGTATCTGATGATTAACAATGAATCAATATACTGTATGTATAAATACTGTCTGACAATCGCCAGCTAATGTATGCCAAACCTGTTTGTATGTTACCTCCCACTATCTGTCCTCCTGGAGGGAGGAGCTCACTTATGCAATATATACGATGTGTTGGTTGACATTCGGGGCCTTTACCTCTGCTGACAGTCATGGACTGTTGGCAGACAGTGAGCCCGGACACTATGCTTGCTCTCATTGGCTTTGTCAATGAGACAGAGTATCCATTTGACTGTGTTCGTGATTAATAAAATACACCAGAAAGCCAGACCCAGTTGTCCTTATTCAAACATCTCTCAGCACCGTTTGCCTCCGAGATGTACTACATTGTACGCCTCAAAACCAGCCCTATCAGCAGACCAAAGACCCGATGGAAGGATTATATCGCCACACTGGCATGGGAACGCCTCGGTATACTCCCAGAGGGAGTGGAGGAAGTGGCTCAGGATAGGGAACTCTGGAAATCCCAGATGGAACTGTTACCCCCGCGACCCGATTCCGGATAAGCGGTTGAAGATGGATGGATGGATGGATTCAAGTACAGACCCCTGGGGGATCCCGGGCAACAAAGTATGTAGGGTTCAAGTGGTTAAAAATATACCTTGAGATAAGGAGACAAAAAATAAGGAGAGAGAGCGAGAGGAGAGCACACGTGCACACACGTGCACACCAGGCAGGTGGTTGCACAGTTCATGTAATATGTGGAACTGTGAGGGGATCATTGCCCAGTTTCACGTGATTTATTGCTATATGAGTCCAACAGATGGATCCACTGTGGAGTATCAAAGTCAAGCTATAAATAGGAAACACACACTCACACACACACACACACACACAAAAGCACACACATGCGCACACAAGCACAAACGCACACGCGCACACACGCACGCACGCACTCGCACACACACACACACACACACACACACACACACACACACACACACACACACACACACACACACACACACACACACACCATTATATTACTGTACTTGTATGGACATAAACATCTTAGGTTGATAGTCTTGTAAATTCTATGCCATTTTTAAACACTTAAAAAACTAAATAGCTGATCTACAAGCTTACAACATGCCATGCTGCATAAATCCAATTAATCCTAAACTCAACCACTAAATGTCTAATCCTAATCTCAATATAATTCACAATACATGTTCTCTCTCTCTCTCTCTCTCTCTCACACACACACACACACACAGGCATGCACGCACGCACACACGCACATACACAGGCGCAACTAGGCAATCAACAACTCAGTGTTCCTCTCACACATTAATGAGCCATGGGGAAACTGTTGCAGTGCATTTCCTGCATGCACAGTTCATCCAAGTTATTATGGGATATGGGGCTTAGATAACGTGCCATCATGAAAGTGAAATGTTAATGTCTCGTTATATCCACCATCCGGCATGTATTACCGTTGACAGCTCTTATGTGTACCATTTAAGCCTGTGGTTCTCAACAAAAAAATCAAACCAAGTTTGAAGGGAGCGGTGGTGTGTGTGTGTGTGTGTGTGTGTGTGTGTGTGTGTGTGTGTGTGTGTGTGTGTGTGTGTGAGACTCAACAGCGCCACTTGGTCACCAGCGGTATTGCAGCTCATGCTACAGACAGACACACATAGGCAGATTATCCTCGCGAACTTGTAAACGTCATCATTCGGTGCCCAAGTACTATTCCAATCCTGAAGTCTGTATCTGAGCAAGTAGAGACCAAATACCCGTATGTAGACTTGATCTGCCCCAACAAATCATAAATGTCTTTCTCAGCTCACAAGGGGTTGACCTATTGTCCTTTATGCAGTTTAAGCAATGATATGCATGAAGTGTTGAAAATATTGAAAATAAATACTGAAATCAGTAAAGTGAAACATGCCATTATTGAAAAGTTTGGTACAATAGATTTGGAAAGTGTCTTAAATTAATCTAAATCAACTCATATTTGAAATCAAATGGTTATTTAGAGATAATGTTACTTTCTTCACCTAGTGATAAAGGAATTATATATATATTTATTTTAATTATGGTACTTTTTCAGGTTCCTGGGTGTTGGTAACAGGGCTATGCCAGGTATAGCACACATTAAATAAAACATTTAATACAAAAATGTGTCGTTAATGCCTGAGCTGAGATAATCAAGCTTTTGACCCAGTATTGAGGTATACACCAGTAAGACTCCCTAATCGGGAGATAAGCGACCGTCAGGTCGCAGCGTGATTTTAGGGCAAAATGTGTAGGAGCTGTGTCCAAAAAATGTGTTTGAAAAAATATATGGGACAGATCCATGTTGATGACATGAGTGTAGACATACTGTGTACCGATTTGCGTAATTTTAGGGCAAAATCTGTAGGGGCAGTGTCCAAAAATGTGTTTGAAAAAGTCGGCCTGATGGTGGCACTATATGGGACAGATCAATGTTGATGGCATGAGTGTAGACATACTGTGTACCGATTTGCGTGATTTTAGGGCAAAATATGTAGGAGCAGTGTCCAAAAATGTGTTTGAAAAAATTGGCCTGATGGTGGCGCTATATGGGACAGATCCATGTTGATGACATGAGTGTAGACATACTGTGTACCGATTTGCGTGATTTTAGGGCAAAATCTGTAGGAGCAGTGTCCAAAAATGTGTTTGAAAAAATGGGCCTGATGGTGGCGCTATATGGGACAGATCCATGTTGATGACATGAGTGTAGACATACTGTGTACCGATGTGCGTGATTTTAGGGCAAAATCTGTAGGAGCAGTGTCCAAAAATGTGTTTGAAAAATTGGGCCTGATGGTGGCGCTATATGGGACAGGTTCATGTTGACTGCTCTCTTGGCGCCGCCGAGGCGGGTGCGTGGATACCGGCCCCGGCTCTCCCGGTCGCTCCTAGCCCGAGTTACGGCATTTTATGTGCGCTGCAGCGGCAGGGGTCCTCCACTAGGGGTGCGACCACTTTTGCATCCATTCTGGAGCACCAGGAGTCGGTGGTCCCTGGGAATTCCCCGTGAACAGCCCCGTTGGGGTGGTCATTGGTCATTTTAGCACTTTTTGGCGGCGGTGACAGGGGGTCCCTGGGGGTCCCTGGAGCTCCGGGGGTCCCGGGAGGGGTGGAGGTTGTGGATTGGCAGGCAAGGAGTGTGTGTGCAAAGTTTGGCATGGATTGGGGCAACGGTGGCGGAGATATGAGTTGGGGAAAAGTGTGACGTGACGGGCAGACTGACGGACTGACGGACAGACGGACAGACGGACAGACTGACAGACAGCCTGTCGAGGTTTTGGTAGTAACTGCGACCTGACGGTCGCAATAAGAGAAAATGGTAAAAGATAAAGTATTTTTTTCAAAAAATCAGAAGCCCAAATGTCCTCCAATTCTGGAATGACCCAAAAAGCAAAGAAAGAAAAGAGCCAGTGCTTTATTTTTTTAATAATATTTTTTATAGAATGTTTAGTTGTAAACTGCACAATAAGCACATTTTATACTCCATTGGAACGCAACACGTCCATAGCTTGTACATCTGATGCTCTGAACGCAGTAGAAATCACAGATATAAAAAGCTAGATACCTCGTCCACTGCTGCATTTGATTGGAGCTCCCTTTCCACGATGTGGCTACAGTGTCTGCTGCATGATACTTTTTTTGTGAGGCTGTAGAATGATGTATGGTGTTAATTTATTAAAAAGAATTAAAAAAAAGGACAAAAAGATAGAATAGGGAGAGAGAATAGGTTTCTGCCCGACAGCAATGAAAAGTACCTATTTTTCTCTATTTACCGTGGGCACAAAGGAGAGAAATAGGGCCGAAGGCTGCTGTCAGCACAAATCAGCCCCCTGACAACGCAAATAGGCGTTGTTAGGCAACCATTTCTGGTGTTATGGGTTATGCAATACCAGCTGTACACTTTCAGAGTAGTCAGATTACTCAGTAAAAATGCCCTTAAGAGGATTGTGAGGGGGGGCTAGCAAAATTGTGGGGGTACAATACAGCTGTCTGACTGAGTCATAAATTTGACAAACAAAGCTATTTTCCCAATTTCTGCCACTAATATTTGACAATTTGGGCAATGTAAATTTGGGCAATGTTAAAGTTGTCACTTTAGAAATGTGCAGATACCCTCTATACACTTAAACTTTATGTTGGTTGGTTTACTGTTGGTTTGTATACAATGTTGCACCTTAAGTAAATCACCTGGGGACCCTGGGGAAAAAAGCAGCCTCATGGTGGCGCTAGAGCAGGGGCATGTGAGAAATCAGGGGCGGAGGTTGTGATTTGCCAGCCAAGTAGAGTGTGTGCAAAGTTTGGCATGGATATAGGGGCAACGGTGCCGGAGACAGAGATATACACGTTTAATTTTTTTCAAGTCAACGTGAGCATGAGCCTTTCATGACTGCTGGGGTCTGCACCTTTATGTTTTATTTGAAGGCGGTCCCATGCACGCCAGCGCTGGGAATGCCTCAAACCTGCAGGAGGCCATCTTTGACCCAGAATCTGCAGACTTAAGTTCCTCCAGAACCATTAAAGACACATTAGTGTGGGAGGTTCCGTAATCAATAATCAATGGCTTCCTTTGCTCAATAATTCATAAGTCCTTGAAGCCCTGCTGGGGGTTGGCTGATGTCTTTCTTTTGGAATACATCACAGCGAATCCAGCACTCTTTGACAATCTGGTGGAAAGGAACCCGGTAGAGGTTGATTCCCACAGGGGTCATGACCCCTTTTTTACATTCCAGAATGGTACTAGGGCTGCTTATGCTCATAAAATATGTTTGACTCCTTGGCGATATGAATCGATAACGAAAGGAGGACAGTCGAGATTCTTAATTTATCATGAACCTCATGATTTAGTCAACAGCAAAAAAAAAAGAAAGGGGATACTTTTTAGTGGCATTTTGAGAAATTTGGTATATTTTACCTTGGATGGATTTTACCTTGGATGGATGAAAAAAATAACCTTTAGTTCTGTACAAGACCCTACAGGCTGGTTCAGTGTTTCCCCTATATGCATTAAGGAGTGGCGGCCCGCCACTGTAAGATATATACAGTATATATATTGTTTACACAACAATGTGACGCTCATTGAAGGTGAATCATACCGCTCTCTCGGTTACATACCTTTGGATGGCGATGTATAACACTCCTCGGCTAAACACTGTTCGATGGAGAAACATAACGCCAGTCTCTCACATTCTCCTCGCTCCTCCATCTCTCTCTCTCTCTCTCTCTCTCTCTCTCTCTCTCTCTCTCTCTCTCTCTCTGTGTGTACGTGTCTCACGCTGTTAAACCTTCCAAAAACACTAATTCCAGCCATCCAGTTCAAACAAAGTATTCCATGGAAGAACGTGGACTACACTTGTTGTCGAATCATTCAAAATGAAACAACCAGGTTGTTTTGTTTTGAATGATTCTCCGGGATAAAGTCCTTGGAGCTTTCACCAAATACAAGAATGAACTGCATGTTTGGAGATCAGGCAACATGCTCATTGCTCAGGTATTTTTCGACTGATGTACATGTGTTCAGCAGCAAGGCCAACATCCTCGGAACACTGTTTGTTTGGATGGGAGGAACTGGTACTTACTTTAGGTGTTCTTCCGAATGAATGCAGGCTGGTTGGTTTGTTGTGTACCCCTTAGCTGAGAGAGAGAGATGAAGCAGGGACTTCATAGACTGGTGTGGTGTTGTGTTGGATTCATTATAATGTGTATTTCCAGACAGTTAACCACTTAAACCCTCAATACTAGTCTGTCCCTGGAAACACATTTGGTCTGCACCTCCAATGTAACTTGACAGCACATTATAGACCATATTCACACCGCAGCCATCTTGGATCACATGACTTCCTGGGGTAGCAGCCTGCACAAGCCTGCATTACAAACCATTGTGAACAATGGAGCGATGGTCCCAAAATATGAGTTCTGTTCAACCAATTTATTTTTACAAAATTGATAAATGGGCAGATGACAACAACATCAGACTAGAATGTAAACAAAGTGTCGGTCCGATAACGGCCAAAATGATTATTTTATCATTATTTTACGCTTTTTGTGGTCATTTTTGAATAGAAACACATGTATGAAGCTTATTTTTTTATAAAATATTTTCGAAACATTATTTATATTTTAGCATCCGTTTTTCAAGAAAAAGTTGTAATATTAACAATATGAAGGCAGAGCAAGCACTAGTCTGCATACTGTAGCAAGTCTTTGTACAGAGTAAAGGTGGTTGCACACTGCTGCGTTTTTCGTTGCGAAATGCGTTTTTCAGGGCAAGGAGAGAGAGAGAGATAGAGAGAGCAAGGGACCGAGTGGTGCGCGAAACGGGCGGCAGTGTGCAAACGTGACTGACATAACGTGAGGTTGATTTTTTTATTTGCATGCTCCGAAATTCACTCCGATATTCGGCCCGAAAAACGCAGCAGTGTGCAACCACCTTAACACTGCAACCTAACTACCATGAATATTGTGGATAATACCCTTCTATTTAATAATTTTGGGGATGTTGATGTTGTCATCTGCCCATTTGTCAATTTGGTAAAAATAAATTGGTTGAATAGAAGTCATATTTTGGGACCATCGCTCCATTTAATTGTTCGGTTGTCTCTGCACTGAAGTCAACAACGAAAAATCTAATTTTGTAGATGATTTGTTCTTTAGCAAGCCATGAATAAAGCCTTTCTGAATCTCGGTCGGTATGGACAGACAGACACCGTGCTTCTCTTTACAAGCCTGGGCTCCTTATCGTGAAACCACATCTGTGTCTTTTTCATTGTTCGTTTCTCACAATGACACGAGCACATTCCCTCATATTCCCTTTTTCCCCCTCCGCCTGATTCTGCAAATCCCCCCCTCTCACACACACACACACACACACCCACCCACCCTAACTCAAAGAACGCAGGAACCACAAATGGCTCACGAAGACGGTACCGCTATCCTCTCCTCTCTGGGTCGATATAGAGTTTGCCTGAAGGTGGGGAGGATGGTGGGGGTGGGCGGAGGACAGGTGCTATCTTTTGTGCTGTTATTTCTGTCTGGTGTGCCTGGGCGCCGCGTCTCGCTGGAAAGCCTCCCCCCCACCCCCCCACTGAGTAATGAGAGCGGGGTGAGGGGGGCCCGGGAGTGTAATTATTTTCATTTGGGAGCCGGTGAGGGGGCCGCTCCACATTTGTCTCACCCCCAACGTGACAGTTCACTATCTCCCCACCCGACGGTAATGAGCACCGGGCTCTCATTATCTACCAGGGACGTGGCACATCTAAGAGAAGAGTGCTAAAAATAAAATAAAATACGCCTTCCTCACTGTCCACACGGTAAAGGATGAGAAAATAGTATATTTATATATAAAAAATATATATAAAATAAATGGAGCCGGTGTCATCACCTTGAGGAGCTGTGAGTGGAGGTGGTACGTGTGTTCTTGAAAAGTGAGAGATGTACGAAATACAAAGACAGGTGAATGAATGGATTAATTAATTTACAGGTATTTCCTTTTCTTGGCTGCAACATATACAGTAGATACTGTGTATCGTAAAGCCACCCTCAGTAACCCTGGGGAGGTGCACTTCTAAAGTGTATATAGTATTAGGCTATTATTAGCTAATACAGTACTGTATGGTCATTCAAGCTCCCATCGTTTTCAGTTTTCAGCAGAAGGAGAATAGAGATAGATAACTAAAGAGAAAGAACGAGGAAGACAGATCAGATAATCCAATCCAGATATGAATAGAGTAAAAAGTATTGATTATATGGTTTATGGTTAGAAGAGGTGGCAATGGAATGAGGCAGTTTAAATACTGCATATACTGTAGCAACTAACAGGCTCACAGTATACTTAACTGTAGCCTACATGAAGTTAAGCCATTGAATAGCAAGATGTAGACTTTGGTGCATATAGTATCATGATGTTTCTGTAGAAACCTATAGGCCTATGTCCCAAACTGATATTTTTTCAGGATTCAAATAAAATAAATGCAAAAAAAGTTTCAGAACTGCTACTTTTGAGGCTTTTGTGTGACACTGTAGAGGCAAAAAAATACCACGCAAGTCCATGAAGCTATCTATGAAATCTATGAAAAGGTTTTATCTGCAACACAACTGTATGCAATATGTAGTGGGGGTCCCTGCTTCATTTTTCTCTCAGCTAAGGGATTGGCTGGAAAAAACACTGAAGACCCCTGAGTTACTAGCCGGGGAGCCACAGGCCCAAAAGCTCAAAGAATAGGATGTTACCTGTGATGTCATGACATACTTTTAATTTTTGTTTTTTCTATTAATTTGGTCATCAAGGTCCACAGAATGAGAGGCCTGCTCTGCCGGAAATCCTGCGAAAAAAAGTTATGGCCATTTGTATATTCACTCCATCGACTTCAATATAAAGGAAAGAAACACACCAAAAAAAATATGCTTTAAGTAGCATGTGAGGGGTCAAACTAGGGATTCTTGATGATTCTGAATCCATTGCAAGCATTTGTTTTGCATGAAAAACATTCCTTGGATTCTTGATGATTCTGAATCCATTGCAAGCATTTGTTTTGCATGAAAAACATTCCTTGGGCTAGAAAACGGACCAAACGGACCAAACGGACCAAAATAACAGGTTTGAGAGGCTGAAATCTAGCCCAAGGAATGTTTTTCATGCAAAACAAATGCTTGCAATGGATTCAGAATCATGAAGAACCCTTAGTTTGACCCCTCAAATGCTACTTTTTTTGGTGTGTTTTTTTCCAGTATAGTGAAGTCAATGGGAAACTTTTTTTCGCAGGATTTCCGGCAGAGCAGGCCTCTCATTCTGTGTACCTTATTGACCAAATTAATAGGACAAACAAAAATTTGGAGTATGTCATGACATCACAGGTCCTCTCTCATTTTGGCCCAGTGGCTCCCCGGCTATTACAGCATTTCACCAGATACACACAGATTGGCATCTAAACTCTAATAGCTCCTTTTGGAAAAAATGTACCGGCATCACTCTGGCAGTGATCAAGGTGATTTTAGCGGGTGAATTGAGGCAGTTGCTCAATAGTGTGGTTGAATCAACATGACACCTGTGAACCCAGAATGAGATGACTGTACTGTGTTACTTTCACATTAGTTATGAACGATGTAGTCTTGCGAGGCAGACTGTTGCCTCCCAGAATTTTAAAATGTTTTCTCGTACAGTCTGGAGCACGGAAGCTCTGAAAAGGATCAGAGGATAACGCGGAAGTGAGACGACCTCCTCCCTGTGTCTGTTTCTTCTTCACAGTCTCTGTCTTAAAGAATTAGTTCACCCCCAAAATGACTTTATTTTCTATCAATTACTCACCCCATGGAGACTTGAGTTCAATATATTATAATTATTATTATTTAGTTTTTGTCGCATTCCGAAGCCGATAATTTGAGGAGTTTGTAAGCCCATTGATTCTGGATGGTCTCCATCCGGAATCAATGGGGATACATTTCTTATAATCAAATTATTGGCTTAGGAATGTGACAAAAAAAATATATATATATATTAGGGCTGTCAAATGATTAAAATTTTTAATCAGATTAATCACAGCTCAAAAATTAATTAATCATGATTAATCACGAATCGAACTATGTCCAAAATATGCCATTTCTTTATGTATATTGTTGCGGTAATGGCAAGCTAAAGGCAAAGATAGATTAATCATACAATATGTAGGCCTATATATATGTTTATTATCATTATTGTTATTATTATTACCCTTTATGCATTTTTTTACCTTACCATTTATTGTGTAGCAATAGCAAATATTTATACAATAGGCCCATGGCTACGTCTAAAACACTGGCTTACACATGACTTTTCAGGCTGACCCCCCAAAATAATCATATTT
This sequence comes from Nannobrachium achirus, assembly GCF_963921795.1. Lineage (NCBI taxonomy): Eukaryota > Metazoa > Chordata > Actinopteri > Myctophiformes > Myctophidae > Nannobrachium > Nannobrachium achirus. The sequence goes on from NC_137829.1 coordinate 17,795,473, forward strand.
GAACTGGGGACCCCCCTCCCCCCCACACCACACACCCTGACGAGCACTTGGAATTGTAGGAGTTGGCATTACATTAGTTTTGACTGTTTGCTTGTGAAAATAGCAGATCTACATGCTTGTGAGCATGTAGATCCACAAGCATGTAGATCTGCTATTTTCAGAATATCTGCCTCTAATATTTGATAATTTGACTAATGTTTGACCAGAGGTATGGTATAGGCCTAGTAAAAAGCCCTTAATTTGTCAGTTTAGAAATGTGCAGATGCCACACCTATACTGTATGTTGGTCTGTTTATTGTTGAGTGAGAAAACAATGTTAACATTAAGCTTAACATCTGGGGACCCCCCAAAATAAAATTGGGGATCCCCCTAGGGTTCCCAACCCATAGGTTGAGAACCACTGCAATACAACACAGAATTATTTGACATTAGGTTACAGATAAAACAGCTGACACACGTGCACAAGACAGAGAAAACAAGCGTTTGTAACAGCTGCCATTAATGTTGTGCTGTTGATTGCCTGGGTCAAATGCGCATTTTCAACGAGGCGATCGATCGTTAAGCTAATGTCATGCCTGGCAGTGCCGTGCGTCTTTCATCTGATCCAAGTAAGTATGGAGCACCCAGGCCAGCAGCCCAGCACCCTAACAACATCGCGGATTTTAGGAACAGAGGTAGAAGTAGGCTAGACTATATGTTTTTCAGATGTATTGTATGATGATGATCAGGTATTATTCCAGTGAACGATCTAAATCCTGCTTCACTTTGAAACCGTAGCTCTGAGCTCTCCTCCGTCTCTCGCTGCTGCAGTCAGAGTGACATGCTTGTGTGTAGAAAGGGGAGGGGGGGTGGAGGAGGAGCAGTGGCAGCGCTATAGGCTACAGTAAGACAGTGTTCCACCGCAGACAGTGTTCCACCGCAGGTCGTTCTGCTTTTGGATTAATTGCGTTAAAAATTTTAACGCAATTAATAAAAATAATTAATTACCGCAGTTAACGCGATAATTTTGACACCTTTAATATATATATATATATTATATATATTATTGAACTCAAGTCTCAATGGGGTGAGTAATTGATAGATAAAAAGTCATTTTGGGGGTGAACTACTCCTTTAATATAAATCAAAATAACAGAAGCCTACAGTATATCTTGCTGCTTAACATGAATGGAAATGAAAACAATAAAACGTAAAGCTATATTTTCATGAACATAAATGGGGAACGTGTGACAGCTTCCGTTCTCGGCTTTCGGGATGTGTGGTTCCAGATTATGTAGCATTCAGAGATTGTGGAATAGTTTTCTGGCTGTGCGACTGCGAGACAACAATGAATAATGTGAACCTTGCCAGTTGTCGTCTTTCTACCAAGAAGTATAATTTAAATAGAATGTGACTGAACTGGTCCAATTTTAGCTAGCCATTGGCAAGTTACTATGTTATGTGAACATAGCATTAGCAATGTTGATGCTGAAACAATAGGCTATATTGTGCAGCCCTAGTCTGGTGGGGTCTACTGCACCAACATTTCACTGCACATGCATGTGACAAATATAATCCTCCAGTCTTGTAAACATGGAAACACAGTTTTCCATCAGGGTCAGTGTTTGTACGGGTATTTTAATTCGGCTAAGAGGGGACAACACAAACGAGCTCCCATTGAATTCATAGTTTTAAGATTATGATGTGCTGATCCTCAGCTTGTGTTTACTCATCATGTGGAGTGTAAGCGTTACACAGCATGTTGGCTTTGAAGTGTTCTGTGCCTCTAGAGCCAGAGAATACGCACGTGACCTCACTTTAATCACTCGATTTCCCCCCGCTCGCAAGACTGTAGATGGAAAGGACATGTCAACAAACGTGACTTGCGTTTTATTTAATAATTCGTTCCGAGGGGCACGGTGGTGCAGTGGTTAGCACTTCGCCTCACAGCTAAAAGGTCCTGTGTTTGATTCCCGCCGGGGGACACTGTGGGCGCTGGGGGCGTGTTCCTCCCTCCGCATCATCAGCACCCACCCTAGGTGGGGTTGGCGATAGGGCCTTTCTGTGTGGAGTTTGCATGTTCTCGGCATGTCTCCTAGGGTAGATGCCCTCACAAAAACATGCAGTAGTCCTGGTTTCAATACTACCTCCCCCTAGCCAGCCAGGTGCTCCCCAATTCCCCTGGCACGGCAGGGGGAGAGCAGAAAGCAGGACAACAGGTTAGGTAGTTGGCACTGGGTGAGAAAATGGGTTGCAAAAACCGTGGGATAAAAATATATAAAAATAATAATAATAATAATTCGTTCCGAGGGAGAGTGGATGGAATCTGTACTTTCCATGCACACTCCCTCACACATTCCCTTTTCCCCCTTTCGTCTCACCCATGGAGCGCAGAAACAAACAGATAAAGATGATGGACGATATTTGCTCTGACAGTATAACATGCCCACAGGTAGCTATATGACCCCAGAATAGAACAGCGGTTCCTCCAAAGTTCAACAACACTTAGACAGACATTTTTTGATCTTAGTATTGGCCTCTCGTTATGTCTTTCTCTGCTGCCTTCGGAGAGAAACCTAACAGTAAAGAATGTTTTTCCCACTCCTGTCTTTCCCGTCAACCATCTGGATAAGAGCCCTGCTTCGCCTCGGTCCGAGAGGGCCCAGAGAAGCTCCATAATTAAAATGCCACTGATCCAAGCAATTCACAGCCTAAAGGAGGATGAAAAATTGATGTGCATTATGTTCAGGATTAAAGTGTGATTTCCTTTCTGCAGCTCTCACGCTCAGTTTCTTTCATTATCCTACTTTCTCAGATTGGTAAACTCTCTCTGGTGGCATGAAAAATGTATGACCTCTTCCCTTTCACTGGCATATCTCCCTCCTCATCCCTCACCAAACCTTCCCTCCTTGCCCTCTGTTTTCACTGGCGGAAAGTAGCTAAGTACATTCAAGTACTGTACTTTAGTACAATGTTGAGGTACAATACTTTTACATTATTTTGTACTAATATATTTGTACTATTTCATTCTGCATGATGCTACTTTTACTTTGGTACTTTTAAGTATATTCTGATGCCGATAATGTTTTACTTTTACTCAAGTCAAACTTTGAATGCATGACTTTTACTTATTTCTACATTGTGTGCCTTGCTACTTTTACCTAAGTATAACATTCGGAGTAGGTCTCCCACCGCTGTCTGCCTCTCAAAAGGAAAGGCAAGAGAAAGAGACCATGAATGGCTCCCCGCCGACCGACCACTAATGGCCTCGGACAGCTAGCTTCCGCCAGGGGCTGTGTGGCAGGTAAGGGGCTGTGTTAAAAAGCCCATTATGCTAATACTAATTCAGCCGGGGGGGCGGGCGAGGGGGCGAGAGGTGGGAGAAGAGTGCCCCTGACACTTCTTGTTTCCGTCATTAGCGGCAGCACATTGGGGGGAGAAGGAAAGATGGAGAAGCTCTTTACTGCAACCTGAGCCCTTTCTGGAGGCTCCCAAATGGGATGGGGGGGGGGGGGGGGGGGGGGATGCGGGGGTGGGCTCTCTTTCTTCTCAACAAGGCATGGACTTGACAGCTCATTTCCACTGTTGAACGCAACAGATGGAATATGATGAAACGCCGGGCTCATCCCGGAAAATCTCGAAATTGGTTTAGAGTGAGGATGAACAATCGAAATGGCCCCCTTTGTTGGATTCGGCATGAAGGAGCCCGCAGTGTCTTGCGAGACGAGAAAACACTAGGCGACTCTTCACGTCTGCAGCCAAATGTAATCACACTTCCAATGACTCACTTGACTTGTTTGTTTGACTGTAATAACACTGTTTTGCCGTGTCATTTTAACCCATTAACTCATTTAGTGCTCCTGAAATTAACGGATTATAAAGTCAACGATGCCACCTTCAGGCTGCATTCACTCCCGTTATCTTATTTTGAAGGCCAGAAGTCCACAGCGTAAACACTTCCGGTCTGACGTCGGAACCGATCGTTGTTTAATGTTTACGTGGTGTCATGGCGGATCGGCTCTGAGCTTTTCTCCATGTGCTTTATAAGCGAGCATCTGCCTCCATCTTCGCTTCTAAAGTGTAGTTTTGAGATAATGGACATTAAAGATGAGATCCCCCGTCCACCTCAATGTTATGGGATGACTATTTTGTGCTCGTGGAGCCGTGATGATGAGAAATCAGCGACGGATTTCGGCTCCGGACCTTCCGCCATTGTACTCGGTAATATAACCGCCGTTACAGTAATATATTACTTTTCACGAGTATACTCGGGATTGGCACCATGTGATACTCGAGTATTTTTCACGAGTCTTCTCGGGATTGGCACTATATGAGTTAAGACCTGAGGCCGATTCTGCGAAATATCGTCTAAAGCAAAACTCTCAAACTGTTTTGTGCCAATAATCCCCAAATTTATATATATATTTGGCCACGGACCCCCTTTTTAAATGTTGGCTTTTTCTTCATCCCGTTTTTTCAATTCTCAATTCAATTCAAGAGTTTTCTGAAAAACACAAGTCACAAGTTACTTGTTTAACTGTAATGATACTTTTGCCAGGTCATTTAAGTACATTTTAGGATTGTATTCTGAGATTCATACTCTCCAATTGGTTTCCCAGATTGTGTTTGTAGAAAACAAGTTATTGTGTTGTTCCAAAACACAAATGGAGATTGTTTTCCAAAACTCATCTAGATGCGAGGAAGTAAACAAATGTAAATGAATATTCACTCTTAGTGAGAGAAGAGCCCGCCTTGCTTTCTTTTCTGTATGAACCACGGATACCACTGGGGCATCTCCCTTTGAACTTACAGGCTATGATGATCACTCATTTTGGTAAAACACACACGCATGCACACAAGCACACACACACACACACACACACACACACACACACACACACACACACACACACACACACACACACACACACACACACACACACACACACACACACTAAATTTTGCACACATAAGAAATTGGCTTCACATGCTTTGTGCACACCTGCAAGATCTCACTATTTCCATAGATAATACATTGGTGACTTTGGTTCCAACTGCTAGAAACCTTGGTGTGGTCCTGGACAGCCAGCCATCATTCAAGGCACACAATGCATCAGTCACCCGGTATTGTAGGTTCACACTCTATAACATCCGTAGAATCAGACCCTTCCTCACCCAGGAGTCAGCCCAGCTCCTCATCCAGACATCTGTCATATCAAAACTTGACTATTGTAACACTCTCCTCACTGGCCTCCCGGCATGTGCACTTAAGCCTCTCCAACTGATCCAAAATGCCGCGGCACGACTGGTCTTCAACCAGCTAAAATTCTCACGACTCCCCCCTTCTCCGCTCCCTCCACTGGCTCCCGGTTGCTGCCCGCACTGAATACAAAACACTGACGCTGACCTTCAAAGCAGCCAAAGGTACGGCTCCTCCATACCTCCAAAACCTGATCAAACCCTACCCGTTCACTCAGATCAGCCAAAACAGGGATGCTGACAGAACCCTCGCAAAAAAAAAAAAAACAGGACACTCGTCCTAGACAATTTGCCCTCCTGGCCCCCAAACTGTGGAATAAACTCCCTGTCGCACTTTGAAATACAGACACACTCCTTAGCTTCCACCGTGGCCTGAAGACTCACCCCCTCAGAGGCGACGCATTGATAGAAAGTAGCGCCCGATACAAGCTGTTGTAAACCGCATGATTGGTGGATGCTCTGCTTTGAAAACTGCCTGACTGTAATGATTTTATGCCTCTCCTCCAAGGCTAAAGGAACGGGGCTAAAGCGCTAGCATGCTAACGATTTAGCCACGTTCCTTCAGGAGGAAAAACAACAACAAACGTAGGCTAAAAGTAACAATTATGTAACGTCACTGCATCGATGCAGAATGGCACGCGGCTGCATCGCAATGCAAGCAAATTGTCTTAATCTAAAACTTTAAGAAGTCCTTTACTCCATCACTGTTTACTATGCAGTGTGTGCGCTCGACACAGCACCCAGTACACACTGCAGCCAGGCAAATGCCTCAACAAAGGGACTCATAGCGTTTGTCAATCTGTGGGTCGAGACCCCAGAGAGGTCCCAAAATGCTTTTGGGGGGTCCCCAAATGATTAACTTAATGTGCAACATTGTTTTCTCACTCAAGTGTAAACAAAACAACATACAGTGTATTGAGGGTTTATGTACATGTCTAAAGTGACAACGTAAGGACTTCTTTTAAACTCTGAAATGACAAATTAAATTGACAAAGGGTCAAATTGTCAAATATTAGAGGCTGAAATTGTGAAAATAGCTGATCTTCATGCTCACAATGCCTCGCAACGTGAGGGGTTGTGAGCATGTAGATCTGCTATTTTCACAATAGAACCGTGTTATACAAAATGCCTCAACTCTTAGTGCTCGTCAGGGGGGGGGGGGGTCCCCAGTTAAAATATGATTATTTTGGGGGTCGGTTTAGAGGTTTAGAACCACTGCCTTGACTGCCCTGACTGTGTTTTATTTATTTATTTAAAGACACATTTTTCTTTTTGACTAAAACTATTGACTAAAACTGTGTGTGAGACATATGGAGCACGAAACCAAGCCTATAAGTTTGGTTTGGACAGCAGAATGTTGACACACATACCAAAGAATTTAGTGAGATAGTCATTTCTGGGCGAGTGCTTCCGGTGCAGCAAATGCCCTGCTTGCACAGCAGCATTAATTCATCAAGTTTTGTGTACAATCTCAGTTACAATAAACAACACAGTTGTCTTGTATTGTTCTACCATGTCTCTTACACTTCTCATTCCAAAGTTTTGTCGATTCATTCATTGATTGACATTAAGTATTGACAAAAATGGATAACACACAAACTTACATTTCTTTTTTACATTGACGTTCAAAAGGATAAAACTGGAGAGCTAATTCCTTCCAGTGTGCATTTCTTTCCACCATGGCCATGATGCAACAAAGAGAAAAAACATCTGTTCTTGAATTTACTTTTGATCAATTTGCTTCCAATTACCCCTCTTTTTCACCCTGCGTGTTAGTGGTGTGGCCAATTCTGTTTGTATTTACTCATTACAAAGCTGGAAAGGCCTGAAATAAATGTGTGATAATCCGCCTCCTTCTAATTACAGCACACAGGCGGGTGCCGCGCAGAAGAATGAGGCTAATTCCTGGGCTGTCCTCAACTCCCCCCTCGATCTGCTCTCGCTTACGTATTTCACTCAAGTACATTTACTCTTTTTAAGTACTACAGTACGTACCTAACCAGTTAAAACCCCATATTTTACTGGAGTCCCTCAGGGCTCTATACTAGTATATGTTCTGTTTTATGTTATTGTGGGGAAAGCTATCGCTGAAAATAGCAGCAGATCAACAAGCTCACAACGCGTCGATTTGCACAAAATCCAATGGCAGTCATCAGAACCAAGGACGTGTGTTTTCATCAATGAATCTATCATGGTTAGAACCCTCAGAGTTACTACAGGGGGTCCTCCAAATCTTTGTGTGATAGAAACATTCTTTTATCGTTTTTATATTAACCATTTGAACCCTAGCGTCCATATTCTGATAACTTTAGCCAAAGAGGATTGTTGTAGAGGGGAAAAAGAGCAGACCAAGTACATAGCCACAGTTCAAGTGGTTAAATGTCTGGAAACACGAATTGACATGAATCCAAAATACTCTGATGATCGTGCTGTCAAACGATGAAACTATATGGAATCTATGAAAAGGTTGTGGGAGTCCCTGCTTCATCTCTAAGGGGTCCTTGCATGGCCTGAAAACGTTGAAGACCCCTGATTTAGTCAACTAAAACTAGACCAAAAGGAAAACATTTCACATGTCTAAAATGTGACTAAAACTAAAAGGAATTTTATTCAATAGCCTGAGGGATAGTGTGAGTGAATGGAACAAGAAGGCCTGTGTTTGAGTGGGTGTGTCTGCATGGTTGTGCCTACATGTGTTTGCTTCTGAAACCCCCATTGACTTTCACTGAATTACATCAGCCGGCAATAAGCCTTTCCAGATCACCTCGAGGGAGATACAGAATCAATTGATCTGCTGGTCACAAAGTTCACACAGCATGAGGCGGCGAGATTAAACGTGACTTCACTTCTACTTGAAATCACTCTACTTTTTCCGCCTCTATACTTGCCAAGACTATAATTACAATCTGATGCATGCACATGAACAACCGTAGAGAAATTATGCCTGCAAAGAAAAAGAGGCAGTCAGTTTCATATGATGATATATGAATACTTTCATGAAGGTTTATGGTTTACCATCTGTACAGACCACCGGCCACTAGTCAAGATAAGCAGCCTTAACCACTTAATCCCTACTTCAGGGGTCAATGTTTTCAGGCCAAGGACCCCTTAGTTGAGAGAGAGAGATGAAGCATGGACCCGCACAACCCTTTCCCTACTTTATAATTTGCTGGAATATTAGTTATTATTATATACTGCTAATTTGAATAATTCAAATTATGGAATAAGTCAATAAGTTAATACAAATTAAAGATTGTACATTATTAACAGTGTTATGCACATCAAACAAAGCAGAGATTCTGAATGGAACTTTTAATATACTGATCAGTACTTGGTTCAGTTTCATGCACGGTGCACATATTTCAGTTCCTTCTTTCTTTTTCCCCCGTTTCTAACCGCTGGCTGGAAAATTTGAGTCAAATAATTTGTGGTTTTGTCAGAAAGTGTATTTCAAAGTTTCCTTTCTTCAGCATCGCTCATGCGGGTTGTTGCTGATGAAACAAATACTTCAAATACTGCTGACAGTGCATGATTCAGTTTTATGTGCGGTACACACAGTGGTGTAAAGTAACTAAGTACTTTTACTCAAGTACAGTACTTAAGTACAATTTTGAGGTATTTTTTTTTTAACTTTTCTGGAGTATTTCCAATGTTCAGTATTTTTACTTTTACTACACTATGTCTCAGAGGAACATATTGTTACAATTATTTGGAAACTTTAAACTACAACTCCAGACACAATAACATATAGGCTTGTTCTCCTACTTAAATTGATAGTAGTCTACAAAACAGACTGTTTTGTAATAATCAAAATCTACAAAGTAGTAACTAAAGGACAAATCCGGACTAAAATTAACATATAGGCTATTTACCTACTTATATTGATCCTAAAAGACTAGATATGTGGTCTAGTTTCCCCAGCAGCCCTCATAGCATAGAGTAGAGACCATAAGCATTAATCTGTGATTAGATGTCATTACTCACACATACTGTACCGGTACATGTCTTGGTTGTCCCACACGAGCCGCCACAGTCTCGTGAATCATGTTTAGGGGTGACAGTTCTGCCAATCAAAGTGACTGTACTGGCCAATCACAGCGTGTCTTTTCCAGGACTTTGCAAAAAACATACATTAACCATTTCAGCCCTATATGCATTTTGTCCATTTGAAAATAGCCGATCTACAAGCTCACAATGTGCAAATGGCAGCAAACCGCTCCATTCCCATTGGACTGCATTGGCAGAATGGTGTGGGACAACCAAGGTATGGATGTGTGTGTAAAGACAACTAATAACAGATTAATTATTATACTTATAGTCTCAACTCTATGCTATGAGGGCTGCTGGGGTCTGCTGGGGAAACTTGATGACAGCTAGGGGCAATTCTGATTGATTATTACAAAACATACATTAAAAACATCAGCCCTGCCCCATATACATTTCGGCCATTTGAAAATAGCAGATCTACAAGCTCACAATGCGTTGCGATGCAAATGTCATCGCAACGCTCCATTCCTATTGAAATGCATTCCGTAGGTAGAATAAAAGTGCGGTATGACCGTGCCTTAACTCAAGTACAGTTTTAATTCCGGACTTCTACTTGTAACATAGTATTTCTACATTGCAGTATTGATACTTTTACTGGAGTAAAAAATGTGAGTACTTTTTTCCACCTCTGCTGTATTACATGGCTGAGATTCCAGTTCCCTCTGTCTAATTCTCGACTGTAGAAGTCTTGTCAAACGACTGGTGGTTTGTCAGAAAGTGTATTTCCCAGTTCCCTTTGTTCACAGTCGCTGCGTCGTTGTTGCTGATGAGACAAATACATTTCCCATTCCACATGGCAATTATATATATATATATATATATATACTGTATATAGTATGTATTTTTGTCTTCGATTCATTCTAATGATGTCATGTTTCATTAATTGTGGTCTGAAAGTGGCAGTAGCCTAGTTTGAACCAGTAATACACCTGACCTGTGTTTCCAGGGTCATTCCTTTGTTTGCCACTTAAATCCTCTATGGGTCACCGGAGTCCCTCCCTCTATAGCCTACTGGAGTTTTTGGAGCGGTGAAAGCGCTCCCAATAGACAGGTATGTCTGTGGGTGGCTGGCTATGTGGCTGGCTGGCTGGGTATGTCTGTAGCCTGGCAATACCTTGAGTGGCCACACACAACACACAAGTTAAAGGAGGGGCGCTGTTGTGCAGGCACACACACACACACACACACACACACACACACACACACACACACACACACACACACACACACACACACGCACGCACACACACGCACACGCACACAGATCTAGAACACACAGAATGTAAAAACATAGATCTAGAACACAGAATCAAAAACATAGATATAGAACACATAGAATCAAAAACATAGATCTAGAACACATAGAATCAAAACCATAGATCTAGAACACATAGAATCAAAAACATAGTTCTAGAAGACATAGAATCAAAAACATAGCTCTAGAACAAATAGAATAAAAAACATAGGTCTAGAACACATAGAATCAAAAACATAGATCTAGAACACAGAATCAAAAATATAGATCTATAACATATAGAATCAAAAACATAGATCTAGAACACATAGAATCAAAAACATAGATCTAGAACACAGAATCAAAAACATAGATCTAGAACACAGAATCAAAAACATAGATCTAGAACACATAGAATCAAAAACATAGATCTATAACATATAGAATCAAAAACATAGATCTAGAACACAGAATCAAAAACATAGATCTATAACATATAGAATCAAAAACATTGATCTAGAACACAGAATCAAAAACATAGATCTAGAACGCATAGCATCAAAAACATAGATCTAGAACACAGAATCAAAAACATAGATCTGTAACATATAGAATCAAAAACATAGATCTAGAACACGTAGAATCAAAAACACGTAGAATCAAAAACAGATCTAGAACACATAGCGCTTCTGGCACTATTGTGCAGACTAGACACACACACACACACACACACACACACACACACACACACACACACACACACACACACACACACACACACACACACACACACACACACACACACACACGGTATAGCTGCTCAGATTCACCGCTCCACTTCGAACCGAGGTTTGATTTATTTATTTTTTGAGCGGTGGTCACCGTCTCCATAGCGTGGCCGTGTGTGTGGGTGTGTGTGTGTGTGTGTGTGTCTGTCTGTATGTAGCCTCTGGTGTGTGGGTCTGTCTGTATGTAGCCTCTGGTGTAGCCCGAGTACCCTGGGTGACCAGAGAGGTGCTGTTGAGTCTAGCCTGCCCTAAGCATCAACTGCAATACACACACACACACACACACACACCCCCACCCCACACACACAGGCACCCCTCCCCCCCCCCCCCCCCCCACGACCACCGCTCAATTCACACGGGTGTGATTTTTCTGTTATTGTGGGGAAAGCATTTGCAGAAAATAGCCAATGCTATATTAACTAACTTTGCTGGGGTACCCTGTTTGCATGCTGAGAAACTCAAACTGTACTGAATGTCTACAGCCAGTGTGTCCTGGCTGAAAATAAAATAATAATACAACAATTAAACACTCCACCCCACAGTTTCAAACACATCGATAAAGGACCACAAGGTGGACGTCCAGAACTCACTTAAGGTCTTACGGCAGAAGAAAAATAAATGAAATAAAGTTAGAACAAACTGTAATCAAACTGCAGACCCGGCATACAGAGATCCATCTTAAGGGAGAGATTAAGAAACAGTTTCAGTTTCTACAAGATGAAGAGGAGGCTTGCATCATTGCACCAAGGGAGGAAGAGGAGAAGAAGATGATGGAAGATAAGACTGAGACTAACATACTGTAGATATCGCTGCTGTTGTGTAGAAACCTCTTATGTCCATATTGTTTAGTATTTCCGTAAATTAACTAATTGACTGTCAGGATTGTTACATCATTCTGGGGGTCATTGACATGAAAAGGCTTGAGAACCACTGGATTAAATGGATTAGTATTGATTGCAGCCCTGATTTCCATGTCAATCCAGCCAGTAGCTATCCTTAGAGGCCCTCCACTAAAGCAGTGGTTCTCAACCTTTTCAGGCCGCGACACCCAAAATAATCATATTTTAACTGCGTGGGGACCCCCCCACCCTGACGATCACTAAGAGTTGAGGAATTACATTTCTTATAACACGGTTCTATTGTGAAAATAGCAGATCTACATGCTCACAATGCCGCGCGGTGGGAGGCGTTGTGAGCATGTAGATCAGCTATACAATTTCCAACTCTAATATTTGACAATTTGGCCAATGTTTAAAATTGTTATTTTAGAGGTATTAAAAAGGTCTTAAAAGTGCTTAAATTGTCACTCTAGTTTAGATACCCTCTATACACTTAAACTTTTAATCAGGGGATATCTTAAAAAGTCCTGGAATAAATTCCTTACCAAAACATTTCTTCACCAATGTGTTTGTAAAGGTGACTAGTAACACATCTCACAAAGACTGAAATTCAGTTTCCCTAGGAACATCTTTGACAGCTAGGGTAATTCTGGGTCTCATTCACTCACTATACACTATACTATAGGGGAAAGAAATCACTCCCAAAAAATATGCTTTAAGTGGGATGTGAGGGGTTTAACTAGGTGTTTTTAATTATTCTGAATCCATTGCAAGCATTTGTTTTGCACAAAAAAACATTCATTGGGCTAAAAACAGCCCATAAAATGATGGTTTAGTGATGAGTCATCACTTTTCACAGTGGTATGGGGGTCCATTTCTAGCCCAAGGAATGTTTTTGGTGCAAAACAAATGCTTGCAATGGATTCGGAATAATTAAAAACACCTAGTTAGACCCCTCACATCCCACTTAAAGCATATATTTTTAGAGTGATTGTTTCCCCTATAGTATAGTGTATAGTGAGTGAATGAGACCCAGAATTACCCTAGCTGTCAAAGATTTTCCTAGGGAAACTGAATTTCAGTCTTTGTGAGATGTGTTACTAGACACCTTTACAAACACATTGGTGAAGATTGTTTTTGGTAAGGAATTTATTCCAGGATTTCACACTATTTCTAAAGATATCCCCTGACTATTTATGTTGGTTGGTTTGCTGTTGAGTGAGAAAACAATGTTGCACATTAAGTTAATCATCTGGGGGCCCCCCAAAACAATTTGGGGACCCCCCTGGGGGTCCCAACCCACAGGTTGAGAACCACTGCTCTAGTGGGGCCAAAACGTGTCCGAGAAGCAAAGCAGGACCAATAACACACTTCAAGACTTATTCCCTCACCTCTGTGTGAGCATGCCTGGCCTTCATGCTTCATCAGCAGTGCAGACAAACATAGGAGCATGGCAGGTGACAGGCAAGCACGCACGCACGCACGCACGCACGCACGCACGCACGCACGCACGCACGCACGCACGCACGCACACACACACACACACACACACAGGTTTGTATTTATATAGTTACAAGGACATCGATATTTTGAAAAATCTGGGGCATTTTAACCTGTAAGCCTAAGGCTATTTCCCGGTTTGAGACAGTGTTATTTTATGCTTATTTGCACAATTCACAAATAGTACACAATAGCAGATCTACAAGCTCACAATATGCATCACATCGCAATACATTTTGGAAAAACTTGAAACGTTTCAATATAATGACACGCCCAAAATAGGGATATACTTTTAATCATTAATTTATTGAAATGTTCTATTGTTGATTGTTGATCATTGTTGGAACAAAGTATAAAGTGTTGATCTATGACATTTTTACGACTAGGTATAAAATAGGAAAAAGTCTAACCCTAAAAACCTAAACCTGAACTCTATATGCTCTAAATATGTGATCCTAATCCCAATCTGAATCTATTTCTAATTGTAAAAATCATGTTCCCAACCATAAAACCCTTGCGATATCTACTTCTCAAATTCTAGCCAACAGTAGTTGTGGGGACATGCGGGGTCCTCGCAAGTATAATAAGACACGCATGCACGCACGCACGCACGCACGCACACACACACACGCACACGCACACGCACACGCACACACACGCACACACACACTTTTTTCTTCTTTTTTTTTACCTCCGTAGCTTTGACAGAAAACAATAATTAGCTCCCCATACTTCTTTAACAAAGCCAGTTTGTCCAGCTATAGCAGGACGAGGCTGGCTGTGATTTGTAATTAAACAACAGACGGTCATCTGCATGGGTAGCCTGCTTGCCTTCCTGACAACACCTCTACACACCATTCATTCACACTCATCAGGTGTGAACATCCTGAGGAGAGATCATGTGCTCTGGGCTTCTTCCTTGAGCAGCTTCTCAAACTGTTTTTTTTTCCCATGTCAAGGACCCTCAAATTAATATGTACTGTATATATTTGACCGCAGACCACCCCCCCCTCCCCCTCCCCCCGGCTACGGTTACACACGGCCCGTGGCCTGTGATTGGCTATGGGCATAAACACACACACACACACACACACACACACACACACACACACACACACACACACACACACACACACACACACACACACACACACACACACACACACACACACACACACACACACACCCCCGCCCGTCCACTTGTATTGAGTTGCTCACCCAGCCCATGAAGCCAAATTTCAACCCCTTCTTCCGGTTGAACATGTGACGTAGTGGGGCCTAAGTGACGCGTTTTGCGTCATAGTTTGTGTTCATGGACGCGCTGGGGCTCCAATTCATAGTTTGTGTTCATGGACGTGCTGGGGCTCCAATTCATGAACGAGCACTTCCGGTATGAACGCGCAGTCAATACAAAGAAGCCTAGATGCGCGTTCATGTTTCTGGCCCCATCCGTAAAAAAAGCTGCAGTACCTCAAACGGCCACCATGTCAATTTGGCTTCAGGCCTCCCCCTGGTGTCTGGGAGCTTGAGAGAACATATCCCAAGAAATCTGAAAGCAAGCTGAACTTTGCCCCAATATGGAGATGACTTACATCATAGTACTCCACTACATCTTGGATCCAAATATTGCACTTTTACTCCACTACAACTATTTGAAAACTTTAGTTTCTAGTTACTTTGTAGATTTAAATTATTATTGCAAAACATACATTAACCCCTTCAGCCCTATATGCGTGTTTCCTAAACCCACCAGGATTGAGTTAAGACCCGCCTCGCGGAAACGCAAGGACTTCCATGAGTGGCTGAAATCCTTCCCGGACACATGGAGGGTGGATGAAGTCAGACCTAGTAAAGGCATGAAGACAATATAAAACTTTTAGGCTACTGAGAAAAGCCTGCATTTGCACAATACACAGCTATTAATTTGTCACTACAGTGCTCAAAATAAACTGTGCTAAAAAAAACTCCAGTGCTGGTGTACCGGACATAGTCATCACATTTATAACACCACACACTCCAGTCGTCCATGCTGACCACCAAGACATGTAAACCTGTCCGGCCAGATTGCATATGATTCTTCGCATGTTTGTTCTCAGAGTTTTCGCCACAACCTCTATGTCCACATTGTAAACGCCATTTCGTCTTCTTCCTCTACAGCAGATTTCAGCAGGTTAGCATTTCACCCGCGGTTTACTGAGGTTAGGGTTAATGTTTGGTTTAGGTGCTACCTGGCGGCGCTCCATCCTAGACGGGATTCCTCCCGTGAGGACGGGACGGGATTAAATTCCCTAATCTTGATAGGGAATTTAGGGATTTTAGGGCTAATAATTAGTGTGGTTGCCCTCACAGGGCAACCACACTATAGCACTTTATTCCTTCCACAGTTTTGGTGGTACGCACTTGGGGCATACAGTATTTTGCTAATAGAAACATCATAGTTATATAAATAGTTTGATTTATATTAATTTATTAGTGAATACATTTTCTCCATTGACTTGAATGGGAAAATGCTAAACATGCTTTTCCCACGTATGGAGAAAACTGACATCATAGATGTCTGATGTCATAGACCACATGAGACTGACATTGTATGTTCATATATGGGCAATCCAAGTTATGGGCTTAATATTGATGACATCAGGGATCTCCATGTATGGGCACAAAGGGGACAAGGACTGACACAAAGATCTCCATATATGGCCATTAATTTATTAGTGAATGAACTGTTTTCCCCTCCGACTTGCATGGGGAAACTTCAAATGATGGAATTCATTTGCAAGTGTGACTGTGACTCGCGTGACAGCAACCACAGTTGCCATTTACAATTCCCTCTTTCTTTTGAAGCGGTGAAAACCGCTTCCTATGAGTGGCTTTGTGTGTATCACGCCCATATATGGTCATTTTAGTCCAGAATGAACAGGCTTTTTCAAAAACAGAATGTCCGTTTAATTACCATATATGGTGATCTCAGTCCAGAATGAACAGGGTTTTTCAAAAACACAATGTATGTCACCTCATGTCCATATATGGTCACTCCACCCGGTCAGATGAATGGATACTTTGAGGATTGGTCAAGCTTCACATGATAATTTGGCCTTCAGGTTTTATCTGTCTTGTACATGCAATAGGTCTCACCTATTGCAGCAATGACAAATAGCCGCATAAGAGCAAAAGCAAAGGCACAATAAGAATATACAGATGCTAACAGAATGGTAAAAAGGAGCATTAAGGCAGACAAGAGTAAATACATTGAAAATCTAGCAGAAGTTGAAAAATATAGTAGGCCACAAAGATAACAGAAACTGAAATAATTATAGAGGGATGCAGTTGA
Source organism: Nannobrachium achirus (assembly GCF_963921795.1). Classification (NCBI taxonomy): domain Eukaryota; kingdom Metazoa; phylum Chordata; class Actinopteri; order Myctophiformes; family Myctophidae; genus Nannobrachium; species Nannobrachium achirus. Next base: position 17,812,450 of record NC_137829.1, read on the forward strand.
CAAACAACTAAGAGACCAGCAAGCAGGACTTTTTATATATTTTTTAAAAACCTATTATACCGGCTGTCATACCGGCTCTCCAGACAATTCTATACTAAGATTCACCGCATCACTTCGAACCGAGGTTTGATTTTTAATATTATATATATATATTTATTATTATATATAATTTGAGTCCCAGAGGGGTTTTAGCCAATTATGTTTACCCCTTTTTCACCCCGATTTAGTCGTTATACCAATTGATTCCTCCCCATACACATTTCTGTGTTGTCACTGCTGTTGTATCCTACTGACTCACCTGCCTGTGAGGAGCCCCAACAGGAGGACGTAGAGCCTTCGTCCTACTCCTCCCGCCCAACACTCCATGCTGACAGGTGCCGCCCCAGCCCGTAGACCAGTATCACCCTCCCCATCCGGCTTCCCTCCCCCAAGCACGGACCAATTGTGTTTGCACAGACGCCCGACATAGCCGGTTGCACCACAGGGGATTCAAACCCACAACCTTCCGTGGTGGTGGGCAGGGACTTTACCACTGCACCACCTGAGCGCCTCAATTTCATCTTTCTAATTGCAGGTATAACATCAGGGATCTCCATATATGGGGGGAAAAGTCAACCTTTTTCTGATCTCTGATTGGACAATATAATGTCCAATTCACCCTTTGTCAAGTCCCGCCCGTTGTCCCGCCCCTCTTCACACCCATTGGTTGCTGTGTCTTGGTGGGACATTCGGTGGGACACTCCATCCACTACCATTTTAATTCAGTTGCTTCATATTGTTATTCTGTGTGTTCAATTCTAATTTCAAACTTGGTTTCAGTAAAATGGAGCTGCTCAGTGGCAGTATAGTGACACAGCATGTTATTATATGTTTTTATTTCTCCAAAAACTATGTTTTAGCAAATTCAACATAAACTAGACCAGGTCAACCTGGTTGTGCCAGACCCCCTGTCTGTCATCATCATTTATGACATCATGCCTTTTGTAGGCATGTCATCATCATGTCATCATCATATATACCCTTTATATAGAAAACCCGGACAGACCGACATTTGCTTATGTAGGCCTACCCATTTCATGGGTCTGGCAAAAAGGCGGAACCAGGGCAGGACAATGCAGATACAGCCTGCTGGTTGGTCAGTCAAGGACCAACCAGAAGGCTAACAAAGGGTGAATTAGACAGGAGTGACATCAAAATATGTAATATAAATACAAGACAGATTTCAAGAATGCAACCTTTTTATTGCATGTGGACCTCCTCAGAAGCGCTCTGGACCTCCTACCCCCACAGCTCCTATTGTCTGTCTCAACCTTATGGGACTGTACCCCTGAAAATGCACAAATGGCATTAAATAGACCCTTAACAGGTCTGTAACTCTGTGTGTACTAATGGAACCAAAAGGACCCAACCATTTTTACGCTCTAAGAGTTACCTAAAGGGGGTAAAATTAAACATTTTGAGAACCACTGGACTGAAGGACCCTTTCATAGAAAAGGAGGTATGCTTTGGAACCCTGGACGCTGCTCTCCGCAATACGCTGGACACAGGTATCGCTGACGTAGAACCATGACTCTCTAGGTGGCGCTATGTCCTCTTGTATTGACGATCCATTGGATGAGGGTGTAGGGCGTTGAGGTAGGGCTTTGACATTTGCTGTATAATGTCCTGATCTCATACTCCCACTGTGCTCTACAATGCCATAAAGGCTGTACAGTACTTTGCCATCTCCTTCTGCCACGTTCTTGCATTTGGCAGCACAGAAAGGTGCTAGGTCCAGTGTCTGAGGGAACTGGACATGTCTGTACACCTTGCTTAGACGTTGACCAACCTGTTGAAATCTCTTCAAGTGTAAAGTCAGCACTGGAGGAGGGGAAGAGATGAGAATTTGCTTGACGGCGTCTGTGTATACCTTGTTGTTGTCTTTGTCTGCGCGCCGTTCAGTGCACATGGCGCACATCAGGCGATTCGTCTTAGTGAGGTTCTCCGCTTCGGTGAACTGAAACAGACAGGACTGCACAGAGCACTCCTGTTTCTCAGGCGCGGTTCTCGTAGCCAGCGTGTGAAAGGCCAGCTCCGGATCCTGGTTTACCACAGTGTACTCTTTAGGTTCGGCCGGAATGTCTCTCTCTACGTCAACGTCAATCACTTCGGGGCCTTCTGCGAAGGCCTCGTCTAGGCACAGCTTGTCCATCTGGCCTTCCGCCTCGCCCGTCGCTTCTTGATCGGTCTTGGATATGGTTATATCTTCTAAGATGCCGTTCCTAGGGTGTTGGTCCTCTGATGAGACGGTGAAACGATTGCAGACCATTGATGTATCGTGTGAGTCTGCCTCCATACTTTCTTCATGTTCCCCGTTGGCTTGGGCGAGATCAGGGTCCTCTTCGTCCTGTTCTGAAACACCCATTTCTGCCAACTGACTTTGACTTACTGGGGTCTCTTCTCGAGTCCCATTGTTAACGTGTTCTCCGACCTTTGGGTTGGGAGGATCTGACTGCTTGTGTTTCTCTCCAAGTTTCAGTGTGTTACTATAGAAATTACGAAATTTAGTCTTCTGTTTCACATTCAGATTTTTCTTCTGCTGGTGCTTGCTGACAGCACTGGTCAAAACAGGGCCGTTCGTCTCATCTGCAACAGGAAGGGAAAGGTCGAGAAATGTCTCTGTCACTGACGAGACCGTATTGCATTCTCGGCACATGACGGTACTGGTGATTTCCCCACCAAACACTTCATCAACAAAGTTTCTGTAAGATCCATTTTTCTCATACTCGTGGACTGATTCAGTTTGCCCAGATTTGTTCAATGCCTCCAAAATTGCAGAGTGTAATCTTTTAGTCTCCTCGGCTCGCATCCCGTCTAGTAGGTAGCGCAGGAGCTCTTGACTGTCCTGCTGCTTGCCGCCTTTGAAACGGGCAGCCTTTTTACAAACTTGATTTAACAGCACCCGAGGACATACAACACGCTCCTTGGTTTCCTGGATCTCTCTGATTAGCTGACACATTGACTGAGTCAGGGATCCAGGCTGGTCCAACTGAACTACAATCGGCTCCAGACCCGAGAAGGTACCTGGCGTAATGCTAAGGTTGATCTTCACTGCCACCTTACTGAGAATCTGTCTTAGCATATGGGTTTGAGAGAGGTTCTGAATAACAGCATTAAAAAAACATGTGTTTCCAAGATTGCCGAGACCCTTCACTGAAACCACACTGACCCATTTAGCCCTTTTCCTCCCATTTTCATTCAGATTGTCCTCATTATCCCCATTATCTTTTGTGTTCTTAGAAAACGTACTAGTCACCGGCGGTACGTTCATCTTCGAATTTTTCTGAGATTTATTTATGGTATTTCCCACGGCTTCCGACTGTTCTTTTGACTCTTCTTCCAACTCGGCGACCCTGATTTTGATCTTGGTCACTAACTGAGCTATATGTCCAGTGCTGGTGTACCGGACATAGTCATCACATTTAAAACACCACACACTCCAGTCGTCCATGCTGACCACCAAGACATGTAAACCTGTCCGGCATATTTGCATATGATTCTTCGCATGTTTGTTCTCAGAGTTTTCGCCACAGCCTCTATGTCCACATTGTAAACACATCCATATTGTTGCCATTTCGTCTTCTTCCTCTACAGCAGATTTCAGTGTCTGGGTACCAACGGGGTGCTTGTCATATTTGCAGTCCTGACACTTGTTGAACGTTGAACTCCCATCCGATATCTTGAGAGACTTGAGAAACTTGTGATCTACCCCCTTCTTGACATGGTTACAAAAGGAACCTGTTAGATCGTCATTACCTCCTTTCTTTACCCTTTTCACATCTTGGCTTTCGTCCTTCCCTTTTGAATTTAGCAGCTTCACATTCTGGCTTTCGTCGTTTCTTTTATGCCGCACCATTTTCACGTTCAAGTGTGAAACCTATTTCAGTTAATCCTGATTATATCCCAATACATGTGAAAGCGGGCTGAACTTTGGCCAAATATGGAGATGACTTACATCATAGTACTGACATCACAGTACTGTTACAGTAGGTACAACAGGTATGGCATAATCAGAGTGCATGGCATGCGTTCCTGTCTGTCTTCTTTTGTCACCTTTATGCCCACATGAAGATCTCTGTATCTGTCCGTCTGCCTGGCGTCAAGTCATGTGATAGAATAGAATACTTTTAGACCTAGGATTATCCAATGCTTATTTTTTTTAATAGAATATTGTGTAAAAGTACATTTTCTTAAAACTTTTAAATATTTCTTGAAACTTTCATATATTCTAGAGATACATTGCACATGCAGTGAATTATTCTAAACTTTTTTTTTCTTTGTTAAAACTTTGACTTTTTATGGCATACAGCTCATGAATATCAAAAGTCCATATTTCAAAAATATTACAATATTACACAAGACCACTCAAAACAAGGATTTATAATAGAGAAATGTCGACCTTCTGAAGTCAGAGTTGCTTGAAGTCCAGTGGGAAGTTTCCGCAGTCAGTTATGGTTTGGGGTGCTAGGGCATCTGCATGATTTTTTACACAATATATATATATTTTTTAGATGGATCTGTACTGTAGAACAAAAGGTATAAGAGATGAATCCAATGCAGTCAGAGGAGTGGGCTATCCGGAGTAGGGATCTCTGTGACCGGTTAGTGCTGAGATGCATTCTTAAATCTGGTTAATTAATGAATTTAGGGATTTCAGGGCTAATTGCATGGATAACATCAGGGATCTCCATATATGGGAATAAAAGGGACAAGGACGGACATAATCAGAGATCTCCATATATGAGCATAAAGACAGACAGATATCTCCATATATGGGCATAAAAGGGACACAGGCATCATTCACGGGTAGGCTGTCCACGGCCAAATAGATATAATTTTTGGGGTTCTTGGCGCAAAAAAAAGTTTGAGAACTACTTGTTTAGAAGGCCTCAGGTCTTAGTGGGTTTAACCATGTTGAGAATCACTCAGGTCGGCAGTGGCTCAGGCGTAGAGAAACCGCCACTAGAACACAGAGGGTTCCTGAAGGGTTCCCAGTTCGATCCCGGGCTCCCCCAGATTTAGTGTCTTAGAGTACTTGAGCAAGACTCTGAACCCCTGGTTGCTCCCGGTGAGCAGGTTGGTGCCTTGCATGGTTTCCTCCGCCATTGGTGTATGAATGTGTGTGTGTGAATGGGTGAATGTAATGCACAATCTATGTAATCCAAGTGCCTTGGATAAAAGGCGCTATATGAATGCACCATTTACAACACCAATAACAACTGCCAGATATGTGCAAGCATTTTAATACTTGTTCTTTGGATGTTCTATCTATATTATTAAGTCTAAATGAATAGTGCATTTCACTGGGTCTCAAACATTCTGATTTCAGGGCTCCTGTGAAGTAATGAAATAAAATATAACAGAGTGATTTGATGTCTGTCTACTGTAGTTGTTAATTGCACACAAAAACCCCACTGTGCCATGCGTGGGGGTGTCTCTGATGTGCTAATCAATCAAGCAATGAAACATTAAACAATAAACAACATGTTTCGACTATATTTTAAATCAGGGGTCTTCAACAGGGGTCCGGGTTAGAGAAAAGTGTCTTTGTTGTCATAAACAACAACAACATGGATGATAGTAGTGCTGTGCTGGTCGATAATCTATGAAACAATTTTTTTTAACTACATACTGGGGGTAAATGGTAAATGGTCCATTTGTATAGCGCCTTTATCCAAGGGCTTTTAAATATATTGTGCATTACATTCACCCATTCACACACACATTCATACACCGATGGCGGAGGAAACCATGCAAGGCACCAACCTGCTCACCGGGAGCAACTCATAGAGTTATAATAAGTATAGAGAGGACACCAGATATCCCCGCCCGTCCACTTGCATTGAGTTGCTCACCCAGCGCATGAAGCGCACTTCTGTGTCATGTCATTTTCACAGTTGTTTTCTCATTGAGTGGCTTGATGTACTATATTATCGCTGTTGGATGGAAACCATGTAGTGTATGTACAGAACTGTTACTTTTTCGGGAGCGTAGAGTTATTACGACGTTCAATAGTTCAACGTCACATTCGTCCAACGCTGGTGAGTGCTAACCTGGTGAATGTTAACCTGGTGAATGCTACTCTGCCTAAACCTAACCCTAACCTCAGTAAAACTATGCCTAAACCTAACCCTAACCCTTAGTCGGACTAATGGGACGTCGAAATATAGATATTTTACCACTTTTTCAGGAACTGCAGGGGGATCCAATGGATCCAATGAACTTATAATTTAGCCTCAAGCACTTGTAAATACTTTTCATTGGTCCAATATAGAACTCAGAGACACACAGCTACATTCAACCTGGCATCACTATTTTGGACATTATAGGCAAAATAAATGTTTGAAAATATCTGAATGTCTGAGCAGATCTACAAGCTTACAACACGTGGCATCGTGACATGTTGCGAGCTTGTAAATATATAGATAGATAGATACATTGTGATAGTAATCATTGCTTTATGAGTGTTTGTTCAGTAACGGGGGTCTCTCCAGCTCCTTAGTCAGCAGAACTTAAACTGTCAGGGCAAGATGGCAATTTTATGCAATCAGCAGAGAGAAAGCCCTAAGAGATCATCAGCTTCATTTCTATAGGCCTAGTGGTCCATCTGTAATGTCTCCTCGCTCTGTTTCGTCACCTTTTCAATGTGTTGTCACAATTATTGAGTCTGATTTGAAGACTTTGGTATCTCAACATGAAAAATTTAATTTTTGTGTTTACTAAAGAGCTGGAGAGACAGGGGGACCCCTAGCGGGTACTAAACAAACAGTCTCTAGCGATCATTAGGCTTATATCAGAATATGGAACAATTTACATTTTTAATGTTTTTTATCCCACGATTTTTGTAAACCCTTTTTTCACCCAGTGACAATTGCCTAAGCTGTAATCTTGGGTTCTGCCCTTCCCTCTGCCACACCTGGGGAGCCTTGGCTGGCCAGGGGGGAGGAATTATAAAAAACAGGACTACTGCATGTTTTTGTGAGGGTATCTACCCTAGGAGACACAGGGAGAACATGCAAACTCCACACAGAAAGGCCCTTTCGCCAACACTACCTAGGGTAAGGGCGCTGATGACGCGGAGGAGAGAGCACGCCCCCAGCGTCCCCCGGTGGGAATCGAACCCAGGACATTCTAGCTGTTAGGCGACAGCGTTACTGACTGCACCACCGTGCCCCCCTCTATTTTAACTGACAAAAACAAAGCCCCAATATACTTAGTTGTACAATGAATAGCAAACAAGGACGATCAACAAGCTCACAATGTGACACAGAGCAAGCCTGTCAATTTGAGCTATTTTATTTTTTAATTAAAGAAAAAGTGTATATTTAGGATTTTGTTGTTGACATTTTCCACCTACAATGACATGTCGAGAATAGAGAACGTATTGAACGGACACAGAGCATTCCAGGGAGTAAAAAAAACACTGCCATCTTTCATTAATCTCTCATAACCCAAAAGAGAAAGCAAATACAAATAAAAAATAAAATATCCACGGTGCTCCCATACGTCCTAGGAGAATTCCCCCAGCAAAAAGTAATAGCATGTACGTATCCAGGGGCGTCACACCAAATTCTGGGCCCTGGGTATAAGGATTCACTGTGGGCCCCCCATGAATGTTAACTATTGAAAAATAGCAGATATACAAGCTCACAGCGCGGCACCGAGTGCCGCGCTGCGAGCTTGTAGATCTGCTATTTTTGAAAAATTGTGAAAATGTGTGCAAGAAACCTATGTTTCCATGTCAGTGATGCTGCTCAAACTTTTTTCATGTGAAGGACCCCCAAAATGATATGAATTTGGCCACGGACCCCCATCTCAAAATATTTAGTTCCAGGGACCAGGCACGACTTTTCAAAAATAGCAGATCTACAAGCTCGCAGCGCGGCACTCGGTGCCGCGCTGTGAGCTTGTATATCTGCTATTTTTCAATAGCTAAAGTTACTAGGGCCCCTCCACCTTGGGCCCTAGTAACTCAGTCCTACTTTCCTACCCCTTGTGACGCCCCTGTACGTATCCCTGTCATATGAAATGTTGTCCAAATAAAGCTTTGTATTATTCATGGCGTGAGCCTATGAGCCCATGTTATCTGGAGCAACTCTCCTATCTCCACACATACTGTATTCATGCGAGCAGCGGGAAATGGTATTTGAAGGAACTTGGATGAATGCGCACATGAGATTTGTCAGAGGGGAGTACTGCAAAGTCATCCAGAGAAGTGCTTTGAGTTCTTCTCTTTTTTTTTTTTTTTTTTGTGCCTGGAGTCAACACACGGAGCCTTATTCACCAACAACAAGTAAACATGATTGGTGATAGAAAACCTAATGTATAAAGCCACAGTCACACTGAACAGTGCTTTGAATTACAGAGTAGGGGTGGGCGATATGGTGACAATTATCGTTGAGACGATAGAATGTCTCCACGATATGCCTTTTCAGAGATATTGTATATATCGTGATACAATGAGAGAGACTTGTAAAAAATCCTGTTGAATCGTTAATACAGAGAGTCATTGCAGAATTCATTTAAACCTGCATTTTGGTCTAAATCAGTAGTTCTCAAACTTTAAAATGTCAAGGTATCCCCTTAACTCTTACGGGTCCATTTGGTTTCATTTGTATACTGTCAGAGTTACATACTTGTAAAGTTCAATTTAGACCTCCCAAAAGGAACCCAGAGAGTCTAGTTTTTGTCAAGTAACTTGAAAAATGATTTTTTTTTAAAAACAACGTGAAAAGGAATCGTGATAAAATCATGTATTGTGATACAGCTTGGGAAAATATTGTGATATTGTCTTTTTCCATATCGCACACCCCTATTACAGGGTGAAACCTTCCCCCCAGACATAGGATTAGTTCTCAAACTTTTTCATGTCGAGAACCCTCAGATTGATATGTATTTGGCTGCGGACTAGGGCATTAACGAAAAAGTCGACAAGTCGACTGAGTCGACTTCAATACACAAGTCGACTCCCACCAGAGAACGTCGAAGTTGAAAAAAAAAACCCTAACCCTTTGTATTTTTTTCAATCATTATTTTAGCTCCATGTGTGCGTCTGTACAGCATTCAAACAGTAGGATTGCTTATTGTCAAGGACAGAATGATCCAATATTACAGTGCTACATTACATTTGGTATAACATGGTTCTATTGTGAAAATAGCAGATCTAGATGCTCACAACGCCTCGCGAATCGCGATGCGAGGCATTGTGAGCATGTAGATCGGCTATTTTCACAATTTCTGCCTCTATATTTGACAATTTGGACAATGTCTAATTTGTCATTTTAGAGGTATTAAAAAGTCCTTAACTCATTCTGTGCCGATCCCGAACTAGTTCGGCTTTATTTCAATCCAATACAATTTTTTTTTTTATTAATTCACTTACCCCGAGCTGCTTGTAGAGTCGTGGGTGGTCCTGGCTCGCTAGCCGCTAGCCAGCTAGCCAGCTAGCCATTCTACTCTGTCCGACGATATATTCCATTAAAAATGGTTTAAAATACATTTTTGAGCTCCCCAATGTTCACCCGATGTTCGGCGCCGCTTCCGACGAGTACACGAGTGTGCCGATCCCGAAGTAGTCCGGCTTTTTTTAATTAAATGAATAAAATGATAAGAGGCCTTCTGAAGCCTGGCCTGATTTTTCTAGCTACTAGCCGAAAGCTAGCAACTTCCCGGCCGGCCGTCATTTGCGAACGCAATCGCCAATCTCCGCCTAATCCAATGAAAGACCACATCTTTGAAGGCTTATATCTCTGGATTGTGTCTTTAGGGAAGCGGAGCGAGGTTTATTTACGGCGAAATCGCCCAAAAATGATCTTTTAGATGACAAAATGGGAATAGCCATTCTGTTAGCATTATCATCCGGGACATTTCCATGACGTGCATGAACGTGCACACGTGAGGTCCTGGAAGGTGAGGTCCTGGAAGCTAAAGCGCTCGCCTATGAGAGATGCGCTGGCATTCTATGGCCCCTAGAGGGCGCTGGCATTCAATGAGTTAAATTGGCACTTTAGAAATGTGAAGATACCCTCTATATACTTAAACTTTGTTGGTTTGTTTATAGTTGAGTGAGAAAACAATGTTGCACATTAAGTTAATCATCTGGGGACCCCCCCCCCCAAAATAATTGGGGGGTCGTTCATCAAACGATAAAGTCGACTTCAACTCAACCTTTTACTGAGTCGACTTACAAAAATCACAAGTCGTTAATGCCCATCTGAAAAGGTTTTGTTGCCAGGGACCCCCAGAACAATGATGTATGTAAAAAAAAAAGAAAAAAAATGTATTCAAATTCTTTAAAAAATAGCAAATGTACAGTACAAGCTTGCAGCATGGCACCAAGTGACACACAGTGAGCTTGTACATCTGCTATGTTTGAATAGCATAGGTATACACACAGTGAGTGGATAAAGTGGTTAAAATGACTGTGATGCTGTAGTAACTATACTTTTTGCTGGGGACCCCCTGGAACCCCCCCTAAGGACCCCACTTTGAGAACAAATGCCCTAAAGCATGTGGAGAG